>NC_141687.1:1989981471-1990581471 GCF_964263255.1 Lissotriton vulgaris | reverse complement strand
TCCTTCTGCTGTTTCCTTTGCTGTGGTCGTTGGGAGGCTGCTAATTAGTGGAGGACCCTGACAACAAGGATCCATAGCGGGAGCCCGGGACTGCAAGGACCAGCATTCCCCCTACCATCTACAGCTGGTGCCTCTTCCCGGGCGTGCCCCGCCTTCTCTCACCGCTTCATCACTGCTCCAGGCCCCCGCTCCGCGGGTACCGCTCGCAGCAGAACTTTGGCTTTTGTTTCTCATCCCGGTGCAGGTCTAATCCTTCTGCTGTTTCCTTTGCTGTGGTCGTTGGGAGGCTGCTAATTAGTGGAGGACCCTGACAACGAGGATCCATAGCGGGAGCCCGGGACTGCGAGGACCAGCATCCCCCCTACCATCTACAGCTGGTGCCTCTTCCCGGGCGTGCCCCGCCTCCTTTTCTGCACTTAACCGACGTTCTCATCCCGCATCACGGGACGTGCGCGGGCCACAGACGGCCACAGATGTCCTGCCCTTTGCCTGAGCCCAGGCAAAGGGCGGGCCGGTCTGTGGCCGTCAGGGGCTGTAGGAGGCTGGGCTGGGCCCACTCCCTAACATTTGGCTCAGAACTTCCATATAATTACCTGACTTTGACACAGTGAGTCGCTCCCTGTTTGTCATTATCAACTGTTAGTGTTAAAGGTCTTTTACACTTTCGGGACTTCTTACGCTGTGGAGCATAGCGACTAAGTTTATCTCTACTACTGTTTGTTGGTCATAGTATGACTACATGTACACCAGATCCCTTACCCTCTACGGTAGGGGTTTCAATACTAGGACCCCTAGATAAATATTTTGTCAGGGCTACCCGAGAGATAGACAGAGAAATTGCCCTGGCCGAGAGACGAGCTGAGCGCCGGTTATCCATCGAACTTCTTAAACATCCCACAGAGAAGCGGTTGTCAATGGGTTCCCTGGCGCAAGCTCTTTATTCAGTACGTGCAATCGATTCTGTGGTGAATGCTTCTCTTCCCCTAGATCACCCACAGGCTGTTGCTCTGGGAGTTAGTTCTGATAGGCTGGAGAGCATGGCAGACTTAGCCCCACTTATCGAAGATGATGCTTTGGATTCGAGGCCCAGTAATGCCCCCGTCCCTATGCTCCCTTCTAATATTTCTTCTAGTAACGGGGAACCCCTCCCTCCACCAGTGTTGGTATCGCGGGTAGCAACTAGATCTGTCCATATTAAAAGGAAAAGAAGAAAAGAATTGCTAGCCCGCACAAAGGTTGTCATCCCAAACCCTACAAGAAAACTAGGAAACTTGGCACTAGGGTGGGTGTGATCCATAAGGGCGCAGGGGAGGGTGATAGTTGCCCACAGGGGGACACGGGGATTTGTTCTCCGGCGCCGCAGAAGAAAAGCCATGCGCTGATCTGACTACAGACTCTGCCGAGTTCCCACCCCATGAGATCCCCTTGACTGCCCAAATTGAGAAAATGCTGAAATCTTTATTGATCCCGGTCTTAGAGAGAGTTAAAGGGCTGGTAGAACGTTTGGACAGGTTCAAGCAAGTGACCCTGGATAACTTCTACTCCACTAAATCTCTAATCAAACTGCATTCTAGAATTAGGGAGGATGAACCAGGGGAAGAATCTGTTGCCCAGGCGACCCCTGCTTCCCCACAGGACCTATCCAATGCAACTGGAATGGTCAAAGGGGCGGCAGCGGTAAACGCTCACGCTGTTCTCGCTGTCGCCTCTAACGTGGGCGATCAGAACCCTGGGCTGGCCACAAAGAATACTACTGAACATTCAAACATACCAAAGGCCCCCATTGTCCATGTCAAGACGCGCGTTCCGTGCGTTCCGTGCTTTCTGGTAAAAATGGCTCTGTCAATCCTAGAAACTCTGGCATTAGCAAAGGCCTTGAGGCAGCACAACCTAGAAGAATTAGCTCCATTCCTCTACCTCCTATCCAGCCTGATGTGCTCCCTCCCAAAGAGGCCCCTAGAATACCACCCATGAACTTACCACCAGACTGCCATCCCTACGTTGCCATTCTTACTAATGTACCACCCTTGAAGGTTGACCAGCTAGAATCCTACCAAACGCTAAAAAACTAAACCATGCATTGATTAAGGACAAATTGACCCCTCCCTAGGGAACTAGATGGCTTGATCCTAGGTGTTAGAAGGGTAGGATGGGTAGGCTATGGGCACAAGCATTTTGAGGGTGACTGTGTGGTGGTTAACTTCAAGGACGACGGGTTGCCCAAACAATCTGCAACCAGAATCTGGGGACTGGTGGTGCTGGTATTGGGGGAAGTGGACTTAACCTATTTCTACCCGAGACCGGTTGGTAACCAATGTGGTATTTATTTGGAAGGAAGAAGGAGGCACAACTTTACCCCTCCTGAGAACCACTTCATCCCTATGTCCCATCAGTCAGTTACATGATCAGGGCCATACGGGAGGATGCCAGGATATTGAAACAATATTTTCCCTGGGGTGGTTCCCTTGTCCCTGAGCTCGGGACTTGTGTCAGAGCCTTATGTCCTAGACCTAAGTAACGCCAGTCCACCACCCTCACCAATTGTATGTAGCCCCTAGTTCAGGATCCCAACCTGGTCATTGGGATCCAGCAAGGAGTAAGTGCACCTCGGACACCCCCTGAGAGGGTTGGGGTATCCAGCCCCGTACCCCGCGGCGAGCCTGCCGTGGCGGATCCTGACTTAAGGATTCTCAGCTGGAATGTTGCGGGTATTTCGAGGAAGCTGGCTCTACCCGACTGGTATACCCTTGTGGAAGGCTACTCTATTTGCAATTTCCAAGAAACTTGGAGTAGAGAGCCTTGTCACAAGGTAGGTTACTCATCCTTTTTTGTACCAGCAGTGTTCCCCCTCTCGGGGAAGGGCCGCCCCTCAAGAGGCCTCCTTATATGGGTTGCTAGTGCACTTGGCTGCCAAGTTACTCAGCATGTATCAAATTCACCAGATCTACTGGGTATATCAATCAAGGGGCCGCGGAGAGGGCTGATCTTGGACACCTTTAATATCTAAGTTAGGGGCACGAAGGGAGGTTCGCACTCACCCACAGTATCAGAACTGGAATCTTTGCTTAGGCAGAGCCCCAATAGTTCTCATGTCCTGGTCGTAGGGGACCTAAACTGTACGTTTGAGCCCCTTGGGTTGGAGGACACCTTGGGAACCGCTGACGAAGACATTAGGAGAGGAATACCAGTTTTAACTATACCTCCCATTAGGAGATGGTCTCAAGGGGTGGTCCAAATAAATTCCTTCAATATGGAATTTGGCCTTAGGGCTGTTAATGGAAGGTTGACGTCAGATCCATCTGGAGCCCATACATATAACAGGGTGAACCACACGTCTAGGATAGATTACATTCTCCTTGACGTAAAACTTTGGAGCTTCTTCCAGGATATGGAGGTACTCTCTACAGTTGAGAGTGATCACAATCTCCTCTCTCTTACCCTTCGTCCTCTGTGGATTGGGTACCAGGGGGAGCTTATGTTTCAACTAGCGTCTACCCTTCAGGAAGTATAGCCCTCCAACTGTGGTAGACGTTTGAAATGTAAGCTCATCATAGATGAAGAGAAAGTGCTAGCTATTGGGGCACTCTTAGATACAGCTCAGTCTAAATTGGATTTGTTGACTTCCCAGTCTGAGGAAGTCACAGTGCTTTTTTGTGACACTACCAAGGCCCTGAGCGACCTTTTCATTCTCCCAAGTAAGGCCTCTCGAACTGGCAAGACCAAGAACCTGCTGAATCCACCTGGTTGGTACACTAAAAAATGTAGGTAGAAGAAAAATGCCCTGATAGGTGCTGTTAAAAGCAAATCCCATGCTGCTATTAGACCGGGTAGGAAAGAGTACTCCCAGATTACTGTTGCAGCAAAGAGAGATTGGGAGGACAGGTTCTGGGCGGATCTCATGGAAGCAAGTTCGGGTAGGGATGCCAGAAGCTTCTGGAACCTCATAAGATCTAGGGAAAGGCCAGTTAGCACTATGATGACGTGTAATATCCCTGCCCAAAACTGGTTCAACCCCTTCTCGTCCCTCTATTCCCCTATTGAGTTGATTTCCCATACCTCCTTCTCTCTGGCTGACTGTGCAGGGGGTACTGAGGGCGACCCCTTTACTGCTAAAGAGGTGGAAGATGTAATTAAAACATTGGTGCCTCTGAAAGCAGCAGGGCCTGATGGGACACCGGGTGATTTGGTACGGGCTAACCCCAAGGAGTGGGGGAAGCTAGTTTCATCATTGCTCAACGCTATTAATAAAGGCGCACCTGTACCTGAATCCTGGAAGGGGGCTGAGGTTGTCCCGATATTCAAAAAGGGGTGTCGGGACAACCCAGCCAACTACAGGCCAATTAGTCTCATCTACTCATCCCAAAAAGTGGCAGGGAGGATGATCTTAGAAAGGGTGCTCTAGTGGGTGGACAACAATAACATCTTGTCGGACTTCCAAGCAGGATTCCGTTCTGGTACCGGGACCATTGAACAGGCCTTCAGACTGGCTCTCTTGTATTGGAAGGTGGTGGTGTTGGGTAAAGGCAGTCTGTATTTGGCCTTTATAGACCTTAAGACTGCCTTTGACCTGGGACCAAGGGAGGAGTTGTGGAAGGTTCTGTCAGAACTGGGGTTGCCTCCGTATATACTGTCCCTCCTCGTGAGACTACACGTTGGTAATTTTGCACAGGTTCGATGGGGCACGAAGGGTGAAAAAACTGATAGGATCCCTGTGGGAAGGGGCATCTGCCAGGGATGTGTGCTAGCCCCCACTCTGTTCTCTCTTTATGTGAACGGAGTGGTTGAGCATTTGTTAAGAACTCCCTCCGATGCTCCTTCCCTGGCGGGCAAATGGATCCCAACTCTGCTTTTTGCAGATGACACTCTTCTTATTTCAAAGTCTTCCATGGGCCTCCAGAGCCTCTTGAATAGTTTCCAGGAGTTCTGTTCATTGAGGGGGTTGGTAATCAATACCGATAAAACTAAGTATTTGATCATGAATCCCCCCAAGAAACTTGGGCGTCCTCCGGCTCTGAATTCTGTTCCATTGGAGAGGGTATCTGAGTTTGACTATTTGGGTATCCGCCTCAATGACTCACTTAGCTGGAAGCCACATATCCAAAAAATGCTCCTCTGTCACAAAAGGGTGGGCATAGCATTACTTAAGGAACAACGCTCCACCACAAGTAAACCAATAGCCCCAGTTGTGGAGATATACAAAGCCAGAGGGGTTAGCGCTGCCCTATATGGGGCGGAGCTGTGGGGCACCTGCAACCTGGATGTACTAGCAAAATCAGAGAGCAAATTTTTGAAAGACCTGATGGCTCTCCTGTGGAATACACCCACTATACCATTGCTATTGGATCTAGGTTGCAGATCGATCAAGGACCAAGCGCAACTTAGCCCCCTGCATCTTTGGGCCCGGTTGTGGCGGGTGCCCGAACTAGCCTCATATGCGGAAGCGCTATCAGAGGTTATGGCCATGGAAGGCTGGTCTAGGATCAAATGGTTGAGGGATGTAAAACGGCTATTAGTGGAGTTAGGGCTTGGTGATGCATGGGCACTGAGAACTGCCCCACCCAAAGCCATGATTTAGAAACTGTACTGGAACTGGGTCTCCTCTAAACTGCATTCAGACGCATGTCATTGTAATTCCACTGTAGCCTTTCTGAGGATCAAAGATGTGGTGGCCTATGAACCCTACTTAGACATGATTTCCATCCCTTTTGACCGCGCCTTATATTTTAAGTTCAGAGTGGGGACCCTTCCAGTAGGCGAACTAGTTGCCCGTTGGAAATCCTCTTATCAGTTTTCCCCTTTTTGTGCGCGTTGTCCCACCCAAATAGAGTCGGTAGCCCACATTCTCTTTGAATGTCCGGATTACTGTGCACCTAGGAGCCGCTGGCTAAAACCCTTATGTAGACTCCTAGGTACCCGCCAATATATAGTGGCGTTGCGTATTTTAATGTCTGACACATCCACTTTGACTGTCTGTGCTGTGTCAAAATTTTTAAAGTGGTCATGGTTGATTCGTGCAAGAAGGCTTTCCTTGTCAATTTAATTCTGTTTTAACTGTTTTAACATTTTCCTCCCTGTCCTTCCTTTTTGTGTAAGTAGTAGCAATTGTTATAAATGTTGTGTTTTATACCTGTTGTACAAGCTTTTATGATATTTTTATATCGAAATAAAGTCTATCAATCAATCAATCAATCAATATTAACAGGCTATAGTAACACAACTTGTTGGGACAAGGATGATGAATTAGAAATGGATACATTAGCCAAACATCTGAGCCCAGCTCTGAAATTAGCCAGTATCTTTGACCTCAACAACACAAATTATTTTATGTTCTCCCATGTACCAGGAGTCAGAATACACTCATCCATTTCATATTTCTGTCTTTAGTCTTTGACCGCTGCTGATGATATTCAAAAAGTCTCCATGCAGCAAGGCGACCTGTCAAGCCTTCTTCTTCTGGTGGCAGGTGAAGAGGCTCGGTCTGCAGTTTGGCAGGCAACACATTCCCGAGGGAGACAGTAAAAGGCACTGTGTTCAAGAGAGCGAACATGGAGTCACAGTCATTTACAAACCCATCTTTCAAACATCTTTCTAAATTGTGCTACTGCCCAGTGCAGACTACTGACTATACATTTTGTTTGGATATGAACACATTTCTTTAACAAAAGCTTCAGTTTCTTCCTAGGATGTTGTCACTAGATAACATTTATTAACTCGCATTTCTCCACGCTTGACTGATTCTAAGTAGCTTGCCTTTTGAAATACATGAAATTTAAATGTATTTTGTTTAGTTTAGAGTGTTTTCAATAACCAACTTTTATGAGGTCCGAATAGTGAAGTATAAAACAGTATTAAACATATTTATGCATGGAAATGAGAAGTTGCCATCAATGGTAAATTAATTGATGCCGGTCACTTTGTTATAACAGATCAGAAGAAATGCAGGGCCATTCCATGTGGCATTCTGTGATGGGGATAAGTGCAGGGGAATGTTGACATGTGTTGTTTCATAGATCTTCCGATAAGCATGTTGCCTTTACATCCTCGGTCTGGAGTTAAGATTGTAGTGTAATGTAACCAGTTCCATAGTTTTACATGAAATGTGTCTGCAACCTGCTGTCACAACATATTGGTCTGCATGAAATGCTATAGCTGCACCATGGTCATTGTCCATAGAAACATACACATTGACGATTGTTTCTGCAAGGGAACACACCATTGTCAAGTACATTATAATATGCAAATTAGCAGTAAAATACACTTATGTTTCAGGAAATGCTGAATCCACCCCCATGTATATTGAAGGGACAGTCACCTTGCAATGTGCAGAGGGTGGCTGTACTTTGAAAAGGTAACCTCTTTAGGTCTAGGTTACCAGCGCTCTCTCGCCTGACCTGCAAGTGATCAACCAAAAAAGGGCTTATGGTGAAATACTGAGAAAGGAGCTTTGGCTCCACCCACATGCTGATCATCCTCTCGACGAGATTTGATTGGGCAGAAGTTGTGTTATCGCTGCTGAATTAGAGTACTTATATTACACATTGTGTTTAATAGGGCAGGCCTTAGCTGGTTATAGTGGTAAGCCATTGATCAAGGCTGTAGGCCTTGTTGGTCATTCGGAAAAATGTTGTCAGGTGCCATAGGTTTGCTCTATTTATTAAAAAGAGTTATGACAAAGTCAATAGGTCTGAATTATGTATTGTTAAAAGTATATGCTAAAGCCTATAGAGCCCTTTATTAGAGGGTTGTTATTACAATGTACTAAGCCTATAGACAAGCCTTTTGTAACACGGATTGCCACAGATTAGTGTACTAGTCATGGTTTTGGAAACCTCCCCCTCCCCAGACAAACCTTGTTTTTCTGGCATTTTATTGGTTTATCATCCTAACTTGATAGCACAGCTATTTGTTGTAGCTCATCTGATCACCAAAAGAGTTGTTCAAATGATTCTGATTTGCTCCTTGGTTAATGTGCAATGCCTCTAATGGAGAGTTTCCAATTTGTCATTCCCCTTGTAATCTTGTATTTATCTCTCATTTGGATTATAGTATTTAATTGTGGGAGCCCGAAAGTACTTTTCTGTTTTAAAGAGAAGGTACAGGCGGGACAATGGTGTATTGACTCATAATATTGTGCGTTGCTATGGTTTCACCCTGAGTCAGTCCTGGACTGCTCTGCCTAGTTATCCGTAGAGTCAACTTTTGAAAGGAGAACATGATCCTCAATATGAGGGTCTGAGTAATTTATGTCTATTAGACAATGTGGGCTAGAAATATCCGACTGCCTTGGGACTACCCGAACCAGATTTTCAAATACAGTAGGAATGGGTTCAACATTATGATCTTTCCAACAAATACCGCAGCCAGGGGTTTTTCATTTAGCTTCCACTGCCAACCACGACAAGAAAGAGCTTTACCGTGTGAACCATCTGACTAATGCAACAGTGAGGGATTTGACATTGTGAACAGTCTGTCAAAAGCAATAGCAAAAGGTTTTGCATTGTTAATGCCATTATAAACATCATAGAAAATGGAATTTAACCAAAGTGACGACACAAAGAGGTTTTACAGGGTGAACTCTGACCAATGCATTAGGAGGGAATTTAGTATATAGGTTCCTTTTCAGGTCTCACCATAGTAGGTTCTTGGTGTCTTTAGAGGAAGACTTTATGTTCATGTCACTCCCTACTTTGGGTGTGTCTAAAATATGTGATTGGCCTTTTTAAAAAGACACCGCATGGACATCTTTATGATCACGGTAAAGCCAATTTGCTTACTTCATTGAATTCCAAGTGTGGTGATAATGGCAATAGGTTGCTCAGTTTACATTGTATATGACTTGAAAAGCCCAGGGGCCTAACCATGCCTATTGTGGAATGTATTATGTGTTGCAGTAGACCCATGTAGGGGCATTGGTCATTTTTGGAGATAGAGCCTGCTTGTGCATTAATTATCACCGTGTACCATACAGAAAACAGGTAATGAGTTTATTGCCCCGGTAATATTTCACGGGAGTACCTGATTTGCATCCCGCAAATCTGGCAGGCCCTTTTAGGAGGGCCTTCAATTGTATTTCAACTTAAAATCTATTAAATATTTTTGCATAATTTGATCTTTGTTCTTTACAAAACATTCCCTTTTGGGCCGGCTACAGGGACACAGTTATGCCTGCTGAAGACGGTATCTGAGATCCTGGTTTAAGGAGCACTGCGAGGATCTGTGTCATAGATGCATCATGCAGCTGAACTGATGCGTCGGTTCCAAGATGTGATGAGACTGCGATGTGAGGGCCTGCGTCATCATCGAGAACCCTGTTAAAGGGGCTTGCCATACAAAGTAAGGGGTCGGAGAGCGCCGTCGGTGCGATGAGTCGATTCCAAAGAGCTGTAAGGCTGCAATGCAGAGTCTGTTGTTGTCCTCAAGGCTGCCGTCGGAAGGATGCAAGACTCTGCACTTAGGATGCATCACACAGGGGTGGTTCCGATGGGCTTTGTGATGGGTCCAATCCAAGCGGTTTGGGCTGCTTGGGTTTATGCCTAGCACCAGAGGAGAAGTGTCAGTTCTGCTGGATCCACAGGGGCTGTCATAGCACCTTAAGCCCACTACCAAGGGTTCAAGACTGGGGTAGCACCACTTGCCAGGATAGACTCACAGATGGCAGAGTCCAGGAGCAGGTGCAAGGTTGTTGGAAACCTGTTGTGTCCCTGATGATTCAGGTCAGGAAGCCAGCCAACTAGTCCTTAGAGTCACTCTGGGATCTAGGTTCGAAAGGTGCAAGTCCAGTCCTTCTCACCCAGGCTAGGAGGCAGCAGGCAATAGGGCAGCAGCCCAGCAGAGTGGCAGTCCTTTCAGCAGCACAGCAGTACTTCTTCCTGGCAGTATACACAGGTCCAGTAGTGTACTGCAGTGGTGGTCTCGGAAGTCCAGTACACATACACAGTTGTGTCTTTCAAGTGGTGAGAAGCTTCTAGAGGCAGGTCTTTGAAGCACACAGATGCCCTGCCTTCCCCGCCATGACTCCAGACTAAGTACAGAGGGTATGCAGCCCTGTGTGTAATTGGGGCTGGGTCCAGCTCCTCCCTCCCACCATGCCAGTGATGTCCAAGGCAAATCTACGCCGCTCATTGTGTGTGGCTGTCCATGAGGAACACACAAAGCCCCAATGTCACCCAAATTCAGTCATGTGAAGCACCAAATGTTTAGGGCAGGAAAATGCCAATTTTCAAAGAGGCATTTTAAAATTTTTAATTTGAAATCTGACTTCACATAAGCTAGAACATTTCATTTCAATTTAAAAGACACCACACATGAACTGGTTACCTGTTCCCATTTGAAATTACACTTATAAAATGTAATAACATAACTCCAATGTTATTCTGTGGGAGAGGTAGGCCTTGCAGTAGTGAAAAATGATGTTAGACGATTTTTACTACCAGGACATGCAAACCTTTCAAGTACATGTTCAACTTTTTAAGTGCCCTGTCAGATATAGTTAGCAGAGCTAACTATAGCTTCCACCATCACAATGCACTGAATATGACCTCACACATTACACCACTCATGACATGTTCTATTACATCATTTATGACATCACTGATGACATCTAAGCCTTATTGAGCCCTGGGCACCTCCTTCACCAGGGTCTTTTTTTTTATTTAAGGGGAGGGAGCCGCATGACCCTCCTTCCCCTGAGCCTTATTATATCCTTTGGAACCCATCCCACAGGGCCTAATTTTTTTTAAAATAAAGGGCATGAATTTATAAAAGGTTGGTGCCTTGTTTCCCACCCTGGCCACCTACCAATCACTTGTTGGGGACCGCGGGAAGCCCCAAGGTCCCTGCAGCCATCGCTGGGTGCTCCCCGCATGCAGCAGGAGCCAGCATTTCTCCCACCCGGAGAGAACAGCTATTAATGCTGCTCCCTCCAGGCAGGAGCAATATTTACATCTGCTTCCCAGCGCACATCAGTGCAGGCAGGGAATCAGATCAAATGACAACTCCCAGTGGGCATGGACATTTTTAAAGCTCCTGACTGCAGTGAGCCGATCCTGTGCTTGCTCCCACTTGGTGGGAGTTTTGAAAATGCTCCAATCAAGCGAGAGCAAACAGAGGTTTCAATGTCTGCACCGGTTTCAGGCTGAGAAACTGCTATGTTCTGGGGGAGTGAGGTCTTAGGGACACAGCATGTGAGCTGGCCCTAGGGGATAGAGTCCCTGGGGCCATTATTGACTCAAGGAGGCGGCCGTGCTTCCCCCCTCCCTTAAAGTAATTAGCCCCAGGAGAGGGTTCCCTGGTGTAGGAAGCTGGTTCTGTATATACTATAATAAAATGAGGTATAATGTGTACAGGGTCCAGTGGAACCTCATTGGTAGGCGGAGGTAAAAGTAGATAGCACCTTACTCTCAAAATGTTATGCAGTGATTTATAGTTAAATGCAGGTTCAAATGCAGTTAGTTGAATTACAGGTATGTCAACAGTTCAAAATTACGTTTTAAGTTACTTTTGTTAATAAGTGTGATATGCCTAGATAGCACACTGAGACATTTCTTAGAAAAAAGGTAAGTAATTCACTTTTAGTACATTATCAATTTTTCAATGTTTCATACAAACCAACTCCACACATAGAAGAATTTTCAGGGAAAAACAGTCAATGTAATCCTATGGAAGGAAATGAAGTTAACTGATTGCAGGTAAGTAATTTATTTGTGGGAGTTGGTATTCTGGGGTTAAAACCAGGGTTCCCTAGGGTCGAGGACGCACTCTCAGAACACCCTCATCTGCATTAGGGCGGTCGGGTGCAGAGTGCTGAAGCCCAATGTTATCCAATGGGGCATAGGGGACCTCCGGTTGGTGGCTGCTTACCAGCAGGCCACAAGGTTGCTCGAGCAAAGCTGCTGGTGTTAGGCTCAAGGCAAAGGGGGATCCAAGTTAGCACCCAAAGTACACCCACAGCGGCACAGGGGCAGCTGGGTGTAGGGTGCTGTTTTGCCGTCGAGTGCCCTGTTAATTTCAATGGGGATTCTCCGGTTGCAACTAACACTGCAGGCTCAGGGACGAAGATCTTCTGGAGGTGAACATCAGTTGGAGAGGTATGTTGGGATTCCTGGGGATGCTGGGACACCGTCAGTTGAGCTGTCGGGTGCAGGGGTGTCTTTAGGCGTCGGATTTTCTTACCAGCTCTGGTCGCAGTCAGGGGGATCCTCCAGAATGGGGCTGGAGATTCGATGGAGGTCAGGGATCACCTGATTTTAGGTCAGGATCACCGGGGAGACCTCCTCGTGATATTGGACCCCTCGAACTCAGGACGTGGGTGTCGGGTGCAGAGTGGTGTAGACTTGCGGATTTGGGCAGAGTATGTGGGTGAGCACATCCGTGCTCATGGGAGGCAAAGTCTTGGTTTTGGAAGGCAGGGCAGGTCCTTTGGGTTCTTGAGGGCTGCTGGCTGCAGGACACACCGGGATTTCGCTGGAGCATGTTCGAGGTGGGGACAGGCTGGTATGACTGCGGCCAAGTTAGTGGACGTCCTCCTCTTCTTAGTCAGCACAGCTTCTGCCATCCTTCTTCTTCTCTTCATCTGGTTGGTTCTTTTCTGAGGAGGCAATATTCGGGGTTGCCCCTAAATACTAGATTTAGGGGTGTTACAGGTAGGTAAAGGTCAGGACCAATGGTTCCGTTCTGTGAGGTGGTACACCCCCTATTATGCCACCCTTCAGTGGGAGGGTAGGCAGACAAAATATCGAAATTAAAATATCGATATACAATAATATCGATGTTTTAATTTCAACAGTACAGAATATCGATGTCCAAAATATCGACAGACAGAATATCGTTTTTTTAAGGTATGTATGTTACTAATATCGAATTTTACTAATATAGAATTTTTTTTAGTGTTATGTATTTTATTATGTTGTTTATATGTTTGTTAAACATGTTTTGTAATGTATGTTTGAAAATTTGTAAATTTGTTTACATTTTGCGTTTTAGTATCAGAGCGGGTTGTGGGTTTGTAGGGGAATAGGGTGGGAAGTAATTTAATAATAATAATTAATTAATATATGTTTGTAAATATTTTTAATTAATAATTAATTGGTAATTATTTAATATTAATTAGTTAATTAATTAATATAATTTTGTACATATTTTTAACTAATAATTAATTGTTAATTAATTAATTGGGAAAAAATAATATTAATTATTAAATTTAATTAATTACAGCTAATGTGCTAATATATTTACTTTATTTTTATTGTTAATTAATAATTAATTGGTAATTAAATAATATTAATTAATTTTGGGTAAAGGAGTATTTTTAGGGTTCAGGGTCAGTTTTCAGTTTTTGGGTAAAGGGGTATTTTTAGGGTTCAGGGTAAGTTTTCAGTTTTTGGGTAAAGGGGTATTTTTAGGGTTCAGGGTCAGTTTTCAGTTTTTGGGTAAAGGGGTATTTTTTGGGTTCAGGGTCAGTTTTCAGTTTTTGGGTAAAGGGGTATTTTTAGGGTTCAGAGTCAGTTTTCAGTTTTTGGGTAAAGGGGTATTTTTAGGGTTTAGGGTCAGTTTTGGGTTTTGGGTAAAGGGGTATTTTTAGGGTTCAGGGTCAGTTTTCAGTTTTTGGGTAAAGGGGTATTTTTAGGGTTCAGGGTCAGTTTTGGGTTTTTGGGTAAAGGGGTATTTTTAGGGTTCAGGGTCAGTTTTGGGTTTCTGGGGTACAGTCGTACAGGGTAAAAATAAAATAAATTTAAATTAAATCAATTAAATGAAATTAAAAAAATTAAATTACATTAAATTATTAAGTTTTTAATTTATTTTAAATGTATATGTATTAGTTTTAATTTTTTAATTATGTTTTAGTATTTTTATTTAATATTTGTAAAATTATATGTATTTTAAAATTATTTTTACATTATTATTAATACATTTAAAAAAAACGATATTTTTAATTTCGATATTTTTGTACTACGATATTAATTTTTCGATATTTTTGTACTTACCTTTATGAAGATATGACTCCGATATTTTTGATTTCGATATTTTTGTGTCGATATTTTTGTATGTAGATATTCTGTCTGTCGATATTATGTCAGACATTCAGTGGGAGGGCTCTCTGGTTGGCTGGGTCCCCCCATCTGCAAGATGGCGGGACTGAGAGTTGTGGTTCACCTCACCTCTCATGCCTGAGGGTGGGGTTGACAAAGTTGGGCACAACTCCCTTCCTCATTAGGTTTATCCTCTGATTCTCCCGCCCAAAATGGGGATCAGAACCACTGGGGGCCAGTTGCTGGAAGCAGCAAACGGCTGGGGTATCACACAAAGGCGGCAAGCCTCTGAGCTTCCCCTTCATGGACCCTGCCCATCGTGGGGCAGGAGGCTTGGCACCTCGTCCCAGGATGTGGATTATCTCAGACACCCAAGAGAAGCAGGTTCTTGACCCAGGGGTCGAAAAACATGTCTGGTGGTGCAGATGGCGAGCAGCCACTCAGCCAGGACACTAGAATGTTTCAGGGGGCATCTCTAAGATCTCTAAGATGCCCTCTGAGTGCATTTTTCATTAAATCCCACACTGGCATCAGTGTGAGTTTAATGTGCTGAGTAGTTTGATACCAAACTTCCCAGTTTTCAGTATGGTGCTGTGGAGTTCGTAATGACAAACTCCCAGTACCATATACTCTTAATGGCATTGCTGCACTTTCAATATCTAAGAATTTTTTGAGACAGTGTGGGGGTACATGGCTCATGCACCTATACCTTCATCACAGGTATAGTTTACCCAACTAGAGGGGTGGCTGACCTGTGCCAGGGCAGTTGGTTGTAGGCATGGCACACATGTCGACTCTTCACTTTCTTCTGCACCAAAACATGCAGCCTGTGACGGCAGTTTCTGTAAAGGTACAGGGCCACATAGGGTGGAACAATACGTGCTGCAGCCCTTAAAGGCATTCCCTGGCCACAGTGCCCTTAGTACCAATGGTACAATTTACAGGGGACTGACATATGGCCAAAGAGGTCAACTGGGTTTTCTTTTTATGAAGTACCTGATTGGCTGGAACCCAGGGCACACTCAGTCAACAAATTGCCAAAATGTAGGGTGAACCATGCAAAAAGAGGACACTTTCATACACCTGGGGCCCATATAGAGGCTCAGTATGGGGCGCACAGTACCCTGCCCATACAAAGTAATAGCGGCCCCATGTGGGCTCCATGGGGCCTCTGGAGGCTTAGGGAGGGGCCATGCAGCCCCCCATTCCCATATACACTACTTATAGCCCTAGGGTTGACTCTCTGCATCCTCTAGAGGCTCAGGGTGGAGGGCCGCTCAGTCCCCATTCCCTTACATGCAAATTCCCAGTATGGGCTTCCCAATGCCTTTAATAGCACAGGTGGGGGGAGGGGCACATGGCCCTGCCCCTTTATGGCAATTTTCTTTTTTTACTAAGTCCCCGAGTACTGTAATGTAATGGCTGCCAGCAACATTTTTCTCATGTTGCTGGCAGCCAATCAGAGCGTTCTCTCCTGTGGGAGCTGCAGGAGCGAGCTGGACCAAGAGAAATAAAGCTCCCTGGGCCAATCATAAAGCTCCATTTTTAAACTTATGCTCCCCACAAGAGTCTCTCAAGCTTCTTTCTGACCCAACCATCCATATGTACAAATATTTATTTACCCTTAATTTCTCAAAAATCACTGAACCGCTTTACATCAAATTACATACAGTACAATCTGCGAATTAAGATCTATTTTCCTGCCAAATTTGATGCGATTCTCTTCAGTGGTTTTTGCGATAGCCTATATTAAAGAAGTCTACGGAAAATTGGGATTTAGCATTTTGCGACCCCCCCTGTATTCTCCGCCCCCACTTGATGCATCACCCCAATACTTTCCATGCACAAACTAGTCGAAAAGTATCATCTTTTTAAATAAGATTCATCAACAGGTGCAAAAGTTATTAGCATCACAAAAAAATACTTTTCCTATGGAAAAGCAATCATAACTATAACTAACTTTAATCCTAACTATAACTACCTACTGGTGACCGCCACCACGTATGTGTATATTTATATATATATATATATATATATATATATATATATATATATATATATATATATATATATATATATATATATATATATATATAGATATATATATATATATATATATCTATATATATATATATATATATAGATATATATATATATCTATATATATAGATATATATATATATCTATATATATATATATATAGATATATATATATATATATATAGATAGATATATATATATATCTATATATATATATATATATATATAGATATATATATATATATATATATATCTATATATATATATATATATATAGATATATATATATATACACAAAAACCCATGTGATACCTGGTGCATGCTGGACCATGTAGTATTCAAATGATTCCAACTTTATTAGATATGAACCAGGTATCACATGGGCGTGTGAGGGTATACATCTAGAAACTGAAAAGGGACAATTGACAAACACTGCCGTGAACAGGAACTACGGTTCGAAACGCGTAGGATTTGTCACGTTTGGAATAAAATAACTGCTTAAAAACCAAGAAGTGTACCGCGACTTCATTTCGTGTATGGAATAAATCTGAGACACTGCCCTGGTCTCAACTAATTGAAGAGGGACAAGGGGAACCCAATAAATGGCTCAGGACCTTGGGTATCAAGTATTTATCAAAGTGACAAGTGGTCCTGAGCATACAGGAATAAGAGAGAACAAAGATATCAAATATAGACCACAATGGGCTCCAATATAGTTCAAAAAACGTGTCCAGCCGGGCAAGGAATATTTATTTGTTTAATAGATTGTTTGTTCTAAAAATACAACACATAACCCAAAAGAGTGGGGTTATAGTAGGGCACAGTCCTGTGCCTTACATAAGGAGGAAGTGAAAGTAAGTGAAAGAAAATAGCAGGCAAACAGGGTGAGCTTGCTGGTCACTGATATGGATTTACATTGACAGTGTATCCTGGAGTTACTCATACAAACAATAATGTGGTGGAGTCACATGTATGAATTACTCTAAAAGCAGTCAGCGTTTCGATCCCAAGCTCGGTTATAAAGGGATCATCTTCAGGACATGACAATAATTGTGCCTGAATAAAGCTTTTTTTAACACCTGTTTTGGAAAAAAGCAAGGGGGAAAAAAACAGAGACATACATAAAATCAATTTTTGTATAAGGTAAGTCATAGTCAGCACTAGCTTATCCATTACGGTATTCGGAATCGCAGTGTAAGGGTTGGCCTTAAGGCGTGGGCATTCAGTGCAATCACTCTGAGATTCATGCTGTTGTAGAGAGACCTTCTGGTGACCAGTCAATGTGCAGCTTTCGGTGGTGGCAAACTATAGGGTAAAAACGGTGTGTGGAAGTGATCCAAGATCCTATATTCTACACAAGGGTAGTGAGGCATGATGCCGTGATAGGGATGTGCTGCGGAGTGAAGGTGAAGGTTTTGTGAAGGGGCATAGTGAGGTCGTAGCCGTACTATAGGTGCATCTGTCATCATTAATAGTTATTGGTCAGTGGTAGGAGACCTACCAAGTTGGTGTCTGGGATAAGGATTTTCTTCGGATGGTGTGGCCAGATTAATAAGACCACCGTGCATTGCCCTGTTGGGAATAAGGAATTTATTTTAGTATTCATCATGGCCAGTTGGAGGGTGAAAAAGGTGAAGAGATGTATCATTTTACCATTGCTCAGGTTTCCTTCTCTTTTGGGGCAATGATGCTTGAGGGCTCTGTAGAGGTGCCGGGGTTTGTTATCCAGTCCGGACGCCACTGTTAGTACAGAAAGGATGTAGAGCTGACTGAAACAATCAAAGATATGGAGACGCTTTTGGTGTGATACATAAATTGAGGTGTCGCATTACCGTAAGGATTAGAAGTAGTATCTGGTACACCGGAATTGTAGCTTTACGTGCAATAAGCCTAGGCCAAGATTTGCTGCACGCATGAATTGCGTTGCTGTCGGAAAAAGATAGACATTTTAAGTCATGGGCCATCAAGGGTGATTGTTAAATCTGTGAGCTCATAGTGAAGCATTACCATGCCAATGTGTGGTAGGAATGCGTCCTCAAAAGAAAAGCAACGCAACGGAAGGTTTTTTGCGGTTATGGGCTCCTAGGTTCCAGGATGCCTGCTGAGACCGCTGTTGGGGTAACATGGAGAGCAAGATTAAAAAAAATGGGTTTAAGGGGTAATGAGCGGGAGTACAATAAGGCAAAGGCCAAAGACGCTTTACCGTGAGGTTATGGTTTCACTTTGCGGACGTAGTACTTGCGCTGCGTAAGTAGCGAGCTGCGATGTGCACAGTCTCTGTGGGGGTAAGAGGCATGGGGTTAGTCTGGAATTAACCCAATTTTTAATTTAACCTCACGGTAAAGCGTCTTTGGCCTTTGCCTTATTTTACTCCCGCTCATTACCCCTTAAACCCATTTTTTTTAATCTTGCTCTCCATGTTACCCCAACAGCGGTCTCAGCAGGCATCCTGGAACCTAGGAGCCCATAACCGCAAAAAACCTTCCGTTGCGTTGCTTTTCTTTTGAGGACGCATTCCTACCACACATTGGCATGGTAATGCTTCACTATGAGCTCACAGATTTAACAATCACCCTTGATGGCCCATGACTTAAAATGTCTATCTTTTTCCGACAGCAATGCAATTCATGCGTGCAGCCAATCTTGGCCTAGGCTTATTGCACGTAAAGCTACAATTCCGGTGTACCAGATACTACTTCTAATCCTTACGGTAATGCGACACCTCAATTTATGTATCACACCAAAAGCCTCTCCATATCTTTGATTGTTTCAGTCAGCTCTACATCCTTCCTGTACTTACAGTGGCGTCCGGACTGGATAACAAACCCCGGCACCTCTACAGAGCCCTCAAGCATCATTGCCCCAAAAGAGAAGGAAACCTGAGCAATGGTAAAATGATACATCTCTTCACCTTTTTCACCCTCCAACTGGCCATGATGAATACTAAAATTAATTCCTTATTCCCAACAGGGCAATGCACGGTGGTGTTATTAATCTGGCCACACCATCCGAAGAAAATCCTTATCCCAGACACCAACTTGGTAGGTCTCCTACCACTGACCATTAACTATTAATGATGACAGATGCACCTATAGTACGGCTACGATCTCACTATGCCCCTTCACAAAACCTTCACCTTCACTCCGCAGCACATCCCTATCCCGGCATCATGCCTCACTACCCTTGTGTAGAATATAGGATCTTGGATCACTTCCACACACCGTTTTTACCCTATAGTTTGCCACCACCGAAAGCTGCACATTGACTGGTCACCAGAAGGTCTCTCTACAACAGCATGAATCTCAGAGTGATTGCACTGAATGCCCACGCCTTAAGGCCAACCCTTACACTGCGATTCCGAATACCGTAATGGATAAGCTAGTGCTGACTATGACTTACCTTTTACAAAAATTGATTTTATGTATGTCTCTGTTTTTTTCCCCCCTTGCTTTTTTCCAAAACAGGTGTTAAAAAAGCTTTATTCAGGCAAAATTATTGTCATGTCCTGAAGATGATCCCTTTATAACCGAGCTTGGGATCGAAACGTCGACTGCTTTTAGAGTAATTCATACATGTGACTCCACCACATTATTGTTTGTATGAGTAACTCCAGGATACACTGTCAATGTAAATCCATATCAGTGACCAGCAAGCTCACCCTGTTTGCCTGCTATTTTCTTTCACTTACTTTCACTTCCTCCTTATGTAAGGCACAGGACTGTGCCCTACTATAACCCCACTCTTTTGGGTTATGTGTTGTATTTTTAGAACAAACTATCTATTAAACAAATAAATATTCCTTGCCCGGCTGGACAAGTTTTTTTAACTATATAGGAGCCCATTGTGGTCTATATTTGATATCTTTGTTCTCTCTTATTCCTGTATGCTCAGGACCACTGGTCTCAACTAAGGCACCCACTGGATTGTGCTCCCGCTGCGACAGGACAAATTGTTTAATTGTATCTAACGGACAGCGGAGAGCCCGGCGACAAACACAGTGATCCCTAAGTACCAACTAACTGACAAAGAAGAGCCACTTTAACTACGGACATTGGTCAATCTCTTTCCGAAAAGGAACACGGAGTGACAAACAGAACAACCATACTTCGCACAAACCTGGTAGAGCTCCGACGCGCTGGGTTGGAGGATGCGGTACGCGTTCGGGAGTCTCCCAGGTAAGGGAAATACTTGCGATAGTATGTTAAATTGTAAGAAGCCGCAGTGAAGTTAAATGTACAAGCAAAGGCGTATTTTCAGGCCCAAAAGACTGTGAAAACTTACTCAATTAATCTTGCTTGTAATTGAACTTTTCTTGGTAGCAGTTGAACAAACGTGGTTAGGGGTATACAAAAAACTTACTCCTCTCTAACAAAAGAACCATCAGTAACTGTGAATTGCCCCTTGATATACCCACAATTGACCAGACGTTCACAGCAGCAGGGTATCATTGGGATCGGAACAATCATTGACTATTAAATCGCTCAAATATGGGGGAAAGAAGAGCCAAACGAGCAACCAAGGCAGAAAGTATTTTTCAAAGGGGTGCGACAACAGCTAACAGAGATGAAGCAGGCAAATCGACACAACCTGCAATCACCACAAGTAAACAGCTCTTCATACGGCTTTTAAAGCTAATGCGCAAAGAAATATTAAGAGAGTGGGAAATTATCACTCTTGAAAAATATGTGGAGTGTAAGATGGTACCGAGAGGACTCCGCATATTTACGCTGCCCAATCATCCTGATACCACACCGGAAATGCATGAAGAATGGGGAAAGAACAATATGGGTTGTTCAAACAACATGATGTTAATTATCATCAAGTACCCTAGAATGGAAGTGGAGGATCTTCACGATAAAATATCAGAAATAGAAAAGCAAATAACAGCAACCAATGAAGATAGTGGCACCTTGAAGAAACTAAGAAGCAAAATGGAAAAAAACTTAGACAAACATGAGGATGAGGTCCAAAACAGAAAACAACGTAAATTCTGTAGGGATCAGGATGACTATGAATGCGGCACTATCCTGACTTTCGCAAAGAAATACAATATCTTTAAGCAACAGTGGGGTACGAATATAAAACCGGCAACAAGTGAACAGACTAGTGGTTCGGAATCAGATCCAAGTGAAGGCGAGCAAAGACCAACTGGGCTAAGAAAGTTTTCTTTTTTAGACGAAATGAAGTTGCTATATCAAGAGCAACAAACACCACAAATATTTAAATTTAGAAACCTTCCCTTCCGTTATTGTGTGTAGATGTTCCCAAGATATTAAGGAGTTTTCAAATAGAAGTTGTCCCCATTTTTCAAATCCTAATTGTCTGAATGGTCTAGATAATGCGTCTTTTAAGCACTCCGGTGTTCCAGGTGTGTCCCATATTGGGGCCATATTACTATAATATGGGATCTTCACTACGTTTCTAATCTGAGTCCACAATTTGACCGCACTATTTAGAATCTTCAGTTTTACTTTCTTAAAAAATTTTGGATGGCCAAATTTGAAAAGAAAATAATCTTCTCCATTTGTAAGATGTTGTAGGAAATTTGGGTATACACAGTGTTTTCTTAGCAGGGTTCTGAAATTTTTAAACTGAAAAGCTCTATAGTATTCAAACACATCTGGGCTTGCTATGCCGCCTTGTTCTTTTCTTCTCCTAAGTTTGTTCCAAGCAATTCTTGTGCTTTTCTCCGACCAAATAAAGCTGGATATTTCTCCTTGTTTTTTTTAAGAGCTACTGGGATAATACCATACCAAAAGAAGCAACAGATAAGGGTAACTTTGAAGAAGAAATGGTAAAGGAATCCACAATAAAAAAAGAGGTATCAAAATGGTATTGGGCGTTAATCGAGGTTGGAGATGAAGATTTAACAATATCAGAAAAAATTTAGAGAAAAGAGTTCCCTAACGAAGATATTGATTTGAAAGTGATTTGGAAAAAATCTTCGGAAAAATGTTGGGCGTGTGTGAAATCGGCAGCTTTAAAAAGAAACCATCTGCTCTCAATTCATAGAGCGTATTGGACACCAAAAAGATTATCGAAGTTTAAAGGTGCACCAGGAAAAGCATGCTGCAAATGTGGTAAAGATAAGGCGGATGACATTCATATGTTTCATCGATGCCCGGCCCTCATGTGTTATTGGCAAGAGATTGGTAAGACACTATCGGCGGTAGTGGAAACACCAATAACTGTAAGTACGCCTTTAATTATTTTTGGGATCCGAACAGATGTCTTGAGGCTAAGTAAACTTCAAGAAAGCCTAATTTATGTCCTGATATTGTTAGCAAGAAGAGAGATTTACATAAATTTGGTAAAACCAGTAGCACCGACACATGAGACTGGCTAAACTCTGCTATTAAAGTATGTAGAATAGACAGGAAAGGGAAACGCACGAAAAGATCGCTGTTTTGGGCGATATGGGAAAACGTTACCACTCCTAGTTGATAACCTAGATTCCTTTGTCTTTCTCTACTTTTCTCTCCATGCTTCTTTTCGTTCTTTTTTTTCCTCCTCTATGTTTTTTCTCTTTTTCTTTCTTTCGTTTCCTTTTTTTTCTTCTTTTTTTTTTCTTTTGTTTACCAATGATTAAAGCGGAGACAATAATTTCCAGGCAAGTTCGGAACTCTGCCGAGTAGCTATATAGCTAGCTCATCTCAGGAACGTTGGAATTATTGTGTAAGATAAAGGTAAATTGGAGTACGTTGATTGGTTTCAAGTAACAGCTGGAAAACATATGGGGCAGTGAAGGCAACAATTTGGAAAGACGGTCAAATCTCTCAAATACCTTTTTATCTACTCTTTCACGATATGAGGTATTAAAAAAAAAAAAAAAAAAAAAAACACCATGAAGCAATGCCAGGGGCTGGGGGCAGAACAGAAGCAGAGCAAGAGGAAGGGGTTTCCATCCCTCAGGAAAACAAAACACAAAACAAGACGAGGCAAGCGACCAAGGGGGAAGATACAACTTGAGAACCCGAACAGTGATAAGAAAATAATCGCGGCAGGAAACCTCACACCCAATCTAGTTATAAACCTGTCGAGATACAATCTAACACAGATGGAAACTAGACTACTTAACAGGGGACTCTCTTTTTGCCCTGAAATACATCATGATCTAGTTGATACAAAAATCGACCTCTACAAATATATCAGAAAACTTAAACTGAAAAAATTCTTTGCGAAAAATCCCACGAACCGGGCCAATATCCAAGATGAAAATACATCATCTAGCAGATCAGACAATCACCAAATAATTGAAGTACCACAAATTCGGGTTGCATATGAACTGGCGAATGAAACCACTGACACCCAAATACCAGATACCCAGATATTGGATGAAATGGGCATAACAACAGACAATCGTAAAGCCACAGACTTCAAGATAAAATCAAGGTTTTGCCCTGCTCTCCATCCTGGAAATAAAATTGATATTTTTTATGACTTAGTAATGGGTGAACTAGAAGAAATGCCAAAAAACATCAATGCAAAGAGAAAAGAAAATCTGACAAATAGTGAACGTATGGCAATACAAAGTCTAAAAAATAACATCAATATTGAAATTAAACCCGCCGACAAAGGCGGAAACATCATTGTAATGGAGAAAGAGCACTATGTGGAGAAAGCAATGCGCCAATTGAACGACACCAACAACTACACAGTACTTGCGAGAAATCCTACAGAAAGAATGAAATTCTAACTAGATAGTAAATTGAATATTTGGCAATCGAAAGGACTCCTAACGGAGTTACAAAATAAATTTCTAATGGTCGAGAATCCAACACTCCGACCATTTACTTCCTATCAAAAGTTCATAAGACTTTGAACAAACCGCCAGGACGTCCTATAATTTCCAGCTGTGTGAGTCTCTATGAGAATGTATCTAGCTATGTGGACCATTTCATAGCTCTGATTGTGTCTATATTACGCTCCTACATAAAAGACACAGGCGATTTTTTACGAATACTGATGAACACAGAGTGGCAATCAAATTACTTGTTGGTGACAATCGACGTAGTATCGTTGTATACATCCATAAGCCATGAGATTGGGCTACAGGCAATTCGGTACTATCTCGATCAACGACCCATCAGTGAAAGGGAACATTCGAAGATGCTAATTGAAATGATATCTATGTGCCTACATAATAATGTCTTTTGCTTTAATAAAAAGATCTATGAACAGCGCTGTGGAACAACGATGGGAGTTTCCTTCTCTCCAGGCTACGCTAATCTCATGATGGGGTGGTGGGAGAGAAGCGTGGCTTGGAGAGATGAAAACGAACATCACATGCAAAGGTGGCCCTATGGCTGCGATTTATTGACGATTTTTTCCTCCTATGGAAAGGCACAGAGTCAGAATTTTACACATTCTTTGCTGTCCTTAATGAAAATCAAGTTGGGTTGAAATTTACATGTACTGTCAGCACGAAGGAGATAGAATTCCTGGACACAAAAGTCTACATTGCTGATGACAAGATACAAACTACTGTCCGTAGGAAGAAAACGGCTACCAACAGTCTCCTTCATGGTTTAAGTTTTCATCCACAAAAACTAAAGAAGAGCATACCGTATGGAGAGCTACTACGGATGAGAAGAAATTGCTCGGAGGACACTGAAATGGAGAGTAAATTCGCAGAAACTAAAGAACGCTTTAAACAACGTGGCTACAAAACAACTGACCTTAACAGAAGTGAAATAAAAGCAAGAACACAAACTAGAGCCGATACTCTCCTAAGTAGGGAAGAAAAAGTCGAACGTGCCACAACTCAACAACAGCAGACAGCTGATGTGAACGATGAACAGCCACGGATGATAATGACATTGAGTAAAGAGAGTTATAAAATACAAAAGACTTTAACCAAATTCTGGCACATACTTCTAAAGGACCCGGACATAGGGACAAACATTGGAGATCGCCCATTGATCTCATATCGAAGAGCGCCCAATCTCTATGATCATTTAGTCCGAAGCCACTTTGAAATGAAAACACCTGAATCTTGGCTAGATACGAGAAAACGAGGCTTCAGTAAGTGCATGACATGCAAGGCATGCAAAATAGGCCGGCATATCAAGTACCTCAAGGACCCAGAAGGAAAACACTTTTAAATCAGAATGAGAATTACATGCGAATCATCTTTTGTCGTTGCAATGCTTCTGTGGGAAAGCCTACATTGGTAGTACCACATGTCCCCTCAAAACACGAATATTACAGCACGTCCGTGCAATCCAGAATGGTGCTTTTACTTATGCAATAGCAAAACATATAGCCAGTCACCAAGGAAAAACATGGTTGGACGTGAAATATTTTGGTCTGGCAATCATCCAACAACATGAAAGAGGGGGAAATCGTACACAAACATTGAGACGACTTGAATCTAAATTAATCATAAGGTTCAGAACCCAACAGCCGGCTGGCCTGAATGGGGACGAAGAATTGTATGTTCATTTATGACACTGGACACATCGACACTAAGATTGCCAAACCCAGCCTTGAAAGATGAACAATGTAAATAACCAATTTTGTCTAAATGTCTTTGATTGATACTATCCAATGATAGACCCATACTGCTGGTGTCCTGGACCAAAAGATATCCATAAGAATACCTTTACAATGAGGGTGATGACACACAGCGGGGACCCCGGGCATTCAGCCCTATACTTGACATGACACTTAGTCTGAAGTCACATACACAATCAGTCATCAGGTACACTGATCCCTGATCTAAGATATTTGTGTAAAACACGAATGAAAGAAAGCGCTCGTTTCCTAAATACAGTAGAACGCTTTCAGTGTAGTAACGTACTCTATACTCCGTTGAACGACACCACCTCCAGCATGATCATGCATATCTGATAAAGTTGGAATAATTTGAATACCACATGGTCCAGCATGCACCAGGTATCACATGGGCGTGTGAGGGTATAAATGTAGAAACTGAAAAAGGACAATTGACAAACACTGTTGTGAACAGGAACTACGGTTCGAAACGCGTAGGAGTTGTCACGTTTGGAATAAAATTACTGCTTAAAAACCAAGAAGTGTGCCGCGACTTCATTTAGTGTATGGAATAAATCTGAGACACTGCCCTGGTCTCAACAAAGGCACCCACTGGATTGCGCTCCCGCTGCGACAGGACAAATTGTTTAATTATATATATATATATATATATATCAGGAACACTCCAAACTTCAGCATGCAAGTAAGGCACTGACTCCGTGAAATTGTTGATCCCAAACAAGTTTTATTCACTCATTTAGGCTGCTTGACGCGTTTCGGCGGTAAGCACCCGCCTTGTTCATATATATATTTATATTATGGACTACAAGCACCATGAGGCACAGGGAGTGCCACGCCTACACAGGCAGGTGCTTTAATCAGCAGATCACAACGCGATGTTTTCATTTCCAGCTTCTTGCCACTGAAGAAAGGTGTTTGAAACTTGAAACGCGTCTGGCAGAATGAAATCAAGAGAAGCCTGAGTTTGGTGTTTTACTGTCAGCATGTGCTCGAGTGAAATTAAAAAGAACTATTGCAAGCTACCTACGGTCTTCCCTTTGGTGCTTCCTGAAGTGTTGGATGTTTGGGGCTTTGCACGCCTTACAGGGAAAGACCTACCGCGACTGGGCGGGTCTGTCCGAGCTTTGAATTAAGCAAGGAAACTACAGAGGGAGCAGCGCATGTTTCATTTCAGGGCTGCAGCATGCGCAGAGTTCACTTCTGGTCCACTACAAAGCAGGACAGTGAGTAACTCCAGGCACAGTGCATCGACCCACTGGGGTGAAATATTGTTTGCCGAAATTGAGGAAATGGACATGGCACCCACTCGGGGATTATGGACTACAAGCACCATGAGGCACAGGGAGTGCCACGCCTACACAGGCAGGTGCTTTAATCAGCAGATCACAACGCGGTGTTTTCATTTCCAGCTTCTTGCCACTGAAGAAAGGTGTTTGAAACCTGAAATGCGTCTGGCAGAATGAAATCAAGAGAAGCCTGAGTTTGGTGTTTTACTGTCAGCATGTGCTCGAGTGAAATTAAAAAGAACTATTGCAAGCTGCCTACGGTCTTCCCTTTGGTGCTTCCTGAAGTGTTGGATGTTTGGGGCTTTGCACGCCTTACAGGGAAAGACCTACCGCGACTGGGCGGGTCTGTCCGAGCTTTGAATTAAGCAAGGAAACTACAGAGGGAGCAGCGCATGTTTCATTTCAGGGCTGCAGCATGCGCAGAGTTCACTTCTCGTCCACTACAAAGCAAGACAGTGAGTAACTTCAGGCACAGTGCATCGACCCACTGGGCTGAAATATTGTTTGCCGAAATTGAGGAAATGAACATGGCACCCACTCGGGGATTATGGACTACAAGCACCATGAGGCACAGGGAGTGCCACGCCTACACAGGCAGGTGCTTTAATCAGCAGATCACAACGCGATGTTTTCATTTCCAGCTTCTTGCCACTGAAGAAAGGTGTTTGAAACCTGAAACACGTCTGGCAGAATGAAATCAAGAGAAGCCTGAGTTTGGTGTTTTACTGTCAGTATGTGCTCGAGTGAAATTAAAAAGAACTATTGCAAGCTACCTACGGTCTTCCCTTTGGTGCTTCCTGAAGTGTTGGATGTTTGGGGCTTTGCACGCCTTACAGGGAAAGACCTACCGCGACTGGGCGGGTCTGTCCGAGCTTTGAATTAAACAAGGAAACTACAGAGGGAGCAGCGCATGTTTCATTTCAGGGCTGCAGCATGCGCAGAGTTCACTTCTCGTCCACTACAATGCAGGACAGTGAGTAACTCCAGGCACAGTGCATCGACCCACTGGGCTGAAATATTGTTTGCCGAAATTGAGGAAATGAACATGGCACCCACTCGGGGATTATGGACTACAAGCACCATGAGGCACAGGGAGTACCACGCCTACACAGGCAGGTGCTTTAATCAGCAGATCACAACGCGATGTTTTCATTTCCAGCTTCTTGCCACTGAAGAAAGGTGTTTGAAACCTGAAACGCGTCTGCAGAATGAAATCAAGAGAAGCCTGAGTTTGGTGTTTTACTGTCAGCATGTGCTCGAGTGAAATTAAAAAGAACTATTGCAAGCTACATACGGTCTTCCCTTTGGTGCTTCCTGAAGTGTTGGATATATATATATAAATATATATATAAATATATATATATAAATATCCAACACACATCCTCCTGATCGAAGAAAAGGAGTGCGCCCGGCCAGACTTCATGGTTAACAGGTACTCTTTATTTCATAAAACGGCAGCCCGATTTACAGTCCTTTCCTAACGCGTTTCAACTACATCAGTAGTCTTGATCACAGGTTGAGCTGCATACGGGATTCTGCGGCGTGGTTACTTCCTTATACGCTGTCACAGACCACTCCCTCTTTGTGTGGTCCTGCATTACTACAGTTCCCAGGGTGCACTTCAAATTGAAACAGTCTCCCCTTTATTCCTGATTTCTGAAAACGGTTTCCCATTGTGATTTCAGTTCATAATGCATGATACAATGCATGGGTTAGACACTTCATTTCAAAGTCTTAATTATCTTCGCTCGTATTTTTGGCTGCAGTTGCAATTTGCAGTAATAACAGGTACCTGCTGCCTGAAATCCGAATGTGATTCACAAGTGTGCTTCACCTTCCCACGCCTCGCAAATTCCTTCTGAGGCAAATCTTCGCTAGACCACTCCGTGCTTGCCGGGATACTCCGTGCTGCCTCCCGAGGATTGCGGGCGGGTCCTGCTTTTCAAAGTTTATACTGCCACACGTTTTGTTCTCAAGAGCATGGACACTTCTGTGGGCGGCCAGGTCGCTGGGGGCGAACATCCTCCAATTAACACCCAACACACATCCTCCTGATCGAAGAAAAGGAGTGCGCCCGGCCAGACTTCAGGGTTGACAGGTACTCTTTATTTGATAAAACGGCAGCCCGATTTACAGTCCTTTCCTAACGCGTTTCAACTACATCAGTAGTCTTGATCACAGGTTGAGCTGCATATGGGATTCTGCGGCGTGGTTTCTTCCTTATACGCCGTCACAGACCACTCCCTCTTTGTGTGGTCCTGCATTACTACAGTTCCCAGGGTGCACTTCAAATTGAAACAGTCAATATATACTGTATCGAAGGGGACCCGGAAGCGCCCTGAGAGACAATGACCTTTTACCTTTCTCTGAACAGCAGACTGAGAACTGGAAGATGGACGAGGTTGTTGCATCAGGACTCAAGTTCGAACCCGAGTACGACCACCAGGAAGAACACTGTTTCTTTAATTGGGCGGAACCCGAGGCAGGCCCCGCCCACAAACCCAAGGTGAAACCCTGCAAAGAACACACACAGGTGTGTTCATCACCCGGAGGCGGAGTAGGAGTTTGGAGAGGCGAGGAGTGCAACGGCGAGGAGTGGAAGGCAGGAGCGGAGACGATCGGAGGCGAGCCAGGAGCTATGGCAGGAGAAGGGAGATCGGAGGCAGAGAGTGGAGATGGCGGAGGAGCCAGGAACATCGAGGAGGAGGAGTGGACCGGAGAAGAGCCTGGAGTGAGACCAGACGACGGCAGCGACAAGCCAGGAGGCCAACGAAAAGGCGCTTCGCCCAGCCACACTTCAAGGGAAGGGTGGCTCTCGCAGGTACGGTCACGCTTTGCGGGCTGGGCGGGACGTAAGTGGGCTAAACCTCATTGAGAAGTTTACACGGTTATCCTTTGCACTAGCCCCCCCCTTCACATAATCGTCGCTCACATCCTGGCCAGAGGGTTTTGCTGTACACGTGTGTCCCTCACTCCCTTTCCTAACCACGGTATATATATGACACCCGGACTAAGACCTGTCCCGTTTTCCTCCTTCCATCCCATACCTGATCTCCGAGCTGGAAGGGGACGCACCTACACACCGGACTACCAGTCCCCGAAGACTCTGGGAGAGAAGAGGAACCGGAGTAGGGAGGTGCAAAGAAAAAGCCTCAGCAGCGGAAACGGACAGTGAAATCCCCCTTCCCTATTACCTAGGGTAATTCAGCACAGACAAGTCTTAAAATCAATAAAACCAGCGTTACCCAAGGTTCCTGTTTCCGTGAGTCTGTTCCCATCCTCACACACATATATAGATATATTTATATATATATATTCACTAAAAAAACATAGGTTTCAGGGACATTATAGTTAGAATTTAGCATTTAAAAAACCTTAGAAATTCACGGGAAAAGCCATAGGTTTCAGGGACGTTATAGTTAATTGGAGATTTAACTCACACAAAACCATAGAATTTGGCTGTTATCATTAGTAGACCTAACTATAACTCAGCCCCCGCAATGCACTGCTGATGACGTCACATATTACATCATTCATGACATGCTCAGTGACATCACTGATGACATCTCAACTGACATCACTGATGACATCATCCAGTGAATGTGTGTTTCCGTAAAGTATATATATATATATATATATATATATATATATATATATATATATATATATATATATATATATATATATATATATATATATATATATATGCCACAGTGCATTGAAGTATGAGTGGGTATATGAGTGTCTGAATTGATGATTTAGGAGGTGTGTGACTGACTGTATAAGTGAGTGATTAAATGTGTCTTACTGAATAAACTGTGTGAATGTCTTTATTAGTCTATTAGTTGGTGTGTAAGCGGCTGCATGGCTTGGTGAGCAGCTACATGAGTGTCCATATGGGTTATTTCTTGGTTGTCTAAGTATCTGTATGGGTGCCTGAGTGTCTTTGTATGTTTGACTCTGTGCATAGATATGTGAGTGGTTGTTTCACTGGGTGTATGGGTTCAAGAGTGCATATTGAAACAGCTGTATGGGTGGGTGAGTGTGTGTATGGGTGTGTTGGTGAGTGAATGGATGTCTCAGTGGTGCATGTGTGAGTAACAACATATGTTTTAAAGCAGTATATGTGAGTGTTAGAGTATATAAATGACTATATGTGAGAGTGAGTGATTGCACGAATATCTGTATGGAGGAGTGCGATTCTATGAGTGATTGTATAAGAGAGTAAGTATGTGTTGGTATCTGTATAAATAAGTGCGGTGGTGTGTGTATGATTGTAGAAGCAAGGAAATGGATGTATGATAGTTTCTTTGCATGACTGACCAGGTGTATGAGTAACTCTTTGGGTGAGCGTCTATATGGGTGTATGAGTGGATACATCAGGGGCTGTATAGATGAATGACCGTGTGTATGAGTGACTATATGGGCTAGTGGGTGGATGTGTGTGTAGACATAGAAATCATTGAGCAGGTATGTACTAACTGCTATTGGTCTGTCTATGGTTTCAATATTGGTAGTATGCATTTTAGAGTGGGTGTATGAAAGGTTTTATTAGGGTATGAGGAGGTGCATCAGATGATCACGTGGATGATATCATTAGTGATGTCATCAGTGATGTCTCTGAGCATGTAATGAGTGATGTAATTAATATGTGACGTCATCAGCAGTGCGTTGCGGAGGCGTAAGTTATAGTTAGGTCTACTAACTATAACAGCCAAATTTCTATGGTTTTGTACGAGTGAAATCTCTAATAACTATAATGTCCCTGAAACCTATGGTTTTTTCAGTGAATTTCTAAGGTTTTTTAAATGCTAATTTCTAACTATAACGTCCCTGAAAACTATCGTTTTTTCATTGAATTTCAAAGGTTTTTTCAATGAAAATTTCTAACTATGCCTACAAAGGTAGGACATGTTAAGAAAGAGGACGAAAAGCACAGAAAGAAGCAAGACTAATGCAGAAAGAGGCAACAGAAGTCACGAAAGACAATGAAAAGTGCAGGAAGAAGAAGAGATGTGCAGGAAGAACCAACAGAAGAGCAGAAGGTCCTTCTGTCCCCCCAACTTTTTGCTGATGGGTACTGGTGATAACTGACTCTGTCTAACCAGGCCTAAAGCCAGTGCTATGCTAAAAGACACTTAGGGCTCCATTAGGATGATGGGCGGACTTTGTCCGCCCGCCACCCTATCGGTATTCTGGACCACCCGCCATAAGGGCGGGGGTCCCGTTGGGGGAATTAGGATGTGCCCACCACAGTGGCGGGCACATCCTTCATTTTTAGCATTGTGGCGGGCGGTGCACTCTGCACCACCTGCCACAATGCTAAAAATGCATTTTTGCATTTGCATATGCAAAGCGGCAGGCACCGCGCGGTGCCTGCCGCTTTGTATATGCAAATGAGGGGGGGTACCATAGGTACCCCCCCTGTGCACCCCCACCTCAGCCTTCACCATGGGGGCCCGCAGGGGCCCCCAATAGCAACGACCGCCTGCCTTTCCGTGGCGGGATCGCCGCCGTGGAAAGGCACCTATACACATGCATGCAAATATGGCTGGCGGTGTCTGATAGACACCGCCACCATACGAACCCTTTTCCGCCCCGGCCGGAAGGCGACCGGGGCGGAAAAGTGGCGGGCGATGTTTGCCTCCGCTGCGGTCCCCCCGCCATTGTAATGTGGCGGGGAGGAAAAGGGTGGAGGGCGGTCATTTCTGTCGGGCGGATCGCCACCGATCCGCCTGACATCATAATGGAGCCCTTAGAATACAGTGAAAACACTTACATACACTAGGGGACAGTATGCGTTGGGGTACCCCTGTGATTAACATGACCTCCTGTGTATTTGCCATGAGTTAATGCCTGGTTCATTGCATGAGTACATGAGTAGTGACTGGATGATCAGAGGGCTACAAGAAGAATGCATGGTGATTTTATAAGTGCTTGGGGTTTGGCGCAGTGATTGGATAAGCACATAGGATTGGCTGAGTGATTGGAGGACTGCATAGATAGGACCACAGAGATTACTGGACTGTATAGGTATTCCTCAAGGTATTGCAGCAGTGCATGTGTTAGTGACTGGGTCATTGCATGAGTACATGGGTACTGAGTGGATAATTAGAGTACTGCAAGGAGAGTGCATGGTGGTTTTATAACTGCTTGGGTTTTGGCGGAGTGATTGGATAAGTACATAGTGCTGGGTGATTGGAGGAGTGCATGGGTAGTGACAGAGGGATTTCTGGAGTGCATGGGTACTACCTGGGTAATTGGAGGAGTGAATCAGGAGTGTGTAGGTGGTTAGAATTCTGCATGGGAAGTGCTTAGGGGATTGTAGCAATGCATGTGTTAATGCCTGGGCCATTCCATGAGTACATTGGTACTGACTGAAAGATTAGTGTACTGCAAGGAGTGTGCATGGTGAATTTATAAGTGCCTGTGTTTTGGCAGAGTGATTGGATAAGTACATGGTGCTGGCTGATTGAAGGAGTGCATGGGTACTGACAGGGCGATGGCTGGACTGCATGGGTAGTGCTCAGGGTATTGTAGCAGTGCATGTGTTAGTGCATGGGTCACCGCATGAGTGCATAGGTACTAACTGTATGATTAGAGTACTGCAAGCAGAGTGCATGGTGAATTTATAAGTGCTTGGGTTTTGGTGAAGTGATTGGATAAGTACACACATGTCACATCAGTCTTGCCCCCTCCCTTGACCACTGTGCAAACATGCCCCCTGGCAGGTTTTAAGTTGGGGGATTAATTCCCCTTGAAACCTGAGGGTCCCTTGGGTCCAACCAGCCCTGGTATTTCTCTGCGTGTGCTGTAATTTTTATTATTATTGTTATTATGTTTCTTATATAGCGCCAGAATCGACCCCCGAAGGGGTATCTCCGCACTTGCCTTGGGAACCCGTCCTGGTTTTTCCCTGTGAGATAGCCCCTACAGGGCATCCCCAAGGTGAAAGCCAGGCATCCCGCCGCGGGGGGCCGTTGTGGAGATTAAGCAAGCTTAATGCCCAGAGTTGCAGAGTGTGAACCCATGATTAGGTCAGGCACCGAAGCGAGAATTATCGAGTCCGTGGACATTTGAGCTCACACCCTGCCGCGTCAGGAATCGAACCCTGGTCCCGGGTCTGACCTCTGCTTCAGGGTCTGCCTGCTCTAACCAGTGAGCCACACTTCTCTTACAGGGAATTACAGTGAACTAGGCCATTCATGTCAATATGTTAATTGAGAGAAGTGGCATAGTTTGGGGAATTGGGCATAACAATTGTAATGTGAAATTCCGGAAATTACAGGACTTACTCCAGCCTAATTTAAATTTCCTTCAGGCCTAATTTTTAGTCCACAACATCACAATACCATGAGAGTCAGGTTTACATTGTGAATTCTTAGGGAAATGCAAGAGGAAATGTGGTTTGATAACTGTGTGCCAACTCTAGTGGGAAGAAGTTCATTTTGTGAACACCTCAACAAAAACCATTGGGAGATGCAATGCATTGCTGCCAAGAGACCTATTTACATAGATCTCTTGTTCAGATGGTGCTAGGGTGGTCTTATTTTCATTACGTACATTTTTAATGTTATGTTTAGTATTTAGTTGTGTGTGAATTAAGAAATGATGTGCATGTTTTGGAGATTACTTTATTATCTGTTACATTATTTTGATCCTTAAGTTGCTTTAATTCATTCTTTTGTATTTACTGTTTTGAAATACACTGTTCATATTCAATTTCTGTTGTAGTAACTTTGACCTTCCCCTTAAACTCTGGTAATGTCTTGCTGTAATCACATGTCTAATGTCCAATCGTTTTGTGTTCATTCAAGGGAATCATTCTTAGATCAAGACCTCTGGTGGATTTTGGCTCTTTGCTGACCCCCTAACTGCTTCCACTATAACACAAATGGTGGTGTTACTATCAGCGTTGATCCTACTTTCTGCCTGCATGTCAACAAGATCGCTGGTACGTTTATTCCTTTTTGAAGAGGAAAATTCTACCGTGCCTCTTAGTTGAAAGGAGATGGTTGGCGCTTCAGGCGACTATCTCATTCTTTAAGATTATTAAGATTATAGAAATGCAATCTTGCTTGGCTTACCTAAATATCTTACCTTACACCTTCAGATTGAGAAGATTGTGCTAACTCTAGCGGGCACATCTGTTACTTATTTCCCTTTATTGTGCTTCTATTAAATCCCAGTTGAACGAACTCCACAGATTACCAGTAAATACACGGATCTTGTTGACACACTGTGGATGGTGCACAAGGCACTTATCCTGAGTATTTCAGCCCTTGGTTTCAGCCCTATGCCCCACTTCACTTGCTTTCTCTTCTCATGTACTTTCAGTAGTGCTCGTGTTCCATCGCATCAGAGCAGGCAGACACTCTTTCTCAGTTCTCGCTCCTATTTACTGTGAACTGAAGATAAATAATGCTGCCCCAGGAGCACAAGGTGAGCCCTGCCTGTGAGTTGTATTGACTCTTAATATTATACGTTTGCTGTGGTCTGAGTTTCTAGCCAACAGTATCCCCCTGAGTCAGTCCAGGACTGCTATACCTGCTTATCTATAGAGTCAGGTTTGAAAGGAGGTACCTGGTCTATATTTGGAGGGTCTGGAGTGCATATGGCCACAAAACACTATGGGCTTGTAATGTCAGACTCCTCAGGGACTACTTCAACCAGATTGCCCAAATGCAGTAGGAATGGGGGATTACATTATGAACTTTCTAACAAAAACAGTAGGAAGGGGCTTTATATTTTGCACCCCAGGCCAACAGTGTAGCGATGACGTCATTAAACCAGGTCTGTTTAATGCTTGTTAATACAATGTGCTACATAAATCGTAGTAGTTTCTATAGTACAGTAATACAAACTACAATTTAAATATATATGCTCTGAGCGCAGATGTTATTATTACCTAACTCAAATCCAATGGTACTCATTTTATAAAAAGCAGAATGATACAAAATGGTACAACCTTCTGGAATGTGAACCTGTGATTGTCAAATTGGGCACATATCTGTACAAAAGGTGCATTTAATGAGTGAACTGTGTTACAGACTTAGCAGATCTAGCCTAACTACATTGCTTTACAGACAATGAAGGAATACATAATAAGTCTTTTCAAACAGTACTCGAGCCCAACATCACAACATTACTATCTTACAACAAACACTGTGAAAATACCAACATGGGGGAAGTACTACAAAAGCTGGCCTTCCCTTCGGCAGCACCACCATACTGTTCAACACATTCCAGACACCAGCCCCCAGGGAGAGTGCGTTCAACATTATAGAGGTTATTGAGAAAAATCAACTCAATATGAAAATGTGTCTTATTGAATGCTGCTTGTTACTTCCTTGTGCCTCTTTCTTGCCATCTTACTTGTGCAGATATTAATAACCATGGGTTGCAGCGAGGAGGATACCACAAAACCAAAACAACACCCAAGCACTTAATGCTGCGCCCATGGCTGATCCATCACCAAAAGATTATTTGTGTTCATGATCCTTATGATCACTTGACCAGTAATGCAACAATCTCTCTGCAGTAGATGCCATAAGCGGTTAATATAGAGAAATGGGTACAGGGGCCCAAGAAGTCAGCAAATGTCTAACATTTTAACACTCTCTACATCCTGCTAAGATTAAGGCAACCATTGTGTGCATCGCACCTTACAAATAGTGAGAAGAATAATTCTTGGCAATTCATAGGCCAACATCCTCTCATTCTGGGCTTTCAGTAACTTTCAGCCATGCTGAACAGCAGATGTGCTGCTAGGCAATAAGGCTAGAAGACATTCACATTAACAAGGCCAATAGCTTAGGATTTGCAACAACCTATTGGCTTTGCCAGTGCCTGTTAAGCCAGGGCTGCCTATTGACCCATCCGGCCCGCACCACAATTCAAGACTAGATTATCACATTGTCCGCATGTTATATTCTTTACAAGAAACAGCAAAATGGAGCATCCCTCATCTAGAGCTCTTAACTCCTTGCTGTTTGTACTGAAAGTATTCTATTTAAGATAAGGCAACCAACAGTATGAGTACTTGAAGTCTGCACAAGTTTAAGCAGCATAACAAGCAAAGTGCGATATCGCTATATAGAGCACCAGCATTCGCCCCATCAGCTAGGGTCTATTGCTAACCTTCCACAATTTGTATGCTGGTTTATAGATTTTCTTCTTACATACTTTGAGTGAGTAAACACTTGACAGACACTGAAAACATGTGTGCAGCTTTCTCATGAGAAGATCGAAAAAAGACCTTTGGATATAAAGATCATATACATTTCCAAACGTTGAGGTAGTCATGTGTGAATCCTCATTTAGCAGTGCCCAGCATGAGAGTGGGGCTGAATAGATCAAAGAGACAACAAGCATTTACAATGCAATAGATTTTACAATTACGAGATTGAGCTATTGGCATTGTAAATGGCAATGCCTTATATAATATTAAAAGGCACTGTCATTTACGATACCAATATGTAAATGTAAATGTTTTTGTACTTGTATAGCGCACAGCTACCCGCAGTGGGTTTCCCGGCACTTGTACGAATACCGCAAGGGAACCCTTCCTGGCTTTCCCTGTGAAGTGTCCACTCCTGGGCACCCCCATGGTGCAGACCAGGCATCCCTCGCGTTGTGGGGGCCGTTGTGGAGACTAAGCAAGCTATTGCCCAGAGTTGCAGAGTGGGACCCATGATCAGAATAGGCACTGAGGCGAGAATATCCGGTCAGGGGAATTAATGAGCCCGAGATCCGCCGGGGCAGGAATCAAACACTGGTCCCTGGCCAGAGCTCTGCATCGAGGTCTGCCTGCTCTAACCATTGAGCCACACTTCTCCACCCAATAGGTCAAACTTTGACAAAAACGAGACCTACTGTAGTGCAGAACGTGATGTCCTTGACGCGGGTGCCATGCTCACCAATAAAGTAAAAAAGTAACAATTTGAAACTGAGCGCAGTGTCCCTAAAGTGTTTGCTGCGCTCAGCATGCTCGTTTCTTTTTAAACAAATACAAAATAAAAGAAAGTGCCTCTCAAAATGAATAACTGTCACCAGGAAGTTTGAGGTGATCATATGAATTAAAGCCTTGACTGGCTCCTAAGGAACCTTTAGAACTGGCAATTAACTATTAATTAGCTAGGCGAGACCTAAAAACAGTATAAGCCATACACAGCATGGGCAAGTAAAATGGCAGTAAATTAATAAATATAGCGTCAGCTAATACAGTGATTTCAAAGTACAGTTTGAGTAATTTAAAACTTCTTTGTTAATGGACCATGCTTTTTGATGACGTTACCTTTTGCTGGTGTCACGTGCAAGTGAAGTTTAGTATGCAATATCCCTGCACTTGGTGCCAGAATTAAGTACTGATCTCAGGCCTAAACTCTACAGACATCCATAAGAAGTTTCATGTTTTGCTACCTTGGCCTAAAGACCTCAACTGACCAAGGGAAAGTATGTATCAATGCCCTGTATAGGCCACTGGCCACCCATATTAAACAAGCAATAGTTTGACCCCTGCTACTACAGGGAAGCCTGGTTTGCTCTCCCAAAGACAAAAAAGAGTAGAAATCGGGGTTCTCTGGTTAATTCTGACAATCATCAGAAGATGGTGTCAATAAAGAAGGCTCTTTAAAAATACAAATTAGGAAGGAAGCAGATTCTTCCCATGTGCACGTTCTGTCGAAGATGGTAAGGATATGGACATAAAGAAAGTGAAGAGGAAGAGGTAAAGGGAAGTACTATGTATGTTTTGCACCAGAGAAGACACTCCTATTAAATGCAGGTTTGATCGTGCAACATCCTCGAAACCTGATTATCCGAAATTGTGTAGTTTGCTTTATCTATGCCCTGTACTTTCTATAGACATTAACATTGTACAGTTAGGTAGGTGATAGTTGTTGCATAATTTTATAACGGTTGTTTGAAATAAAGGGATTAGGACAAACATGAGTACGTCTGTGGATGAGCATAATGAATCACATCTAGTTTTATTGGACAGCACATTATTTATGCATCAGACATTTTTAATAATTATTAATACATAACTTTAGTTTTAAGTGCTCAATTAGCACTCTTGCCAAATCATGGGGTCCTTTCACCAAAATCATAACGTTAGCAGGAGTGACACGTCTTTTCGGAAAGATATCTTCACAGGAAGTGACGACATCTAACCCCAAATGATAAACATTTGCAATTTTCAACTACCATCTAAAACTCGAGACTGTTGCAAATTGATACATTTGGAGTGACAAAAGACACAAACAACCTGCCATTAATGTTTGCAAATGCAGGCGTGGTTCTTAAAATATTGTTGCCCGATTGCTTAAGTCATAATGACTGCCACCTAACTGTAGAAAACTGCTGCTAGGGATAACTACCTCCAAATAAAACCCCTGACACACTAAGCCTTTGTGAGCGAGCTGTGGTTTCCTAATTTGTTGGAACCCGCTTCGAGAATTCACTGATGATTTTTCCAGTTCACCATCTCTATTAAGGAAACAGGAAATAGCTTTCTCAGAAAGTTATTTTCTGCACCTTAATTAGCTCTGCACCCACTTCCAAGGAGTTCAAACCATAGTTGCCTTTTCATCCAGCGATGCCGAGGTTTTTGCTGTATTTAAGGCATAACGCTCAGCAAGGCCCTGTTTGCAATATTTCAGTTTATCTGCAGTGACTACTGTCAAAACAGCTAGAATATATCTGTTACAATATGTCTGCAATTAGCGTTGAAGTGATGGCACTTGGGGGTGTACAAATCTACACGAAATAGATAATTAACAATTATTTTGTTCTGTAAAGGGATGCAGAAACAAGTGTAATCTTGATCTAGACTATATGTAACTGGAGCAGAATTAAAAAGAGAATATTTTCTGCATTAGAGAGTTGAGCATGAATGAAATATATTGGTTCTACTGTTGCACATGCGTACTACAGTGTACTTTGTTTATTTATATACTATTCAAAGTTTATGTGATACATCTTCCTAATCTGTTACATTGTAACAAATTGTGCTTTCATTCTTATGAAGAGATGTATATAAAACAGGGCAACCCTATTCTTCTCAAGGGAACCTGAGTACAAGGTAGAAATATGTGGTTCCCAGGGAATCATTCACACAAAAACTAAGGGCCTGATTTATATATTGGTTTTATGTATACTCCATCACATTGGCAATGGAGCACACATACCGAAACATGAATGTCTGCCTGCCTGATTTAAATGTGGGTGGACCTTCGGTTTAGTTACGACGGTAAACACTCCGTCACCGCCATAGCCAAACCTCTCTGATTGCCAGAGGGAGTAAGGGTCATGGAAAAAATAGCATTTTGTACTGTCTGCCACTACCAGGCAAACCCTGCTGGTGAGGGACAGTGAAAACCAAATACTGTTCCCCCGCCATGACAGATGACTCCTATGGAGAGGGGAGCATTAATTTTTTAATTCTCAAAAATAAAATCCTGGTTTGCCATCTTTATGAAAGTAAATTAAGAATACTGTTTGGTGTAGGGTTATGTCATGTGGATTCAATTGACAGAGACCACCATTTTGGTGGTGCCTGCTAGAGCTTTATAGGCTTGGGCGGAACCACCACCAGGCCGATTAAGGAATTTACTTCATCACTCTGGTGGAACAACGGTCTGTCTGCCAATATATAACTGAGGTCCTAAATGTTAATTTATAAAAAATGATGGTGTATTCATATATGTGTATCTATATCCTTTCATAATTACATCTATGTGCAATCATTTATGACTATAAGCAATCAGTGCAGTAGATAATCTCATTTGTACCAAGTATCAAAAGAAGACCAAAGAACGAAAACATAGTCTTGCAAACTTTGTTAATTATATTCAATCAATCAATCAAACATTTATAAAGCATGGCAAATCACCTCTGAGGGTCTCAAGGCGCTGGAGATGCAGGCTGCTGTGTGGTAGTTTGGCCATTCAAACAGCCAGACCTCTAGTTCTTTATTGAGTTGCCGGAGCGACGGTGTGGTCCTGAGGTGCAGGGGGAGGTTGTTCCATGCATTGCATTGTTGGTTCACCAAATCCATGGGGTGTGTAAGGGAGAGGGTAGCGGGTCAAAGGGGTCTGGTAGGTTTGGTGGAAGGTCAGGCATTTGTTGATGTATGATGTTGCTTTATTGTGGAAGGCCTTTTAAGCGTGAAACAGCATTTTAAACTGGCATCTCTTCTGAATCGAGAACTAGTGTAGTTTCTTGATATGGGATGTGATCTGGGTCCTTCTGGGGAGCTCGAGTATGAGTTTTGCCACTGAGTTTTGAATTGTCTGGAGTCTTTTCAGAAGGCATGCAGTGATTCCTAAACAGAATGCGTTTCCGTAGTCCAGTCTGCTGGTGATGAGGGCCTGTGTGGCGATCATTCTGGTGTTGACTGGGAGGCACCTGAAGTTCTTGCGGAGCATGCAAAGGGTGTGGAAGCAGGTGGATAAGACTGCGTTGAGTTGTTTCTTCATGGATAGCTTGCTATCCAGGATGATGCCAAGGTTGCGGGCATGGTCTGTGGGGTGGGCCGAGTTCCACGAGCCACAATGTGTCATTCCATGGCGCTGGGTTGTTCCTGAAGATGAGGACTTACATCTGGTCCGTGTTGAGTTTGAGACAGTTGTCCTTCATCCAGTCCATGGTGTTCATCATGCATTTATGGAAGTTGGCTTAGGTGGTGGAGTGTTCTTTGGACAGTGAAAGAATGAGCTGGGTGTTGTCGGCGTCTGAGATAATGTTGAGTCTGTGCGATCTGACGGTGTCAGCCAGGGGGGGTCATGTAGGTGTTAAAGAGGGTGGGGATAAGGGACAATCCTTGGGGGACTCTGCATATGATCTTCTTGAGTTTACAGGTGAACGGTGGGAAACAAAGCTTTTGGGTTCTATTGGTGAGGTACGAGGTGATTCATTTGAGGACGTCTCCCTGGATCCTCATGTGGTGGAGTCTGTTACTCAGGATGTGATAGGAGATGGTGTAAAACATGGCAAAGAGGTCCAGGAGGATGAAGACTGCCATTTCTTCACAGTCCAGGAGGGCTCTGATGTCGTCAGTGGCTGCAATCAGGGCTGTATCGTGCTGTGGTAGCTCAGGATCCGGACTGGGAGGAGTCCAGGAGGTTGTGGTCTTCAAGGTGTTGGGTGAGTTGCTGGTTGATTGCTTTCTCTAGGACTTTTTGCTGGATAGGGGAGCAGAGAGATGGGCCGGTAGTTCTTTGGTTGGGCTGGGTTGACAAGACCGTTTTTTCGAGATGGGCCTAACTTTTGCGTATTTCCAGTCCTCAGGGAGGAAGCCACAGTGATGGAGGTGTTCAGGATCTTCCTGAGATCATTGCTGATTGTCTTGCTTCCGAGGTTGAAAACGTTGTGGGGGCAGGGGTCTGTGGGTGCTCCAGTGTGCACAGAGTTCATGATGGAGATAGTGTCTTGTGTGGTAAGGAGGACCCAGTGGGTGAGCAGGTGTTCTGAGTTGTGTTTGTGGGTGTGAGCTGTCGGGAGAGGATTGGCGTTAGGCAAATTTCATAGATGGCCTAGATCTTGCAGTGGAAGAAGTCAGCGGGTTGTTGTACTGTTCCGGGGAATGTGAAATTTCATTCTCTGTAGCCGCGGGATTTGGTGAACTTCTTCGGGAAACATCCTTTACAACGCAACTTTTACCACGCAGTGCCTTTACGACGCAACTTTTACAACGCAAACCATTACAACGCATTGCGCTGGGGGGCGCCCTAGGATAGGGAATAGGTTTAATTTACTATCCAACTCCTTCCCTACTATCCACGGGGACGAGTTGGAATAGTAAATTAAACTATTCACTATTCAGCGCCCCAAAGCACTATGCATTGTAAAGGCATGCGTTGTAAAAACCGCGTTGTAAAGGCATGTGTGGTAAAAGCATGCGTTGTAACGTCATACATCCACTTCTTCACCATGGCGAAAAGTTTATTGCTGTGGGTTGTGCTGGCTTCAATGTGGTCAGCCAGGGTGTTCTTCTTTGTTTCTTGCAGGAGGCGGTAGCACTGACTGAGAGTGATCCTGAAAGTGGTACGGTCTTCCATCTTTTTGCTGAGGTGCCATTTCCTTTTAAGTTACCGGTAGCTTTTGGTGGAGTGCAGTTCCTCAGTGAATCAGCTTGCTCTTTTGATTGGTTGTTTGACCATGGCTGTTTTGGTGGGGACGATGGTATCTGCTCATTGTGTGATATACTGGGAGAAGTTTTTTGCTGATTGTTTTGGGTCATGTGTAGAGTCTGGGATGTGGGAGCCGAGAACGGTGTTCCACACTCTCAGTTCTCACATACATATGTAGAATAATTAATAGTGCTGACGGTGCAGTTAAATGTGAAAAAATTACTTTAAAATAAGTGTAAAATGTACAACAGAAGGGGTTGCCAAGTGATTATAAAAACAGTGAAATTGGTCCCCTACAGTAAGTCATAGAGACTCCGCAGTTTAGATCAAAATAATCAGTCCTGCTGTTGACTGAACGTGTTTCATCCCTAATTGGCAAAAAATCAGTTGGCTTCTTCACAAAAAGTACATCAGAGTATTTTCTAAGGAAATAGGTAACCATTATGCATGAAGGTCTGGGTTCGGGCGGCCAAACGTGAGCCAATTTGAAAAGGATGCTTACAGGTCCGGTCCGCAAGTCTATGCTATTTTTTTTATTAACTGTACAATTCATTAAAATCATTACAGTAAAAAGTGCTGATCATATTACAGCTAGAACAATAATTAAAAACTATTATTTGTAACAGGGGTTGTCAGGTAATAATTCCTTCCCTTTGGCCTCTAGACCATTGACCATGAGAGAGGTTTTCCTGATTGGGATGCTGGAAGTGCAGACAAGCATCGATACACGGACTAGTCCACCTCAGCATTCTTGCGCTGGATTTGCAGTGATCTTCTCCAGAGTTTTATTGCATTCATTTGCCAGTTTTAAGTCAGTCCTAATATGATGGACAAATTTCCCCAGTCTGGCTAGAATCATCGTGCTGTTTGTGGAAAAACACATGGCTGATGCTTCGCTGCAGGATTTTGTTCCATTAGTGGAGCAAATCGGATGCAGTAATCACCTTCTTTCCTTGATAAGACTCGGGCAACAACATAGCAGGTGGAGCCACGATTCCCTCCTGTATGGGCAGAGTCTGCATTTAGTGGCTTCCCCTCTGCCAGCCCACTCAGGATTAAAATCCATAATTCCTAAGGTGATTAGTCTCATGGACAAGATTTTACTTCAAACTGATGGTGTAATGGCGTCACTTAAATAAGCCTGGGCTTTTCCTACTGTGTAAGAACTATTCAAGGAGACTAAGAGCGGACTTGAACGAAGGGATTTGCAGTCCAAATCCAATGAGATTTCACACACTTGTTTATTTATCACTTTTTTCCATGTGTTCAGGGGGATGTACGGCCTCAATATGCTTTCTCTCTCTATATTCAATGTCTCAATCGCTTTATCGAGTGCAGAATGCCAGGGCGTGCAAGGCTCTTCAAAGATTGATTTTAGGTGGAGTTTTAAGGAGTAGTCTGGAGCCCTTAAAATCCTGAGATAGAGTTTTATGATGTCACCCTGGCACATCAGGTCTGGCTTTGCCATTCCCAGCTCCAATCTTAGCCTTGCTGCCCTTGGGATTTGAAATGCTGTTTTATAAGCTTTAGATTGCGCTGTATTTAAGTAGGCCTGCAGTGACCCGGGAAAGCTTTGTGGTCATAGCTGATTGCAGGTAACAGTTTCGCTTTAATAGCTTTCAATATTGGTCCGGCGGTTGGACTAATCAGCTGATTGTTTAGTTGTTTGAGTAAATATATGACCCTGTTGGCCTTAGTGCTCTGATGTTTCAAATGGGCAGTCACTTTAGCCCGATCCGTCAGCTAGACCCCTAGGTAATTGTATGACACCGCTAACTTGATTTGCAGGTTGTCCAAATGTCATTGTGCTTTCTTTTTCTGATGGTTGGACCCAAAGATGACAACCTTGGTCTTTCCTTGGTTTACTGTCAGATTATTGATGTTATTAAATTGATTTAAAGCAGTCAGGGCTCTTTGGAGACCCACTTTTGTGTGATCCATTATGGCAGTGTCGTCAGAGTATTGGAGCACCGGCAACTTCATATTTGCTAGTCTTGGAGTTATTAGGCTGGCTCCTTTTAGGGCGTCACCCAAGTCCGCCGTGTAAAGATTGAAAAGAATGGGAGCCAACACGTAACCTTGTTTCAGCCCTTTCTTCGTGTTGAGTTTCAAGGACACAGTGCTGGCGCTGGTTTTGACTATTACCCAGGTATTTTCATAAAGCGATCTTATGGACTTCAATAGGTTTGGTGGAATGCCCCAGTTTTCTAGCTTCCACCATAATCTTCTTCGCACCACTTTATCGAAGGCTGTGCAGTAATCCACGAAGCAGCAGAAAAGTGGGGGATGGCTCTTCGTGGTGGCCTGGGTGGATAAATAGGCCAGTGCCAGTACGTTATCCATGGTCGATGCCTTTGATCTGAATCCTGTTTGATAAGATGGTATAATGTAAATGTAGTGCTGCTTGTATAGCGCAGGTATCCCCCCAGACGTGGCATCAAGGCGCTGTAAGCATACCGCTGTGGAACCCTTCCTGGCCTCTCCCTGTAAATTGCCCACTCCTGGGCACCCCCAGGGTGAAAGCCAGGCATCCTAGCACTGTTGGGGCCGTTGTGGAGATTAAGCTAGCTATTGCCCAGAGTTGCAGCGTGGGACCCATGATTAGATTAGGCACCAAGGCGAGAATTATCAGGTCCGGGGAAATTGAACCCAAGACCCACTGAGGCGGGAATTGAACCCTGGTCCCATGCCAGACCTCTGCATCAGGGTCTGCCGCTCTAACCGTTGAGCCACACTTCTCCAATGCTGTTCTCTTCTGCCTACCCCTCCAAATCCTTTAGTAGAAGGCGAGCGTGAGCCTTGGCTTCAAGGTCAAGCAGGGAAGTAAGCCTATAATTCGAAGGTTTTAGACGGTCTCGTTTTTTATGTTTAGGGACCAAAATGGAGACTCTCCAGGAATCGGGGGTTGTTGATGATTGGAATGTATGGATGAATAAAGGAGGTAGCAAACCTGCCCAGAAGTCGGGGGCCTTTTTAAAGACCGGTGCTGGAATTCTATTTGGTCCAGGAGCCCCATCGTTCTTCATGCTCCTAATGATCTTACTGACCATATGGGAATTTAGCTTGGCTGGTATTTCATCATATGAATCTGCCGGCGTTCTATTACCCTCAGACCAGTTATCTTGGCTGACTTTCATGTCGCCTGGAGCGATGTTTGTTTGCTGGTCTGGGCCCTCTATGCCACTGGCCACTTCTGGACTGTCTTTGTGAGTAGCGGTACTTGTATAAAGCTGGTTGACATACGTCAGACAGTCCTTTTCTGCTACTCCATTCTCTCTTGGTATTCCTCTGCTGCTCAGTTGATTTATATGTCTCCACAGGTGAACTGGGTTCTTTCGTTTTATCAGGGCAAAGACTTTTAGTCATTCCCCTTCTGTGATGGCGGTTTTGTGTTCCCAATTTTTTTTTATTAGTGCTGCCCTCAGAGATGCAACCGTCGGTCCCTTTGAAGCGCCGGCCCCTCTTTCCTTTTTTGCTAGGGCCTAACGCAGGAGGCATTTACAGACCTTTATGTCTTTGTTTAGGCCTCCGCTACCCTGTCTTGGTTGTCCTGTATGCCTGATGTATTTTGTCAGGGGATTCCCAAACTTTTCTTGTAGGTCCTCTTCAATATATTCCAGGCTTTTATGGGTGATGTCGGCGTAGAGAGATTGCCTTCCTGTTTTTCTTCCAGCCTTGTTTGTAACGAGTTACCTATCTTGACCAACCATTTGATTCTCTTCACAACACTGTGATTTTCATCCCCTCTCGATGTGCCAATGGTTTGATAGTGTGGAGCTGTCAGGACTGTCGTCACAAAGACCGCTCTCAATGGCCTGTGATCACTTTCTGACCTTTCTTCCACTTCAAAGTCATACAAGCTACCCGCCAGTGCTTCGCTGATCATGATGTAATCAGTTCTTGAGATGTCTCTGAAGGTAGGAGGGGATTCCATGTGTTCGAGTAGGCTTTCTTCAGTGCGTAGGTTGAGGTCAGGTTATGGTTGCTGGCTAAGTTAATCAAGGGATCTGCCCTGCCAGAGCTCAGGAGAGGGGATTTGTTAGTGTCCAGATCCTTCAGATTGAAATCCCCCGCTAGGATAACCTGGTGGGATTTATATTTACATAGGAGATATTCTAGTTTCCCCAGCAGCCCCTCCAACTTCTCTTTTGTGGTAAGCAGGGCCGGGTTTATATAACAGTTCATTATTAACTGTTACCTATCTTGACCGACCATTTGATTCTCTTCACAACACTGTGATTTTCATCCCCTCTCGATGTGCCAATGGTTTGATAGTGTGGAGCTGTCAGGACTGTCGTCAAGAAGACCGCTCTCAATGGCCTGTGATCACTTTCTGACCTTTCTTCCACTTCAAAGTCATACAAGCTACCCGCCAGTGCTTCGCTGATCTTGATGTAATCAATTCTTGAGATGTCTCTGAAGGTAGGAGGGGATCCCATGTGTTCGAGTAGGCTTTCTTCAGTGCATAGGTTGAGGTCAGGTTATGGTTGCTGACTAAGTTAATCAAGCAATCTGCCCTGCCAGAGCTCAGGAGAGGGGATTTGTTAGTGTCCAGATCCTTCAGATTGAAATCCCCCGCTAGGATAACCTGGTGGGATTTATATTTACATAGGAGATATTCTAGTTTCCCCAGCAGCCCCTCCAACTTCTCTTTTGTGGTAAGCAGGGCCGGGTTTATATAACAGTTAATTATTAGAAGAGGCATAGGATGTGAATTCATTATCAGGCCTTTGACTTGCAGGGCTTGCAATCCTGTTGTGTTTAAGTTGATAGTTTTAGCTTCAAGAGCACTATCATGCTTTATAAAAACTGATAGGCCGCCGGATGGTCGGCTGACTAAATTATTTTTTATGGCTGGAATAAAGTGTTCGTAGGTTGAGGTGCTGGCCAGGGCCCAGGTCTCTTGGAGTCAAAGTATGTCGGCAGTTTCCAAAAATTGCCTCAAGTTTTCGTTGCCACTGATTTTTCTTATTCCTGCTATATTCCAGGAGATTAAATTTAATTTCTCTTTGTGAACTGGTCTTCGCCTTATTCCTGCCCCTGCCGGCCTAGTTTTTCTAATGTTAGGAATGCTGGTTCCTCCCATTTACCCTTCCTAATTGATTAAGCGCAGGGGGGCCTGCACTGATGACCCGGTGGTTGTTTTTGCAGGAAATCCTGATCCCCGTTTATTTATTTATTTGCGGTTTTTGTAAAGCGCGACACTCATCCCATAGGATATCATGGCGCTATATACCAGGGGAGCTGCTGAGGCGTGTGCTGAGAGATTTAAGGATTAGGGAAGAGATGCGTTTTTAGTTTCCTTCAGAACTGGAGATAGTTAGTAGTATGTCTCAGGTCAGAAGGGAGCTCATTCCACCTTTTTGCTGCAAGGTAGGAAAAGGAGCGGCCACCTGTTCTGACCTTATAGATGCGTTTAGATTTAGCCAGGGCTGATTGGCATGATCGTAGGTTCCTATTGGGTACATAGAATTCGATCTTCCCTTGGAGTATCGTGGGGCCAGTTCTATGTAAGGTCCTGTGAGCATGGCTAAGTAATTTGAAGGCAGCCCTCTGGCGCATCGGGAACCAGTGAAGTTTTTTTAAGCACTCTGATGCCGAATCTCGTTTACCTTTGTTGAGGATGATTTTGGCCGCCTGATTTTGCAGAATCTGTAAGCAGGAGAATAACTGCTCATTCATCCCTTCGAATAGTGCATTTCCATAGTCCATGCGACTGACCAGTAGGGCCTGAGTGACAGACCGTCTGCAGTCCAGGGGTATCCAAGGGTATATTTTGGCGAGAAGTTTTAATATGGCAAAACCCTTGCCACAAAGAGATCGGACGTGTCCTTCATGGATAGTGCGTCATCTATGATGATTCCCAAATTCCTGGCATGTTGTTTAGGGGTGGGGGCCGTTCCCAGTGAAGGTGGCCACCATGTGGCATCCCACACATGTTTTGCTCCCCCGAACAGGAGGATCTCCGATTTGCCTGCATTCAATTTCAGGAAGTGCTTGTGCATCCATTGTGCCATTTCTGACAGGCAGTTGTGTAGCTTAGTTTTAGTTACCTCAGGTCCTTCGTCCATGGCCACCATCAGCTGCGTATCATCTGCGTAGGAGCAGATGCCAATGCCCCACTTCCTTCCAATGTCGGCCAGAGAAGAAATATAGACATTGAAAAGGGTGGGGCTCAGGGAGGCGCCTTGTGGCACCCCACAGCCGATGGGGTTAGGTCTAGAGTAGAACTGTCCCATGTGTACTGCCTGGGTACGGTTAGTCAGGAAGGAGTGTAACCAGTTCAATGATGTGGATTGAACTCCCTTGCTCCAGAGTATGTTTAGGAGGCAGTCGTGGGAAACCCTATCAAACGCCGCTGACAGGTCGAGCAGTATCAGTGCCACCGCTCCACCTTGATCGGTGGAGGATCTGATACTGTCCGACACTGCCAGCAACGTTGCTTCGGTGCTGTTGTTGGCTCTGAACCCAGTCTGGGAGGGATCCAGAAGGGAATTGCTTTCGAGATACCTGGTCAGCTGTGTATTGATCAGTTTCTCCAAGGCTTTAGAGGGATAGGGAAGCTGGGAGATGGGTCTGTAATTCTCTGGATTGAGAATATCAGTTCCCGCTTTCTTCAGAAGGGGGGTCATAGAGGCATGCTTCCAAGCATCAGGGAAAGTGGCAGTGGTTAACGATTTATTGAAAAGGTGAGTGATTAAGGGACAGAGCGTGGGTACAATTTTTGAAAACACAAAGTGGGGGGAGGGATCTGAGGGGGATCCAGATTTGATTGTGTTCAAGGCTGCTAGGACCTCTTCTGTAGAGAGTGGTTCGAAGCTGGTGAGGCGGGGTCCAGTTCCTAAGTCTGGTGGATCTGTAGATACTTCTGGTGAGGTGACAATTTTAGGTGGGTTATCTGAGTAGCTGATGTTTTGAGGGGTGAAGGTGGAATATATTTTCCTGATTTTTTCAGAGAAGAACGTGCTGATACGTTTACAGGCCTCGGTCGAGGGGGTGAGTATTTGTGAGGTGCTAGATGGTTTGCTGAGCTCCTTCACTATTTTAAATAGTTCTTTAGCTGAATTGCAATTTTCTTGTATGCTCTTAACAAAGTAGTCCTTTTTTGCATGTTTGATGGCGAGAATATACTGCTTCCGTTTGTGGACGTAGTTGGGACCTCGGGGGCTATCTGAGTTTTGCCCGAGGTGCCCGAGCCATTTGTCCCATGAAGGATTGACTACAGGGCCTTTGCTCTGTTGTCTGGTGCCAGGACATGAGGATATTTTGGATTCAACATCGCCTGAACATTAGTGCCCATTCAGTGAGTTGAATAGTGTTGTTTACGATGGCTTGTTGTATTTTTATTTGCTTTAATCCCACCACTGTTGAGTCGCCATGTGTGTCCCCCTTTATACTCAGGAATTTCACCCATTCTATGTCACCCGTTTGTATTTGATCTAGGGAATCCAGATGTTTGAAGAGGTGGAGTATGTTGCTCCTGTTCAAGATGTCGTGCTGTCCTGTGCTTTGATACCTGGGAGTGAGAATTGTCTCTTGGACTAATGTTGGTGAGCCTGGGATAGGAGCCACTATTCCCCTATATGGGGAGGGCTCTACCTTGCCCAGTCCTGAGTTGTGGCTTACGCGTTTACTTGTTGTGTGTCCTGCTTGGGACCAGTTGATGTAGCCTTGATTGGCCCCTGCGTCGACCTCTTGTCCGAGTTCTGCTTCATGTGAGGACAGGACCGGCGGCTGCATTGCTTTTATGGCTATCGTTGTCTGGGGGCTTGCTTCGTGCGGTGGCTGACTTATTGTGACTGATGCCACGTGTCTATTGAGATGGTCTGAATTTACAAAGGATTCTGTCCTTGGTGCTGGTTTATGGTCCATCACTGCTGTAGTGCTCGGAGGCCTTGATTGGCCTTGCTCTTCTGCCCGGGCAAGAGTGTCATGGGCCGCCTTTTTGCCCCAATTTTCAGCTATGAAAATTGGATAGAGCTGGGGAGAGTTGGTGATCCCTTTCAGGGGCTGGGGGATGCTCTTCCTCAACTGCGATTGCCTCCCTCTTGTTTTTATTTTGTTCCGTTGTTTCCTTAGCTTCTTTTTTGCTCGCCTTGATAAAGTGGAGTATTGTGCGTTGGCAGTACAGAGGGTGTGTTCCTGCGGGTCAACAGCCATGATATCGCACCCGGCGCTGTCCCTGGATTGTACTTATTGTCTCTTTGGCCTTTCCTGGGCTGCCCATTATGCCGTGCGACACTGAATCTGGGTCCACTTGGGATCCCACTGGCTTTTTTGCCTCCGGGTGTTTACGGTTGGTCCGCTCTGAGTCATCAGTGCTGGATGTAATTGATGTCTCCCAGCGTCCTTTGGCTATCTCAACTATGTCCATTAGGATCTCAGGGAGCGAGGCCCATTTCTCCGTAAGGGTTGAGCAGCGGCAGGTACAGTCCCCCCGATTGGCAGTTGAATACTGATAAACCCTGTTGTTCAATTCGTCCACCCTGGTGCCTATATTGACTAGAGGGGCTGCAATGGCTTGTAGGAGGTCTATTTGGACTTCCATTTTGGATGTCTGCCACAGAAGGGCTTTGTTGGTGGAAGAGTTTATCTCGATTGAGGGAGATCTCTTCAAATCCGCGTCTGTGCTGGCATTCCTGGCGTTCCTAAGGTTGTGATCGGCTTTTGAATTAGTGTTAGTGCCCCGTGAGGATGTTGGTGGCAGCAGCAGATTAGGTGTTAAATCGAGGGCTCTTTCAATCTTCTGCCCCAGATTGTGGAGGAATGATGCTGTGAAATCTCCTCCTACCGGGGAATTAGGCCCCTCGGCCACTGAGTATGGCCACGTGTTTGTGCAGTTTAGTTCGGGGTCCATACTCTGGCAGTCAGGACCGTGATCACTGACTTTATGGATTTGTGCTTTGATCACAAACGTGGGTGCGACCCTGGTTAGAGCCTGTTCATTTAGCTTGGTGGAGGTGGCATCTTGCCTCATGAGCGGGTTTTGGTGGAGAACTGGACTTGGCATTGTGCCTTTAGACTGTGTTGGGTCTGGAAGGGTGCAGGCTGCACCCACCTCTCCCTTCTGTCCCTTGGTTTCCTTACTCAGGGGTTGGCCCTCCCCGCATTTTCGGTTGTACTCCGGAGTTGCTCTACCCGTCCCCTTGGCACTGGGACTGTTGGCTAGCGGCACTCTCAGGCCATGAGGTGAACCACTGATGGATGTCTCATGGGTTGTTTCGTAGTCCGGGTTCAAAGTATCCTTTTTCCTGAGGAAATACATTATCAAGCCTTTTAGTACTGCATCCAGCAGTAATTCCTTTCTGTTGTCTGTAAGAGATTTACTGCTTGTAACCCTTGTGGTCCCATTTTTTTGAGGAGTGGGCTTTGGGAGTTTCCTCTGGGTTTCGTGTGCACTCGCCCTTTTCGTTTGGGGCCCATTGCTGGTTGAAGCACTTAGTGGGCTTCTCCTGTAGTTTGCTCCAAATTACTCCCCTGCCCCACTTGCCAGGCAGCGCTCCACTGGCAGTAAAGGGCGAGTACTCTTATCGTCCTTACGTCTATGCTGAGGCAAATGCAGAAGATTGCTAAACGGGCTAAGACCGTTGCAGGGTCTTAACGTCCTATAAGGTCTGTTGTTCGGGTCTATTGCTTGGCGTTGACGTCCCCCCGTTGACAGATAACTGCAAAATGCGAGAGGATAAGTAGGCACAGGTGAGCTCTATAGAGGGTTGCAGCAGTTAGGCAGTTAGGAAGCTGAGATGGTCCTGTGCCCTTCTGCGCCAGATGCTGGAGAAGACAGGCGACCCTGAAGTTCCTGGCTTCCACTGTGCCTCCTCTGTGCCTTTGTGCTACAAGTCAGATCTAGGAGATTAGTAAAAAAAAAAGGAAATTAACCTCTAAATATAACTATAAGTCACCTTGCCCAAATGGAAAATTTAGCAAGACACTTCTTAGTGTGAACATTCAAGACCTGGAATAAATGCTCAATTCAAATTCTATATGTACTATAATATGTTGCTGCAATGAGAGAGCCGGTCGAATTCGCTTCCCCCCTGTAGTTCGCCTCAGAAAGGCTGCCATCGAGTGCCAGCATCTTTCACCCCTTTACACTGTGCAGGCCCTTGATACAAGGTCCTGGCACATAAACAAAGAGTGAATGCTTTTGGACTGCTCAAAGCAAAGTGTCCAGCGTCAAGGTCATCAACGCAAAGCTTTCTTCATTGGTGCTTCGGTCCTGATGAGAACTCCAAACTGATTATGAGTTTGAAATGCGTAATTCTTTAAAAAGTGCTCCACATTTTGAAAAAATTGACATATTAATTGTCTATGGTGTTTTGTGAATATTTTAAATTAGTATCCAAGTGTAAATATTTTGTGGGGGTTGTGTATGTGTGAGACTGAATGTTTGATGTATGAAACTACTGTGGGTATGGAATGAATATGAATGTGTAGAGGGTGATGTTTTATGAAAATGTAAACAATTTTGTTATTTGATGTATAGATGTTTGAAATACAAATTTGGTGAAATTTAACCAAACAATTAATTTGAAGTAAAAAGTTAAAAAAAAGAGATCAATTCTGTCCAACAAGTTGTGGATCTACCTGGTGTTCAATTCGCATGCATTGAGGAATAAGAATATGCATAAGTAGAACAGTATTGGCATTTTTTTCGATTTATATATAGTATTCACCATTAGGGCAAGTCATTGTATTTATTTTAGTCTACACAAGCCAAAATCAGAATGCAATATATTGCATATTGGTAACGTTGCTACACAAAAAGGATGCACTGATTTGTTCTGAGCAAAAACAGTTCAGTTAGCCTACAATTATTGGGAAGCAGCCAATGCCCAAAGGAACAGTCAGGGAGCTCGAGCTTTCTGTGTGCCTCCGTGTGAATACAAGGCACCAATGTAGCTGCTCTGCTTGTGCAGGAAATAGAAATTGTGAACAGCACGATACAGCCCTGATTGCAGCTACTGACGACATCAGAGCTTTCCAGGACTGTGAAGAAATGCCAGTCGTCATCCTCCTGGACCTCTTTGCCGCGTTTTACACCATCTCCTATCACATCCTGAGTAACATACTCCACCACATCAGGATCCAGGGAGGCGCCCTCAAATGAATCACCTCGTACCTCACCGATAAAACCCAAAAGATGTGTCTCCCACCGTTCACCTCTAAATTCCAGAAGATCATCTGCAGAGTCCCCCAAGGATCGTCCCTTATCCTCACCCTCGTTAACACCTACATGACCCCCCCTAACTGACACTGTCAGATCTCAAAGACATTGGAAAATCAACCAGAACATAGACCTCAAGCATAGATGGAACAATAGTAGTACCATGGCTAAACAGCAGCGAGGGCAAACATAGACCACAAATCTCATGCATAGATGGGACAGTAATGCAGAATGTGATTTTTATTATGAACTTACAAAACCCCCACTATGAACATATGCACGTATCCAGGGTCAAAACGGCAGACATACAATCTTTACATTTAATAATGATCAAAATTGTGCTGTAGTGTGAAAGCATCAGTTCACTACAAATTTAAATCCATCCCATATCAGGGTTCTCAAAGATGAGTTACAAAAACATACTATTGGATTGGATTTCAAGAAAAGCAACATTATGATTTTGCCCATGTCTGAATCCATTGTGCCGGACTACAATATCCATGCACTTCCTGGTAAAGATAAGACTAATTTATGATGAATACTCATGAAGCTCAACCATTATTAATATTATTAAGACATCAGCCAATATAGCAATCCCCCATTCCCTAAGTGTTCAGAGTAATAGTATGGAACCTGACTTCAACTAAAAGTCACTCTTGTCCGTATGGATCTCTCCATATGAAATATTGGCACACCAAAACAATTTAACATAAAGTACATTTAGAGCTTTATACGTTGAATAACACATTAAAAAAATGCTAACCACAAACATTTGATGGATCTGGACATTATCAAACACACAACAGTTAATTAAGATATGATGTTATAACAGAAAATAAACAAAAATGAACAAGGGGTGAGAATATATGATGTTCATTATGCAACAATATTACAAAAATCCCAGATTGGAATAACAACATCTATAAGGGCATAAAAGGGGAAGCTAAGCAGTTCAGTTTGATCAATGTGATTGTTTGGCGAGGGTCTATCCATCTGCACTCCCTGAGTGCGAAGAGGGCTGTAGCATTACCACTCCTCCAGTCTGTTTTAACCACTTTAATTACTGTTCACTCTGTTTAGAATTACACTTCTCTTGTCTTAGTACATACACATTCATTTTATCGAGCATTTTTGTAATGGTTTTAATTAATCAAAAACAATAAATATTGTACTTACTTATACTTCAATTACTGTTCAGTCTGTCATCAGCAGTATGTTTTGTTGAGAGAGTGTTCAACTACAGAAGCATTAGGAGTGGCACAACAGATTCTGCTCCTGCACTGACAATTATTTTCCTTAATTATTTTCGATGTCTGTCCTATGAGTAATAATTGGCATGTAAATTTAATGTACTAAATCACATTAATTGTGTTGTAATTGGAAAATGAAGTAAGAATGTGTTCGACATTTTTGTGTTCAAATATTATACTGATCTTTGTAAATGGGCAGCTCTCACTTTTGTCACACTTAAAATGTTTCACAGGGACTTGTAGTCCGCATAGGGATGACAGTGAAGGGGGTGGTGTAGGTGTGAGGGGTGACGGAAAGGGGAAGAGGAAAATTTACCTAAAGAAGATGCCAACAATCCAGTGGTGTCCCTGAGGCTGAAGGTGCCCTAAAAATAAAAGAAGGACACATTAAAAAGAAAAGAAACAAAGACAGGTAGAAAATGGAGATTTAGTGGTTGGAAACATGAAAAAGGGACTCTTCTTGGCATGAAGGGGTCTCGGAGAGAGAGAGAGAGAGAGAGAGAGAGAGAGAGAGAGAGAGAGAGAGAGATAGAGAGAGAGAGAGAGAATGAATGAATGAATGGAGAAAAAACTGAGAAGGAGCACAGATGAGAACGTGGGGTGGAGTTGCCAGCGCAGAGGACAAAAGTTGTGGGAGGGAGGAGAACCAAGCAGTTTGCTCAGCCAGAAGGAAACCGAGAGGAGAGGGAAGTGAGCTGGAAGACGCATGGTCCGAGGAGCGTTGGATTCTACTGACGAACATCATGAGCTTTGCTCGCCCTCTTTTGCCTTTGCCTCAGCACTAGACTTAAAGACTTGCAGTAGAAACCATTCCTGTGCCTATTTTGGGACTGATGCTCCTGTTCTTGTTGTTGTTGATGTTGTTCTTGGTGTTGTTGGTGGTTTTGGCTGCTGTGAGCCATCTGCACTGCCCTCAGGCTCTGAAGTTGAACTTGAAGGCTGACCTGCAGTACTTGTTGTTCCCTCGAGGAGCGGGCCTCCAATTCCCAGCCGTTCTTTTGCTAGCTGACTGGCTTGCACACCTACCCAAGTTTTGTAGCTGGCAACATCCACGTCTGAAAAAGGAATTACAGTATGCAGTATTGGTTAGTACCCTGGAGCAAGAATTGTGGCACAAATGTAATGGTTGGATGACACAATGTTTGTTTGCACCCTTGTACTTTCAGATAAGTGAAGGATTAAGCTCTTCACCAACTCATATGTTTCTTTTTTCCCTCCACACCTGCATACATTGCAGACACCCACTTCAGCTGTTCCTGTAGCATGTGAAACAATGGGATAGGTTGGCCCATAGTACAGTCCTCCTTGCTGATTTCATGTGTGAAGACCTCAAAAGGAAGTAGCATTTCTGTCAGGCATTTAACTAGGCCCCACTGGACCATCTCAATTATCATGGCTTTCACAGTAGCATCCCCTCTTGGCATGACATATTCATTGATTGGTCTGTACTGCTCAAACAGACGATCAAGCATGTAATAAGTTGCGTTCCAACGTGTTGGCACCTCGTGGATGAGTACTTTAATTGGCATTCTATTATAACGTTGAATGATCCTCAGCTGCTTCTGGGCTTTAAAAGAATGGCTGAAATGGGTGCAGATTCTTCTGCAGGTGGTCAGTAAGTTGCTGACTTGGTATTCTTTTTCCAGAAAGTCTTGAACAATGATGTTAATGGAGTGTGACAAACACAGGACTCTGAAATAGCTACTTTCGGCCATGGCCTGATCTATATCACTGAGAATAAATAATGAGGTGCACTCGCTCAATTATCTGGTGTTTAGAGAAGTTAGCTCAGTTAATAAGCTTATCTGTGTGGGGTGCTGCATTCCATACTTGTGTTGGCTAACACAGTAAATATTAGAGAAGAAGATGCAGATAGGGATCTGCAAGTAATGTGCACTGTTCCCTGGAAAAAACTATTTTCCACAATATAAACCAAATGAATATATTTACAATTGTTATTTACATTTATTAATGCAAAAGTCTTCACAAATCATATTTCTGTGTCATAATTATATCATAAAACTTGAAAATGTACAATACTATACTGCATTACATCATGCACATTGCATATTTTTATACATTTATCTGTCTTCTAGCAATTCAAAACATGTAGCACTATTTGATCAATAAGCCTATTCACAATAAATCATAAATGCCAAAGAATTGCTCTTCATATGAATGTTGTTCTGTCTTTCTTGGAGTCCGATGCCCAATGCATTTTGGGAAAGAAATTTCCCTTCATCAGGGGAAATATTCTATAAACATCAATGCATATAACTTGAGTAAATACTCCAGTTGACACCAGTTGAATAAGACACACTGCGGGGGTGCCTTAGTGTGGTTAATTTAGAGTTCTTACATACCAAGAATCGCAAGTAAAAATGAAATACCACCAAAAGTGCGTGTGTGTGTCTTACTTCAAACATAAAGAAAGGAGTGTGGACAGAACAAAAGAGATTTACAACTTGAAGACAGAACTGGAAAAGAGTATAGAACCACAGACTTGGACAGTAACACTAGAAGAATTGAATAAAAAATTTGAATGTTACAACCGTGAATTACAGGAAGGTAAAATCAGGAAATATGGGCGTGACATGATAGATTACAAATTAAATGAAGTGTACACTTGGGCGGAGATATATGCAAAAAAAAGATACACAATACCTAGGACCAACACGTCAAGCAATGAGAGATTTGCTACAGACCAGGATGTTTCGTCAACTCGACAACCAGTTAGCAAGACTAAATTAACTCCGTCTACACAGACAGAGGCCGTAACAAAAACAGCACCAGAACACACGACCACTGCTTCAACTAGTCAATCATCTTTTTTGTTACAAGTACAGGACTCAGGGCAACCACCGCCAGTAAGCGAGGAAAGAACAATTGCAACAACAAAACAAAACCAGGCGAGGACAAGGGAAGAACGCTTCGCAGCGGGAAAAATGTAACTTGATAATTAACATATCTTCAGTGCCATTAACACAAAAACAATCAGCGATTTTGAACAAAGGCATGTAATTCGTTCCCACCAATGATACCAATGCTTTGTAAACAAATGTAGCTTTGTATAAATTTATGTGCAAACTCCGTTTGTGACATTATTTTTCCAATATCATTCAAGATACAGCTGACAAAGAAGAGGAACCTATGATCATATTCAAACCAAAGAGTAAATTTCAGCCACCGACTTCACATAAAATTCTAGATTTTTTTGAAGACACCATAAAACGGGACCTTGCCAAAATCAAGTTTAACAAACGTAAAAACTTGAACTTCACAGAACACGATCGACGCACCATACAATCCATAGTCCAAAATGAGGAGTTGACATTAAAACCTGCTGACAAGGGGGGAGCGTTGGTTATAATGGACACATCTTATTATAATCAGAAAGTGTATGACCATGTACAAGACACTAATACATACATGATTTTGGATACAGATCCAACACTGATTCTACAAGGCATGTTAAAGGAACCTCTGGTAGAAGCGGAACAAAAAGGGGTCATCACCACTCAAATCGGATTGTTTTTAACGACACAAAATCCAAGAAGACCTAAGATATATATGACTCCCAAGATCCACAAACATCCCACAGACCCTCCCTTTCGTCCTATTTTGTTGGGTTGCAATTCAATTTTTGAGCCATTGGGAGTATACTTGGATTACCATCTTCAACAATTTGTGCAGTCATGGTGCACATACATTAAGGACACCACAGACTCTCACACACAGAAGGAAGCTACGGAATGGGCATTACTACAGATGAATTTACCTCAAGAGCTGTGTATTTTTCTAATGAAATTATTGCACTTTTGTTTAAACAACAGCTACTTTAAATGGCAAGACACATTCTATGGACAACTAGCAGGGACCAGCATGGGTTTTTCAGGAGCACCCACGGACGCCAACATCTTTATGGAGAAATTCGAGCAAGAGTTCATATTGTCACAGAACAGCTGGACGTATGGTTTGATACAGTATTGCCGATATATTGACGATATTTTTCTTATTTGGTCGAAAGTACAAAGCACACTGGAAAATTTGATTAATCAGCTGAATATCAGAAATGCTAGAATACAGTTCACCAGCATGATCAGTGCATCCAAAGTTAATTTTCTGGACGTTCTAATCTCAAAGAGTATGACGCTACAAAAATTAACTACTGATATATACACAAAACCGACAGACAGGAACAGTACACTTATGTACTCTAGTTTTCATCCCAGGAGTTTAATCACCAATCTTCCATATTCACAATTTTTGCGAATTAAAAGAATATGTTCAGAAAATGATACGTTGGAAAGACAATTGAAAATGCATCCAACTAAATTTGAGGAAAGGGGGTATCCCTCAGACATTTTGCAACACAGTATGGACAGATTAACAATCAAAGACCGAAGCACACTTCTGGCTACAACCACTAAAAAATCAACCACAGCGTTCACGTTTGTTTCCAAATTTTCCACATCTTATAAACAAATTAAAAATATCATCAACAAAAGGTGGGACTTTCTACGTAGTGAGAAGGAGTTTAATGGCATCCACGAAGAGAAACCCATATTTGCGTACACACGTGGAAACAATCTTATGGACATGATCAGAACACCACCCAAACCCCCACAACAAGAAATTTATAAAGGAACCACCAGATATTACAATTGCACACACTGTAATAATATTACATTGGGCAACACATTATCACATCCAATTACGGGGAAGAAGTTCCACTCAAACATTCAGCTAATTGTGATTCTATGCATTTAGTGTATTGTCTAAAATGCCCATGTGGCAGAGCATACATTGGAAAAACAACGTAAAATAAAAATAAGACTAACAGAACATAAGAGTATAATACAAACCCAAAACAGATCAGCTTCAGTTGCAAACCACTGGTTGGAAGCACAACACAACATAGCACAGTTACGTGTACAAATAGTGGAAATTGTACCTAAAATCGAGGGACAGGACAACACCATGAGATTACTTCAAAGGGAAGCATATTGGATAGACTACCTGAAAACACTAATGCCAGTTAGATTGAATGATAGGCTAGACCTTAGTTGTTTCCTGTAATCTAGATTACACACACCTCATGACGTAGTACACATTATAGCACTGTATAAGCAGCATAATATTATGCAGACACACAAATAGGATGACCTATGAATGTACTGTACAAATGAGCTAATTTGTCATTCATTGTTTTGAGGGCAGACCAGTGTGCATATAGTATATATTAATAGATCGGGCAGTGACAGGTACCTGTAGGTTCACATATACTCACCAGACTTTACATTCTTATATGTATTTAGGAACTCCAAGATATGATATTATTCAGATCTGAGTTGTATACTTGAAGATGTTAAGAGCAATTAATATAACATTAGATACAGCACAGTCGTGTTAGTATTTGATGTATAGTCGTAGAAGATTTTGTTAGTCGTTAGACAACTGTATCGGGTTTTTGTCATTTGTTTTCATTAATATTTTTAACGCATGCAGGACCTTTATGTGTATTAATGTTATTATAGCATCAATTGTTATCAATGAGGATGAATGTTTGATTACGTTGCCTTTGCAACATCTCTCATGTTCATTCCTATTTTCTACCCTTCTGATACTGTCTATTTTTTAGCACCCCACATAAGCATACTCATCACCATATTTTTGTTTCAGAGCTGGATTCATGCTAACACATAACGGTTTTATACTATTTGATACACTGTCATTAGATTCCATCCACAAGTTTTATTCTTTCACAAGTGATACGGGAAGTATGTTTATCTGAGGAACCTGTAGTGGTACATAGTCGCGCTCCCTACAGTATCTGCATATGATGAAAATATAGTTGCAGGTGATGATCCCACTAACGGAGACAGATTGACTAAATGATGCAAGTTCCTTAACATGATGGCTTTTTTATTCCACAGGGGTAGTTTTCAATGATAATATGCCAGTTATATATCCACGAACTCAGCAGTGCACACCATGGTTAGGTGGAGGCGTCATTGAGGATTAACATTTAGAACGCGCATATATACTATCGTGTTGCAACTGGTATAGATTTATTTACATATCAGCTGCATTGAGTGAAACTTCAAGCAATATTTTTGATGTACTGTAGACTATCGAGATTTGTGAGTTCTAGCTACTCAGCGACATAGTAGCAGGAGCTTTTCCTCCCTTTTTTTTGGGGGTTCAGGTGGTCCGAGTTACTACAAATCAATTCCATCGCGACACGGAGATTCGATGCATTGTTGAACTACATCTCCCACAATTCATAGGAGGGACCTCGTTATTTTCTTTTTACCGGCACTCATTTATAGCTGTAAGGTATTCCTCCACGTTAGTTCGCATGAAGAATAGTTAGTGAATATCACAGAGGCTTTGGGCAGATCCTTGGATTTTTGAATACCATCACTAAAGGTACGAGCAAGTTCACTATTATCCATAGTACCGGTTAAAGCAAATTAAAACTTTTGCCACAGCTTGACAGTACAAGTTATGATATGTTTTTTTTACCAGGAGCAAGAAGTGTAAGGCGTGATCACATAATAGGGGGTTGTATTTCCGAACGTTGTCTGGACAGGTTTTATACAGGTATGTAAATTCACATTACGTGCATATAAACGAGTATCAACAGGAGGGTGTTTTTTAGTCTTGATAATGCGTAGATAAGACTGGATATTATTTAGCACAGACCATAAGATAGGATTTCGCGAGGTTGCATTTAGCACCAAGCAGCCCATAGACTAGAAGCACACCAGCCATAGGAGATATTTTCGTGTATCGTTCATGCACGTTTTTCAAATATATCAGTACAACAGAGAGTTAGGATATTTGTAATATTTACAGATGATGTCTTAGCATGAGTTTTTTTCATGGAGTGTCCCTCTCTTTGGAACATTTTATGTTGACAAGGTACAGTTAGAGAGAGGGTAGCCATTGGCATGTATCAATAGTCATTAATACATTTTTCTGTACTCCACCTCAGGAATACAACATTGTTGAATTTCGTTCTTCTGATCTCGTATTACTGCAAGAGTTATGACCTCAGCAGCGTTTCATCCAGGTACACGATTGTGCATTTACCTGAACATACAGACAACACAAGTGAATGAGGTTACCCCGCATGACCACCGTTTTGACATGTTTATTCGCACACTTGCAGTGAGAATCACAACTTATGAGTAATTCCTTTTGACTTTTGTTCTGTTCACACTCCTTTCTTTATGTTTGAAGTAAGACACACACACCCGCACTTTTGGTGGTATTTCATTTTTACTTGCGATTCTTGGTATGTAAGGACTCTAAATTAACCACACTAAGGCACCCCGCAGTGTCTCTTATTCAACTGATGTCAACTGGAGTATTTACTCAAATTATATGCATTGATGTTTATAGGATATTGCTCCTGATGAAGGGAAATTACTTTCCCGAAATGCATTGGGCATCGGACTCCAAGAAAGACAGAACAACATTCATATGAAGAGCAATTCTTTGGCATTTATGATTTATTGTAAATAGGCTTATTGATCAAATAGTGCTACATGTTTTGAATTGCTAGAAGACAGATAAATGTATACAAATATGCAATGTGCATGATATAATTATGACACAGAAATATGATTCGTGAAGACTTTTGCATTAATAATAATTGGAAATATATTCATTTTGTTTATATTGTGGAAAATAGTTTTTTTTCCAGGGAACAGTGCGCATTACTTGCAGATTCCTATCTGCATCTTCTTCTCTGATCTATATTACTGCCACTGTCTGTGGCAACAAAACTAAGGTTAATCCCTCTAGACCACAGCCATTCAAAGAACTTGCTGTCAAAGTCTTCCAAAATGTTTGCAGCAGTATGAGATTTCTCCAAGGGGAACATGACTACAGTTGCATGTTTCCGAGTGGCGTTAAAAATCTCATCAGTGTCAACATCTGTAGATATCTTTTCTTTAACCCCCACAAAAGATCCAGTGTGCAGTAATGCATATGTAATCAGTGGCTTGCCAACTGGTCCACATGTCTGTTGTCAGGTGGATGGTGTGAACAGCACTCTGCTGCAAAGCTTGTCAAAACAATTCCAGCACGTCGTGAGGTAGTGCTGGAACAGCAACTCTGGCAAAATAGGACCGTCTGGGAACCTACCATTTTGGGCAGATGGCTGCCACAAATTCAAACAAACCTACCCCTTCCACAAAAGAAAAGGGGAGAAGGTCTAGCGCTAACATTTTAGCCAGCTTTGCGTTGTACAAATGTGCCGTTGGGTGGTTGCGTTCGTACTGTCCCTCTGACCTAAACTTGCGGATAATGGTGGCCTGGATGTTTTTCTTTTTTGGTGCCACCGATGCAGGTGACCTCTTGACGCCAGATGTTAGGCTCAATGCCCGTTTCTTCGCTGCGGTACTCTCTTGCGTTGGACCCCTTGGTGTCTCAGCCTGACTCTTGTGCCATTGCGATGTTACTGATGAGGATATGGCGGTACCAGTGCACTGCTGGGAACAAGGGTACTTTATTTACGAGAGAAATTGTCTCCCTCTTGTTCACCTTCCACCATGATCGGATCTTCTACTTCTTTAATCCCTTCAACAACAATGGGTGCAGTTTTTTGGCCGCTAAGGTGTGCCTCCCTCAGGATCAAGTGCTGTTTTCTCAGATTGGTTGTTTGGCCTCTGGTACCATAGTTTGTACCAAGCTTTCCCTGACTAACACCTTGTTCACAAATGGACCATATAGCAATGTTCACCTCCTTCCTGCTAACCGAAAAGAAGTCCCAAACTGGGAAGGTGCATTTTCTGTCTTGGCTGGTGCCACTAGCAATGTGGATGAGCTGGTTGGTTGGCGTGACATACTTCTATTGAGGTGGTTGTGGTGGATGTAGGTCACTGCCGGGCCTTTGTAAATGCGAAAGCTGGAGGTGGTGTTGGTGGTATCTGTGTCAGCGGTATCCGTGCCATATCTCTCACAGCAATTTGGGATGGGGTAGTTGACTAATGTCCATGATGATTGGCCTCGTCATCAACCTCCTCTTCTACATTCACCTCCATAACTCTAAGGTTTTTTGGAACCTTCCTTTTCCCTAGTCTATCTCGTGGCATATCTTACTCTCAGACTGAGGTGGTTCCAAGTGTCTAGATCATCAGACGGGGGGCTTGCAGAAGAAGTTGATGGACTAACCCTTTTTTCCTTTCTGGGGATCTGGAAGACAATGGATCTTCTGATAGTGTGGCTTGCTCTTCTTCTTCCTCTGGAGGGAGCTCAACATCCTGAACTGTCCCTTTTTCAGGAGGTCCACTACTATTGGGGGTGGTTGAGGCTGTAATTGGCCACTATCTGAGTTTTCTGCATTGATTGGATACTACTTTGTGATAACGATAAGTCAATTTCAACATCACTGTTTGTCGGCATTGGACTCGTGATTAGACTGGCTGCCTCTGCATCAGACATGGGGCTGGGCCTAGGTTGGTGGGATGGGTCCACTGATACAGGGGTGCTGCTCCCAGCTTGCTACCCGGAACCACTGCTGCAGGCGCGATTTTTGGTTTCCCAAAAAGGTCTTGGGCGACATACTGTTGGGGGTAAGTGGCAGTGGCTCCTTCTCTCTGGCAACTTTCTTGGTACTGAACCTGGTACCTGTCTTTTGGGCCATCATGAAAATGTCAGCAGCTTGCAGTGGCACAAGTTAAAGAGATGTCTGTGGTCACACGTCACGTGACATCGTGTGCAGCAGAACTTCTGCCTGGCAGTGCAATGAGTGATGTTGTCTCCTCCTCTTGTGCACCTAAAAGCAAAGAAGCAAGAAGGACATCAGTGAAACGTGTCATTCATTGATGTGGTTCAATTACTAGAACTAGAAACAAATGTAATATAACTTAGTGTGCGGTCCCACTTGTTAATGTTAATAATATTATATTACTATTACATTTTTTAACACCTCAGTTATTAAAACAATTAACAATACAGTGCAGCCATTTGTGAGACTTTGACAACAACAAAAGCTTTCATGGTGTACTGTATGTACAGTAAGCTCAGGAAGGATAGGAAAGAAGAAAAAGAACAACGAAAATGCTAATGTAACGGATTGGCATTGTGCATCACGTGCGATGTAGTATTCAGTGACCTGCAGCTGACAAATGATGACAATGGATTGTAAGAAATAAGCCAGGAGTAACAAAGGAAAGACATGCATGCCTATGGCAAAAGCACACTAACTGCCACCACAAAATGGCTGCCAGCCACATGGTCACTCACACAAAAACAACAAGCAGAAGGCCTGGAAAACAACGTACTCAAGCAGGCCTATATATATGGACACAGACTTTACAAAATGGCACCTGGCCACATGGGGAGGCTCAGCCAAGGCAAATGCTGGCCCACTATTACATACAAACACACCCACACACTGGCCAGACAAAGGAGGCATGTTAAACAACACATCTTTAATGCAACAATGCCAAAAACGAAAATCCACAGGCCTAAAAAAGGTTTTGCATGTTACAACAACCACACACATCCAACAAAGGCATTGATTTAACACACATGGAAACAGTGAAATACCCCCAAAAAACACATTTTGCATTCCAATCCATGCCTAAATGATGTTTAAATTCAACAGACACCACAGGAATAGTTGTTGCATGCACCCATGAGTAGCGTTGGGCCTATTGGTTGGAAAAACCCATTGGCAGACTGGGCAACATAGTGAATCAATTCAAATAAATAATATTGCAAATTTATTAGAAAATGTAGTGACACGTTTTTTGTTGGATAAAAGAAGAAAAAAATGCATTCAAAACAACCACCAGCAAGCAGGCATGCAGGCCTCTTGAAGAAGCTCACTGGCTGCCCTTTCACAAAATGGCCGCTGTTGGACTTGGCCCTTTTTGTCAGGTTCACCCCTGAACTTTTTGCCTTAAGCTCTGACATAGTAGTAGTGATTTTAGGCCTCTGGGCACTTAAGCACTGTGGCCCAGTGTAAAGTGCATGAGCTCTCTGAGTGCGTGTGGTGAGATTGCCTGCCCTCCCATAGGAATGCATGGGGTATATGTGTGTCCATGGTAATTCCTGGTATGAGAGGAGTGCAGGGACAAGTTTAGTATGTATGAACTTATGAGGATAAATGCTGCGCAATGGTGTGTGCAGGTTTATGGTGACTGGTGGAGAAATGCCACTTTTAGAAGTTGGCATGTCTGTGTACTGTGTGTCTGCCTGCCTGATGTGAATTGCATGTCTGGCTTGTGATTGACAGGAGTTGAGAGGTGTGGGTGGCTCCGGGAGACAGGGGGAGTCTGCCCAGCAGTGCATAGAGAGATCTGCATGCAGATGGGAGTGAGGAGTTGCACCTGGGACCTGAATAGGGCTGTGCCTTCCCTGAACAATGCCGGTTCCGCCCCCTGTGAGGAGTCTGATCCCTGAGGCCCACCAGACAAAGGAGAGAGGAGCTGAGCAAAACAAAGTGCTACAAATCCCCTCTAAACCATTCTTAACTGGTATTCCCAAGCCCTGTGCTGTGACACAAAGGAAAAGGGCATATAAATATAGGGCTGTGACCCCATGAGAGTGTTCTGTCCCTGATTCTGATGGAGGGGGGCTTGCTGCTGCTGGGACCCAGGAGGGACCGCCATGGAGGCTGCCTCCCTGCTGGAGGACCCTGTGTGCTGGCCTCCATGGGCCCGCTATGCCCCATGATCCATAAATGCTGTTGCTGTTGGAGCTTGGGCTCCAAGCGCTGTACTTCAGAGCGCTGTACTTCATTTACTGAGGAAGACAGGAGCGTGTGGCCTGGCAGCGCGGGGCTGGGAAGTGCCCCGAGGGAATCCTGGTGTGTGGGATTCCCCCTGCGCTGTGTTCTTCAGTGGGAGCACACCCCGCATTTTGTCAAAGCTCAGCGGGAGCCTACCCCGCTTTATGCATAGTTATGAATGTGGGTGCCCACCCCGCTGCATATTTTAATTTAGGAGGCAGCCTACCCCTCATTTTCCACCTTATCTTTATTTTTACCTGCGGGTGCCCACCCCGCGTTTCTCCGCCGTGGCCCGTGCTGTAAAACCAGACGTCAGGTGAGGTTGCCTGGCATTGGGTGGTACATTCACAGGAAGTCCAGCCCGCCGCTGAGAAAGCCGTATGGAGCCTCGCAGCTCCAAAGAAAAGTCCTGGGTCCCAGGAGCCGGCCCTGGTGAAGTTGGGGGAAGAGAACGGCCGGTGCAGGCAGCGCCTGTCCCTTGTTCCCTCCAGGACTCCTGTGGTGAAGGGGGAGCCCCGGCGCCAGAGAGTAAGTGAGGTATTTCAAGTCCCGGGACCCAGGAGGGGGCCCGGGTGAAGAACAGCAGATAGCAGTGCGGGGCTCCGATGACCGAGCTCCACGTCATGCTGGCAGAACTGGAGAGCAGTGAGGCCGGAGAAGCCAGGAATCCCCAAGGCAGCCCGATAAGTGAGGGCTGGGCGGTGGACATGGTCGCATCATTCTCTGAGAGGACCCACCATTGCAGGCCGCTCCAACGAGAGGGGCAGTGTTTTTTTAGTTATGGGCCTGTGGGGTCCAGAGGGCATCACAGTGCCGGGCTCCTATTTCCCTTTACAGCTGCCCCGCTCGCTAGAGGGCAGCTGACATGCTTCGGGGACATGTTTTTGGGAGAGCCGTGTGCTCCAACGTGTAGCCTGATTTGTTTACCAGGGCCCGTGTCCCTACCAGTTTGGCCAGTCTTACAGCTGTCCCGCATGCTAGAGGGTAGCTGCAACATTTTGCATATTGATCCAAGGGCACATTGAGTGCCCTGGCCTTTCCTTTCTTTACAGCTATGCAGCAATTAGTGCCAGCTGCAACGTTTAGGCCATGTACTCTTTGGGGGCATGTTATTGAGTTAGGAGTGAGATGCACTCCTTTGCCCGATACTTTCCCAGCTGCCGAGCAAGTAGTGTGCAGCTGCTACGTTTTGGTTTGCGCAGTGTCACACCCTTGACTTTCGCTGCATAGGTGGCAGATCTGACTTTGGGACATAGGGCATTTGAGCCCCCTCTGAGAAGGCCAGTTGGCCAGGGCACTGTGAGGTTCATAGGGCGCCACAACCTAATATGATTAATGCCTCTACTATGGTCTTTATTAGGAGACTATGTGCTAACTGTGATTTATGTGGTGCTAGGAAATGTGATTCATGTAGTATGATTTACGCACTCTGTTTGATGCCCCTAAATGTGTTTTTATGATTATGAGGTTGTTTGCATATTATGGTTTATGCTAGTGAGATTATGTTCCACTGAGATTATTTCCTAATGTGAGTTATACTTAGGAGGTTGGGGTCTAATGCGTTTAGACTTATGTGATACTGTGCATAATGTGGTTTATGTTACAGGCTGATGCTAAGTACAGTGGTTACCAGTGATTACTGGTTGTACATTTATAATATGTCTTAGTTTTACTAAGTTTGCTTTGTGATGGTTCTGACAGGGGTCCAGTGGGCCCTGCCAGTTGTAAATAATCCCTTTCTAGATATGACTTAGTGCCAGGTGACACCATGTATATTATGTGAGTACCATTCTAATGTGTTATGAGAAAACAAAGTCTATTTTTGATATAACCTTGTGTAGATTTCCTTTTGTAGTGTGCCTGGGATGTTGTTGCTGTGTGCGTGTGCAAATGCTTTACACATGGCCTCCGGTATAAGCCTGACTGCTCGTGCTAAGCTACCATTGGGGTGAGCAGTTGTTATCTTTGGTGTGTAACTCCCTTGCCCTGACTAGAGTGGTGGTCTCTGCCTGGCTTTGGCGTAAGCCTTAGCCACCCAGAGATCCCATTTCTAATAGCCGCCAGCCACATGGCCAGGCCACAACGACAAGAAAGGGAAGACAGACAATGCAGGTCGATGGCAAAAGCCCACTGACTGCCCCTTCACAAAATGGCTGCCAGCCACATGGCTAGGCCACAACAACAAAAAATGGAAGACATACAATACAGGTCTATTGCAAAAGCACACTGGTTGCCTTCACAAAATAGCCGCTATCCACATGGCCAGGCCACCACAAAAGAAACAATAAGCCAAGCGGAACAAAGGGAAGACATGCAAGCCTATGGCAAAACCACACTAACTGCCTCCACAAAATGGCCACCAGCCACATGGTCACAACATCAACAAGTGGGAGGCCTTGAAAACAATTAACTCAAGCAGGCTTATATGGACTCAGATTTTGCAAAATGGCCCCTGGCCACATGGGAAAGCTCAGGCAAGGCAAATGCTGGCCTACCAACCACACTCACACACTGGTCAGACAAAGGAGGCATGCTAACAACACATCTTTAATGCAACAATGCCAAAATCGAAAATCCACAGGGCTAAAAAAAGGTTTGCAAGTTACCACACACATCTAACAAAGGCACATGGAAAAAAAGTGAAATACTGCAAGAAATACATTTCCCATTTCTATCCAATGCTATCCATGCCCTAAATTATGTTTAAATTCAACAGACCCCACAGAAACAGTTGTTTCATGCACCCATGAGTGGCTCTCGACCTACTGGCTGAAAGGCCTATTGGTAGACTATTGGGATACAAAGTGAATTAAATAAATATTGCAAATTGATGATTTTAGAAGTTGGAGAACATATAGTGAACTGTGCAACATGAAGAAAAATTACTCACAAAGTAACAACTCGGCCTCTACTGAAACTACAGGCCAAACAACACAATACATTTAAAGAAATGATGAAAAGTACAAATAAATCTAGGTGCATTGCTCCAATCAAATAAACAACACTAATTTTCCTACTTACTTAAAATCTCAAATTCAAAAGTCCTCAAATCCAATGATTTATGATTCAGCAGCCACACTCCAAATCCAAATGAAAAGTGAACAGGAGATGGACAAAGTACTGGGAGGAACCTGCCAGACAGGAATAGGAAGTTAGAGAATCTGGGGCACTTCCTTCCTCTTTAAAAAAAAAAGTTAGAAACAAAAATGGACTCCTTGCATAAAAAAAGTACAGCCGAATGTCAATCTGAGGAGTGATTTTGAATCCAAACCGTCGTTTTGAGAAGGTTTTGATGCTGCTCGGGAGATAAACTTCTCCAGATTGCAGATTCTGCGTGTTTGGGATGGCGTTTTTCAGAAAACTTCCATTGGAAGTCCGATGGCGCGTCCGAACGACGTGTTTGCCATCGCAAACTCTCGCAGGACCATGCGGCTACCTAGCAAATCCCATGACACTTGCGAATGGCTCAGGAAATCTCGTCAGCGATCGCAGGTACCCGGTAAGTCGCTCCAGCACACACAAAGCTCCATTTAGGATCTGCGTAAAAAATAACTCTGCTCCATTGCAGAGTGCTGAGTTTTTTGGCAACTCTGCGTTCTACGCGGAATGCAGAGTCGTTAAAACTCCGCAAACTGAGTTTTATGCCCAGGGTTAGTGTATGCGCATAAGCTGTACTTAGGGTTACTGAGGGTATGAAATACTGTCCCATTCTCTCTTCTTGTTTGTAATATTCATATTTGTTCATATGTTTGTAGAATGGAACTTCTGAAAGCACCAAATCATAATTCGAGAAATAGTACGTGTAGTGACCCTGCCCATAAAACATGCTTAAGAGCAGACTACATGTAATGCCATATTTAAAAGGAAGAGGGTGATATCTAATACCTTCCTCAACTGATGCAGGCAACTGCATACACACATAACACTCTCAAATCCATAGTATCTACATACGTGTACAACAACTTAGCATAAGCATTCAACATGTAATCACCTTTGGACAAATCTACATACAAAAGTGACTAGTTTGTTCCATTAAGCTTTTATAATTATCCTAATGTACAATCCTTGGAGGCAGCAGTGGTAGGTGTGGATGTCCCATGTACCACCACTCCCTGTACCTCACCTTTGTGTGCACTCAAAATGGACTCAATAATGACTACAGCTATCATTGTGATTATTCCTACAATAAGTGTACCTATAACACATTTGCATCTACGGTCCGTATCTCCAGACTCCATTTTCAAACGTGGCTCGGATTGTAGCTATAAGAGGATCAACAAAATTCTCTTTTCTCTGCCTCTTAAGGATTGACAATAAAGTCTTTGAGCTGCTTTCTCTCTGGGTGTTAAAAACTCTGTAACAGTCTTTGGTCCAGTATTTACACTTCAGACGACTTTCCTAACCCTATTTTCTTCTTCTAGATGAAAAAGTCCCTAATTTTATTCTTTTTCCACTCTGGCCTAGGTTATCTTCTCTCAAGTGATTTTAATTTACAGTTCAAAAGTTCAATTTACATCCCTTATGGCATCAGAACCAATCTCATCAATGACTCGCTGTAACAGTTCTACTCTGAATGCTGCAATGTCTTGAGGTGGTGGCTGATTTTCATAGCTTAAGAATTCGAAGTCTTCCAGAATCAACGTCTGTAAACCACTCAACCTTGGTGGATATGGCACAGTCAATGACAGAATTGCATTAACCTCTATTACAGAATCCCTCAGCAGGATCTTGACAATCAGGATCAATGTCTTGGACCTTGTTGTCCCCGGCATTGCTGGCTAGATAGGTCCACTCAGGAGAAGAGTGTCTCAGTCACGGCACTCTTACTCTCCTCAATCTCCTTACTGTCCCAAGGCTTGCTCTGACTCACTCTGCTCTGCTTCAGATGACTCATTTATTGGTGCAAGTTATTTTTACAGAGGCAAGTCACAAGTTTCTCCTTTTCTCTCTCCCAGGCCATGAATCATTAGCAGCTTATCTCCTTCATGTCTGCACACGACCAGTTTCCCTACCAGTCTCTTCAGCTAAGTCAGACTCTGTGCCACTCACAACGTTACCGCCTCACTCAGAGTCTACACCAGGGTCTTGTGTAGCTTGACCCCCTCAGCTCGACCTGGCAGATCTCCAGACTTATCAGGTACCCTCAAACCTGGCTTTCCCCCTCCAGTGATCCTGTGACCACAGCTAGAATTTCTTATGGGAGAGGAGCTGTTTCTTTGGAGGGACCTGTGACCTGTCGGATATGTGAAGCGTGTATCCTGTTCGGTAGTCCCCCCACATCACAGCAGTATTCATCACCAGTATGACTTGGTAAGGCCCACATCACTGAGGGTCAAGACAGTTCTTATTTTCATGCTTCCAGACAAGCACCCAAAAGGATCACCTTCAAGCTCCTCACACACACCTACAAAGCCCTAAACAACACAGGACCTGCATACCTTAACCACTGTCTCTCATGCCACACACCCACCAGAGACATCCGTTCGCTCAACTGGCCCTAGCTGCCATCCCACGTATCCGCAAATTCATGGCCGGGGGAAGATCCTTGTCCTACCTCACAGCAAAGATCTGGAACACCCTGACACTTATCCTAAGGCAAACCCCTTCACTGTCCCAATTCAGGAAGGACCTCAAGACCTGACCCTTCAACTGAACCACAGTGTCTTGCAATGGATCTGCAGCCACCTAACCCCTAGCTAGCACCTTGAGACCCTTACAGGTGAGTAGTCACGCTTTACAGGCCACTTGATTGACTGATGGATCTCACAAGCATCTCAATAAAGTCCAATTGGATCCAGTTGAAAGGACCCCCGACTTTCCATGTAGCTCAAGGCAACAACAGTTTTCTTCCCCGCATTCATCTGTTGACAAGTAACATACAGAAGACACACTGCTTCTGCAATCACATTAAACCTTGGATTGAACCAAGTCTGCTTGAACAATCTCACCATTGCGCCTCTTCCTATGTGAGCTGCTCCATGGATCTGGCTTGTCATTTGATTTAACAAGCAATCTGGTAACACTGCCCTGCCATCAGTTGAAACCCATATATAGTTTTCTCCTTTCTCACAACTTGCTTGGGTACAACCTGCTTGTGCCTGGTCTGTTACCTTCATTTGTAGAATTCTTACGTCATCCTATGTGTCTGTAACAGCTAGCCACATGCTGACTTTGGTCTTCTCTGTGCTCTTACTAACATACTCCCCATTAAAAATGCATTCGTGTGTAGTGCAAAAATGAGCAACTTCAACTGCTTATCTGTCCACAACCATTACAAAGTCGTCCAATTTAACGTGGGCTGTGCACTTAATGACAGCCACTTCCTTTGGTAACTGTAATGCTTCTGGTAGGTGTCTCACATATTCCCCATCCCATATTGGTGAGCCTGATGACGTTGGGAATTTTCTGCGTCCATAGCTGTCTGAAGTCATGAACCACACCAATACAGTACAGGCTATCGGTATAGCTGGTGACTCAGATCTGTTCAGAAGCAAGACATACATGGTTCAAGACAATGATCTAGGTAACTTATAGGGAGTGTACTCCCTGGTTGAAGTGGTAGAAGTTGCTAGAAGCAACTTCTACCACTCCTGAGATGGTAAACATAGCAAACGCTGCTCTCAAATTACCTTCATTGTCTCTTAGGCATAAACCATAAACAAGAAAGTCTTGATCAGAATCTGGCAATGGTTCATCGGCAATGTCAGGTCTTGGGTTGGTCCAAAGCTCAGTAACATCCAGACAGTCATGGTCTTCACAATCTTCAGCATTTGGAACAGACAACAAGGTAGCTAGACCACTGACTCATTGTCAGTGAAATTGCTCTCCCACCCTCGCAGCTCCACCATTAAGTGAGGTGTCTCTGCCCCTGCACTCTTGAGTGTTGGTGATCGAGGCTCTCCTCCACCAGCAGGTTTCCTTGCGCCTCATCCCTGGTGGTCCAGTGGACCTCGGTCTCCTTTCTTTCTTTCTGCTCCTTCACTCGTTTTTCTCCCCTTTCTATCTTTCACCTTTCTGCACCTCTGCTCTTTTGTGCCTTATTTCTGCCCATTTTCCCTTTCTCTCCCTCTACTCCTTCACTCGTTTTCACTCGTTTTTCTCCCCTTTCTATCTTTCATCTTTCTGCACCTCTGCTCTTTTGTGCCTTATTTCTGCCCATTTTCCCTTTCTCTCCCTTTGCTCCTTCACCCGTTTTCACTCGTTTTTCTACCCTTTCTATCTTTCACCTTTCTGCTCTTTTCTGCATCTCTGCTCTTTTGTGCCTTATTTCTGCTTATTTTCCCTTTTTTCTTTATCCCTTCTTTCCTCCCTTTACCTTTCCCCGCCGCTGCTGCCCCCACGGCCCCTCTCCCCCCGCACGACCGGCCCAATCCAGCTCCCCTCCCCGCTCCCGCCTCCCAGCTGTCCAGCCCTCCCCGACCCCTACTTAATGGTGACCACTGCGCGGCTGCGGGCGCGCCGCTGGTGCACCGAAGGCGCGTCAAAGGCAAGCACGTCTTCGCCCGTCTGCGACCCGTCTGCGACCAGCACAAGGAACCCTGGACCTCCGCCCCGCCAACGCTACGACCCAGCAGCACTCCACGCACTCAACCCAGGCTGCAACAACAACTGCAAGCTAGCATCACCAGCCGACACCCATGGACCCTTCAGCTGTCACCGCTGCCGACACACCTGCAGCACCTCCAAGAACACGGATCCAGCACAACCCGTCCACAAGAACACAACCGAACTGAAGACCCTGCAATGCATCCTCCTTAACCTCCGATCCCTCCACAAACACGCCACATAAATCTGGGACCTCCTCGACAGCACCACCCCAGATGTAGCATTCTTCACCGAAACCTGAACCAACACCACCTCGGGACCGGACATCGCCATCGCCATCCCCCAAGGATACAAGATCTCCAGGAAGGACCGCCTTACCCACCCAGGAGGAGGAATCGCCATCGTCCACAAATCCAGCCTCCGCCTGAGCACACTCCCTGACGAGCCCACAAAACTGATGGAACACCTTCACTTCAAGATACTGGCCAGCCCCACCACCGCCCTCCGAGGAACCCTCATCTACCGACCCCCTGGACCCCGCAAACCCTTCGCCAACTCCATCACAGACATTATCTCCCCGCAGGCCATCGCATCCACCAACTACACCCTGCTGGGAGACCTCAACTTCCACCTCGACAATCAACTGGACCCCAACACCACATGCCTCCTGGACAACCTCCACAACATTGGACTCCGCCAGATCGAGACCGAGCCCACGCACTCAGCAGGACACACCCTCGACCCCCTCTTCACTACAGGAAACTCCATCACCTTCAGCCACACCACCGAACTCCCATGGACCGACCATCGTTGCGTCCACTACACCCACCATCCACAGACACCAGCACCTGCTTCCACAAAGAAACTGGACCAAAATCACCGATGACCAGCTCATCTCCTCACTCAACAACTCCACCCCAACCATCGTGCAAAACGACGACCCCAACACCGCAGCCCGAACCCTGCATAGATGGATCTCGGACAGCACCAACACCATAGCCCCCCTCAAGAAAAACAACAATACCCGTGCCAAGAAAGCCAGATGGTTTACCACCGAACTTCGAGAATCCAGGGGCACATGCCGCCGCCTCGAAAAGACCTGGAGAAACACCAAATCCACAGAAGCCCACAACAACTTCAGAGCCGCCACCAACGCCCACCATCAGCTCATCAGAGAAACGAGGAAAAAAGCGATTGAAGACAGAATGTCCACCCACGTACACAACAGCAAAGAACTCTTCAGCATCATCAAGGAGTTCGCCCAACCCACCAGCGTGTCTACCGACATCCCTCCCTCACAAGACCTCTGCGACAAACTCAGCATCTTTTTCCACAACAAAATCAAGAGCATCTACAACAACTTCGACGAAGACAAGCAACACACTGAACCCTCACCAACCACCCCGACACCTGGAAAACAGCGATTGATGACTGGACAGCCCTCACCACCGAAGTCACACTGAAGACAATGAAGTCAATCCACTCAGGGGCCCCCACAGACCCCTGCCCCCACCACATCTTCAACAGAGCCGCCAACACCATCGCACCCATGCTCTGCCACACCATCAACCGCTCCCTGGCGACCGCCTCATTCCCTGACGACTAGAAACACGCCGAGGTCAACCCCCTCCTGAAGAAACCCTCAGCGGACCCCACCGACCTCAAAAACTACAGACCCATCTCCCTGCTCCCGTTCCCAGCGAAAGTCATCGAGAAAGCCATCAACAGCCAACTCGCCACATTCATTGAAGAACACAACATCCTCGACTCCTCCCAATCCGGCTTCAGAAAAAACCACAGTACGGAAACCGCCCTCCTCGCCGCAACAGATGACATCCGCACCTTTCTGGACAAAGGAGAAACAGTAGCCCTCATCCTCCTCGACCTATCAGTGGCGTTTGACACAGTCTCCCACCGCACCCTAATACGCAGAGTCTACGATGCAGGAATCCAGGACAAGGCCCTCGACTGATTCTGCTCCTTCCTCTCCGGAAGGACGCAGCGGGTTAGACTCCCCCCTTTCCTCTTGGACCCCACACCTACCTCCTGCGGAGTCCCCCACAGCTCCTCCCTCAGCCCGACGCTCTTCAACGTCTACATGGCTCCACTTGCCCCCATCGTCAGAACCTACGGACTCAACATTGTGTCATACGCAGACGACACCCAGCTCATCCTCTCCCTATCCAACGAGCCCAACACCGCCAGACGCAACTTTCGAGAAGGCATGGAAGCCGTCGCCAAATGGATGAAAAACAGCTGCCTACAACTAAACACCAACCAAACAGAAGTACTCATCATGGGCCCAAACCCCGACGCCTGGAGCGACACCTGGTGGCCCACCGCCCTCGGAAACCCACCAACCACCACAGACCACGCACGCAACCTGGGAATCATCCTGGACTCCGAGCCCGAAATGGACCGCCAGATCAACTCTGTCTCATCTTCCTGCTTCCACACCCTCCGCCTCCTTCGTAAGACCTTCAAATGGATCCCCCTCGAACACCGAAAGACAGTCACTCACGCCCTGGTCACCAGCAGACTCGACTACGGCAACGGACTCTACGCCGGAATAAACAAAAACCTCATCCGCAAGCTACAGAACATCCAGAACGCCGCCGCAAGACTGGTCCTCAACCTGCCAAAACACTGCCACATCTCCCAGCACCTGCGCACACTCGACTGGCTCCCCGTCGAGGTGAGAATCACCTTTAAGATGCTCACCCACGCACACAAGGCCCTCCACGGCACCGGACCAGCATACCTGAACAGCCGACTCAAATTCCACGCACCCCAAAGGACCCTACGATCAGCCCAGCTTTCCTACGCCGTGGTCCCTCGCACCAGAAAGACCAGATCGGGAGGCCGTTCCTTCTCCTTCCTCGCGGCCAAAGCATGGAACGCCCTTCCGCTCCACCTCAGACAGACAACATCGCTTCCCATCTTCGCAAGAACCCTCAAAACCTGGCTCTTCGACAGACCCCCTACTTGATGGACTGGAACCTGCACCCCCCCTCCCCTAGCGCCTTGAGACCCTCACAGGTGAGTAGTCGCGCTTTAACAAACTCCTGATTGATTGATTGTAGCTAGATTTAACATAGAACAGCGCTTTAGGGTGACATTTTCTGCGACATGCAAAATGTGTCCATATCTTGTCAGTCTGTTATTTGTCAAATGCTGTGTTCTGGTTCTTGCCATCAGGAGCTCAACTGAGTGCGGCATGTACACAGTAAGTGTATGACCCAGCACAATGCTTTCACATTGTTCACGACTGACACCTGTTGTAGCAAAAGATCTGAGACATCCGGGCAACGCTGAAGCTAAAGGATTCAATGTATCTGAGAAATAGGCCACTAATCTGTACTTTCCGCTTGGTTTCTGCAGTCCCATAATGGGTAAATTGCATGGACTTCCTATGATCTCCTTCGATATGTGCTACGCAATCATGGACCACCATTTCTGGAGTCAGGTTGTATTGAGGCATTCTCTGAAATTCTGCATTAGGCTTGATCTGTATGCGGACTGGCACAACTCCTCAAATCAGTTCAATTTCCTCCCCCGTGTAGTCCCATACCCCTGGAGAGATGGTGACTCACAAGTCCAATGGCATGTCTTTCCAATGTCAGTAAAGAAAACCTGTCCGCACAATGATTCTGATTCACTACTTTAATGGCAATGTCATCATCGTTAGTCTACAACTCGATTCCCTTTGATTGCAAAAGATGGTTCGATTCAATTTGCACAAGAGGTCATGTCCTAGTAAACAGACTGGACCTGAATCACACACTACGAACTAATAATGAATCTGGAAAGTTCAGATTTTCACCAGCAACTCTTCTGTCAGTGGGTTGGTCATCCTTTTGTTAGGAACACCTACAACTTGGATTGATTTTCCAGAGAGAGGTAGGTTTGGGACTACTGCAGATCTCACAGTAGAATTAATAGCACCACTATCAATCAAGAACATGATGGGATGTCCATCTACGTCTGCCTCAACATATGGCTCATTCTGATATACCTCTAAGAGTGCTCCAAGAGTACAGTCTTCCTTCCCCCTCAGGCACTGTTATGGGATGGGTCCTGATCGAGTCCATCTAGCGATCCCAAGAAGGGCATCTGGTGGCATGTTCTATTATCCTGCGAGATTCTCGGGGATTGTGGCATCTGCACTAGCTGATTCTGATTCCCTGCCCCAGTAAGGGATTTTGGCCTTCTAATGGTATTTACCACATCTGCCAATTGCACAAATTCTCCCGCTTGCACCTGGTTCACTGGAAACAATGTCTGATCTTATGATAATTATGACAAGCAGTTGTCTTTTCCAGTGAAGAGACATGTATCACCGTACTGCAATTTATAGGGACGCCTATTCTTCCATGTTCTGCCAGACTCGATGTACCCTGAACACCCCTTGGACCATCCTCTGATTGCGGACTACTGTTCTTCCGGTCGCTTGAATCTGCCTTCCCTCCTGTGCCTTTTGCATTTGGACCAACATTCACATTTCCTTCATCCTCCTATGTTTGGAAACCACCTCATTACTGCAATACCTGGCATACCGTAGAATTTCATCCATGGATTTATTTTGCCAGTAGATCAAATGCTACTGAATCATGAGGCTGATTTCTGGTCTTAATCCTGTCACAGCTTTTGAGACAAATTGATCCATGTCCTTTGGATCAAGTGTGTCTAACCCACTGTATTGTGTAAAGGCTTGCAAGAGCCTCTCGTAGTAGGCATGTACTGACTTTTTAGGTTCCTTGGTCGTTTGATCTATCTTAACCCAATCGATGTCTTGAGGGGCTATTTTAGACTGCAGCCATGTGATCACCTGATCGTACTTTTTCATAACCGACGGTGAAGGACCATGAATTACAGGATCCCTCTCTGGCTCAGTATCAGGCCACTCAATAGCATTTTTGCATGCAGACCATAGGTTGCTAGAAACCACAATTTAGAACTGCATATTTAAGACACTTGATGTGAATTTTAAAATTGTTTTTACGCCACTCGTTTGCTGCTTTTCTTGCTCCTGACCCCGTTCCGCCGCGGCTGTGTGCCGATCGAGCGGAGGGTCTCCTTGCGAGCAACACGCCCTACACCACTTCCTGCCTGCCACGATCTCCACGCAGGTCAGCGCGCTAGTAGCTGCAAAGCTCTAGGCTACATCTAGGGGTGGGCCCTGCACTCCGTGTGACAATTGCGGCGAGTCAGGCTGCTTGAAGCTCACTTGGCGCTAGCCTCCTCCGTGTTCATGTTCATTTTGTATTTCGCTATGGTGTGATTTTAGACACTTGATGTGAATTTTAAAATTGGTTTTATGCTACTCACTTGCTGCTTTTCTTGCTCCTGACCCCGTTCCGTCGCGACTGTGTGCCGATCGAGCGGAGGGTCTCCTTGCGAGCAACACGCCCTACACGACTTCCTGCCTGCCACGATCACCACGCAGGTCAGCGCGCTAGTTGTTCCCTCCCCCTGGGCAACAAAGATGGAGACCTACGGGCGCGCTGACTTCGCGCCAAAGTCACGCCAAAGCTAAGCCCGTCTGCGCCCGTCCTCGGCCGGCCGCGTCCAGCGGTCACCCATTATGCCCATCGGATAACGTATTCCCCTGCGGATCTCCTCGCCCTTCAATTTTCTGGCCCACTCCATCCGCGTGCTACTGGTGCCACCCGGGACTGTGGTATTCTAACCTCTCCGGGCCCCTTATTAGGTACACATACCCTGAGTACCCCCACTAATTTTAGTGATTCTCCTATTACTTCACCAGTCGCCAGGCCCTGTGTATCACACTCCTTGGCAATAGTCTACCTCAATACCCGCTCGCTGGTGAAGCACCAGCTCGAAATATTTCAGCTGTTGGACGATAATAAAGTAGACATCCTTTTACTTTCGGAGACTTGGTTAACAGATGATTCTACCCCCGACATCCTCGCTGATGTTCCCACCGGCTACTATATTTTACAATCTAACAGGGCTGTCGGAAGAGCAGGAGGGGGGGTTGCAGCCAATATTCGCTCTCAGTATAAGTTTACTATTCTTGAAACTTCTACTCTCCCTAAAACTGACATTCTCACTCTGAAATTTACTTCCCCTAGGTCTTCTTTTATTTGCGTCCTTGTTTATAGACCTCCTGACTACATGCCACTTTTCTCCCAGCAGTTTGACGATTTTGTCTCCTGGCTTACCATTATTCCACCAAAATTCTCGTCATTGGCGATTTCAATTATTGGCCATCAGATCCCCGTGAAAGCAGTCTTTCTGAAGAATTCACGGACCTCTTACTCGGCCTGAACTGTAATCAGCACATTACAGTGGCCACCCATAGTAAGGGCCATACCCTTGATCAAGTCTGGACGGCCAATTTAGACGTTTCCCTTCCTTCAGTGTATTCCTGCCCTTGGTCCGATCACTTTTTTATTTCTTTCTCCCTTAATTTTATCCTGTCTTTTCACCCCCCTCCTACTACTAACTTTACTGCGCGCAACTGGAATTCGAGCCAACCTTGCTGAATTTCAGCCCATTCTAGCTACGACAGCCCCCAGTGACCTGGCCTTGACATCTGCCCAGGCTGATGCCCTCGAGCAGTGGCTGGTACATGCAAGTGATATAGTGGCCCCGTTAAGAACTATTAAAATTAAATGTCCCCACGACGCTCAGCGGTGGTTCACCGATCAACTGAAAATGGACAAACTTGCCCTCCGCCAAGCTGAGCGCCGTTGGAAGCGCAAATACGACCCTCCATTAAAAACTGCATATGTTGACCTATTAAAACAATACAAAAAAATCTATCCTGCTGGCCAAATCCTCTTACTTTTCTCAGAAAATCCTGGATTCCGACTCTAAGACTAAGGACTTATTCTCAATTGTGGAGGAACTCACCTTGCCAGGCCGTATTACTGTCCTTCCCTCAATTCATTTTTCATTGACAAAATCACCACCATTAAAAACAACATCCCTCCTCCTTCCTCTCCCACTCCTTCTTCTCTACCCCCTATGAACCCCTGTCGTTTTGATGCTTTCCCTCCCATTTCCTCGACCGAATTTATTTCCCTACTACATTCGGTGAGCTCGGGTTCCCCTAATGACTGCTTGTGAGAAGTTGGCCTGGTATATAATGCTCACTAGTTCTAGTGATTTACAAAAAGGGGGTGGTGATGAACAGAGTGTCTGAGTTAAACAGACCACTCTTACCCAGTCCAAAGATCAGGGCTTGATCCATCACCGTTATTTATCTCACTGCCCCATCCCAGCTCAGAACCTGGCTATATGCAAATCAGTCTGTCCCTGGCCCAGTGCATCATGGGAACAGGGCAGACTAAACTACCAAGCCAATTCTTCACCAGAAAGGAGACAAGCTACCGGGGACCGGTTTCTGGCATTTCAGCCTTCTTCGGCCCGGCTTGCTTGAATCCTGATGGAGCAGTGAGAAAGGGACTCATGTCTGAGTATACCCTGCCACCCCTATAGTGGCCAAAAAGGATTTACAAAAAGGGGGTGGTGATGAACAGAGTGTCTGAGTTAAACAGACCACTCTTACCCAGTCCAAAGATCAGGGCTTGATCCATCACCGTTATTTATCTCACTGCCCCATCCCAGCTCAGAACCTGGCTATATGCAAATCAGTCTGTCCCTGGCCCAGTGCATCATGGGAACAGGGCAGACTAAACTACTAAGCCAATTCTTCACCAGAAAGGAGACAAGCTACCGGGGACCGGTTTCTGGCATTTCAGCCTTCTTCGGCCCGGCTTGCTTGAATCCTGATGGAGCAGTGAGAAAGGGACTCATGTCTGAGTATACCCTGCCACCCCTATAGTGGCCAAAAAGGATTTACAAAAAGGGGGTGGTGATGAACAGAGTGTCTGAGTTAAACAGACCACTCTTACCCAGTCCAAAGATCAGGGCTTGATCCATCACCGTTATTTATCTCACTGCCCCATCCCAGCTCAGAACCTGGCTATATGCAAATCAGTCTGTCCCTGGCCCAGTGCATCATGGGAACAGGGCAGACTAAACTACCAAGCCAATTCTTCACCAGAAAGGAGACAAGCTACCGGGGACCGGTTTCTGGCATTTCAGCCTTCTTCGGCCCGGCTTGCTTGAATCCTGATGGAGCAGTGAGAAAGGGACTCATGTCTGAGTATACCCTGCCACCCCTATAGTGGCCAAAAAGGATTTACAAAAAGGGGGTGGTGATGAACAGAGTGTCTGAGTTAAACAGACCACTCTTACCCAGTCCAAAGATCAGGGCTTGATCCATCACCGTTATTTATCTCACTGCCCCATCCCAGCTCAGAACCTGGCTATATGCAAATCAGTCTGTCCCTGGCCCAGTGCATCATGGGAACAGGGCAGACTAAACTACCAAGCCAATTCTTCACCAGAAAGGAGACAAGCTACCGGGGACCGGTTTCTGGCATTTCAGCCTTCTTCGGCCCGGCTTGCTTGAATCCTGATGGAGCAGTGAGAAAGGGACTCATGTCTGAGTATACCCTGCCACCCCTATAGTGGCCAAAAAGGATTTACAAAAAGAGACATTCAGAGACTCTGTCCCTCACCACCCCCTGTTGTAAATATTTTTGTCCACCCTAAGCGTGGAAGGGTATTCTCAGATGTGAGACCCTTGCTCATTGCACCATCAGGATTCAAGCAAACTGGGCCGAAGACGGCTGTAATGCCAGAAACCGGTCCCCGGGAGCTTGTTTCCTTCCCAGTGTAAGAATTGGCTTTTGTAGTTTGGTTTGCCCTGTTCCCATCATGCACTGGGACAGGAACAGACTAATTTGCATACAGCCAGGTTCTGAAACTGGGATGGTGCAGTGAGCTAAAAAACGGTGTTGGATCTAGCCCTGATCTCTTGACTGGGTGAGAGCTTTCTGCTTAATTCAGAGACTCTGTCCCTCACCACCCCCTGTTGTAAATATTTTTGTCCACCCTAAGCGTGGAAGGGTATTCTCAGATGTGAGACCCTTGCTCATTGCACCATCAGGATTCAAGCAAACTGGGCCGAAGACGGCTGTAATGCCAGAAACCGGTCCCCGGGAGCTTGTTTCCTTCCCAGTGTAAGAATTGGCTTTTGTAGTTTGGTTTGCCCTGTTCCCATCATGCACTGGGACAGGAACAGACTAATTTGCATACAGCCAGGTTCTGAAACTGGGATGGTGCGGTGAGCTAAAAAACGGTGTTGGATCTAGCCCTGATCTCTTGACTGGGTGAGAGCTTTCTGCTTAATTCAGAGACTCTGTCCCTCACCACCCCCTGTTGTAAATATTTTTGTCCACCCTAAGCGTGGAAGGGTATTCTCAGATGTGAGACCCTTGCTCATTGCACCATCAGGATTCAAGCAAACTGGGCCGAAGACGGCTGTAATGCCAGAAACCGGTCCCCGGGAGCTTGTTTCCTTCCCAGTGTAAGAATTGGCTTTTGTAGTTTGGTTTGCCCTGTTCCCATCATGCACTGGGACAGGAACAGACTAATTTGCATACAGCCAGGTTCTGAAACTGGGATGGTGCAGTGAGCTAAAAAACGGTGTTGGATCTAGCCCTGATCTCTTGACTGGGTGAGAGCTTTCTGCTTAATTCAGAGACTCTGTCCCTCACCACCCCCTGTTGTAAATACACTAGTTCTAGTGATCACTTTGTACCATGCCAAGCAACCCTTATGATGATGGTTGTAATTCAACCTTGTAGACCAGTTATCCTAGTGGTAACGTGGACAAAGCAGTCTTAGGCTAAACTCTGAAAGGCATGTGAAGCCAGCTGTTATACCATACACAACCCCCTTGAATACCAAATGAAAGGGACACCACACAGATATATATTGAAAATATATATTGATTTATTAACTATTAAAATCCCCTGGACTCTTTATGAGCACAGAAGCACAAGCGTTAAATCACAAGACAGTTTAAAATACACAAAAGTTGCACAATATGGATGAGCCCTAGGGGCCACCTAAACCATATACTAAGAAAGTGGTATAAGAGATACCAATAGGAAGGTGAAGAGGCCTAGGGCCTTGGGAATCGCTGGAGCTATTCGAGACTAGCAATAACTAAGTCGGGAGAGGCCCACGGGACTCGGGTGCAGTGTTCAAAGTGCACGCACTTTCCAATACAAAGTCTATGGTGCGTAAAAAGTACAAAGTTAGAAAGTTAGGAACCTTCCGAGTGACCTACGGAGCTGAAACTTAAAACACAGGCCCTTGGGATGTGTACCAGTGCAGGAGCACCGGTGAAGCTGAGTTACCTCACCCACAGGAAGCGGGTGCACAGGGTCGAAGTAGTGTCGGGTTTCGTCACGCTGGTCGATGGTGCTTGGAGCTGAAGATGCTGCAGGCGGCTCGATGAGAAGAGTTCCGGTGGATCCAAGGGTGGATCTGAAGATGTGAAGACCTGAAAGCAGAGGGGACAATGTTCAAAGTCACTAGCCAGTGATTACCGTGGATCCTAGATTGGAACCAGGCGATGTCGGGTGCAAACAGGCGTTGTCGGGTAGCTTCTTTCTGCAGCCACGTGGATACCCGGGGTCGAGGACGTCCAGGAGTCGGTCACGAGCTGTCCCACGCAGGCTTCTCGCTGTTGGCGGTGTCGGCACCTCGATCGGAGCAAACAGGCCTTGGCAAAGGCAAGCCAGGCAGAAGTTGAAAGATGCTTAACACTCGGACCAGCAAGGTCAGAGCGGGTGCTCCTTTTCACAGGAGCTTGGGTAGGTCTGGAGCAACCAGACCTGCTGTGTAAATCTTCGGGTTCGTCGCCAAGATGGCCGCTGACCACGTGGCTAGTGGCTGGGATGGCGCGTCGAGTGGCACAATGCAAAAGGGCCCCACGCAGATCGTGGAGATGCTGGAGGGCTGATCTTGGGTGAAAGGGCTGCTCGGTGGTGGGGGTTCTCAATCCCCAAAGCACAACGTCGAGGATGCCTCAGAAGCTGCGCAGTCAGCTTTTCGAGTGTCTTCCAAGAGGTCCGGTCCCACGTCACTCGGTGCCTCCACGGGTCCCTTCTTTGCAGGGACTGTGGATCGGGCTCTGAGAGGTCTGGGAGTCTGGTTCTTGTCGGGCTCTGGGCTCGGTCTCCGGCGGGAGGCGGCGGCAAAGCAGACGTCGGGTCGCTGGTTGGTACCTGTGTTCACAGGGTGGCCACTCCTAGGCCACAAGGGAGATTCTCTTCAGTCTTCTGTGCAGCAGAATGTCGAAGTCCAGTCTTCTTCTTCGTGTAAAGTTGATTCAGGATGATCTGCTGTGCAATGGCACTGCTCCCGCTCTTATTCCCAATCTGAGGGGTGGATCACCTACTAGGTCCCTCCTCTGGGAGGAACCAGGAAGGGGGGCGGTTACACCCCCTTTCCTTTGTCCAGCTCCTCGCCAGGACTGGGGCTGGGAGGCCCCAGAACCGGTTTGGACTGGCCTATGCACGGGGACACCTTGTGTGCCCCGGGCATGTCTGATTCTATTCAGCCCTGTCCTACCCAATACACAAAATCCTGTCTGGGGTGGTGCTCGCACCTCCCAAGGCAGGAAACCCTTTGTCCAGGCCACCATCTGCCGAGTTTTGGTCAGCAGCAGGAGGCCAGACTTGTGTCTGTGGTGGCAGCGTCCATTTTGTGATGCTGAGGCTCTGTTTAACTTTAACCGGGGTTAAGGCTACACACATGTCGTGTCCCTCTAGAAGGGTGGAATGCTATCCCCGTCGCCAGAACTGGCGAGGGGATAGTATTCCAATTCGTATGACACCTTACTCGACATGTTTTGATAAAGCCAAACCAAAGATAGCATTTAACCGCGAGGATTATAATGCACTTAAGAGTATATGGTATGGCAATATCCCGGAACAGCTTAGGGAGTGGTTCCCGACAGCTGCAGACAGGCTCAGCTCATGCCAGAGCACCATCTCACATATTTCCAAGCACTCTGCCTCCAGGATTGATGAGGCCTTCCATAGGAGTGGCTGATAGGAACATATGTGTCCAGTTTAGGGTTAGGCACAGACATACTGTACCTAAGTAAGAGGTGGTTACACCGACTTACCCCAGCTGAGTGATCAGCCAGTTGTGTCAAATATGGGGGCCAGGCCAGGGGTGGCACAATACATGCTGCAGCCCCTGGTAGGCCTTGGATACACCTATGCCCTGGGCACCTAGGGTGCACTAATACAGGGGCTCACAAGGTGAACCAGTTCCAATTCGTAATGCACCTAAAGTGCATTGGCAGTAATTTAGAGAGAGAACAGCAGGCTGTGGGTCTGATTAGCAGGCCCACAGCCACATTAAGTCAGAAACCAGTGAAGCAAAAGGAAAAATTTTGGGGTGACCATAGGATAGCAGACCCTACTCTCCTACACTGCTGTCCCCCTCAAATCCTTAAAGCAGCTTTCCTGGCCTGCCCTGATCCCCCGCTGGAACTTCTTAACAACTCGCTCGTCACAGGCACAGCCCCGGACTCTTTTAAACAAGCGGTTGTAGTTCCTGTACTCAAAAAAACCTGGTGCTGATCCCTCTGTCCTGAGTAACTATCGGCCGATCTCCCTTCTCCCCTATTTGGGGAAAATATTGGAGACCTATGTTACTCGCTGCCTCAGTGCATTCATTGAAGGGTCTTGCTTCTTGGATAACCAGCAAGCCGGCTTCAGACCAGCTCACTCTACCGTAGCTGTCATCGTGGCAGTAATGGATGTACTGAGGCAAGGTGCCGATAAGAACATCGCCCAGGCACTTGTTCTATTAGATCTGTCAGCCGCTTTTGACACGGTCAATCAAGCTATCTTGATCGACCGTGTCAATAAAGCAGGTATTCAGGGCAGGGATCTAACTTGGATCAGGTCTTTTTTGCACCAGCGCTCCCAGTCAGTTCATTTGTCCACCTTCTCTGCCCCCTACTCCTCTCTTTCTTGTGGTGTCCCTCAAAGGCTCTGCTCTTTCGCCTCTTTTATTTAATCTTTACATGCAACCTCTTATAGTTTCTCTTCGTCACACCCCGGTAACTATCTTTAATTATGTGGACGATTTACAGCTGATTTTCCCTGTTGATTCCTCCCCCTCCTCCTGTGCCAATTTCCAATCCACCATGCTTGCCATCTCTGAGTGGATGCACTTCAGTCAGTTGAAGCTCAATCCCAACAAGACTGAGTTAGTATTGATAGGAGGGTCAGCTAAACCTTGCATCTCTAGATTCTGGCCTCCTTCTCTCGGACCTCCGCCCTGTCCCGTCAATTCGGTGAAGAGCCTAGATGTAATTATACCCAGTGATTTGTCTATGAGGCCTCAAATCAATGCTGTTACATCTTCCTGCTTTTTCCATCTATGCAGGATCTGCAAAATTCGTAGGTTCCTTACTACTGAAGCCCTCATACTTGTCACTATGGCTCTTGTCACCTCCCGTATTGACTACGCTAACTCCCTCTTTGTTGGGATACCTGCCTACCACCTTTACCGGCTGCAGATGGTACAAAATCAGGCGGCCAGACTGGTCTTCCACCAGCCCAAACACCAACACGTCTCGCCCCTGTTGAGGAGACTGCACTGGCTCCCAGAGGGCTCCCGTGCATTTTCAACTTGGGCTGCACTGTCTTTAAGGCTCTTATTGATCTTGCCCCTGCTTTCATCACTTCTAGCCTTAAGCGTCACATTCCCTCAAGAGATCTCCGGTCCACGGCCAATAACTTGTTAATCGCCCCTAGGTATAAACGCAAAAAGCATGGAGGTCTGTGTTTCTCTTTTTTGGCCCCTTCACTGTGGAACTCCCTCCCGATTTCACTCCGACTTTGCCCCAATTATACCTGTTTTCGTACACTACTTAAAACTTACCTTTTTCAATTAGCCTATGAGTAATCCTGTTGTTCTGTCCCCCCGCTATTTGTCTGTGAGCGCCATGAAACCGTTTGGTGACCGTGCGTGGTATAAATAATTTTAACATAACATAACATATTCAAGTAAATCCCAACACTTTTGAGATTTTGACAAAGCAATCAACTTGTTTATACCGCACAGCTTGTTCCTATCTCAACCTAGGAAAATCATTTGTATATGCAGCCAAGTCACCTCTACTCCAAGGGACAATCACGTACCCTCCACTAGACACCTCTAGTTGTGGATATGCCTCAACTCATGATGTTCCCCCTCCCGCAGGTGATGTTTCCCTTGTCACCTTTTTAACACTATTCTTTTTCGACCACCTTTTTTCCCTCTTATCTTAAACCATCTTTCTTCCCACTTATCCAGAATACTCCAAGCCCGTATTTCTATAATCAACTCTCTGATGTGCGTTTTCAATCCTGTCACTCTCTTTTTCTCCAGCTCCTGATCACTGTAATTTAGCCATTGATTTCCCTGTAACATTTTCGTTCAAGACAAGTCTATTTCATATCTCTGAGCTAGTTCTGACAACTTCTCATGTGCTCGCCTCGCCTTGCGGGTGACATCCTTTGCTATAAACAACTGGTCATCTGGCTCATAGGTCTCTATATTTTCCAAAGATAGATTCCCCCCGATCACATTGTTGACCTCAGCCTTCAACCTCACCACATCCATTGGTTTTACCTTTACCGCAGCCATGATTGTTCCCTGACTTGATGTGCTGTCCAGACCTTCCTTGCTGTTGTTGTGATCCCCCAACCAAGTCTCTAAGTCTGAAACATCTACAACATGTTTATTTACAGCAACTCACTGATTTGCACGAGCCACTGAAGGCTGCACCCACAGTTCCTCTCACTGGTGTTTCCCACATACTTAAGTCTGAACTAGTGCGTGCCATGAGTAAGGATCATATTCAACTGGAATCAAAGCGTAGCCCAAAGTATCAGCAATGGCTGGTAAAAGAGTACTAGATTCCATAGGCACCAAGGATGGACGATTTCCACTCATGTTCGCTGACCCTCACAATCTAGTTCCTTCTATCTGGACAGACTATTGTTGACTGAAGTTTCCCACTGAATTCAGGTCGTACACATGAACAACAGAATTTACGGTGACCGGTACTGAAAGAGCTTCCACTAACCATGAAAGTGCATTGGCTCCATTCGATTCCATCCCTCTCACAGTGGACACTACTGATCCTCCTCTTCCTGCTGATATCCTTCCTACAACTCCTGTACAAGATCAGTGTGCAGTGCTGGCATGCTTTCTGCGTTCCCTACATCCCCCAACTCACGGTCTTCCCTCTTCTGCGGGTGGATAGTAAGGTGGAGGATGTTCAGATAACAACCTAGCCAACAAGCTGTTGTCCGTATCACTCCCATAATTTCCATTGTCCATTCTATTCCAGTTATGAGAATCTCTCTCCCTTACCAGCATTGGGTACAACCTTTCTCCTTCGGTAGTATCCACTCTCCATTTCTTAAGCTGTGCATTCCACTGTGCTTCCTGACATGTCCTCAAAGATTTCCTCAACTTCCCTTGATATAGCTCCCTTTTCTTTGCATGTGCTGCTCATATCCATGCGTCTAGTGCCTCAAACTGTGTTGGTCCAGGTAAAAGTTGCAGCACAAACATCACTTCCCTCACCTGATGTAATACATCCAAAGAAATGACCCGAAATGAGGAAATGAAAATTCACTCTCCTTTTCAATACTTTTGTGCCAATTTTGAAGGCAAATTATAGTGTGGAACCCTACTTTTGTCACCATATATTGTGCTGGAGTATCCTCGGGTGGTGCTTATTCGCCCTCTCGAGTAACAACTCCTTGATCACCCCTGAAAAGATCCTGCAACACCTAAAACATCGCATGATTCAAATACAAGTTGTTCAGTTGTTTAGATTTCAACAACAAACAATTTCTTCAATGACAACTTCCAGATGATTACCAACTAATCCCAGCATGGCGTTTCATCAAACAACCTATCACAGCTTGGCACTTTCTGGCGTCACCCTCACTCCTCGAATTGGCTCATCCTCCTTTACAGTTCCTCCAAAAACATTCACTCTCTCAATCGTCTAAACTCGGTTTTTGTCTGCCTTCTACAAGATCGATAGGATTCAGTCACTCAAGAGCATTAATACACGGCAACCCTCGTCCAGTGCAGGTCACCTGAATAAGTATAGTTCACCTCTGTACACAAGATTTTCTAAATGATTCCCATATATCCCATTCACACATAGTCTTAGGTGGAATGCCTGATGATATATCACGACAACTCCTCAATTCCTTGGTCAAACAATCACGATAAGTCTCAGTGTCTTCTACACCATTTAAAATATCCCGGGATCTTAGGCCACTTCGAGACCTGAAACTCAAATCTCAATCCTTGGACCACATCCGGCCCAAAACCACATTCACTAGACTCTCACACGAATTCTGCCAGACATCACACAATCAATTCATTACCCCAATCTAAAACATGCCAAATCCCCTATTGATACTCACATCTCCATTCGTCGCTGATCTTGCCTCACCATCAAACTCAGTCTGTCACCGCCAAATTGCGTCACTCTCCATTCTCGTCACTGGGCTCTATTTTGTGGCCCTGGGGTTCTAGGTCTCACTTTTCTAGTTTAGTTCTAATTTATCCCCTCGCTTCATGTGCTAACCTGTACTGTCTTGTATATTTCTATTGCATTTAAATGCAAGAAGAGGAAGGTCTATAGTCAGGTCACTTAAAATATGCCAGTTTCTATGAATTATTTTCTTCAAGTTATTGGTCGCTTAAATAAATGTGGTAACTCACATTGGTCTAACATCGTCAGTTTTACTAGGGGAATATCATACCCTTTTTCTTGCTCGTTTTTGGGTATCCACTGTCACTGAGTTTTTGTATCAGGTTATCTGATTCAGCAAAAAATCCTCTTTAGTCCTACAATGAAGTCTGATTTACGAAAGCTGGTCATGCAAGAAAGGGTCACTTAGAACGGACAGATGGTGCCTATTGTACAAAAGTAAAGTGGTGTACAATTTAGTATCTCTATGTCATATAAGCAAATCAAGATAATTAACTTAATCTCTTATCATGTCCTTTAGGATAGTTCCATCATGTTAACCCCATTTCTACATACATTGTCCCATCCACACGACAATAACGATTCTAAACAGGTAACCTTTTACCTAGTAGCTTGTTCCTGTCATTTTGACACCAGGCTCTAAGTATTCTATCATAATCTCTGTACCTGATGTACATAAACATGTCCCCAGGCACAGCAGAATTATTCTGTATAAGGGTCACCACTTTTTTTCATCCTTGGCCAACAGCCAGTTGTGCATGATCGCACTTGTTTATAAAAGCATTGGTGATTGTTTTCAAAACATTTATGATTGTTTTCAAAACATTCATGATTGTTTTAAAAACTTATCAATTCTAGAAAAAACCCTGGTGTGACCACAGTATAAATGACCCTCACTCCCCCTACAAGTTAGAGGAGAACTCCTTCCAGGCTGACACACGGGGTCCTGCATGCGGAATCTTCGACACACAGAGGTCTGACCACCCTTGCGGATTGTCATCCTCGACGCAGAGACAGGGTCCTTTGTTCTAAACCATCAGGTGACGGGCTGGTTCATTCCAGGAGGTTTCTTGGCTACATATTCACATAACAATACACACATACACCTACAAATCCAGGTTAGGCTAGGTACATTTCAGCCAAATTACTTAGCGCACACATTTTAGGAATATGCAAGTGCTACTGTTTTTATCTGAGCTACTTATGTTCATCTTGTTAGCATTATGGCAGAAATGTATCTACTATTTACAATATTGATACTAGCAATCTCTTTCGTGTGCTTCTGTCTCCTGATTAATGCAGCACATATGTTTTGCACATGATTGTTGCTGGACAAATAAACACTTATTGAAACGCCCTAATCGCCACCCTGTGTATTTTCTGAGAGAAATCAAGCACGAGTGTCTGAGCAAAACGTACTGTACTGTTTTCCACTATCCCTTAGGAATCAGGATTATCATGTTCAGTGGTTGCTGGAGACTACTTACACCACTGTAGACTACAGGGGGTTGGTAGTAGCACTGTAATGCTAGCTGGTCTACCGGCTAACATATCCTATTGGGGTGTCCGGAAGCCGTCAGGACACCAAGCCCTCAGTTTAGGACATCCAAAACGCGCAAGTCCTGGGGGACTCCTGGGAACTACATGACACTCTAATAGGATATGAAATGAATCTGAGATCATTTCTGTGGTTTTTTATCCATTAGAGGAATACCCAGAGTTTCGAGGGATGTCCCTTTGTGCTGTGCACTCAGTATGGGTTTAGTTTATTACTAATAATTCTGTTTTTAGAGTCCCCAACATTTAGAAAAGCTATGTCCAGGGCAAATCAAACTCTCATAGCAAGTCCTTACTTCTGTATGAAGTAATCTGATTTTAAAAGAAAATAGTTCTCTGTTATTGCATTTTCGGATTCTGAAAGAACAAAGTCAGTGGGTATTCCCCTGTGCTCATTTCTGTTCAAGATCTTACACAGTACATTTAAAGCTGCTCCATATCAAGTCATTAGAATGTCTTGCTCCATATTGAATGGCACATCATCCATAGAATTAATGATGAAGTCAGTGGTGCCGATGATTTACTAAAAAATTCAGGATAGACACTGTTGGACCTGGCTCCTTTTGCAGGGTTATCCCCAAGCTTGTTGCCTTCCTCCGGTATTTTTCTGACTTCATCTTTGCTGGTTTTAAGACTCTAGACACTTTACCACTGCTGACCAGTGCTAAAGTACTGATCCACACTTAGAAGTAAGTGTGCTCCATGGTGGGTTAACTTGATGTTTGTGGATCTATGGCAAAGTATAAATGACTGGTGTAATTATTGGTACACAAGCGAATAGTCCATTTAGGAATCCAAATGCATTCTTATTGATGATGTTTTGGGATAATGCGTGTCCTCTAACCGGTCTGATCACTGCATGTGATTAATCAATGGATTTCCATTCAGTCTTACATAACGGTCAGTGTTCAAGAGTTACCTTAATATTTCTACTTCCTATTATGTTTGTCCTGAATAGTAAAACAACAATTGCTTTGCCTTTATCAGCAGGCTTAATTCTGATCTCCTTAATATTTTACTACAGAGACCTGCTCTCTCAAATCTAGAAATGTTGTAAGGAGTGAGGGAATAGTTTATTGACTGCGCCTTATATTATGTTTGTGCACTTTTTACTAGTAGTAGGCCCCTCCTTACACCTATTAATAAACCACATTACAACAATATCTGAATGGAAAACACATAGAACTATTTATATTGTAAATCCAGGTCATCATTCTTGCCCTGTTCGACTGCATGGAACAACAACATTCATTCACGTTTGGCTTCACATATTCAATGGCACAATAAAACAATGAACCCAATAAAATGCTTCATTGGATTTGGTAACACCTTATGTTTCACACCATTACAAATTGACAACTGCGGTAACGCGCACTCACAAAATCATTATTCCTCTAGGCGCAGGAAGATTAATGAATGACTGGAATGGTAATTTTACCTGCAAAAGCGATGATTCCCCTATTCCTTGAGCAAAGTAAGGCCATGGTTTGGTGGTGTGTGCATGTCAGCCTTGCAGAGTCACAATTTTTTCATTAAATGTGAATTAAATGTGAATGCAGAGGGCGCATCTAAAGAACCACTTTGGCAAGGCAGGCTGTTCAGGGCTTAATCAAATGAGGAGCTTCTGACTGGCATTGCATTTTTTATTGTGGGTTTTAGTCATTTCCTTTCCTTTACAAGGGAGCATTTACTTTATGATTTTATGATATCAGTACTAGGGCATGCTGGCTATATTTGCAAAGTTTATAAATTAATTTAATAGATAAACATGTGTATCTCACTTTCTCTCTCTCTCTCTCTCTCTCTCTCTCTCTCTCTCTCTCTCTCTCTATATATATATATATATATATATATATATATATATATATATATATATATATATGCAGACAAACTCCTTCCTAAAAAAGAGCAGAGACCCAGGGGGATGCCAGTTAGAGGCTCTTTATTGCAGCAATAGCGAATGCATTTCGGCCTTACAGCCTTCATCAGCGGCCAGAAGCCTCCCAAGTTTGATGCAACACACTGTAGGTAAGTCCCGCCTTTTTTAACCTAGATGTACTTGGCCCGCTCCTCCCCCTGTTGGTACCAGCACACCTGGGTAGAGTCCCGGGAGTATTAGGAAACTACCAGTCCCAGAATCCTCGTGGATGGATCCTCGAAGGTATGCAGGGGGGATACCAAGGTGATCTTGTAGTTTGGCGGGGATGCGGGACACAGGGTGTGCTCTACAGAAATAACTTGTAGCGAAGTCAGCTTCAGAGTCCACAACAAAGCGCCTCCTCCAGTCCCCCATACCGCCTCAGCCCAGGAGAACAAGAATCCATGCGGTAGGGGCTGCAGAGGCAATGCACGCTGCCCGGCGTGGAGTCAATGACCCCAACACTAGCAACTCTTCTCCCGTGCTCCAGGGCGGACTATGGACCATCCAATCAACATTGGAAAAGGAAGGAACTACAAAAGTTCAAGCCAGTGAAGTCCAAGCCCAAGACAAGGCGGGGGTGCTCTGAAATGCATCTCTGGCTGACGCAAAATTTGATGCAGACAAACTCCTTCCTAAAAAATAGCAGAGACCCAGGGGGATACCAGGCTCTTTATTGCAGCAATAGCGAATGAATTTCGGCCCGTTACAGCCTTCATCAGCGCCCAGAAGCCTCCCAAGTTTGATGCAACACCCTGTAGGTAAGTCCCGCCTTTTTTAACCTAGATGTACTTGGCCCGCTCCTGCCCCTGTTGGTACCAGCACACCTGGGTAGAGTCCCGGGAGTATTAGGAAACTACCAGTCCCAGAATACTCGTGTATGGATCCTCGAAGGTATGCAGGGGGGATACCAAGGTGATCTTGTAGTTTGGCGGGGATGCGGGACACAGGGTGTGCTCTACAGAAATAACTTGTAGCAAAGTCAGCTTCAGAGTCCACAACAAAGTGCCTCCTCCGGTCCCCCATACCGCCTAAGCCCAGGAGAACAGGAAACCATGCCGTAGGGGCTGCAGAAGCAATGCACGCTGCCCGGCGTGGAGTCAATGACCCCAACACTACCAACTCTTCTCCTGTGCTCCAGGGCGGACTATGGACCATCCAATCAACATTGGAAAAGGAAGGAACTACAAAAGTTCAAGCCAGTGAAGTCCGAGCCCAAGACGAGGCGGGGGTGCTCTGAAATGCGTCTCTGGCTGACGCAAAATTTGATACAGACGAACTCCTTCCTAAAAAAGAGCAGAGACCCAGGGGGATACCAGTTAGAGGCTCTTTATTGCAGCAATAGCGAATGTATTTTGGCCCGTTACAGCCTTCATCAGCGCCCAGAAGCCTCCCAAGTTTGATGCAACACACTGTAGGTAAGTCCCGCCTTTTTTAACCTAGATGTACTTGGCCCGCTCCTCCCCCTGTTAGTACCAGCACACCTGGGTAGAGTCCCGGGAGTATTAGGAAACTACCAGTCCCAGAATTCTCGTGGAGGGATCCTCGAAGGTATGCAGGGGGGATACCAAGGTGATCTTGTAGTTTGGCGGGGATGCAGGACACAGGGTGTGCTCTACAGAAATAACTTGTAGCGAAGTCAGCTTCAGAGTCCACAACAAAGCGCCTCCTCCGGTCCCCCATACCGCCTCAGCCTAGGAGAATAGGAATCCATGCGGTAGGGGCTGCAGAGGCAATGCACGCTGCCCGGCGTGGAGTCAATGACCCCAACACTACCAACTCTTCTCCCGTGCTCCAGTGAGGACTATGGACCATCCAATCAACATTGGAAAAGGAAGGAACTACAAAAGTTCAAGCCAGTGAAGTCCGAGCCCAAGACGAGGTGGGGGTGCTCTGAAATGCATCTCTGGCTGACGCAAAATTTGATACAGACGAACTCCTTCCTAAAAAAGAGCAGAGACCCACGGGGATACCAGTTAGAGGCTCTTTATTGCAGCAATAGCGAATGCATTTCGGCCCGTTACAGCCTTCATCAGCGCCCAGAAGCCTCCCAAGTTTGATGCAACACACTGTAGGTAAGTCCCGCCTTTTTTAACCTAGATGTACTTGGCCCGCTCCTCCCACTGTTGGTACCAGCACACCTGGGTAGAGTCCCGGGAGTATTAGGAAACTACCAGTCCCAGAATCCTCGTGGATGGATCCTCGAAGGTATGCAGGGGGGATACCAAGGTGATCTTGTAGTTTGGCTGTGTCAGGGATCCACGAACCTTCAATTCTTGTCTCTATGTCGACTTGCACAGGAACAGATGATGCTTGCTTTCCAACTCCCTCTCTCCAATCAGTCGGAGTCAGAGTGAAATCATAACTCCAAGCAATCAGAAAAAGGGAAGGGGAAAAGTGGAGAAAATAACCATAAAAAAAGAAAAGGCACAAAAGAGACTGGTCCAGATCCCTCGATACTTCAATGAATCCTCTTCTGATTTTTAATCAGCCTATCAAAGATTCCTGTGAATACTAAAACACATACAAATATTTAGTCCTAAAATCAAGGCTCTGCTCAACTTTTTTCTTTTAGCGACTACTCTTACATACCCAAGGGACTGTGTTGACCTGTTGCTCTTCTTAGTACTGATGTGGTTACCTTTTACCCGGGGCTGCCTATTGGTGTTCCAATCACACTAGAACAAATAATTCCAATTAATTATTCCACTCTTCTACTCTATTGGAGTACTATGTTTTAAGTCTATTAACCTACCCTTCTATGCAACTCCATGTCTTTTATTCGTTTTTTCTTGTGTTAGTATCTGGCTTGTGTGAACCTCATCTGCAAAACAGTAGATTAATTAATTCCCTGCTCACTCTCTCTTTTGCCTGTTATCTCTCTTAATATCTTTTGACCTACCAGTACTGTATTCTGTTATCTTCAATAAGGGATTCTGTTAACTTGTCTTTGTTCTTCTTTTTTAGGATTGCAGACTTCCTGCTTGAGTGATAAGTCTCACTATTTTCAGGTAAGCGTTTATTTCTTCCTTCTAACAAATAATTAACAAACTAAATTTAAAGCTAACTATTTAACTTTTCACGGGAATACTTATTTCGGTTTTGCCTCTGTGCCATTAGCACGAACTCAAATGTCTCAGCTTTATCTTCTCATTCAGAAAAAGACACAGTCTGTAATCATCTCGCAATAAATCAGCTGAACAGTCACTAATTAATTAGTCACTTAGCTCCGTGTTTACGCTGCTCTGCTAGGACGTGAATGCTGCTGGAACAGGCGATGAAATGCTGTCTATGACGAAGGCATCAAAGAGTCTTTTCTGTCAACTGTAACGTTCTTCTAATGTGGCAATTACCTTCAGGAATTATTAAACGGTATCTCACTAGAAATATATTTATATATTTTACAGACTCTCAACTCTGAATAACGCTTTTGAAAACGTTTCTACTCTGACGGAATTTTCTCTGACTGACTCGGGCAGAATACTCGGTGAAGTGCGCAGCTCAGATAGAGCTCGCGCCTCACCTGAACTCCGCTCTGGAATGCTCAGAGAAACTAGACTGGCAACTAGGCTGGCAATTGTCCTGCTTATTCGCCATCTTGGAATTCCGTGAATTCCATGCCCTGGACCAGGAAGGAGTCGAACTCCAGTTCAGTTTCTTTGCCCTGAGATACCTTGCTGACCCTTTATTATGAAGTATCCTGACAGTACCCCCCCACCAAGGAAGACCCTCCCGGTCTGGGTTTGGTTGCGTTTCTCTGATGAAAAAGTCTCACTAACCTAGGTACATGTACATCTGACTCTAACTCTCAAGAGCGTTCCTGTTGCCCATAACCCTTCCAATCCACTAAGTAGTACAGTTTTCCCTTCACTATTTTTGAATCTAAAATGTCCTTAACTTCAAATTCCACACCTGCTTCCAACTGAACAGGTGGTGGAGCACTCTCTCGTATTAATCCTGGTACTGCCTTTTTTAACAAAGAAACATGGAAGACTGGGTGAACCTTGAGTTTTGTAGGTAGTGTCAAAATATAGATTACTGGATTAATTTGTGCTTCAATAGGATAAGGACCAATGAATCGAAGCTGGAACTTTCAATTTCCCTTCAAACGCAAGTTCTTGGTGTTTAACCAAACCTCATCTCCTATTTCTAGGTGTGGGGAATCCCTCCTCTTTCTATCTGCATATTTTTTGTACTTATTCTTTGCCTGTTCTAAATTTTCAGATGCAGAATTATGTACCTGACTCAAATGGGTCATCAAATCCTTAACTGCTGGAACTGGAAGTGAAACATCCAGCATGGTAACATTTGGATGTTTGCCATAATTCAAATAAAACGGGGAATAACCCGTGGACACATTTGTGGCGTTGTTATGAGCGAACTCAGCAGCCCACAAATAGTCCAGCCACTCCCCACCCTGTTTTAAGGTAAATAATTGCAAGTACTGTTCCACTTCCTGATTTACTCGTTCCGTTTGTCCATCCGTTTCCGGGTGGAAACTAGTGGAAAAACGCGTCTCCACTCCTAGGGCCTAGATGAAGACTCTCCAGAAATGAGACACAAATTGGGTCCACGATCTGATATAATAACCTTAGGAATCCCATGCAGCCGCACCACCTGTGCACTAAAATGAGTTGCTAGCTGTTTTGCCGTTGGAATCCCTTTCATGGCCACAAAATGTGTAATTTTGGTGTATGTATCAACTACCACTAAAATGGTATTGGAACCTTGACAGGAAGGAAGATCTGTTATTAAGTCTAAGGTGATTGTATGCCAAGGATATGGAGGAGTAGGTAAGGGTTGTAACAAACCTTTAGGTGCCTGTCGTTCTGACTTCCCCTGCGTACATATCTCACAAGTTTTCACATATTGCTCTATGTCTTTGTTCATTTGTGGCCATCAGTAACTTCTTTTCACTAAGTCCATCGTCTTCAATTCTCCCTTGTGACCTGCCAACAAATGATCATGACATTCCTTCATGACTTGGTTCTGCAGTGTAGACGTTGGCAAATACAAGGCTCCTGAGTGATAAGGTAGACCATCTAGTATCTCTCTGTCCTCTTCCTGTTGAGTCCACTCCAACATCTTCGCTGGTGTCAAGGCTCGAGATATCTGTTCCTTCACACTCTGAGTGTCAACTACACCTATGATTTTGGTATCAGGGATAATGGCTTGTGTCTTAATTTGACGTTTTCTTCTCCTGTTCCCATACGGGACAAAGCGTCCGCCTTGCCATTCTGTGCTCCAGGCCTGTATGTGATGACAAAATCGTAGTCAGCAAAGTATAATGACCAACGAAGCTGTCTCGGGGTTAGAGTTCTGGCTGACTTTAGAAATTTTAGGTTTCGATGGTCCGTGGAAACTGTTACAACGTGGTGAGCACCCATCAAATAATGTCTCCATTCCTTGAAGGCGTCCTTTATTGCCAACAGCTCCTTTTCAGTAATTGTGTAATTGATTTCTGCTGGTGACAGCTTTCTTGAACGATAGGCAACTGGATGTAGTTGACCTGTCTGCTTATTTCTCTGAGAAAGTACTCCACCCACCGCCAAATCTGAGGCATCTGTCTCCACATAAAAGGGTTCTGATAGATCTGCATGAAGAAGAATTGGGGCTGACGTGAATTCTTTTTTCAATGCCTTGAACGCTGTCTCAGCTTCTCCAGTCCACTGAAATCTAACTCCCTTCCTCAATAGTCATGTGAGAGGCAGAATTCGTCGAGAAAATTCACTGATAAAACTTCGATAAAAATTGGCGAAGCCAATAAATGCTTGTACTTCTTTCACACTGGTTGGAGACTTCCACTCCAAGACGGCCTGAACCTTTCGTTGATCCAGGAGTACTCCTGCTGGCGGGATCAGTAACCCCAAGAATTCCACTTCTGTGACATCAAAAGCACATTTCTCCAACTTGACAAACAGCTTATTTTCTCTCAGTTTCTGTAAAATTCTTCTCACTTGATCCTGATGTTCCTGTGTGTTGACGGAGTAGATCAATATATCATCTATGTACACGATTGCACATTGGTCTATAAATTCACTAAGGACATCGTTGATAAAATGCTGGAACGCAGCTGGGGCATTGCACAGCCCATAGGGCATCACTTGGTATTCTAATAATCCAAAGCGAGTTCTAAAGGCAGTTTTCCATTCATCGCCGGCCCTTACTCGGATGAGGTGATAGGCCCCCCTCAGGTCCAATTTGGTAAATATCTGGGCTCCTTTCACCTGGTCCAACAAGACTGAGATGAGGGGTAGTGGGTATCTATTTTTCTTTGTTATCCAATTGATTGCGTGGTAGTCTATGCAGGTTCTAAACTCGCCCTCTTCCTTCTTTGGCGCGAAAAACAAAGGCGAGGATACAGGGGATTGGGAGGGGCGAATGAATCCGTTAGCCAAGTACTTGTTGATGTAATCTTTTAAATGATTAAGCTCCTTCTCAGTTAAGGCATAAACCCGGCTACAAGGTATATTTGCTCCCGGTTCAAAGTCTATTTTACAATCGTATACTCTATGGGGTGGTAGTTGTTCTGCTTCCTGCTCATCAAACACATCTTCAAATTCTTGATATTGCGATGGTATGGACTGCGTATTGATTACATACACTACTGCATTCGCTGAACACAAAACTTGAGCTGGATTTTCTTGATCTTTTTTTCTTTTGGTTTCCCAAGCAATGATTCTTGCAATAGTCCGAAGTCATTTCTATAGTTCTTGCTGCCCAATCGATGGTCGGATTATGCTCTGTGAGCCAAGGTAGTCCTAGGATTAACTGGAATTGAGGAGCGTCTATTAGATTAAACTGAATTTCTTCTTGATGTCAATCTTCTCTTATCAACTGCACTAATTCGGTATGGCTAACTTTGGGCCCAGAAGATAGGTTTGTTCCATCGATGGCTCTAACTGGTTTACTCTTATCCTTGAGGATTGCCTTCAATCCTATTTTGGCAGCAAACATTTGATCGCAAAAGTTCCCCGTTGCCCCTGAATCCACCATTACCGTCACTTCCTCCTTAACCTCCTGACGGAATTTGATCGTCATGGATAATACAAGATGTGGAGAAGATGATTGCAGAGTATTGGCCAGTTGATGTTCTTGTGGAGTTGAATCTTGACTCGCATCCACCTGTACAACTCCTTCTACAGGTGGTGCAACTAGTTTTCCTTCAGCTTGTATGATCCTTTGGGTTTCTTTGGGCAATTCCTCACAAAATGTCCGCCTGAACCACAATACATACACAAATTACTGGTTCGTCTCTTCTCTTTTTCTTCTTTAGTAAGCGGACCCCTTATTGCCCCTATCTGCATTGGTTCTTGACTGTTGGACCCTTCTGCAACTCTTCCTACGTCAGTCCTTGCCCTGTCAAAACAAGGCACTGTACTTAGAAACTCTCGCTTCCTTTCTCCTCGTCTTTCACCTTGCCGGAAATCCAATTCTAGGACCAAGGCTATGAGTGCTGATATTTCCGTGGTTCGGTTGGGAATTTGCGCCAGCCCATCTTTTAATTCATCCCGGAGACGACGATAAAAAATGGCTGTCCTTTTACTTTCCGGCCAATCTGTTTCCATTATCAACTTATTAAAATGGGCCAAGTACGCCACCAAATCTCTATTTCCCTGCTTTAATTCCAGTAGTTCATTATCTACTGCTTGAGAGATTCGTCTTCGATCAAAAATGTGCATAAAGGCCTTACATTCCTTCATTGACCTCATTACTTCATTTACTACAATTTCCTTTTTAAATTCATCGTAATTCTGCAGGAGAGGGTCATCTCGAGTCACGATGGGCATTGACCACGCGGCTGCATCTCCACTCAAATATGACAAGATAAATGCCACTTTGGATTGTGCGTCAGGGAAGATAGAAGGACGGCACATGAAATGCAGAGAGCATTGTGTGATAAACACTTGTGCCTTCTGTGGGGCCCCACTTAATCTCTCTGGTGCAGCTAAGGGAATGACTGGGGACAAAGAGTGTATCACCTGTGTTGGTAACCTATTGACTTCCCCTGCTGAGGTAGTGGGATTTTCTCTATTCCCTACAGGTGGATTTCTTATCCTCTGAGCTAACTCAGCTGTTTCCTTTCTGGCATTTATCACCTCCTGTCTCAAACCCCGATTATCTTCCGTTACTGTCACTAACTCTTTTTGGATGGCATCTAATACCGCCCCTAAGGGCTGCAAATTAACCCCCTCAACCATTCTGTTCGGGTGCAAATTTACAACGTGGGCACTTCACTCTGTCAGGGCTCCACGAACCTTCAATTCTTGTCTCTATGTCGACTTGCACAGGAACAGATGAAGCTTGCTTTCCAACTCCCTCTCTCCAATCAGTCGGAGTCAGAGTGAAAACATAACTCCAAGCAATCAGAAAAAGGGAAGGGGAAAAGTGGAGAAAATAACCATAAAAAAAGAAAAGGCACAGAAGAGACTGGTCCAGATCCCTCGATACTTCAATGAATCCTCTTCTGACTTTTAATCAGCCTATCAAAGATTCCTGTGAATACTAAAACACATACAAATATTTAGTCCTAACATCAAGGCTCTGCTCAACTGTTTTCTTTTAGCGACTACTCTTACATACCCAAGGGACTGTGTTGACCTGTTGCTCTTCTTAGTACTGATGTGGTTCCCTTTTACCCGGGGCTGCCTATTGGTGTTCCAATCACACTAGAACAAATAATTCCAATTAATTATTCCACTCTTCTACTCTATTGGAGTACTATGTTTTAAGTCTATTAACCTACCCTTCTATGCAACTCCATGTCTTTTATTCGTTTTTTCTTGTGTTAGTATCTGGCTTGTGTGAACCTCATCTGCAAAACAGTAGATTAATTAATTCCCTGCTCACTCTCTCTTTTGCCTGTTATCTCTCTTAATCTCTTTTGACCTACCAGTACTGTATTCTGTTATCTTCATTAAGGGATTCTGTTAACTTGCCTTTGTTCTTCTTTTTTAGGATTGCAGACTTCCTGCTTGAGTGATAAGTCTCACTATTTTCAGGTAAGCGTTTATTTCTTCCTTCTAACAAATAATTAACAAACTAAATTTAAAGCTAACTATTTAACTTTTCACTGGAATACTTATTTCGGTTTTGCCTCTGTGCCATTAGCACGAACTCAAATGTCTCAGCTTTATATTCTCATTCAGAAAAAGACACAGTCTGTAATCATCTCGCAATAACTCAGCTGAACAGTCACAAATTAATTAGTCACTTAGCTCCGTGTTTACGCTGCTCTTCTAGGAAGTGAATGCTGCTGGAACAGTTCCTGAGGCGATGAAATGCTGTCTATGACGAAGGCATCAAAGAGTCTTTTCTGTCAACTGTAACATTCTTCTAATGTGGCAATTACCTTCAGGAATTATTAAACGGTATCTCACTAGAAATATATTTATATATTTTACAGACTCTGAACTCTGAATAACGCTTTTGAAAACGTTTCTACTCTGACGGAATTTTCTCTGACTGACTCGGGCAGAATACTCGGTGAAGTGCGCAGCTCAGATAGAGCTCGCGCCTCACCTGAACTCCGCTCTGGAATGCTCAGGGAAACTAGACTGGCAACTAGGCTGGCAATTGTCCTGCTTATTCGCCATCTTGGAATTCCGTGAATTTCATGCCCTGGACCAGGAAGGAGTCGAACTCCAGTTCAGTTTCTTTGCCCTGAGATACCTTGCTGACCCTTTATTAGGAAGGATCCTGACAGGCGGGGATGCGGGACACAGGGTGTGTTCTACAGAAATCCCTTGTAGCGAAGTCAGCTTCAGAGTCCACAACAAAGCGCCTCCTCCCGTCCCCCATACCGCCTCAGCCCAGGAGAACAAGAATCCATGCGGTAGGGGCTGCAGAGGCAATGCACGCTGCCCGGCGTGGAGTCAATGACCCCAACACTACCAACTCTTCTCCCGTGCTCCAGGGCGGACTATGGACCTTCCAATCAACATTGGAAAAGGAAGGAACTACAAAAGTTCAAGCCAGTGAAGTCCGAGCCCAAGACGAAGCGGGGGTGCTCTGAAATGCGTCTCTGGCTGACGCAAAATTTGATGCTGACAAACTCCTTCCTAAAAAAGAGCAGAGACCCAGGGGGATACCAGGCTCTTTATTGCAGCAATAGCGAATGCATTTCGGCCCGTTACAGCCTTCATCAGTGCCCAGAAGCCTCCCAAGTTTGATGCAACTCCCTGTAGGTAAGTCCCGCCTTTTTAAACCTAGATGTACTTGGCCCGCTCCTCCCCCTGTTGGTACCAGCACACCTGGGTAGAGTCCTGGGAGTATTAGGAAACTACCAGTCCCAGAATCCTCGTGTATGGATCCTCGAAGGTATGCAGGGGGGATACCAAGGTGATCTTGTAGTTTGGTGGGGATGCGGGACACAGGGTGTGCTCTACAGAAATAACTTGTAACGAAGTCAGCTTCAGAGTCCACAACAAAGCGCCTCCTCCGGTCCCCCATACCGCCTCAGCCCAGGAGAACAGGAATTCATGCGGTAGGGTCTGCAGAAGCAATGCACGCTGCCCGGCGTGGAGTCAATGACCCCAACACTACCAACTCTTCTCCCGTGCTCCAGGGCGGACTATGGACCATCCAATCAACATTGGAAAAGGAAGGAACTACAAAAGTTCAAGCCAGTGAAGTCCGAGTCCAAGACGAGGCGGGGGTGCTCTGAAATGCGTCTCTGGCTGACGCAAAATGTGATACAGACGAACTCCTTCCTAAAAAAGAGCAGAGACCCAGGGGGATACCTGTTAGAGACTCTTTATTGCAGCAATAGCGAATGCATTTCGGCCCGTTACAGCCGTCATCAGCGCCCAGAAGCCTCCCAAGTTTGATGCAACACACTGTAGGTAAGTCCCGCCTTTTTTAACCAGGATGTACTTGGCCCGCTCCTCCCCCTGTTGGTACCAGCACACCTGGGTAGAGTCCCGGGAGTATTAGGAAACTACCAGTCCCAGAATCCTCGTGGATGGATCCTCGAAGGTATGCAGGGGGGATACCAAGGTGATCTTGTAGTTTGGCGGGGATGCAGGACACAGGGTGTGCTCTACAGAAATAACTTGTAGCGAAGTCAGCTTCAGAGTCCACAACAAAGCGCCTCCTCCGGTCCCCCATACGCCTCAGCCCAGGAGAACAGGAATCTATGCGGTAGGGGCTGCAGAGGCAATGCACGCTGCCCGGCGTGGAGTCAATGACCCCAACACTACCAACTCTTCTCCCGTGCTCCAGTGAGGACTATGGACCATCCAATCAACATTGGAAAAGGAAGGAACTACAAAAGTTCAAGCCAGTGAAGTCCGAGCCCAAGACGAGGCGGGGGTGCTCTGAAATGCGTCTCTGGCTGACGCAAAATTTGATGCAGACGAACTCCTTCCTAAAAAAGAGCAGAGACCCAGGGGGATACCTGTTAGAGACTCTTTATTGCAGCAATAGCGAATGCATTTCGGCCCGTTACAGCCGTCATCAGCGCCCAGAAGCCTCCCAAGTTTGATGCAACACACTGTAGGTAAGTCCCGCCTTTTTTAACCTAGATGTACTTGGCCCGCTCCTCCCCCTGTTGGTACCAGCACACCTGGGTAGAGTCCCGGGAGTATTAGGAAACTACCAGTCCCAGAATCCTTTATATATCCCAACGTAAAGTTGAAGCCTCAATGGAAGAAGCCACTTGATCGGCAAATTGCATCCATTTCATTCACGGAGCAGTTGCAGCAGAAGACGCAGAGGAAACAGTCATCGTCTTTTCCATGGCCAAACCGGTTTCGGGAATCCTTTCCCTTTCTCAATGGCATCTGCATACAGTGAAGGTTCATCGTGCACTCCAATTTAAAGAGCCTGCCCCTGTGGGCGTGTCCGCAAAGCGCGGCATTCTGGATCTTGTGGTGCATCAATTAAAGTGATCTCAAGTGAGTTTATCAATGTAGCAGTGAACTAAAATAAAATATTAAACCCATGTGGGCAGATGCGCTGTTATGCTGGGTGTCCTGTTGTCATTATTCAGCTGCTCCTGGACACCGGTCTCCTGTGTGAGGATAGCACCATAGGGCGCCATCTTGGGTCCGCACTGAAGCAGCTGGCTTTCTTCCCGCGGCTGGGCTCGTGCCACAAAACATCCCAAGGTAAAGTTGAACCCTCGATGGAAGAAGCCACTTGATCGGCAAATTGCATCCATTTCATTCACGGAGCAGTTGCAGCAGAAGACGCAGAGGAAAGAGTAATTGTCTTTTCCATGGCCAAACCGGTTTTGGAAATCCTTTCCCTTTCTCTATGGCATCTGCATACAGTGAAGGTTCATCGTGCACTCCAATTTAAAGAGCCTGCCCCTGTGGGCGTGTCCGCAAAGCGTGGCATTCTGGATCTTGTGGTGCATCAATTAAAGTGATCTCAAGGGAGTTTATCAACTGTATGCATGATGTATTGACTTTCCAGTTGTCGTAGCTTTTTATCCCAGTTTCCCCCTCTTACATCTTTAGGCACCGCATCAATCACAAAATAAATTAGATCTTTAAGATTATTATTGTGTACTAATTTGAAGTGGCGTGCCACAGGGTAAGTGGAACCTTAGTTGACAATAGCACGTAAGTGCTGTAAAATGTGATTAAAAACAGGTAATTTAGTACTGCCTATGTACTTCAGTTTGCAAGTGCATTCTAAAATGTAAACAGCAAATTCAGTTTTTGCATGTGAAAAATCCTTTCAGTTGATACATTTTTAGAGAGAAAGCATCCTGTACTTCCCTAGTGTTCATACCAAATTTGCACGCTCTGCAAGAGCTGCATTTAAAAAACCCTTTTCTGTTAGATAACCAATTCATTTTGTTTTTAGTTAGAGTCTCAGGCATAGATCTGTCTAAAGCATCCCGCATAGATGGAGCCCTCTTATACGTGATACTCGAGGAGTTCTCAATTTCAGGTGCCAGGGTTATATCAGATTTTAAGATTGGCCAATTCTTGGCAATTATTTGTCTCACCCTCTTGTGTTGACAGTTGTAAGTAGTTATCAATCTGATGGGTGTCTTTCTAGTTGTTGTTTCCTCTTCAGGACATTCTGAGACCGTTACTAGGTCCGTATCTTGGTATGATACCTTTTGGGAAGCCTCCAATTTTGATAAGGCTTTCTTTAAATCATCCATTCTGTGACCCCTTGCTGTAAATCTCTGCACTGCTTCCTCTAGACATATTTTAAATCATCTTTGTTACTGCAGATTTTTATACGTAAAAATTCTCCATAGCGTATGCTTTTAAAATAGGTGTCTAGGGTAGGTGCTACTTGCGTGGAGGATGGAGTTTCCCGCAGTTGCCTTTCTGTGGAGTTTCGTGTTAATCATATTATTTAAAATGTATATTTGCACATCAAGAAACTCAACCCTCTCCTTATTTATGTTGGTCGTGAACTTCAGATTCAGGTTATTATCATTGATGATATGTACAAAAGTCTGTGCTGATTCCACAGAGCCCTGCCGTATCACACAGTCATCATCAATGAAACGCCACCAAGGAGCGATATTGTTTGGGAATTTTTTCTCCAGAACGCAGCCCAGGACATGCTCCTTCCACCATCCCACATGCAAGCATGCAAAACTGGGGCAGAAGCATGCCCCCATTGCCACGCCCCGGAGTTGTTGGTAAACCGTCCCATTGAATAGAAAGAAATTATTCTTAAGGCATATGTTAAACATTTTGAGCAGCATTTTGTTGTGTTCATTTACTTTGATGTCACGTTGAGATAAATAATATTTGACACCTTCCAAACCTTGTTCATGATCAATGCTGGTATATAAAGAACATATGTCCATAACAATAAAACAGTAATTCACACACCAAGATATTTTTTTTAGTTTTTCTAGGAAATGGCCCGTATCTTTGATGTATGAGTCACAAGACTCTACATAATCTCGGATGAAAAAATCTACATACTTAGATATGGGTTCCATTAGGCCTCCCTGTGCTGATTTTATGGGGCGTCCTGGTATTGGATGGACTTGCTTATGGACTTTAGGTATGAAATATAATCTAGGAGTAATCGGATAATCCGTTTAAACAAAAATTATATTCCTCCTTATTGATTAAACTTATCCTTTTCCATTGAGCCAACTCCTTAAATACCAGTTCCTTGACTGTCTTTAACTCATTAAAGGAAACTTTTTTATAGCATAAAACATAATTTAAATGTCTATTAGCTTCCTCTATGTAAGTCACTCGAGGCCACAGGACAATGTTGCCCCCTTTGTCTGCATTTTTTACAATAATATCATCACTGTCCTCGATCTTCTTTATAAGTTTGGAGTATTGCTGTTCACTGTAGCTTCTATTTGGTTTCTTGTTGATAATGTCTCTATTCAGTTGTTTCAAATCCTCAATGACTACCTCACTGAAGACATCTATAGCATCACGTGGCATGACAGGAATGAATGTCGATGTAGGATTGAATGGACTTATAACAGTATTGGTAGTGGTACTTATAATACCCATTCCTCCAAGTTCTTGTTGGGTGTTTACAAATTCATTATCATCTCTTAGATCTGCCAGCGACTGAGCTGCTCTTAAGGTGGAAATATCTGACACCTGAAATTGCATACTGGGTACACTTTCACCAGAGATAGTAGACACCGACTTACTGGCTTTATTTAGCTTGTGGAATTTCACCAATTTGAGCTTGCAAATGAATTTTGATTGAGTTTTCCTTTTCCCTCCTCTCCCTCTCCAATTGCCTCTTGCGTTTCCGCCTCTGGTTGTGGCGCCTGTTCCGTTTAGACCTTGCTTTTTCAGCGGTACCCACGGTCTTAGGGTTTGTCTCTGATCTTCCACAATAAACCCCAACTCTTCTGATGGGGTAAAACTGGCCGGATATGCACCTCCTGCACTCATGATTGAATGATCATCAGAGTCCATACTACTACTTAATGCATTAGTGGAAATAGTGGAACTTGTTTCAGTATCTGATGAATTATTAAAATTCAATGTAGGAACTGACAAATTGTTGTTTTAGGAGTCATAGCTTTCCTTTTTACATTGTCAAATCTTTTCAAGAAAGTGAATATTCTTCCGGTTTCATAGTCTTTCTTATCTCTTGCAAATCTGAAGACTTTACGCTCTTTGATTACAGACTCATGCTTTTCCAATCGCTTCTTTATTTTTTCTCACTCTTTTTTGATAAAATCTTGCTGCTCACAAGTGCCCAATTCACTTATTATTGCATCAATTTCTTTGACCACCTCCGCTCTATCAATTTCAGCGTAAGGATACATATCATGTTCATCGATGCATCTAGATTATTCATGGCCCACTCTTGAAGAATTAGGGGGTTAGGGTTTTCAAACGATGGAGCTATCAACACTCTTAAACCCGTAGGCACTCTCCCGGCTTCTTTATACTTCTGCAGGGATTTGCTTTCCCACCATTTTGTTAATTCCGTCTGCTGCTTCCACCATTACAGCGTTATTAGTGGTATAGGTACTGGTTATTCACTCTTTGAAACACAACGATTCAAGGTGTATAGTTTTCACACCCGGTCGCTTGATACTTGATATCCTTTCCGTAACTCCTCTTCCAGACTTCAGTCAAAACGATATGACAGTGTAAAACACAGACGCTGCCTCTCACATCGGTTGTGTTCGCATTCCTCCAGATAATCCTCCGATCCTCCCGATTTGCGCGACACTTTCCTTCAGGTTGCGGCGGCGTCTGGCAATGATGCACTCTGTTCCTTGACTTCCGGGAGGCTGGCTTACTAGACTCCTTCCGAGTTTCAATTTACCGCCAAGCGGTATCCGCTGCCTCAAGCAAACCACTACGCGAGGAGGGGTCCATCCAACACCGGCTGCAGCAGACAACCGGCGAAATCGATGCAAAGACAATCCTCGATCTCTAAGTGCCTGGCAGCACAATCAGGACACGAACCACACTGCAAGTAGTTTTCTATAGCGTGATTTATTTACCACCAAACAGACATGACTCGTTTCGTCCGGTGAACCCGGACTTGATCACATGACATGCCGTGACCCCTCAGTGCCTATATACTGCTCATGGTTGTACCCAGCTCCTCCCTCTTGCTCATAGATATGGAAAACAGACTATACGTGATGTTTACACTCTATACAACAATTATAAATATATTTGTATAGCTATTTACAAATTGCAACATATATACATATATATATATATATATATATATATATATATATATATATATATATATATATATATATATATATATATATATATATATATATATATATATATATATATATATATATATATATATACATAAATATATATATATGAACAAAGTATCAAAGTATCCTCTCAAACAGCAGCAAGAAGAAGAGGCCACGCAGGGGATTCTGTAGAGGGGTCTTTTATTTTTATGAAAACTAACCTATACACCGGGTTATGTGTGTGTTTTATAAACTCTATCACACATTGGTATTAAATAGATTGGAGCAACAAAATATATGTATTTATGAAACTTCTTTTTAATTATTATTTTTTTTAAACTTCTCACAAGTGATTGTGTAACTTTTTTTCTTTTCACACTTTTTTTATATATACATAAATAAGCGTTGATATACTTTTTCACAATTCATATAAAATTCTAAACATAGATGTGTATCTAATTACAATGATTTATATACATATATTGATACATAAGTCAACAACTGATTATTCATGACCAATACAAAACTAGATCCAACGCGTTTCGGCGAATCGCCTTCATCAGGAGTTTTGTATTCTTTACAGTTGATACTTAAATATAATAATGAGGATTCTATGCGAGATAAATGGGAGCAGTATCTGGATGGCGACGACTGGGAAGATCCTGGGCAGATTTAGAATCTGTGAGGAGATCTATCTTGATAGAAATACAGTCCTTTGATTAAATGCCACATGTAGAGGTATAATTTGCGGTCTTCCCCTGATGTAGGGTTCTGCCGAAATGTACAAATGTTTGTAGTTGATCTTTAAGAATATACCAGCTATGATGGATGACTTTATGTCCTTTCAGGGCACACTGAAACCAATGTTAAAATACGGCCGTCGCAGAATCCCGTCATCTCCGAACTTCTACGGGTCTTTTATTGCCACAAACACCAAAATTAAGGGCGGATGCATTTCGGCATGATATGCCTTTGTCAACGCCAAATGGTGGTTGCAGGAGGCGGGTAATCATGCTGGTTTAAGTACCTCTTCCCCTCCTGTCAGATGAGAGCCGGCTCCGCCCCCCGGAAAGACAGCGCGGAATGGGATTTGCTGTCTTAGGTACCCTGTAAGACGCCCAGTGCGTCAGTACTACAGGTACCAGAATGCTGTGCGCTGGTCTGACACAGCAACGGGGGTGATTGGAATAAGCGGGCCACTGACACCTGGATTTTGCGTGGCGGAGACCTCCTCTGCTCCCCAAACTGCACCAACCTCACAGTCCTCGCAGTCCATGTAGCAGGGGAAAAACCGTAACTCCAGTTCACCCAAGGTGGGGCACAATGCCACAAACACCAGCATGATGTGCCTTCGTCAGCGCCAAATGGTGGTTGCAGGAGGTGGGTAATCATGCCGGTTTAAGTACCTCTTCCCCTCCTGTCAGGTGAGAGCCGACTCCGCCCCCCGGAAAGACAGCACGGAATATATATATATATATCTCCACACGTTGGTTCACAATTCCCCGGCCATTGCGTGCACCTACGGCAGAACCACGCCGTTGATTATCGTCACACTTTTCCCTTGGTTAGAAAGGATATCGGGCGCACTCCCTTTAGTTTTCCACAATTTGATTTATTTTAAACTATTTAAACAATGAAAGCAGTCGATCAACTGCTAGCATCTTGCTCACGATCGTGAGCAAGATGCTAGCAGCATCGAAACACGTTGATCGACTGCTTTCATTGTTTAAATAGTTTAAAATAAATCAAATTGTGGAAAACTAAAGGGAGTGCGCCCGATATCCTTTCTAACCAAGGGAAAAGTGTGACGAGATATATATATATATATATATATATATATATATATATATATATATATATATATATATATATATATATATATACATATACATATATATATATATATATACTCACTGAAAAAAACATAGGTTTCAGCCACGTTATAGACACACATTCACTGGATGATGTCATCAGTGATGTCATTTGAGATGTCATCAGTGATGTCACTGACCATGTCATGAGTGATGTAATATGTGACGTCATCAGCAGTGCATTGCTGGCGCGCAAGTTTTAGTTAGCTGAACTAACTGTAACAGGGGAATTTCAATGGTTTTGTATGATTCCTAACTATAACGTGGCTGAAACCTATGTTTTTTTCAGTGAATTTCTAAGGTTTTTTAAATGGTAATTCCTAACTATAACGTGACTGAAACCTATGGTTTTTTCAGTGAATTTCAAAGGTTTTGTAAATGATAATTATTAAATGTATTAATTGATATATTTTTTTAACTTATTTACTACATTGTTTTAAACTATTTATTTTTAGATATTTTATTTTTTACATTTCATTACATATTTTTAATATGAATTAAAAAATGTTTTTAAAAATATTGAAATTGTAATATTTGTTTTTTTTATTTTATATATTTTTTAAATTTTTATATATTTTATATAGCAGGCAATTATATCCTATGGAAGGAAATTCAAGTTACTGGTAAGTACGGTTAAAATTACTTTTCAGGATCAGTACTTGGCTGAAAGATGCAGCACTGAGGTCTCTCCTGATAACAGGTGAGTAAAACGGACTTCGTAGTTCGGCTGATTTTAGAGGAATATTTTAAAGTTTCAAACCTCCACACTTAAAAGAATTTCCAAATTAAACCAGTCAATGTTAGCCTATGGAAGGAAATTCAAGTTTCTGTAAGTATGGTTGGAATTATTTTTCAGGATCAGTAGTGGGCCGAAAGACGCAGCACTGAGGCCTCTCCTGATAACAGGTGAGTAAATCGGAATCCGTAGTACATTCAGTAAGCGCCACAGAGCTGCGTAGCAGAGAGATGTAAAAAGGGGCACGGCATGCACCACCTCTCTGCAACGCAACGCAGTGGCGCTTCCTGGAAGCACCTTGTGTACTACTTGGCCCCCATGGTCCCTCAGGTTTGAAGTTGAATTTTTTCCCCAGCTTAAAACGCGCCACAGGGCGTGTTTGCACACCTCAAATCAGGCCCCGTCCCCTCCCTTCACCACTGTCTAAACGCGCCCTGTCACTGTTCTAAGTTGAGAGATTAAGTCCCCTTCAATCTTAAGGATCCCTAGGGTCAAACTAGCCCACTAGATACCTCCAGTAAGCACCACAGAGCTGTGTTGCAGAGAGGTGTAAAAAGGGGCGTGGCCTTCTAACACCTGTCTGCAACGCAGCTCCTTGGCACATACTGGAGATACCTATTGGGCTATTTGCCCCTCAGGGACCCTCAGTATTGAAAGAGAATTAATTCCCCAACTTAAAACGCACCCCGGGCGCGTTTGCACACTGATGAAGGAAGGGGGCGTGGCCTGAGGTGACATGTCTGCAAACACTCCCTGTGGCGCGTTTTAAGTTAGGGAATTAATTCCTCCTCAATCCTGTGGGTCCCTGGGGTCAACTAGCCCACCAGATACGTTCAGTATGCACCAGGGGGCTTGGAATTGTATAGATAACTGACTACTTGAACGAATTATATATTAAATTATGTCCGGCTGGCCAAAGAATATAGCAATAATTTGATCTATATTTATTTCTCTTGTTTATCCTGTACTGTGGAGTGACCACTGTCTTTAGAAATACTGTAAGTACCCAAGGTCCCTGAGCAATTGCCTATTTGGGTTTCCCTTGTGCCTTGAAACAACCCCACCCATATGTGTCATGTTGACTATCACTGATGCCACCCCACCCATATGTGTCATGTTGTCTACCACTGATGCCATCCCACCCATAGGGGCATGTTGCCTATCACTGATGCCACCCCACCCATATGTGGCATGTTGCCTATCACTTATGCCACCCCACCCATATGTGTCATGTTGCCTATCACTGATGCCACCCCACCCATATGTGTCATGTTGCCTATCACTGATGCCACCCCACCCATAGGGGCATGTTACCTATCAATACTGCCTCACCCACCCATAGGAGTTAGTGTGGCTGACAATATTGACACCCCCACCCATAGGTAGGATGATACGTCACACATCATCAAACATCAACCACAGGCATGTCAGCCAAATACATTTCACAACAACATCATGGCAACAGTGTGTAGTGCCTGACAAATACCCCCAACAGTGATTTTGATTCATGACACACAAAGTAACTACCATCACATGTGTGAACAACACCAGAGTGTGGGCTACACAATTCAAGCTTTTGAAATAGCACTGGGCCAATGTGTGAAACCCCCCCATCAGTGTGTACATCCAATGTAAAATGTGTGAACACAAACTGCAGCTAAAGTTGAGCATTGTGGCAAAGGGTGAAACTCACCCATCATCACAGTGACCACAAGGTAGGTGTCATCATGGAAATAGCAGCACATGCCAAACAACATTATGTATGATTCCTGGGCATGTCAGCACACCACCTGTACAGTCAACCTTCATCTACCACCCAATGTAGGCACTGGTGCCATACGCCTGGGTACAGTATTGCCCCTTAAGTCACCTGCACATAGACAATACATATGTCTACCAAGCTGCACAAAGGACACAGTTAAATTTACACCAATGATGCCCACACCTGCATGTACAGTGGAGATGGGACAACAGTCAGGCAAACTGTCAAATTGGACATTGTGACGCACATCATATATGCATGGGTGCAAGCCACAGATGTGGCCATGCCAATGAAATGTTACAATCCCTGTGCTAAATTAGTTAATAATGACACACCCACTTAGCTGCAAAGGATGACATGGATAGGATACCAACCTGAACATGAAATACATCTCATGGGCCACATGGAGTGCACCACATCAACACCTCAGTAACAGACATTTGTAAATCCTGCATCATCACACCAAGGTCAGGCTAAACAGAATCAACAAAATCTACAGCTCAATCAAATGCACAAGAACAAAAAATGTTTTAATCAGCAATCTGCCATCTGGAAGGGAAAATAAACAATGAAATGTAGTCCAATGTCCTTTAGAAAATCCAAAGTCCAATGATGGTGTGAGTGACACCTGTCAGCCATTGCTTGCCTGCACTGATAAGGACTGGGGAAATCCACTCTGAGGGGCATACTTGGGGCAGGCCAGGCACCTCAGGGACAGGATCAGGGTTCAGCAGAAGAAGGTTGTGAAGGGGTGCTGGGTGCAGGAGAGTCAGTGGCAACTGCAGTGGCGGGGTCTGACATGGGTTGCGCCGTCATGACTGTGGGGCACAAGTCTGATGGGGTGAGTGCTAGAACCATTGCAGTGGGCAGGTCAGGTGTAGTGAACTTGGTCCCCACTGAAGTGAACATATCAGTTTGGGTGGGCGTGGACTCCACTGCAGTGCCTAACACCATGGGAGTGGAAAGAGGTGCAGGTGAGGTTGGTAGGACAGCTGGGGGGGACACCCTCCCCACAGTTGCAGCAACAGACAGACTGGTGGTGGTGTCAGTAGAAGAGCAAGTGGGAGTTGGGGAGGGCCTGAGCTTTTTGGGGATGATGTATCTGTGAGTGGGGGAACCTGATACAGGAAGTGGCTCACCTCACCCTCTGTGCCACTGCGTCCCTCAGACTCCTCGGTCGCTGGCCCAGGCTGCCTCTGTGACTCCTGCTGTTCCGTGGTGCTGTCTCCTGTGCCCGTGGATGTATCTGCATATAAGTAAGAAAAGAACGACCACATTAGTTGCCTGCACTGACTGCACACAACACTGTAAATACACCACATCACAGGCCATGCACTGGCATCCTTAGCTGATATGTGCTCAAAATGCACACACAGGTGTACATAGGGCAATAGCCAGTCTGAACATCAACCATGGCACACAAATCCGTCTTGGACCTGTACCCATATGTCGGTTGCATGCTGGCTGATAATACCCAAACGTGCACACATGCACCACATACACACTTGTTGAGCATGCAAATAACCATGTAGAAGGACAGTACTTTTGACATACATCACATCGCATGCCAATCGCTCAGTACAGGGGTCTGGATGAATGTATGCCCAGACTCACATTTCACAATTGTGTGATGCCTAGCATCACAACACACAATGATGTCCTTACATCCTGAAAATTAATGACACAATGGGGTGCATGGAGCACCTCCGACTCCAATGCAGACTCCCTCTTCTCAAGTCAATGCCCTGGCACAGACATGCATGGTAAGTCAGTCTTCACTGTCACATGTCATGGGGCAATGCATCTGGACAACATCAGTCTGCACTGCGTCACATTCATAGGTCAGGCCCATACCAAACTCTGCAGCTGACAAGTGCACCAGCCTGTCCCCTGCCACACACTGTTCTTGGACTATGATGAAACTACATCACTCAAATCTGACATATGAGTGACTGCAAACACAACTACATGAATATAAGCACCTCACAGTATGTTGACAATGACACAAAGCTGCAGGAAAGTCACTCTTGCATACAGCATTGTGCACATTCAACTGACCACACCCCTATATGTTGCACAGGTATGATCACCATTGTCACAACTCAGATGTCCTGCTGACACTAAAATCCTCAACACACCAGTTGTCACCAAAAGGAAGCCACAACATAATGACATTGTGTCAGACACCTGATGGCACATTTCAGGAAGCACAAACAGTTGGTCCATAGACGTGAGTGTGTGTACAGACTCTCCCAATGCTGTGGAGTGGGCATGACTCACCAGTTAAACCTAAAACAGTGTATTGGCCTGGACAGTAGGCACGTGTCTGGGCAAGTGTGACATACTCCTGAGGACATTAGATGGACTCACCTGATGCATGTGCATGTTTTAAGAACCCCATCACACATGTTGTGACCCAGACGAGCAATTTGAACACATATGAAAGGCACACACAGAACACATGTCAGAGACCAGGCATAGTGCAAAGAATAGACCCACCCAGGATGCACACATCAGAGTCCCAGTAACATATGCTGTGCAGGACCCTCAGCATAGCTGAATGAAGGGACACAGTGCCCAAGTTAAAAAAGTCACAGACTGTAGGGGCCAGAACTGTGGATCAGATGAGGAGTGTGACTGACACAATTGAGGGACAAGAGTCCTGGACTCCAAGGCCAACATAATGTGGGAGTATGACCAGGCCAAAAGACTGCAAATGGCATGTCAGACATGTTCACAGATCAGGCATGGACTTACCCCCTCCTTGCTGCTGTCTGGCCTTCAGTTGCCCATCCATGTCCGGGAAGACAACCGCCAGAATCCTGAGCATGTGGGGGGTCAGGGTCCGGTGTCAGCCCCTATGGCGAGGAGGCGACAGCTTCAGCTGGACCCTCGCGATCTTCCGGGTCCAGCCACGTAACTCCTGCCACCTCTTCTGGCAGTTGCAGATCCGGCGCTTATAGACCCCCACTGATTGCACTACCCAGGCGATGGTCAGACAGATTTCTTGCTTCTGGTGGGCATCAACCTGTGAGGATGACAAAGTCAAGAGGACATTACCGCACATGCCACATAATTGTGCTGCATACAGTAGAGAATACATGTAGTCGTCAAAAAGCTAAAAGAGGTACACAGGTAGTGGGCCCATATGAAGGTGCATTTGGGCTGTAGGTCTGACATGGCAAAACTAGCTAGGAATTTAAGGCTAATACTCCTGCACTACTGCAGCAGGACACCTGTTCATCACATGTACCCACTTAAATAGGTAGCTGAAAGTACTCAGTGCATATGCCTCACACTGCTGTGCACACTTCTATTACTTTTAGTCATACAACTTGCATAAAATGATAGGCAGTGAACTGCACACTCACCTGCTCCCCTGTTTTCCCATACAGCTTGCTGTACTGAGGGAGGACCCCATCCAGCAGGGCCTGGCTCTCCTCCTCAGTGAATGCTGGGGCCTTCTCCAAAGTACGTGCCATTGCAGGATCCAAAGGAAGCACAGACAGCAGCAGCAGTGGATTTTGGAAAGTGGTCCTGTAGAATGTAGTGCAGTCAAGTGAGCTCCCTGGGGGCCTGCCAGCCTTAAATCAGTGCTGCAGAGGCACATTCTGTGACATTGCCCCGTACTGATAGGCCAGACACGGTTGCATTCTATGAATCTGTCCAATCCATGGAAATGTAAGACTCCTACACGTCTTCCGCATCGTTCAAATCACTCACCATCAGGACACCCTAGGATTGCGACATTGTTATACGCATCCAACTGTATTTTCAGCGCACGACTCAAATGTTTTTTGAATTTGCATCCGTCTCCATGACAGCCCATTGCCAATGAGTGCGCCCCATCGATAAACTGACTATCTGATGCGTATTTTTTTAATAAGACGCATCCGTCTGGATACGATTCTATGGGCTATGCGTGCGCACAGCTCGGTCAATGTCTGTACGGCGCGTCTGGTTACAAGTCACCCGCGTCGGGTCAGATTGCATATGCGTCCAACATGCATGAACCGAGCCGTGCGCACGCATTGCCGATTGGCATCAATGTGATCTGATGCGGGTGACTGTAATGCATACGCATCGTGCAGCCAATGGACAAGGTGTGAGTACTACTCGGTCCATACATGTATGGCGCGTCTGCATACAAGTCAGCCCCGTCGGATCACATTAGTGTGACTTGCAGATGGTTTAAACACACATTTAAGTGCCATGGCCACACCTTCAACACCACAGCATGTCCCACACTGCATCCCATGGCATGTAAGGATATATCACCTGTGTGTGTATGGGGGGGCAACATTTCCATTCTTGAATGGCACTTAGGTCAAGCCACTCCCAGGCTGGGCAGGGGTTCATGTGGACAGATTAGTTTTGGTGTGGTGCACCTCACAAATGTAATTTCAAAGTGATGGCTTATGGGCATGAGTAATGGACACAGTACCAGTTTGGAGATGTGTATGACCTGTCACATATACCATGAGTACAGGGTTGCATGTCATGTACGTTGCAGCCAGACCTATGGCTACAATCATGATCTACCCACACAGTCTGTGTGCATGATGTGTCTCTGATGTTTGTGGTTCCATGTGCCCAATGTGAGGCAGGGTCCACCATGTTCCTTGTGCATGCGATTTCATGCTGTGTGTGTCTGTAAGGGGCATCCATGTATGGCCTGCAGGGGCCACAAGGGCCACTAACTGTATGACTCATTATTGGTTGTGTGCTGTCCATGATACAACATGTCATTTCAGTGCACATGTGGCAATACAGGGATCATGGCTATTTCCCTGACATTGAGTTGTGATGCCTGTGAAACATCAGTCCTCCCTTGTCACTGTGTTGTGTGTTTTGAATGTGACAGCAGTCCATGGGCACTGTGCCACAGCCCAATGATTTGCCATTGCCCCCCAAGGAACTCATGTACACATGTGTGATTTATATGTGAGTTGATGGGCATGAAGGTGACATATGTGTCCATAACCAAGCGCACACAACTTAGTTAATTGTGAATAGCTATGATTTAAAATGAGATTTTTTGCAAGTTGAGTGCCACATGGATAGCTGAAAATATGATTTTACTTTGGTCATCTCTGTACTGCAGGGCCCCAGCAGTCCCTCGAGCTTTTTGGCAGTGACTGTGGAAAGGTGTGGTGTCTGTGCATTCCACCGTATATCAGGCAAATATCTTTGTAGGCATTTTGTCACATGTCCATGGTGAGTATGTGTTGTGGTGCCCTATTGGTTTGTCTGCATCATAGGTGTCACATCAACATGAGTCACATAATGGTAATGACAATGCTGTAGTAGTCGGCATGCACTGTGTACTTCGGCATTTCATCATCTCTATGACTCATACCAAGTTTGAATCCCAACATAGGCAAGTATAGTGTAATAGTGAGTTTATTTACAAACATGTGTGGAGATAGTGCTGTACATGAGGTTCAGAATCCAAAGTTCACAGATGAGTTTGAAGTATTGGTAGATGAAATGTTTAGAGTGAAGTCCACCTTCATCTTCTACATTAGTACAACATGGACCCTCCATGTCATGTTGGGGATTTGTGTAATGTGCAACAAGGTGAACGTTTGCACACAAAGACCAATATCCAAAACAGGTTCTGGGTTCCTGGGGGATGTGCAGGGACAACTGTGGCTCACTTGTCCTTCTTTGGATGACCCCTCCTCTTCTTCTGGGGGGGATCCTAAGGAACAGGCGCCGACGTTGCATTGGACTCTCTACCAGATTCATCCTCCCTCCCTGTGGCATTTGCAGATGTTGTTGCAAGAGATGTTGTGGGCACACAGGGAGGTGTGGACATATTTGTGCTGATCTGGCAGAGACAGGTCAATATGTCCATATGCACCGCTGTAAGTTTGTCCCACTTGGCCTCCATGCATGCATGATGGCCAGCCTGCTCCTGTTGCATGTCCTTGAGGACCCCCACTACCTGGCTGAATCTTCCGGTGCAGTTGGGGGTCATCAGGCAGTCCAGGCCCCTCTGCAGACCGTGACCTCTGCCTAATACCACTCCCACCACCCCTAGACACACGACCTGTACCTGTGGTGGCAGGCACAGTTGACCCGGGGGCCCCTTGGGTGTTGCTACTGGTGCCATTGTTCGTAGCATCCTGGGTGGCCGGGCCCCTGTGCTGCTTGAACTTGGTCTCCTAGGTCTGTCCGTGTTGGCGGGGGTGTCATGTCTATGGCCAGATGTTGTTTGCGTGGCTTTAGGAGGTGCAGGTGTTTCTGATGGTGGGGCTGCCTGATGACTCACACCGGAGGTGCCAGGTTGATCTTCGTCATCCGAAGAGGACAGAGCCAGATCCACACCAGAGTGCTCATCCTCCACCAGAGTCTGGGCCAGTGATTCATCCTCACTTGCTGCTATTTCCCCAGTGGCACCTGTGTTCGGAAGAGACAGACATGGTCAGTTATGTTACTACAGACATCAATGGTTGAACTATGTATGTTGCAACAGGGAGGGAGGACGAGGTACTGATACATTCATCTTGCAATGGGTGGTACTAACATAAAGGAGGGGGCAAGGGATCACTCATCCTGTGCAGCCATGGTATGTACATGATTTCATTCCTTAGTAAATTCCCTCCTATACTTATATAGGAATGGGGCCGTGCTTCTTGAATTGCCGCCCCAGTGTACTGTAGCTGAATTTACTTTGGTTCACCTTTACTGCAAATATGATGTGCTTCCACCTGGAGGTAGACTGGCTGCTTTCCCAGTAGTGTCCAGAGGAGATATTAGCTCTAGGATCACATGGGGCTGCTACATGTTGACCAATAGTGACCAACCATGGTGCGGTGGATCAGTAGCTGGATCCACACACACAACACTTTTGTTTGTACTTCATACATCACAATGTTCAAAATTTTAACTTTGCCTTTGGGTGTTGTGTGTGTTTTTGACTCACAGCACTTGAGCACAAACACACACACTCAATTTTGTCCTCTGGGCCCTACTGGGGAACCAGCCAGGTTACCTCCATGTGGAGGCACAGCATATTTGCAACAAGGGGGGAGCCAATGATGCTGCTGCTTCAGTACACTGATGCGGAAAAGCATGATATCACACACTACACATGTATACACATGTGAGTCTTTCAATGGAGGCAACAAAATTAGTTAGGTTGCAGAGGAGGAGTAGACCATTCACCCCTCTTTGATCTTTGTAAGAATGTTTGATGTACATGACATTTGCAACTTGACGTCAGTATGCATGCCTGAACACTGCATTGTCTTCAGTCGTCACAAACAGAGATTGATGTTGTGGTAGCACATTGTCCTGCCAACATGAACCCTTTCAATGTGCATGTTGATGTGTGCACATACCCAGCTCATGTATGGATTTCCATGTACATGGTCATTGTTACTCAAGGACCATCAGGTGGCTGACACAGGAGTGTGATCCCTGTGAACATTTGACTCTGCTTCCCTGTGAGAGTGTGTGCCTGTGCTGACAAGATGGCTGATGGTGGAGTTCAGTTGTTTGGTGGTGGCCAATTCCCAGCAGGGCCTTGTGCTGCCCACAACAGAGCCCAGTCCCAGAGTTCTGGTCAGTCCCCCCCCCCCCCTGTGAGGTGAGCATGGTTCAGTGTGATCTTGCTAGGCCATTTGTGTGGGTGGGTATTGTGAGTGACTGCAAGTCCCAGCATGCTCTTGGCTACACCCCCTTCCCAGCATGCCCTCACTTCCCTCCTTCTGACTCTGCTTCCCTGTGAGGGGTTGTGCCTGTGCTGACAAGATGGCTGATGATGGAGTTCTGTTGTTTGGTGGTGGCCAATTCCTAGCAGGGCCTTGTGCTGCCCACAACATATCCCACTCCCAGAGTTCTTGTCAGTCCTCCTCCCCCTGTGAGGTGATCATGGTTCAGTGTGAGCTTGCTGGGCCATTCGGATGAGTGGGTATTTTGAGTGAATGCAATTCCCAGCATTCTCTTGGCTACACCCCCTTCCCAGCATGCCCTCACTTCCCTCCTTCTGACTCTGCTTCCCTGTGAGGGGGTGTACCTGTGCCGACAAGATGGCTGACAGTGGAGTCCTGCTGTTTGTTGGTGGCCAATTCCCAGTAGGGCCTTGTGCTGCCCACAACAGAGCCCAGTTCAGAGTTCTTGTCAGTCTCCCCCCCCCCCTGTGAGGTGAGCATGGTTCAGTGTGAGCTTGCTGGGCCATTTGGATGGGTGGGTATTGTGAGTGACTGCAAGTCCCAGCATGCTCTTGGCTACACCCCCTTCCCAGCATGTTCTCATTTCCCTCCTTCTGACTCTGCTTCCCTGTGACGGGGTGTGCCTGTGCTGACAAGATGGCTTACAGTGGAGTCCTGCTGTTTGTTGGTGGCCAATTCCCAGTGGAGCTTTGTACTCCCCACAACAGTGCCCAGTCACAGAGTTCTTGTCAGTCCTCCCCCCGTGAGATGAGCATGGTTCAGTGTGAGCTTGCTGGGCCATTTGTGTGGGTGGGTATTGTGAGTGACTGCAAGTCCCAGCATGCTCTTGGCTACACCCCCATTCCAGCATGCCCTCACTTCCCTCCTTCTGACTCTGCTTCCCTGTGAGGCGGTGTGCCTGTTCTGACCATATGGCTGACGGTGGAGTTCTGTTGTTTGGTGGTGGCCAATTCCCAGCAGGGCCTTGTGCTGCCTACAACAGAGCCCACTCCCAGAGTACTTGCCAGCCCATTTCCAGCCCCTTAAGGTGAGAATAGTTCAGAGAGGTGTTGATGGTGCAATTCTGAGGGGGTGCATTATCTGTGACAACAACACCACCATGCTTTGGTATACCCTCACTTCACAAGCATACCCACTATTCCTTCCTGTCAGTCAGCTTCACTGTGAGATATTGGTTGTGGTGGCAGGGATGTCTGACAGTGTTAACTCAGATTAGTGCCACTGCCTTACCCTATTTGGTGGTAGGTTTGTACATGTCATGACACAGTTACAAATCACTATGATGTGGCCATTATTGTGTTTGTCTGACTAGCATACACTTCTTGGGCTGATTGACTTTTGTTTACTGGGCCTTTGCTATCAGTGCATGGTTTCACTGTCCCCTTAACGGTGATTTGTGTGTATTGCAACATAATATTGGGTATATTGGTTGTGTACTCACCAGGCTCTGGTATGTCAGGTAGTTCATGGATGCCCTCTGGTGGTGGGATGTCCTGCACCTTCTCCTCCCAGGACCTGAGGTAGACTGGTTTGGCAGGAGGGCCACTGCCAGTGACCTGGCTAAAGGCGTGTTCCTTCTGGAGGAGCTTCTTGACCCTCCTGCGCACGTCATACCACCTGTTCTGGATGTCGACCTTTGTGCGATACGCTGTTGCTTGTGCGTTCACCTTGTCCACGATCCTGTCCCACATCTTGGTTTTCTGTGACATTGGGGTCCTTTATACCAATGTGCCAAACAAATGTGGCTCCACTCTGAGGATCTCATCTACCAATATTTCTAACTTTGTCTCTGTGAACGGTGGAGTCTTCTTAGGGGGCATGGTGATGGGTGGTGGTGAGGAGTGATGTGGGTGGGTGTGTGTGTGTATGCAAGGGTTGTCTGTTTCTGTAGGTGTATGTGTGAGAGCTTTTGAATGGGTGCTGATGGTATATATGTTGTGTGATGGGTGAGTTGTGTGTGTGTCTGTGGTTGGTGTCTCAAGTTGTTCTGTGCTGGCTGCTCTGTTGTATTTGCAAAGGATCTTGGTAGTGTAGTTTTTCCTTTTTATAGGTAGAGTTGTGGGTGTGTCTTTGTGTTTTTTTAGTGTATTTTTTGACTTTGTCATGGCTTGACTTGTCCTTTTTTGTGTTTTTGACATTGTTTTTGGTAGGCATGTAGGAGGCGTTCTTCTGACCAAGTCGGATGCTCATGTTGGCTTGTGCGGGCTGCTCCGTGTCTTTCACACTGATTGTGTTCTGTGTTGCATGCGAGTCTATCGCGGTGGTCTCTCTTGCTTCAGGTACTTTTTTCGGTTTGTGTCGGTCGTGCGGCTTGGGTTCCATGCAATTTGGTCGGATTTCATGCGTTTGGCATCGTACTGTGCGGCTCGGGCATCGTGGGTACGTATCGGCCGGGTTCATTCCGGGATCGGTTTGGTTGTTGCGGCTCGTGTCCATTTTCCGGCCAGATGGCTGAATTTAGTACGGCTCGGTCGAACGGCTTGGTTTCCGTACGTCTCGGTTGTAAATCACAGGCTTTACATCGTACTGCAAGGCTCGTACGGTGCATGAAGGTGTCGGTCGGACTCCGGTCCCGGGACGAGTCGGTCGGGCCGATTTCCGACCTGAATCGGAATTGGCCCCATAATGTAATTGCCAGTCATCGCAAGGTGGATACATAATGACATAGGTGCAGATTACACAATGCAATAGGACTCAGCCTGACGTGTTGTTGCTGCCTGAATTGGTATGTACATGAAAAAAGAGACAGTGCCTGGTCCCGGATTTAGGTGCTGTTATTTAATTTTCAGCAGCTGAGCTTATACTTTAATTATAAAGCTCATGTTTGTATTACCATGTTAACAACTTTGAAATTTTATTCAATTTGTTAGAGAACGAGGTTTCAACATCACCTTTACACAAGTGAAATAAATGTTCAAACATACAAGACACATTGTCTAAACCATAACACATTTGTTGCCTGCTGCAACTCAATATATGCACGTTACATTACATTCATATGTACTAACACAAAGAAAATGAATTCATCGGTACACCAGAAGAAATAAACAATAATCCTATGTGTCAATTTGCTTCAGGATATTCAGGATTATGAACCACCCTAGGCATTGTTCCAAGAGTTAATGAGTTAGTGAGTCTGCCTTTGGTGGAGTGAGATAAAGGAATGACTCCTTTGGAAAAGCCGACGCGTTTCCAAACCCGGTATGTGTTTACACGGGTTTTTCCTCAGGGCAACCTGGGTACCTGGTGTTTAAGAGAAAAACAAAAAATAGACTTCTTTTAGTTCCTATCCTTCCTCTATGTATTATTATCCGGCTTCACGCCAAGAGGAACATGCAATTACCTTTATGTTCCTGCGTTGTGCAGTCAAATTTGATTGATTGGAATATTAATTCTAACCTGTTGTCGAGAAAGAGAACATTGTTGTATTGTATTTAAAAAATGGAACGAGGGCATGTTGTCTGTACCCGGTTTTGGGCTGAGACTTACTTGTGACATGTAATTTCTAATGCTTGAGGCTTAGCTTGGCTCCATTGCGGTGTTTTTTCATTGTATAACCCCAACTGTTGAAAAGAGAACTGGATTTTAATATGTTGTGGTTCGAAAATTACGGAAGGTTGAGATTAATGAATAGGAAGCTGGCTTACTTGTAAGGGCGTTGTCTGTGAGTGCGGTGCTTCTCTTCTATTTACTCGCTCTGCTCTGCTACAGAAGGCTTGGAGCGCGGTGCTTCTCTCCTATTAAATTGCTACCGCGGGGCTCCGCTCTGCTCTGTTACAAAAGAATTGAAAAGCGGAAACTAAGTATCACTGTGTCTACACTGTCTCCAGTCGAAATCGGCACAGCTTGTTCCTTGCTCACCTCAATTGAGACACAACTCCGCTTCCTAATTTTGGCTCTTGTTCAGTCGACTGCTCGAAACAATCTGCGATGAGTCACTGGGGAACCGGCCAAAGTCACATGTTTTGTATGGGGCTGAGATTTCTGGGATTTGTAGTCCTATTAGGGGCCAAGCTGTATTTACAAGGTGATGATTTATAAATTTGACTATGCCTGTGGGCTGTGGTGTGACCCATGCCCATCAGGTAGCAAAAGTGAAGGTGGTGTTGACGGGATTCAGCTTATATTTCTATGTAATTCAGTCAGTTCGTTCATCCCATCCACCACACAATTGTACTTAAGTATTAAATATGCTTCTCTTTGAATGAGCAATGTTTCAACATCCCCACCACGATTTGGGATTTTGATTGCTGATAGCACTGTCGATTTGAAATCTTTTTCAGTATGGCCGCTCTGCTGGAAGTGGTGTACCATCGGAGCTGTGATGATGTTTTGTTTGATGCGGGATCGATGTTGGGCTATTCGTTGGTTTATTTGTTGTGATGTTTTTCCTATGTAGAGTTTGGGGCAGGGGCAGATGATTGCGTAAACTAAATTACGACTTTTGCAGTTCGTAAATTCCTTGTGTGTCCATTTTATGTTGTTGTGAAGGAATTCAGTGCCTTCCATTGTACTTGGACATGACACACATGTGCCGCACTTGTGGTGCCCTTCTATAGGTTTGAGTCTCCAAAGGGTCCGTAAGTCAGATTTAACTTGGCTTGTACCTAAGTCTGCCCGGACCAACTGTTGCCCTATGCTCCTGTTTTTCTTTAGTGCAAAAAGGGGTTTCTCAAATGGAATGTCTAGTTCTGACAATAGATGCCAGTTTTTGAGAATAATGTTTTTGAACTTGTTAGTATGGGGTCCGAATGTTGTTACGCATACCAATTTTTCCAAGGGTGTATGCTGTTTTTTAACTAATAGTTCTTCCCTCGGGGTGTTCCATGCCCTTTTTGTGGATTGTGTCAACAGTTTCCTCGGATAGCCTCTTTCGGTCAATTGTTTATTCAAGATTTCTGCATGGGCTTCAAAGTCCTCTTTTCTGGAGCAGTTTCTCCTTATCCTCAGCATTTGGCTGTAGGGGAGATTGGCTTTCAAATTTTCGGGATGATAGCTCCTGTAATGGAGGAGCGTGTTCTTATCCGTCTCTTTGCGGTGCAGCGTGGTGGTGAGGGTTTGATTCAAAGGTTTAACTTCCACATCCAAGAATGTGAGAAGCACATTGCTCGAAGAGATGGTGAATTTGATGTCCGGATGCCTCATATTCAGCCAATTATGGAATTGATTCAACGTGTCAGTGGTGCCATTCCATTGGCACCAAATATCGTCAATATAACGATACCACGTGAGTATGTGGGTTCGGTACGGGTTGTTGTGGTACACAAACCGCTCTTCATACAGGGCCATGAACAGGACCGCCATTTCTGGGGCATAAGGACACCCCATGGCGGTCCCCTTCACCTGCATGTAGAATTTGTCTTGGAATCGGAAATAGTTTTTTTTCAAGGCAATTCTTGCCAAGGCCAGTATGAATTCTGTTGGGACTCTTTGTGGTTTGGGTCGTGTTTCCAGAAAAAATTCAAGGGCCTCTAGACCCTCATCTTGGGGAATCTGGGTATACAGGGAGATCACATCGAAGGACACCATTAAATGTTGGGAATCATCAAATGTGGAGCCTTCAATTTTGTTGATGAAATCCATCGTGTCCCTCAAATACGATTGAACTTGTCCCATGAAAGGTTTCAAAAAAACATCTACGTACTTTGCCAAAGGTTCTAATATCGAATCACACCCGGAGACAATTGGCCTACCGGGTGGTTCTGTGATGCTTTTGTGTAATTTTGGCAGGAAGTAGATTACCGGAATGCGGGGTTTCTTCTTCAGTAAAAATTCAAATTCTTTTGAACCCAAGATACCCAAGTTGAATCCTTCAGTCAGTTTGGCACAAATCTCATTTTGAATTTCTGAGGTTGGATCCTCAGTTAATTGTCTATACCAATCCGTTTGGTTGATATGTTTGTGTGCTTCAGTGATATATTTGTCTTTGGCCCATACAACTAGTGCACCGCCCTTATCGGCAGGTTTAACCACTATTGAGTCATCATTTTGTAAGTCCATAATGGCTGATTGATGTTGTTTAGAAATATTCCGCCTATGAAATACTTTTTGCTTTCCCAATTGCGTGATGGATGAGAGAACAACTTGCTCATATGCTAAAATTTCTTTAGGTATGGTCTGTGGTGGAGGGATGAATGTCGACTTGTTGGCGAGACCTGATGGCTCCACCATTCGTGTATCTTCTTTATTGTGAAAGAATGCCTTTAATCTGAGTTTCCTACAGAATTGTAGGGCTTCAATTTTGAGTTTAGTTAAGTCTGTACTCGATGTTGGGACAAATTTTAAGCCTAATTCTAAAGCTTCCTTCTCGAATACTGTCAATTGTTTGTCAGAAAGGTTAATGATAGATGTCTCATTCAGCTTTTGTAGTAATTTCTGCGGGTCCTCATTTCCCATGCTGTTGGTGGTTTGAACCTTACCCTGTTTCGGGCTTCGCCTTTGTCTAAAAAAGGGTTGTTACGTTTTGACGGGCCTTCTCTGGGATCAGAGTCTCCAGCCGATTCTGAAGAGGAACTCTCAGAAAAAGTTGAAAACCTGTTTTTAGACCTTCCTTGGTACTGTGATAACGCTCGACGCGATTCAATTTGTGTATAATAATCGTCCTTCAGGTACGGGTAAACAGATTCGATTTTGAAGGATTTTACGTCCTTTTCGAATTTGTTGGTTCTGAAGGTGATTGTGTTGTCTCGAAAGGTTTGAATCTCTTTTTCGATTTTATCGAGAAGGGCTTTTGCTTCTGCGACAGTATGGTTGTCCTCAATTGCTTTAGCTAGGGCCTCGATTTCCTCCTGTTCTTTTGTGCACAGTCTTTTAGCTGTGTCTACTGTGTGCACCATAAGATCCCTGCTACATTTGGTTGCAATGTAACTAAAACCCTTTTTTTACACTGGATCATCCGTGAACACCACCGGCACGTTTTTAACTTGTAATCCCCATGGGATAGTGCCTTCAAATGTTCAAATAAAAAATGCCCATGCAGTTCCGTTCGTATATGTTTGAATTGGTATGTACAGCATAGGATGGGCCTAACTGGATACATTAGCCTGCCCACTCAAATCGGCATAGTGCCAATGACTAATCGTGCTCTAGGGACCTCATACAGTGCTGTGTTCACTGCAAGTGACTGCCAACAATGTGATGATCTATTAACATATATAAGTACAGCATGCATAGTGCTGTGTGTACAGCTAACTGTAGGCAGCATAGTGCCGTAAGGACCAAATGCAGTGCTGACGTGTGTGGGTATGTGGTATAGGGAGATATCCCTCTACCAAATGAGATCCATTGCAGATAAGGGGCATAATGCCAGAGGGCCTTGTGTAGTGGAGCCGGCATAGTCATGTCAGGGACTTGAGACAGTGCATGGCCTGAGAATGCCTAAAAGTAACCTAAGTGGCAAAACTGACGAATGTGAATTAAAAATTGTATCCCCGGGAGAGATAGTTATACTCCTGGTCATAAACAAGTGTAAACAGAAATACAAACAACAAATGAAAATGGAGTTGCTTATCTGGAAAATATCGGAACTCTAGTGAATGTAATCAGGAAGAAAAGGATAGGCCGATTAACCACGTGCCGGGACAATCCTTCGGGGTCCTTCCTTGCCTCCTGCAACAAGAGAGAAAAAAAGAAATAAACTTGCATGTAAAATTACAAACAGGAAAGTGTGTACAAGGACAGATATTAAGTAAATACCGTGAGCTATACCCCTGCTCTGCACTGAAACAGTGTATGAAAAAAGATATTGAAGTCAGAGTTACAACAGTCAAATGAAGAAGCATTAACGTAAAGTGCCATGGAACTGGATAAAACACCCAAGGGCCTCATTCTTCCACTAGATGTATGGACATTTCTTCGTCCTTGTTTAAACCTCCTGGTACATGGTTCCTAGGTTGATAATGTATCTGGATTCTCTTTTCCTGAGTGCTAAAACTCTGTTACCTCCACTGCTACTAGATGTGATCTGTTCTATGGCGTAGTACCTGAGTTTGAAACTGACTGAGTAGTGGTGTGTCTCGAAGTGTCTGGCTATTGGATAGTGTATGTCCTTGTTGGTGCTGGTTCTCATGTGTTCCAGTACTCGCTTTTTGGCCGTGTGTGGTGCTGCCAAAGTATCTCATGTTGCACGGACATTCCAATATATACACACCGAAAGTGAAGCTGCATGCAAGGAACTGTTAGATAGGAATGCTGGAGCCCGTGGTGGGTTGTGATATTCTTTAATTATCTGGCTGCTACAACACGCCTTGCAGTGACTTAATGGGTAAAATTCCTGCAGATTAATGCCTCTTCTGAGGTTGTTGTTAGAGATGTCACTTTGTGTAAGTGTATGTCGGAGGCTGCATCCCTTCCTGTATGTGATGTTCGGTCTCTTGGTGATGGATGTATCTGTCACTGGGTCTTTTGTCAAAATTTCCTAGTTTTTGGGAAGAATCTTTTGTATCTTTTTTAAGTTCCCATTGTAGGTGAGTATCACCCATGTGGGATCCTCCTCCTCACTGGTGTTCCCTTTGGGAGTGTACTCAAGAGTCTTGGATCTGTCTAAGTCCTTGACTTTGTCAATGGCTCTCTGTAGCACCCATTTATAGTATTCTCTCTCTGTGAATCTTGTTATCATGGTGGCTTGTTCTGCCATGTATTTTTATAGAAAAACAGGGTGCTGGCCCTACAGTTAATTTAATCAGGCTCTTTGATTAGAGCAACAAATCAGGCTTATTTCCAGATTTGTATGGTATAGTTTATTTATACCCTTTACTTTTTCTTTACTTTTTCATTTTATCAAACAGATTCAGTTGTATGAGAAAGATACCACATTAACATTTACATTTAAGACATAAACACAACAATTCATTATATACACATATATACATATTGCACCATTGCTATGCAGCAAAATTCAAAATCTTCGCATTGTAATTCAACAAATCATATTTCAACAATATTTTTAAAGGATAAAGTCGCTTTCAAAAGGAGGTAGAAACAAAGTTAATGACAAAAATTCAATGAAAAGAATATGTATCCGACTATATGAGTTAATCAATGTTCTAGTCAGTCCAATCATTTGGTTTGTTCCTTCCTATTGAGAATCAATTGCCTCCTTTATTGCCGACGCGTTTCGAACTCGCTAATTCATTTGGCGAGTTCTCATCAGGGCTTTATCTCTTGAAGTCTTTATCCTGATTTGTAGCAAGTTTCTGGGGTTCACTTGTCTCTTTCTCTCTAATTGTGGATTCTGTATAGTGAAGATGTCTCGCTCTCGTTGTTGAGTGGCGCTTCGTGCGTATGCCTTTCAGCTCAAATCCCAGGTTCCTGGATGCGGCAGAAGTCGTGTCTATCCGCCTTATGTCGCTGTGCTCGGTGTCATTTTCGGCTTTTTTCCAATGCGGCTCTCTTCGCGCTATTTCACCTCAATTCGTCATTATTTCAGTCCCGGTGCTTTTTGCTCCCTGCTGCTGTTTAGTCTCTGCTCGCTCTTGTTCTGCCATGTAGGCAGCTGTGGACCTGCTGATGCACTTCAAGTCATCGGGTCGCTGCTCATGGCGTGAAGAAGTGGGTTATTAGCAATGGCCTTCCTAAATAGGCTGGTATGAATCTTGTTTTTACAGATTTCTATTCTGGTGTCAAAAAATTCCACTTCTTTACTACTAATGTTTAGGGTGAGAGTGAGCTTGTAGGTGTTGGAGTTCAGTTTGTTGATGAAGTCATTGGCCTCCTTCTTGTTGCCCTTCCATATTAGAAATAAGTTGTTGATATACCTGAGCCATAACAACACCTTGCTGAAATCACTAACAAGGTTGGGATCTCTTCTAATGCTCTCCTCCCATGCACCAAGGAACAGATTTGCAAAACTGGGAGCGAAGCACGTTTTCATGGCAGTATCAAGGGTTTGTTTAAATATGCTACCATTGAATATATAAAAAGTTGTTCGTAAGACAGTGTTTTATCATATCGGTGAGCATGTTGGTATGTTCTAGGTGTCTAACTGGCCTCCTTGCTAGGGTATTTTGTACAGGTGCTTATGCCTTGCTCGTGTTCGATAATTGTGTATAGGGAATTAATGTCCATAGTGATCCAGAGATAGTCTCTTTGCCATTCCATGTCGTTGATTTTGATGTGAAAATCCTTTGGGTCCCTAACATGGGATGGCAAAGTGATCACTTGGTCCCTTAAGAACTGGTCAATGTACCTGGAGACATTCTCCAGGCAGCTGCCTCAGGAGGAGACAATGAGTCTACCCGATGGGTTCTGTAGATTCTTGTGTACCTGTGGTAGGAGGTATAAAACTGGTAGTATAGGGTAGTCCTTCTTGCGAAAGCAGAATTCCTCCCAGTCAAGGAGACCTCACCCTTGTCTCTCCAATCAGTCAGTTTGCTCCATATACCCATTATGCTCTCGCTATACTCAGTTTTGCTGCTTCTAGTGTATGATTTGGGGTCATTCAATTGTCACATGGCTATGTCAATGTACATGTTTCTACTCAGCATGACTATGTTGCCTCCCTTGTCTGCTGGCTGAATGACGATGGTATAGTCTTTGGCCAGATTGTTGATGGCGTTCTTTTGTGTCATGGTCAGATTGTGCGTGACCCTGTTTGACTTGGTGAACCAGGTTTTGTGTTTGAATTTGAGTAGCTGGTTGGTTACTATATCTTGAAACGTATCAATGTTAGACGAGAGGAGATGGCCTAATGGCTAGGGTAGTGGACCTCGAATTTGGGGAACTGGGTTCAAGTTTCGGCAATGACGCTGAACATCCTGTGATTCTGGGCAAATCACTTAATCTCCCTTTACCTAGAAAGAATGAATGTGTCCTCATGTAATGCAACTGGTGCTATGTAAAACGCTCTGATACCCGATTCGGGCTAAAGAAAATTCTTTAAAATAAAAAATAAAAATAAATGTTGTCGTGGGTGGTATTGAGAAGAAAGGTAGATTTGGGTTTAAAAGTCGTGGAAGCTGCTCTATCATCCCTTATGTCAAGATCATCTAAGACATGGTACACATTGTCATTCCCACTGCTGCCACCACCCTCCAGTTCATGTAAGGTGACCAGGGTGTCAATGTCCCCAATGAGAAGTTCATTGTTCGAGGAGTTCTCATTGTCATTGGTAGTGGCTCGAGTGGGGGTAGGTTTGAGTTTATGCCACTTCTTAAGTTTAAGTTTCCTGCAGAATTTAAATAGGTCTATGAGTGTATCTACATAGTTGGCTGGTACTGTGGGGCCAAATGAGAGGCCAAGACACAGGTTTCTTTTTTCAAGATCACTGAGAGGTGTGCCAGTGAGATTAATGATAGTGTGATTTACCATGTCCTCATCCGTCATGGTTTGGCTTTGGAGCTGGTTGATGCATTTTCCATTAGCCCCTTATTGATAATCTTTTTTCCTTTGCTTCTGCTTGAGTCTCTTCCTCCTCTTTTGTTTGTACCTCTGCCCCTTCCTCTCCCTCTCCCTATATCGGTAGGGCTCTTGTCTTTCGGTTTCGGAGTCAGTCTTGATGCTTGTCGACCCCTTCTTAGGAGCCAGTACTCGTCTAAAAAAGTCTTCGGTTTCATAGTGGTGTCGTTCCCTGAGGTTGAGCTGTCATATGTTGTTGATGCTGCGGATAGGTCTATGTCGATGTTGCTAGAGCTGCCTTGTTCTTCCTCTAGGGTCCTTTATCTACTCTTCACATTGGGAGCCGCATCAGTGTTGTCATCATATAAGTGATCATATTTGCGGCTGTATGTAAGTATCCTGCCTGACTCGTAGTCACTGCAGTCGCCGTGTAGTTTTCTTTGTTTCCTGGCTTTTATATCATCCTCGTATGTCGTTAGTCTCTGTTTCATTTCCTCCAGAAACTTGACAATGGTGGCTTGATCACTATTGGTGTTAAGTTCATCGCTGATGTGTTTGATTTCTCCCCTAACAACCTCTCTTTCTGGCCAAGCATACTTCACCAAAATTTCTAACATAGGGGCCGATTATGATTCTGGTTAATCCGCATCCTCAGGGCCGGCCCGGAGGATGCAGATCAAGCGCTGCGGACTGAAAAAAGACCCCCTGCCAGATTAGGATGTCTGGGTTATCTTTTTTCCGTCTGCCGCTTTTCCTCCTCGGTCGCCTCCCGACCACGTCGGAAAAGGTCTAACTTGGCTGGCAGTGTCTATATTAGGATGTCAGCGGTCTTATGCCTTTCCACGGCGGCATTTCCGCCGTGGAAAGGCATACGGTCTTTTCTTTGGGGGCCCGTTGTGGGCCCCCAGGGTGAGGTGGGTGGGGGTGCACATGGGGGGTACCTGTGGTATACCCCTGCAGTTGCATGCACGAATCGGCAGGCACCGCACGGTGCCTGCCGCTTTGTGCATGCAAATGCACTGCTTTCATTTTTAACATTGCAGCGGGTGCTGCTTCAAGCAGCACCCGCCGCAATGTTAAACATACAGGATGTGACCGCCAGGGTGGCGGTCCCATCCTAATTTGCACGGAGGGACCGGCGCAGCCCCTGCAGACGGTCCCTCCTCCTATGGGGTGGCGGACGGACACAGGTCCGTCCGCCATTCTAATAGGCCCCATAGTTCTGAAACTTCTGGCAGAATTGGCTACCCAGTCCTCAAGCATTTGCCGATGCGGTGATTTGTACGATGGAGTAATATAAATCCGCAACCCTCTCTGTACCATGCTTTTGTCAATATAATCCTGGAGGGAGATAGCCTTCCACCATTTGGAAATTTCGGTTTTACGCAGTTTATATATATATAGTGGAAGGTTTTTCTCAGACATGAGCGTGGCAGCAGTAGTGCAGACACAGTGGGCATAGGTAAGGAGAAGGGATGTAGAAGGACAGGAAGCATAAGGGTTGGAGAGGCTCCTGTTTGTAAGGCAGGGTAGAGAGCACTTTATCAGATAGGTTATGAGACCATGTGGATGGTAATTTAATTAACCTAAGAAGGGTGAAAGCTTACTAGGATGGTGTAACATAAGATCTACAGGATGCACACACAACGTCTGCAACCAGTGCAGAACCCATTTAGCCATTTAATTCCTTCATTACATATCAAATATTGTATAGTACTACTTGCTAGACCTCACAGTGCATTTCTACTGCATACCCACGAACTAGGTGTTACTTCTATTGTGGTTCTGGGAACTGCCTTTTTAAACATGTCTCTGCGTCTTTAAGGCTTTGTTAGAGATTTTTTTAAATGTGCAATTTTGAGTGACAAATTATTTTTGAATATTAATGATTTTTATAGTAAATATAATCATAATCAATGAATTACTAATGTTGCCCTTGACACAATTTTATTTAGCAGTTTAGATGTGTATTTATAAATTTAGTTTTAGTGGAGAAACCATTTTCTTTAAAATGGATGTTGGTTTGGTGGTATGTTCCTCTTGTTCCTGCTCATTATCTCTCCCAATCAATATCCCCCTGCTGTCTTCAATTTTCGTGGATCACAGGAAAGTGTGACACTATTGGTTATTTTCCTTAAGACGCATGTACTGTGAATTAAATTTTCTTTGTGTTACTGATGTAACATTCTAAAGGACACTCCCGCTGGAAGTTCTGATGCAGGCTTGCTAGAACACTGGTGTATGAGTAGTTGAAAATGTTTTGTATTGTGTTGTACATCTCAGGACTGCGCTGTTGCTGTGGAAGCTAATGGAGAGTCTCACCTACCTTCGAAATGGGTTAGTGTTATATTATTTCTGTGATGATCTCCACTCTGATTTCCTCAATATATGTTATCACTAGTCTTGCCAGGCTAAATTTGCAGTTTTTGCTTATTACCTGTTTATAAAATGTGTATTAAAACCTTTTCCTGAACATCCATTAGCTTGGGAGGCTGTCTATTTCTTTTATGATTTCTGCTGATCACTGGGACTTAGAATAATTTTGATATCTGACAATGTACTCTGTATTTGAGCCTTAAAGAAATTACAATTACCTGATGACCTATTTTGAGATTGTGTAATGAAACCCTTTGCCTTTTCATTGATCTAGATCTCAGTTACTGATCAATCAATCAGTATCTGTAGAGGGCACATTGTCACCCCTTGAGGCATCTGAGCGCAGAGGTGCTGTGTCTCAGTCAAAAAGAGCTTCTCTCTGAACTCTGCCAGGGAGGGGGCTGTACAGAGGTGGAGGGGCAGGGCATTCCAGGTCTTGGCGATGATGTCGGAGAAGGAGCTGCCCGATGTGGTGTAGTGTTGTTCCTATATTCCCAATAGGCTCTGCGCATTGGAATAATATATACTATAGTTTAGACGTAGGACTGAGGTCAACTAGGTCTCTATCGCATATATTTGACTTAATTGTGAGTGCCAGCTAGCTCGAGGTCAGTAGAAACTTTCTCGAATTCACAAGAAGGGATTAGTTTCTGACAACCACATAAACATGACAATTTTGTTTCCCAAGAATAAGAAATCAATCTCTGGAGTCGCGGAAACAATAGATAGCTATTTTACTCAGTCAATCGTGCATGCTTCGTTTCACTAGAGGTGCTGGGAAAATAGAGAGACAAGTGTTTTCAATAAAAAGTATTTATTGAACAGTCTTCTTTCTCAAGCATAAGAAAGGTACTGCTACAATCGTAATACTGGTTATAAAGTACAAGGCATATAATACGAAGAGTATTATAAAATAGTACTGTAAGAGCATGATATGGTTTCTGAGCAATAAAATGCCTAAAATATATGAAATACATACAGTGATAAAAGACTGACTAAAAGTACTCAACTGGTGCTTCTAAAATACGCCTACCCCGGTGTACCTAACCTAAGTCTAGTACGAGGGAAGAAGTAAGTGAGGTGTAGTTTTAAGTTTAGTAAGTTTTTCTCTGCCAAGTATCTATCTTAGAATTCTCTAAGGGTCTAATCAGCTCCGTACCTTGGTTTTAGAGTGAAGGAGGTCTTGTATCTCTATCTCAGGACTCGATCTCCCAGCAACCCGCAAGGGTAGCCTGGAAACACTGGAGCTGGATTTCTCAGCAGGAGAAAAGACAGCGTCTCTCAGTGCGTCAGCTGGAGGGTCGGCTTCCTTCGGCACTTGCTGCTGCAGGGCGCGTCAGGCAAGTAGATAGTCGATCTTCTCCAAACTACCGCGTGTTTGTCTGGGCAAATGTAGGCATATTTATACCTCGAAGGTGCCGAGTTTGACGTATGATTGGACATAATACCGTCATCAAAGACTCAGTTCTTTGAAAACTCCTTGATTTCCTAGATTAATTAGTATTCAGGCAAGAGGAAGTCACTAGCTGCTGAAGGCGGGTTTTTCTAAGAAATCGTTGTGGATTCTTGGACTTTAGTGGAAGTAGCCGATGCTGTATTTGGGCTGAATAGGCTCCGTCTAAATAAGGGTATGATTTCTATGCCTTTATAAGGATCGGGTGATTTATAGCTATATATGGGCATGAATAGGGAAAATTACGCTTTAGGTCCTAGATTCATACATAACAGTGGCTGCGATGGATGCGGGCAGTGTGTGCAAGGCCGAGTGTGAAGCACACTCGCCCTCTCACCCCCCCACACATCCATATCACTGAGTCGGCTCAGTCATTATTCATTACCCTACTACTTTGTTGGGTCTGATATCTGGGGGTGTTGACTCATCGCTAGATCAAGGGTGCAGGAGCCGAGCTGCAAGAGATACATTTTGGGGTGATTGAAATATTGGATTGCAGTAAATATTGAGGTGTGGCTCCCACAGCTGGATGGTTGCTGGATTTAGCTTACATGGCAGAGTCATTTTATGGTACGAGTGGAGGCTCTTACATACCATCTCAGAACTTGCTACTTGAACATCAGCAGCCACAGAAACAAGAAAACCACAAACCCATAATCCCCGTCTGTACAGCAAGTGAACACCATTTCATTTCATTCATAGTCCACTAGAAGAAGTACATGCTTGATTTTGGCCTCTTTTTGTGCTACTGCAGTGCACAGATAAGTTTATGATCATACGTGTTTTCATAACTTGTTATTAAATGGTTGTTTGGTAATGCATTATTGTTATATCTAGGTTTCCATCTATGCATCTTCCCTGTTTCTCTGCCTCTGCTGCTCCACTGGTGTGAATGAGTTGGGTAGAATGTTGCTGTGGATAGTGATGTAATGTAATGTGTGGATTGCTGTATGAGAGAGTGTCACTTGGATCATGGGCTGAGCAGCAGGGAGGCTGCTCCTTCTGGGGCTGATTACAGCTGTACTACTGAACTTATTAGAAGACCATCTTAACATCTAAGAACAACAAATCTATTCATCTGTAACCTAACCTCAACTACTGGAACTCCTTTCATCATAACGTAAACTGGTGACGAGTTGGATATGTTTTCTTCAGAAACTACGCATGAGGAAATACTTTAAGTTTCTACTACTGAAATTTCTACTTAAGTTACTATCTAAATAAGAACCTACCTAAGGATTTTACGCCCTGCTGCCCCACCAGTATCTAAATTCACCGGACAGCCCATAGACAGGGCGCATGCTTCCTGCTACTGATTTCATTTTCAACAAGTCAAGAGGCGACCGCTTTACAGTATGCGCAGCAGTGGTTTATGATGAACTGGCAAAGGTGCATTTGGTACGATATGCCTGATACCTCACATAAATTTTGACCTAAACCTGGTGCCGCTACAACTCTCTACACTTACTTTGGACATTGATGGCAATTTGCGCTTTACTTTTGGCATGTGCTTTCTATCCTGGTTAGATGTTGCCTTCAACATGCATGTTCTCTATCTCATATGGATTTGGACTTGGACCTGGTGCTGCGCCACTCCCTGCATGCTGATGGCAATTGCTCAGGGGATTGGAACGGGAAAGAGACTGGTGGTGAGGGCAAACTTGCATTTCTATTGGTGTGAATCTGCTGCTGTGGTTAATTATGCAGCAATTCGTTTTAAGTTGCTCACCGCACGCACTCTTACCGTTAGCGACTTGCGCCAAATCAAATGGGGATTTGGGGGAGCAGCCGACCAGCGAAAGGCTTGTCCCCATGGGTAGTATTGGGGCCGTGGGAGGTGTGTAGGGGGCACCGGAGACCCAGTAAGGCTATTTGGGCTGGTTGGGCTGCGGGACGGTTTTTGGGCTATAGTTGGGCTGGTTTTGGGCTGGGAGCTTACATAAACGGACATCTTGTGTCACTGTCCACCATTTTGGTGCAGTGACACAGCAGCTGGCATCAGGGCAGTAGGGGCACAAGTTTTTGCCCGCCCTCCCGCCCCGTAGTCAGTGGTTTTTAGTGTTTATTTTCCGGGAGATTTTGTAGTACTTCAAGGGGGTTTTCTTGGATGATGGTGCACGATCGATAGGTGGGTATTGAGGGGCAGCTTGTTTGTCGTTGGAACAGGTGCGCTCATCCTTGGCGCTTCTCCTAGTTCAGAAAGGGGCGGTAGTCGGGGGTATTTCTGTAGGTGGTGGGGGACACTGAGGTCATTTACAGTTGGTAGGCATGGGGGGAATTGTTGCGGACGGGATGTTGTAAGATGTTGTATGATGTGGCAATTTTGGGGATCCGGTTAGGGGTGGGGGTGGGGTTGTTAGGCATTCACATATTTAGCTAGGCATAGTTTTGTTCGGCACAGGCCTAGGTTGGGGAATAGGCAGGGTGCACCTGATTCCAATAAAGCGGCCTTTATCACACCATTCCTGTGTCTGTGGTCAGTGCCTCCCCCCCCTACTGGTGGGCCCCAATGGTCCGCGAGGAGTCCATGGTTTCTGAACATGTACTGTTTCCCGTGACAGTGCTGCCAGATGATCCTTGTTTCTTTCTACTGCCAATCTGGAACATTAGCATTCCAGCTGCTTATAGATGCTTTTCCACACTGATGCTCCTAGTACCATCCGGCGTGCATCATCCCTGCATGTGCCGCCATCTTGATTGAAGCGATCTTTTCTGCTCCAGTCCGGATTCTTCCCTGCGGCTTTCATTTTGATGTCCGTGGAGCCCATAGGTGTTAAATGTGTTGGGGCATATAGCATTCCTCTCTACAACCCTGCTGCCGTCTGAACTCAGAGGCTCTATGCAGGTTAAATTGCCTCGTTGGTCTTCACGACAAAGTGTTGAACTTCAGGATCGAAGCAACAGTGTTTTACTATCATCTGTTAGCCCCCCCAGCACGGCGTCATAACTGTTACTCTAAGAGTGATATTTGTATAGATTTATCCTTCTTTGATGTTACATTCTAGGTCTCATCACCATTTTAGATCTCATTTGTGTAATTGTTCTCTTTAAATTATGTGGCAGGTCAGGAGTTTGATTTATTTTTTATTCTGCTTCTCTTGGCACCTGCATTTGGTTTTCCGTTATTGGCATGTCACCTATGTAATGTACCGGTTCCTTTATAAATAAATGTGTTAATGCCGATTTATTATTTTGTAGTACTGCCATTATATTCAGGATGTTTGCATTTGATTTTTGATTATATTCCTGTTTTATTTATTAATGATAGGTTGTTTTACTATATTGTCTTTACATTCAATGGTGCTGTTTGTGTGAATCTTTCATGGCATGCAGGTTTTCAGGCGATCCCTTTCCTGTATGTATCTTGGACGTGGAACAATCTCTTTTTGATTGTCAAGTGTATTCTTCTTATCCTCTGCTACATTATAAGATTTTCATTTACAGTCTACTCTTTTCCTATTGTGTGCAAGTTGTTGCACGTGTATTCCCCTTGCGTTTTCTCATTCCTGGTCTTACTTGAGGTGTGACTGCACTATTGATTTTCTGTGTAGTGCAGTCCACCCAGATGGTATCTTTCTTTACGTTTGCTGTTTGGGGATTCGCTAGTTTAGTGTTGTTTTCTGTTAATTTTCATTGCTTATATACACTCTTTAGGGGTGTAGTTCTGATTTTCTCTAGTTGGGTGCAGTTCGCTCACCCCTTTGTTTATTGCTTGGTATTTCACCCATGGGTTGTTTTCCACCCATTCCATACTTTTCACTAGATGCCCTTCTCCAAAGGTGATGTGTTGGGTGTAAGCTGCCCGTTGCTTTCTTTCTGACTAGGTGTAAGCCCCCCGTTGCTTACTTTTTCTGACTGGGTATAAGCCACCCGTTGCTTGCTTTCTGACTCCTTTGTCGTGTTCCATGTTTCCCTTATACTTCTTCATATGTCTCTCCATATTTTATGCCGTCTTTGGACAGCTTTCTTCATTTTGCAATTTCTTGTTTACTTGCTCTGCATGCAAAGTATGGAGATGTTGTGTCTCATCTGATATATGTATTCGATATTTCCATGTTCGTATATTTTCACTTAGTTATATGCATCTTTTATGTACTTTATTTCCACCTTGCTTATTTCAGCATGGTTATGCATTGTCTCCATTGATATGCTTTGTATTTTCTTATGAAATGCTGTTTACTATTTGCATTTTCAACATTTTCTCATGCAAGTTTCTTTCCATAATTGTGATGTTCCTATTTTAATTTTTTTTGTTTTCTTATGTACTTTTTACGCTTTCCATAATTAAGTATATTTATGCATGGTCACTATCTTAGTGCTTTGCATTTTTTAGGTATTGTCTGCAATTTTTGCATTTGCTATATTTTTCTCTTGCAAGTTTCTTTTGTATCTTGCGCTCTTTCTACTTCTATTCACTATTGTTTTTGTGTATTTAGTAAAGGGGGAACTGTGTTATATCCAGGTTTCCTTCTATGTATCTTCCCTGTTTCTCTGCCTCTGCTGCTAAGCCAGTGTGAATGTGTTGGGTAGAATGTTGTATTGTGTGGATTGCTGTATGAGAGATTGTCACTTGGATCATGGACTGAGCAGCAAGGAGGCAGCTCCTGGTGGGGCTGTTACATCTGTAGTACTGAACTTACTAGAAGACCATCTTAACATCTAAGACAATAAATCAATTAATCTGAAACTTAACCTCGACTACTGGAACTCCTCCTTTCATCCTAATAATTATGTTATAAGAACCTTCTGTGCAATAAGAGCGTTACTGTGCATTGCATGCTCCCACTCAGGATACATATGTTCAGCGTTTGGCCATTCAGGTGACCACGGGGCTGTGCTCATTGCTGACAGTCATGTTGTGTGATACAGAACTGGAGATTTGATATGTTGGGGCACAAAGTGCAGCAACCACAGCTGTGCTGGGGGAGAGAGCATTACAGAGCCACATCTGAAGAGATGGAGCAGCTACTCTCTTCCCCAATACTTGATCTCTTTGAGCCTGCTTAGCACTGTGCTTAAACTTTTAAACTGTAGTGCGAGAGGTGTGTGTGTGTGTAAATGGTACCCGTCCAGGACAAAATACTATGCATAGATATACGTTAAAACTTTTAAAAAAGGATCACACACACACGTTACTCACGGAGATGGTCTTCTACGATCCTCAATACCAACACAACAGACACAAAAATGAACTCACTACTTAAGCAGATTAAAATTGTCTCTCTAAATGTTAAGGACTTGAATCACCCAGTAAAAAGAAGGAAATTTATGGACTACATTGGTAAGCAGAGAGCTGACATCATTCTCCTACAGATACAAAGCTAGATAATAAACTAGCGGACTCATTGATAGGCAGCCTCTATTCAGAAGTTCTTTGTCCAGGCACAGTAGGGAAGAAGAATGGAGTAATAGCTATGATAACAAAGAGATCTAGGTTAGGATTAATTTAATTTGCAAAAGACAAGTAAGGGAGGTGGATTACCGTGAAAATACAGAGAGAAAACTCAGTCCTCTTTGTAACCAACATCTATGCCCCGTCTAATGACAACAGCTTATTCTGGGGAGACATAGAAAATAACATTCTCACGATCCCGGACTCTGCTCCCTCCATAATCGCAGGAGATTTTAACCTACCTTTGGAACCTTATCTTGATAGGAACTCCTCCTGTAAATTCAAAGTTAATAAATCACACAAGGCACTGATACACTTTTGCAAAAGATTCAATATGCCAGATACCTGGAGGTTGCAAAACCCCACGGAGAGGGACTACACATTTTACTCGTTTCCCCATAACTCATATTCACTGATAGATTTTTTTTTGGTATTAGGGAATGATTCAAGCAGGATCGACCAATCAACCATTGAACCGAGAGTGGTCTCCAACCACTCCTGCATTACATTGACGCTTACAGACACATCCTCACAAACCATAGAGACTCTCTGGAGATTTAATGATGAGGTCCTAGTCTCACTGGATCACAAAAGAATTATTGAAGAATCCATCATTAACTTTCTGGTGGAGAACAAAGTGAATGACATCTCTCATCTTTCCAGATGGGAGGCCCTAAAAGCGACTGTGAGAGGAGTAGTTATAAAACTTAGATCTAAAATGAATAAGGAGGCTGGCTCGTAATTCCAGAAGCTAGAGGAAGACATTTTAAGACTGGAAAAAAAACACATCAGTACTAATGACCCTGGGACTCTCACAGAAATCCAGAATAAAAAATACGAATATAACAAAATTATTAGCACGAGAGCGGGTATCTGGGTAAACAAACAAAAAAGTCTTCGCCTGTGTGAAGCACACAAAGCCGGAAAATCTCTGGCTTCTTATTTAAAGTTCAAAGCCCAGAGGTACGCAATTAAAGGTATCAGGGATGGAAAAGGAACAGTTCAGACAAACCCCCAAAAAATCTCAGACACTTTTAAAGAGTTTTACGAAAAATACCGAAATAAAATCACACAAAACACAAGAATATTTAGAAAAGGCAGCATTGAACTCACTAAGTAACCATGAGAGGGACTCCATTAATGGATTAATCACAATGGATGAACTCAATCTGGCCATTAAAAAAAATTAGAACTGGTAAGGCCCCCGGACCCGACGGGTCAATCAATCAATCAATCAAAGCATTTCTAAAGTGCGCTACATACCCGTGAGGGTCTCAAGGCTCTGGAGGGGGGCCGCTACTGATCGAAGAGCCAGGTCTTGAGAAGTCTTCTGAAGGCCAGCAGGTCCTGGGTCTGCCGTAGGTTGGTAGGGAGAGTGTTCCAGGTCTTGGCGGCGAGGTAGGCGAAGGATCTGCCGCCGGCACTGGTTTACCGGATACAAGGAACTGAGGTGAGGGCGAGGCTGGCAGAGCGAAGGCTGCGGGTGGGGGTGTGAAAGCTGAGTCAATCCTTGAGGTATGTAGGTCCAGTGTTGTGTAGCGCTTTGTGTGCATGGATGAGGAGTATGAAGGTGATCCTCTTGTTGACGGGGAGCCAGTATAGGCTTCTCATATGGGGTGTGATGTGGCTGCGTCGGGGGACATTGAGGATCAGTCGTGCCGAGGCGTTCTGGATTCGTTGTAGTCGTCCCAGGAGCTTAGTTGTTGTTCCTGAGTAGAGGGCGTTCCCATAGTCGAGTCTGCTGGTGACAAGGACCTGGGTGACGGTTTTTCTCATGTCGGGGGGATCCATTTGAAGATCCTGCGGAGCATTCGGAGGGTGTTGAAGCAGGACACTGAGACAGCGTTGACTTGCTTGGTCATGGAGAGGGCGGAGTCGAGGATGACCCCCACGTTGTGAAGCAACTAGCAATTTGTTAGTAAAAATTGGGGAGCTCTTTAAAATCTATCTTTCCCCAATAGAGACTAGACTCTTAAACATAGAGAAACAATTGGCTGGGCTGAGTGTCCACTCAAAAAACACTCCTAAGAATACCCAGAATACATCTAACCCCGGGGCTACCTTACCTGGTGGGACAAAATCCAGAAATAACAACACTGTAGACCCATCGGTTAAGAAAACGACGGCACAAGTGTTGAATACAATTGTAACACCAAAGACACCAGTAGCCCAAGCTAACAAAACCTTAGTTATACCGGCAAACGATTCTGTACCTCCTGCTCCCACTAAACAAATAGAGAGCCAACCTAAGACAACCCCAATGCCCCCGATAAGGAGCAGAAGAGGGGAGAAAAAGAGCATAGACGTACAGTTAATCTCCCTCCAGAAGCAAGTCCGCTAGTAGTGGTTATGATTGGGGTTCCAGAGGTGGCAGACCATATTGTTGAAACCAGTTGGTCCTTAAAAAACAAAGTACAATACTGGCTTAATGCCAACCGTCCCTTACCCCCACACTGCTCAAGTAGGATTCTAACAGTGCGTAGAGTCCCCTGGATAGGAAAAGAGCGTAAAACTACCCAGGGTGACTGTGTCATAATCAATTTTGAACACCCCAGTCCTGTATATTATATATGCTCCTGGAACACACAAGGCTGTTACAAACACATAGAAACTAAACGACTCTCCTTCTTCTATCCCCCTAGGAGTCGTGCCTGGCCAGGCCATGACAGGAACTGGAGTAGATTGGGCTACCGAGACTGGGGTGAAGAATGGGGAAATTGGGGAGGGAACATGGGAAGAGATGCAGGTTTCATGGACAATTTTATAGGGGTTCCGACCACAAACAGATACAGCTGTCTAGAGATGGTTGACTGACTGACATCAACCATCAATCCCCATAAAGATCAGGAAGGCTTTAGAAAGCCTGATAGTAGAAATATTCAGTTGTCTAATAGCCACCAGCTGCTCAACTTGATTGCAAAGGAAGCAAACGGAATAGTATTCCCCATAGAGGGATCCCCCTCACCTACACGGACAAACAACAATAGACAGGAGACGGTAGTATCAATTATAAGTAGTGGCGAGGGCGTAGACAGTCCGCTACATGAAACAAGCTCTTTCACTGAGGGGACTGCAACTGTTGAGAGTATCGGAAACGCCTTCCCTAATATATCAACCAAATCTGACCTTGCGATCTTTAGTTGGAACGTTGCAGGACTGGAAACGAGACTATCTGATCTAGATTGGTTAAAGATTCTTTCCAATAAAGATATAATCATGTTCCAGGAAACATGGGCCACCACCAATCTGCATATAGAGAGTTTTCACTGCAATAGTATAACTGCAGTCAAACCTGATTTTGGCAGACCGATGGGTGGTTTATTAATTGGTATTAGGATTACTGCAGGTGGTAGTATTAAGGTAATACCCACTAAAAGCCCAAACATCCAAATCATCGAATATAAAAGAAAGACCCCTTTTTATGTGATTAATTTTTATAATAAAGATTTTTATTCAATCCCAAACAAAAATTTGACTGAACTTTCAAAAATGTTCACTGAGCCTCCAGACAAAAGTATGGCCCAAAGAATTATCCTAGCTGGGGACTTCAATGCTAACATTTCTAACTTGGAACCACCCGGGATAAATACCCAAAGTGACCGAGCAACAAAAAGGGGTCAAGAACTGGACTTGCTCATCCGTGAACATATGTTAACTAACATTATGGATGTAAGCCCTACCCCCAACAATAATTACGTTCCAACATTTAGAGGCAGAGATCATTCCTCAACTGTAGATTATATTTTTATGCCACCTGAGCTCATTGACAGCCTTATAGCGGCCAAGGTTATTGAGACCGCATTTGGGGATCATAATGCCTTGGTTGCAAATATCAGACTAGGGTCCTCGCCAGTGTTTAAAAGCACTGTGGGAGCCAGAGATATAACCCCCGCCACAAATAACTTAAGATTGAAATGGAGGGGGGTGGATAGTGGTAGCATAATTAATCAGGTCATAACCAAACATCAAAATCTAATAGACTTGTGCTCACTATCTGATGGGAACCATCAAAGGGTAATTTCAGATTTTACTAATCTGTGCACAGTTATAAAAACAGTCTTAACTGTTCCCAACCGGAAAATAAATACGGACCCTAAGTGGTTCGACAACAACTGTTCAGCTGCAAATAGGGCTCTGTGTAAGGCACTGAATGCTAAGCCCAGATGCCAAATTGAGGTTAGGGAGGCAAGAAAGAGGTACAAATCTGCAATAGGGAAACGTAAAGCTATCATCTTGCCAGAACGCTGGGAGGAGCTATCAGACTCTGCATCAGGGAAAAAAGGCTCGATCTTTTGGGCTGCAGTAAAAAACATGCGTAACATGGAAGGAACTCAAATGTCAGTAATAGGCTGTACCATCTCCAGCTGTCAGTGGGAAGATCATTTTTCTAAAGTGTATGCAACACCCCCAAATGTCAGTAATAACTTTGCACCGGGCGATTTACGCTCTTTAGAGATCACCCTAGGAGAGGTCATCGCGGGCATTAAACAAAGCCTTGGCAATAAAGCCCCTGGGCCAGATGGCCTCCCAATAGACATTATCAAATGGAAACCTGAACTTTGGGCACGCATCTTGAAAAATGTCTTTAATAGCCTACCTTTAGTGCCAATACCTGACACATGGTCCACAAGCATAATAGTGCCTATATATAAAAAAAGGAGAAAGAACAGACCCAACAAATTACAGACCCATCTCGCTCCAGGACAATACCCTTAAAATCCTGGGGCGAGTACTATACAACAGAATAAATGAGTGGGTAGATGAAACTGGGATCTTAGACTCCTGTCAAATGGGGTTCAGAAGCAGGGTTGGAACAACCGAGCAGTGTCTAAACTTAAATTTAGTAATTGGCAAATATACCATTTCTCGGTCGGTACCAATCTACCTAGCGTTCATGGACTTATCGTCCGCATTTGACCTAGTAAATAGGTCTAAATTGTGGTCAATCCTCCTGGAATATGGCTAGACGAACCGCTTGTACATTTCCTTGCATACTTGCACACTGACACAAGGGCTCAAGTAAGGATCGGGATGACGGGGGAAGTGTCAGAGCCCATAAAGGTAGAAAGAGGAGTCAGGCAGGGGTGTGTTTTAGCACCCCTTGTTATTTATTATCTACATTAACGGATTAAATAAATCTCTAAAATTGGCAACTACAGATGTCCCAAAAATAAGGGGGGGATTGCTACCGACTCTGCTTTAAGCAGACGATGCGGTGCTCATGGGCCTTACTCCAAATGCTTTACGCAGTTTGGTAAAAGATTTTGCTGAATACATGGAAAAACTTGATCTTAAAGTAAATTTAAAAAAATCTTTTATCATGTCCTGTGGCCCGGGGAAGAGACAACTAAGTGTTATTTCGGTGGGTTCTGATAAACTCTATTCCACTAACACTTTTCCCTACCTAGGAATGGTTTTTGCTGCGAGCGGCTCGTGGAGTGGACATTTGGTCCACGCCACGAGCAAGTTCACAAAATCCATTAATTCTATTCTTAGCCTTCCACGGCCTAAGAAAGTAGGTGCCACGAAAGCAATTACATTTTTTTTTTAATTACAATGTGTGCCAGTAGCAACTTACGGGGCAGAGATCTAGGGTCTGGGCAAAACACTGAGTATCCAGACCGAGGAAAACCGTTTCTGCAGAAAAATCCTCGGAGCACCCATTTCTTCATCAGAATATATTTGCTACTGTGAATTGAACCTGCACTATATATCAGATTTTATCGCATCTAGACCGGCAATGTTTTGGCTTGCTATCTGGAAGAATAACCTGGCCAGCTTAACCCATGACATTATAAGAGACTGCCTTAACTGCGAAAAATGGATGTCAATCCCCTGGCTTTCTGGAGTTTTAAAAAAATTGAGTAGTGTAGGTAAAGGACATCTCTTCCTTGACCCTAGCAAAATTGAGCTCAAAGACAAAAATAATTTAAAGTCTGTACTGTATGCACTTTACAGTAAAGAAAGATTGGCGAGGGAATCAACCAAACCAACATTCCAGGTCTATGTGAATAAAGATCTGTATATACAACCAATCCCATTGTACCTTACGTTGCCAATGACAAACTGGGAAAGATCTTTACTTTTTTGCTTAAGGGCAGGCACTGTTAGATTTCTATTATGTTTCCCATTAGGTTACTCTTTCTTAAGATCTGGAAATAAATTGTGTCCATGTGATGATATGAGCTTGCAAAATGACCTTCACTTCTTTTTTTGCAAATTTTATCAAAAATATTTTAAATGGTCCTTAGCACCGTATTTTAGGAAGCACAGACCACTTTCTCTGGAGGAATCAAATTTGATGTTGCTAACTTTGAACAATGAAGAACTGATATTTCGCACTAGCACTTTCTTAAGAGTTATTACTCTTTTACGGAAAACAATGGAGCATCCTTAGCAAATTTCTGAACTGTTGCTGCTAATCGATTTGTAATTTATAATGTGTTGTTTTTAAATATATCTGTAATCATGGTCATTTTATTAATTGGGATTGTATTTTGTGTTGCTTTCATGAATTTGCAAAAATTTGAATAAAGATTTTGAATCGAATCGACCCCCAGGTTGCGTGTGTGGTCGGTGGGTTCCGGGGCAGTGCCTAGCGACGTGGCCCACCAGGAGTCGTCCCAGGCTGATGGGGTGGGTCCGAGGATGAGGACGGGTATAATGCATCCTTTTATAAGTCCTTCGAGGAACACATATGTGAACCTCTGCTAGTCATGTACCAACAGTTTGCAACCTCTGGCCAAGTAACTGGCACACCATTGGAAGCCATAATCACAGTCATCTCAAAAGAAGGGAAAGATGATTCATTGACAAACAACTATAGACCAATTTCGCTAATAAATCTTGACTGCAAATTATATTAAATGATTTCATCTTCCAGAATACAAAAATATAAAACTAAACTCATCCACCCCTCTCAAACGGGATTTCTAAAACACAGGTTGTCAAGGGATAATACCAGAACTTTTTGCCATGCGATAGAGAAAGCGAAATTACTAAACTCTCCGACGGTCGCAATAACGCTCGACGCTGAAAAAGCGTTTGATAAAGTGGACTAGACATTCCTAGAGGCATCACTTAGGAAATATAATCTAGGTGAGAACATGATCAATCTGATCATGGCACTATACCATGAACCAAGAGCTTGAGTGAGAGCTGGAGGAGCGCTTTCAGAATTTTCCCCGTTAAAACAGAGCACCAGGCAAGGCTGCCCGTTATCGCTCTCCTTATTCTTACTAGCGATAAAACCTCTCCTCCAACATCTACGTGCTAATGATGGGGATCCAAGGCATAGATGTTGGAAAGAACACATTCAAGGTCGCAGCGTACACGGATGACATTCTAGTCGTGACCAAGGATGCAGCAAATGCCATACCGGCACTCATGAAGTCGATCCAAGCTTATGCGGAGGTTTCAGGGTATACCCTCAATAGGGATAAGACCAAAGGTAAATTACTCAATCTATTTGGCTCCAGGGAGATTTTGGGTGAGTCTGGACTGTCATGGCAACCTGGACCAATAAAGTATCTAGGACTGGAATTCGCAAACGACCTCATTTCCACTCTAGAGGTTAACAAATCCATCATTTAAAAAAAAAATCACAAATCTTCTAGAAGGGTGGTCTCCAAAATTCCTATTGTGGTGGGAAAGGATGTATGATGTTAGCACGCACACTTTTACCACGCATACCATTACCACGCATTTTTTACAACGCGATACCTTTACAACGCACAGTGCTTTGGGTGCTGGATAGTGAATAGTTTAATTTACTATTCCAACACCAGTCCCAGTGGACACTAGGGAAGGTTATTGGATAGTAAATTAACCTATTCACTAGCCATTCCCTAAGTCAGATCGCCTCAAAGCGATATGCGTTGTAATGGTATGCGTTGTAACAGATGCGTGGTAATGGTAGTGCGTGCTAAAAGATGCGTGCTAAAGGTTGTATACCGGTGGGGGATGTATGATGTTAGCACGCACACTTTTACCACGCATACCATTACCACGCATTTTTTACAACGCGATACCTTTACAACGCATAGTGCTTTGGGTGCTGGCTAGTGAATAGTTTAATTTACTATTCCAACACCAGTCCCCGTGGTTACTAGGGAAGGTTATTGGATAGTAAATTAACCTATTCACTAGCCATTCCCTAAGTCAGATCGCCTCAAAGCGCTATGCGTTTTAATGGTATGCGTTGTAACAGATGCGTGGTAATGGTAGTGCGTGCTAAAAGATGCGTGCTAAAGGTTGTATACCGGTGGGAAAGTGTCGAAACCGGTAAAATGATGATTGCTCCTCTCATAAACTATCTCGTTAGTATACTCCCCATGATGCTATCTAGTAACGTTTTAAATAAGGTGGATAAGGCTATTAGTAACTTCCTATGGCAAGGGAAAAAAGCGAGGATCTTCACAAGTAAATTAAGGCTCGGGAAGAACATGGGAGGAGTAGGCCTTCCTAATTTCAGAAATTATCAAATAGCATTCCTCTGCAAACAGGGAGCTGCATGGTTCATAGATAACCCTAACTACAAACCACAATGGGTAAATGTGGAATTAGAGCTCACTAAAGGAATCCCCCTCCAAGCGATTATGACTATGCAGACAAATAAAATGGAACACTCTAAATACATCATAGCAAATACAAAAAAAGCCCTAAAGCGACTGGAGACTGTCCTCACAACAAAAATGGGTGCATCAAATTTACAGGAACAACCCTGCAATAAAAATAAAGAAAGAAACTGTATTCTGGAAAGATTGGTCACACAAAGGGATCAACTTCCTTAAAGGCCTATATAATGAGACTGGTCCAATTCCATTCTCCATACTTAAAAAAGATAAGGGTTTAACCGAGTTAGATTTTATGACTTCCTGAAATTGAAAGTCCAGATCTCTTAAACTTACCTCTAATTTTACCCGCCCCCCCCTCTCACCCCTCAAGGCTCACCCAATTACTAGGAGCAGGCCACACTGTCTCAAGGATTTACAAACTTCTGATCCGAGAGCCATGCAAACACCATTTGAATAACGTGGCAAAGTGGAAAGCAGAACCAAACAGTACAACAATTACACTGGACTGGAAGCAAATACACACAATGCCTTTCAAACACAAAATCTCCCCTACTCTCTCACAAACAAAATTTATGATCATAACCAGGTCTTACTGGACCCCCGAAAGTCTATTTAGATTAAAGCTAATCCAATCCCCACTCTGCTGGAATTACAATGCCCACACAGGTGACTTATCTCACATGCTTCTGTTCTGCCCAATGCTAGAAAAGTTTTGGAATCAAAGTTTTAAATCCATTTCACTGACTTTTAATATCCGCCTATATTTTGGATGGCTTTTTGGACCCTGATTTGACAGGGGAGGATGAACGCTTTCTGCTTGACTTAATGTTAACACTTGCGTGTAAAATAGTCCTTTGTAATTGGAAGAGCTTTGGGAAAATCACATCCAAGAAATGGCAAGAACGGTTAATTTTTTTAAGAGGTGCAGATAGTATAGTCTTAAATACCTCCCCATGGAAGGCCTGACACAGGAAACTATGGAAGGCCCTTGACACTAACCCCCTTGAGTTGCTAGACCAAAATGATCACACTCCATATCACCTCACACACCTCACTGTCCTTGGAGACCTCCCAATGGATCTAATTCAAGGCTTCCCCCTTTTTTTGATCTGACTTTATTACACTACCTCTAGTTCTTTGGCACCGAGCTCTTGCCTCTCTCCTCTCAATTTCTCCTCCTGCTGTACCTCTTCGCTCTCCGCTTTCCTTTTCTTTTTCTTTTTATAACTTTATTCTGTGGGCCTTGTACTGTTCAGAATTCGACCCTTGCTAGAATTTGATCTACCACCAAATTCTTGGATAATAGACTGTGCATGAAGACCGGTCTCATTCAGTTTGTACTCCAACGAAACATTATAGAGGAAAGTACAACTCAGCATATGGACCTGACACAGACCTGCCAAGTCCATCCAGTGTACATCCAGTGTACATGCTATCTCGTCAAAGTACTCGGTTTTTAAGGCCTTCTGCGTGCCTGGTCGCACACTCAATTTCGATTGTCCCTTTGCGTTTAACCGATTGTAATATGCTGTCCGTTCCACGACTTGTTTCTTCTAGTATTGGTTACATGAATGACGTGATGTACATACAATACTTCGCCCGTTCTTTTATGTTTTTTGCGTTGTAAGTAAATTCAATAAAATGTCCTTAAATTAAAAATAAATAATAATAATAACTTTCACACACTGGATTTATGCTGTACAGTGCAGCACACATGCAAAGTGGGAAATATCTGAAGAACTTAAAGGATTTCTGAAACTTAATACCTGTCTTGAGGAGATGTTATTTAGTAGGAGTGCTTTGCCTAAAAAAACAATGGACGGTAATGTTGGAAAGCCTGTGTAGTACCCATGGGATGCCCCTCCTTGAGGCAATGAAGCGCAAAACACAATATGTATTATTTTCACAGGGTACTTTCGTGCACAGAAAATTAAATGTGTTGGAAAGTGAATACTATATAAAAATATTGAGAATTGGTGCAAATCGTTGATACATTTTCCCCTTTGTTCGTTTTCTCCTGCTTAGTGAGCATTGTGGCCATGAATTGTCTTGTGCGTGTTACAATTTGAGATGAATAATTTGATTTGCAGTGTGTTACCAAAAACTGGTGTCTAGGTATATGACTTTTGGGGTATCTTTCAACCCATTTACCCTACAGAGTCCCAATCAGTGTTATTACTTTACCATATAACGCCCTGGAGAAACGTGTTCCGATGCTCCAGGAGCAACTTGTGTGCAGCCCCTGATTTCAGCATCACTTGTTACTTGATTTGGCTATTTATTGGACTATTTCGATTTGCTCCTATGAATCTCGATACACCAATCATGGTGCTGACTAGCACCTACGGAGCCTCTAGATTTGCCTGCTATCAATCCACCTGCAGCCCATTCTCACAGCCCCTTCCCAACCAGGCACCGTCCTACATCAGAGGCCACGACAGGCTGCTACCATGAACACCTGCATTATATTTACATGATTTGAATAATGCATAGTTTCTTATAGAATGCTATTTTTAAATCAAGGAAATTAAACTTCTTCTGTTATATTGAGATCTATTTGAGCCACCATATCTCGCTGCATTTGAGGGAAACGTCATTGCCTTCTTGTTACTAAAAGGATCGAATTTAAATGTGTTACCCTGGTTTTTAGAGCCACCAAAAACCTGGGACGATATATTTCCAGGAAAGGCTGAGGCTCTACCAGCCAAAATCGGGGCTTGAGATACAATAACCAGTGACTCTTGAAAATCCCACGGTATCGCAAAGAGAGATCGGGCTGCAGATCTTTTACGGTGCAGTCTGGTAAACTTTGGGACTCCCTTCCTCTTCAGCTGTATCTACTCGAATCAGAAACAGAATTCCGGAATGCTTTAAACACCTGGGGCCTCATTTACCAGAAGTGGTGCATCGCTGCGTGAAAGCAGTGATGCGCCACTTCTCAGTGCGCCCTCCTTGCGACCCCAATGATGCGTCATATTTATAATATGACGCATCATGTCGCAAGGAAGGAGAGATACGTCAGTTTAACTGACGTATCTGTCAGTGAAAAAAGTGGCGTATTGCTGGAGTTGTGTCGGAACCCTGATGCAACTCCCACAATGTTCCTTTCACATGCGGCAAGCTCCATGTGAAATGGCCTGCGTCACAGGCATAAGGTTTTGACGCATTGGCGTAGTAGAAGTGGTGTAGCTAAATCTCATTGATTTCGCTGTGCCACTCCTACAACCCTTTCTTGCGGGGGTACGCCCACCCTGCGTACATTATACCTGGCACAGGTATAACGTAGCACAGGGGTTTACGAAGTGACGCATCTACCTTGATGCGTCACTTCATAAATATGGCGCAACATGGCACATTTTTCATGCTACTGGTGAGTCACAAAAAGTGACGCACCGGTGGTGCATAAATAAGCCCCCTGGCTTTTTTGGCCGTAACCTCTGCCCGACCTACGCCTTATGGGATCTATCCGCCAGCACCAGGACACCTCCTTCAAGGTAGCTGTGCGCTCTAGAAACTTCACATTCATTCATATCTTGAAGAATCACTGGCGTTACTGTGGCCCACTTTAATAGTACTTTAAAAAAACACAATCACTGTTAACCTAGAACTATTGTTTGACGTCTGAATCTTCTTTTGTGGTATGATCAAAGGGTGTTACCGTTAGGCAAAAGTAATTTTATCAACTACGGACAATGAAAAAATAAATCTTTATTGTTAGACCTGTCTGCTTCTGAGAGTCCCCTCACACTATGATTTATTTTGTTCCCCCGTGCCTCCTAAAATTTGTCGCTTTTTCTTTGTCTACCAGGACCTTTTTGTGTGTTGTCCCATGGGGCTAGATGCTCCTTGATGCCCAGTTGCTCACCAAGTTCCTGGCCCCTATGTACAAGGCGCCTGACGGAACCGGTGGCATAACAAACTGGGGTTGTCAACCCTAAAATGGTGGACACCATTGTCCCCTATGAGAGTGACTCCCATTGGAGCCCCTCTGACCTCTGACCCTTTGAAGGTTTTGGCGCACTTTGTGTAACCTGCAAACCTGACAGGAATCCCCTCAGGAGTTACAAGTACACAAAATGGCTGCCTTAGGAAGCCCAGTACGGTGGCTCCTAATGACCAAAGAGTTACCTTGAAAGGGCCATGTCATTGACATAGCCAGGAAAGGCTCTAGAACCTTCTGGCTCGTGCTAGGGCACTGGCTATATAAGGCCCAGTCCCTGGCGGCCATTTTGGAATGATCAAAGAACACCAGAAGAAGAGGACTTGACCCCAGATTGACACCTGCCCTGTTAACCCCCTGAGGCAGCTGATAGCGCAGGCAGAAGAGCAGCAGAGGTTGCTGGTGTGGACCCTGACTGGCGTTCCAGTCAGAAGCGTGAGCAGTGACCTCTCGCCTTCAGCGCCTGGTCAGCGAGTGCCCAATTGCCCCTCAGAGACTTTGGCCATAGTTAGAGCCTCCCCGCCCCCCAGTGGTGAGATCGCGACTGCAACTCTTAAGAGTGCCCCCTTCAACTTAAGTGCCTCCTGGCGGGCGTTCGGACGTCTCCGAACCCACCGCCGTTGACGCGCTGTTTGTGGATAGAAGGTGAGGTGCTGCGCTGGGGCGGGGAAAGGCTGGCCTTCATTTGGTTAAGATTACTGTCTCTGCCCTGCCCGAGTGACTTGGGAGCTGGTGTGTGGGCGGGAGCCCCCCCCGTGAGTGAGCTCGGAGGGAGGATCGCGGAGCCCCTGGACCCCCCCTCGCCCTTGGGAGAAGTGCCATACTGACTGGAGCGCTTACCGGCGCCGCCGAAGTGAGGTGGGCCGTCTCTACCCCTGAAGTTGCAGCGTTGTTGTGGAACTGTGATGCGGCCTCATTTTGAACTGTGCGCGCAGGTGTTTTGGCCCCTCCGGCAGCCCGTTCGACGGTCCCAAGACTCGTGAACTGGAGCCGCCTTCGGAAACCCCGCCTGCGCTGACAGAAGCGCACAGACTCCTCCGGCAGCAGTAGCATTGAACCGGCTGGCCGCGGAGTGTAATTGCCGTAGTCATTTTATGCCTTTATCTTCCAGATATACGCGCAATGAGTTGTGAGTGCAACTAAGGGATTATCACGCGTATCTTGTGCCCAGAGAGCCCGAACCCGTGAACACTTCAAAAACTGTTAGAGCGCGCATTCCGCATTGAATGACAAACGTAATGTGTTTACCCTGAAAGGGATTAATTGGTGGCAGCGATACCAGAATGACCCTGTGATATTTATGTGAAACGATCAGTATCTAACCTGCTAGGAAACTGTACTGCATCGCTGATATTTATTCCAGTCATTGCTGATATTTATTCCAGTAATTGCTGATATTTATTCCAGTCATTGCTGATATTTATTCTAATGTATTGAATCCTGATATTTATCCAGTATATTTATTTATTAGAGTCCAACTATTTATTCCTGAGAAACCAGTACACAGCTAATCAAACCCATGTAAGAAATGTGAATGTGATTACCTAAGTGAACTTCCTTCAAACCCAGAGAACTTTTACATAAACGAAACGTATTTTTCTATAACAGTGGTGTGGTGTCCTTCTTTTTGTGTGGTGTGCAGGGAGTTATTATTTGGTCATAGCCGGCTTAACACAACAGACTTCTACCACCTTGTCACTCAAGCCAAGCTACCCCCCTTTGTGCTGGGCTTGCCCATCGCAGGTCCAACATAAAATTGGTGCTCAGCGGTTGGGATCACGAGCCGTGCTGTTGTGAACCTCATAATAATTCAGTGTGCATCACGGGTACACACCCGGAGTATTCTCCTAGCGGCCTTCTAATTCTGCGATTTTGCTTTTTCTAAATTCTTTCCTGGAGGTGGGTGGAGGTGACCCTCAGAGAGTTCCTATCCTTAGAACCTACTTCGGTGTGGTTGTCCACACTTTCAACTGACAAAAATGGAATTCAAAATGTCAGAGCTCAAGACCTATACTGTGGCACAGCTCAAGAAGTTCTGTCAGGAAAGGGGAATGTTCGTTAGGCGAGGAGCCAAGAGAGAGGAGCTCCGTACTAGTCTGCGAGCCTGGGTGGAAGCGCACACGGAGGGAACGGTGGAGGAGGAGGAATCAGACAGGGAAACAGTCATTGAGATGATTAGAGAATGTCCCTCGGGGTGGGTGAGATGTCAATCAGCCCCAAGGTAGCCTCATGGGAGGGCAGTAGTGTATCATCAAGAGGGTTATCAGAAACCGAGTTAGCTGACAGGAGGGAGGAAAGACAGTTAAGGTGGGAGTTGGCCAAGCTGGAGATGGAAGGGAGGAGAATGGAACATGAGTTCAAGCTACGAGAACTCGACCTCAAGACCATTAATAATACTCCGGGGGGTGTCGAGTCCAAGGAAATTGCCAGGGAGCCTAAGCCCCATTTACCAAAGGACGTGGTCGTCAGTTATTCCGCTGGGGACGACATAGCCAAGTGGCTGGCAGCCTATGAGGTCTCCTTAAGAGCCCATGGGATCCATGAGAAGCACTGGGGTGGTGGATTGTACCAGTACATGCCTCCGACAGGAAGGGATGCCCTATTGGCCCTAGACTGGGAGGAACAGGTAGACTACCCCGCCATGAAGGTGGCGCTCATTAGAAAGTTTGGGTTGACCCCGGAGAAATACCGGCAAAGGTTTAGGGGCAGCCACAAGCTGAGCTCACAAAATTGGGTTGACTTCCTGGATTTTGCCAAGAAAGCCCTGGAAGGGTGGGTCCAAGGTAGTGAGGTGGAGGACTATCAAGGGTTGTATGACTTAATCCTCAAGGAGCATCTACTCGAGAAATGTCTTCCGAGCTGAGGCAACACCTGGTAGACAGCAAACTTACTTGCCCCCGTAAGCTTGCTGAGGAGGCGGACATTTGGGCGAGTACCCGAGTGTCCACGAAGGGGACTGGAGGAGATTCTCAGAAGTCCGGACAGGGCGCTCCCCAGAGGAAAGAGGGGGGAGATAATAAGAAAGAGTTCTCCAAAGGCCCCCAAAATAACTTTAAGGGGAAAAACACCTTTTCCAACTCTAAGGCTAACCCGCAGAAGAACCCTAACCCTGGCCAGAGTCAGCAGCCAAGGGTTGTCCATTGCTTTGAGTGCGGTGGTATTGGACATTACAAAGGAGACCCGAAATGCCCAAAGAGACCACCCCCTCCCACTGGAGGAAAGGCCCCGGGAGTCGCTAGTGTAGCGCTCGGGGAGGAGATGTCCTTAAGTAAGGGAAGGGAGTGGGCGGGAGTCACCTTAGTGTCCCTGGGTGATCGGGAGATGGTTCCAAAGATCCAGGTGCCCGCGAATACTACCAAGTATGGGCAGTGGATCACCATCAATGGCCATAGAGGGGAAGCTCTGAGAGATACAGGAGCCAGTATGACTATGGTAAGGAGTTATCTGGTGTCCTCGGAGCAGGTGATGCCAGGCGTACTTCATCCAGCCGCAATGGCTGACGGCAGAATGGGTCACTATCCTGTGGCCGAGGTTCCCTTTGAGTGGGGAGGGGTTGCAGGTCCACTTCGAGTCGCCATAAGCCCCGCCGTGCCAGTCGATTGTTTGCTGGGCAATGATATGGAGCACAATGCTTGGAAGGAGGTGGAATACCGGACTCATTCTGAGATGCTGGGTACACCTGATTGGGCCTGTGTGAGTACCAGGTCGGCGACTGCTCGAGAGGAGAAGTCGCAGGGGTCGGAGTCTGGAACAATGGCCCGCCCCGTAGCTGCTGATGAGGGAGCATGTCGAGGACAGGAGGAGCCTGCCTCGACGTCCGTACCCCGTGAGGCGGATAGGCCACCTGCGGAGGTGGACCCGGAGTCCACGGAGGAGGACATGGTTCCGTTGGAGAACTTACCAATCCCCGCTGATTGGCGAGTGGAGGGAGGTCCGTCCAGGGAGGAACTGAGCAAGGGACAAAGGGAATGTCCCACCCTCGAGGGTCTGAGGCAACAGGCTGAAGCCCAAGCAGCGGGTAACGAGTCTGGGAACTATCATGTTTACTGGGAGGATGGCCTTCTCTGCAGTGAACCCAGGGCGCCAGTGCACAGATTGTCACGGGCCCTGGTAGTCCCACAGTGTAACCGAGCCTTCCTGTTAGAGTTGGCTCATGAGATTCCCTTGGCAGGACACTTGGGTCAGGACAAGACCTTTGCCAGGCTTGTCCCCCACTTTTATTGGCCTTGAATGAGGGTGGCGTCCGACGCATACTGTCGGTCGTGTGTGTCATGCCAAGCCAGTGGGAAAACAGGGATGAAGCTGAAAGCTCCCCTGGAACCACTTCCCGTCGTTGGCACCCCCTTTGAAAGGGTGGGCATCGACATTGCTGGGCCCCTAGATCCACCGACAACCTCCGGTCACAGGTTTATCCCGGTACTGGTGGATCATGCCACAAGGTATCCAGAGGCAATTCCTCTGAGAACCATCACTGCACCGGTGGTGGCAAAGGCCCTGATGGGGATCTTTACCCGAGTGGGTTTCCCCAAGGAAGTTGTGTCTGATAGGGGGACCAACTTCATGTCAGCATACATGCGGGCAATGTGGAAGGAGTGTGGAGTGACCTACCGGTTCACCACTCCGTATCACCCACAGACCAATGGCCTTGTGGAAAGATTCAACAAGACATTGAGGGGTATGATCAGAAGTCTACCCGAAAGCCTGCGGAGGAAATGGGATGTCCTCCTACCCTGTTTACTTTTTTCTTACAGGGAAGTGCCGCAGAAGGGAGTGGGCTTCAGCCCCTTCGAGCTTTTGAACGGGCACCCTGTACGTGGACCTCTCAGCCTGGTGAGGGACTCCTGGGAAAAGTCTCCCCGGAAAGTTCCCCAGGATGTGGTGAGCTACATGCTGGCCTTCCGGAGCCAAATGGCTAAGTTGTGGAAGCAAGCTTCTGACAACTTGGAAGCCAGCCAGGCAGTGATGAAAGCGTGGTATGACCACAACGCTCACCCAGTGGAGCTGGAGCCTGGATAGAAGGTGTGGGTGATGGAGCCGGGAGAGCTGAGCGCTCTTCAGGACCGTTGGACAGGCCCCCATGAGGTATTGGAAAAGATGGGCAAGTCTACCTACCTGGTGGACGTCAAGACCCCACGGCATCCCCATAGGGTGCTGCATGCCAATCGCCTCAAGCCCCACTATGAGAGGCCCAAAGTCATGTTAATCATGGTGACTGATGGATCGGAGGAAGAGGACACTGAGCCTCTCCCCGACCTGTTTGTGTCTCAAGAGAAGGATGGGTCAGTGGAGGGAGTGAAACTCTCACCATCCCTAACTCTGGAGCAGCAGGAGGAATGCCGCCAGGTCTTGGGGTCATTCTCTCCTCTGTTCTCCCTTGTCCCGGGTAAGACCCATCTGTGTGTTCATGACGTGGACACCGGTGACAGCCCACCTGTGAAGTCTAAGTCTTACCGGCTGTCGGACAAGGTGAAGGCCAGCATCCGAAGTGAAGTAGCTAAGATGCTGGAGCTCGGAGTCATTGAACCTTCGAATAGCCCTTGGTCTAGCCCGGTGGTTTTAGTTCCCAAAGCTGCACCACCTGGCACCACGCCAGAATTGCGATTCTGCGTGGACTATCGAGGACTCAATTCGGTCACGAAGACCGATGCTCATCCGATCCCTCGGGCGGATGAACTAATTGACCGGTTGGGAGCTGCCCAATATCTGAGTACCATTGACCTCACAGCAGGGTACTGGCAGATTCCCATGACTGATGGAGCAAAGGAAAGGTCAGCCTTCTCCACACCTGATGGACACTACCAGTTCTGTGTGATGCCCTTTGGGCTCAAGAACGCTCCTGCAACATTCCAGCGCCTGATGAACACGATCCTCACTGGGAAGGAATCCTTCTCTGCTGCTTACCTGGACGACATTGCCGTCTTCAGTAGCAGATGGGAGGATCACTTGCAGCACCTGCAAGACGTTCTCCAGGCCCTGGAACAAGCTGGTCTGACGATCAAGGCCAGCAAGTGTCAGATTGGGCAGGGATCGGTGGTGTATTTAGGTCACTTGGTGGGCCGGGGAACGGTGCAACCCCTTCAGGCAAAGATTGAGGCAATCGTGGCCTGGGAACCCCCCAAGACCCAGACTGAGGTCCGAGCCTTCCTGGGCCTCACAGGTTACTACAGACGGTTCGTGAAGGGGTATGGCACTATCGTGGCTCCCCTTACTGAACTCACGGCCAAGAAGCAACCCAGGAGAGTCATCTGGACCGAGGCTTGCCAATGAGCCTTCGACACTCTGAAACAAGCATTGTGCAACACTCCAATTTTGAAGGCTCCAGATTTCTCAAAGGAATTAATTGTCCAGACAGACGCATCCGACATTGGCATTGGGGCGGTGCTATCGCAACTCAATGAAGAGGGTCTGGATCAACCCGTGGTCTTCCTGTCACGGAGACTACTTCCCCGGGAACAGAGATGGAGTACCATTGAGCGGGAAGCCTTTGCGGTGGTCTGGGCACTGAAGAAGCTGCAACCATACATGTTTGGTTCGCACTTCCTGGTTCAGACAGACCACCGACCCCTTCGTTGGCTCATGCAGATGAACGGGGAAAACCCAAAACTGTTGAGGTGGTCTATCTCCCTACAGGGAATGGACTTTCGGGTGTAACATCGGCCCGGAGCTGACCACGCCAATGCAGACGGTCTCTCCAGGTATTTCCGCCTTAGTGTTGAGAACTCCCAAGGGGTTGGGTAGCTCTCCCCACCTTCAGCTGGGGGGGACGCGTGTTAGACCTGTCTGCTTCTGAGAGTCCCCTCACACTATGATTTATTTTGTTCCCCCATGCCTCCTAAAATTTGTCGCTTTTTCTTTGTCTACCAGGACCTTTTTGTGTGTTGTCCCATGGGGCTAGATACTCCTTGATGCCCAGTTGCTCACCAAGTTCCTGGCCCCTATGTACAAGGCGCCTGACGGAACCGGTGGCATAACAAACTGGGGTTGTCAACCCTAAAATGGTAGACACCATTGTCCCCTATGAGAGTGACTCCCATTGGAGCCCCTCTGACCTCTGACCCTTTGAAGGTTTTGGCGCACTTTGTGTAACCTGCAAACCTGACAGGAATCCCCTCAGGAGTTACAAGTACACAAAATGGCTGCCTTAGGAAGCCCAGTACGGTGGCTCCTAATGACCAAAGAGATACCTTGAAAGGGCCATGTCATTGACATAGCCAGGGAAGGCTTTAGAACCTTCTGGCTCGTGCTGGCATCCTAGGGCACTGGCTATATAAGGCCCAGTCCCTGGCGGCTATTTTGGAATGATCAAAGAACACCAGAAGAAGAAGACTTGACCCCAGATTGACACCTGCCCTGTTAACCCCCTGAGGCAGCTGATAGCGCAGGCAGAAGAGCAGTAGAGGTTGCTGGTGTGGACCCTGACTGGCGTTCCAGTCAGAAGAGTGAGCAGTGACCTCTCGCCTTCAGCGCCTGGTCAGCGAGTGCCCAATTGCCCCTCAGAGACTTTGGCCATAGTTAGAGCCTCCCCGCCCCCCAGTGGTGAGATCGCGACTGCAACTCTTAAGAGTGCCCCCTTCAACTTAAGTGCCTCCTGGCGGGCGTTCGGACGTCTCCGAACCCACTGCCGTCGACGCGCTGTTTGTGGATAGAAGGTGAGGTGCTGCGCTGGGGCGGGGAAAAGCTGGCCTTAATTTGGGCGATTACTGTCTCTGCCCTGCCCGAGTGACTTGGGAGCTGGTGTGTGGGCGGGAGCCCCCCCGTGAGTGAGCTCGGAGGGAGGATCGCGGAGCCCCTGGACCCCCCCTTCGCCCTTGGGAGAAGTGCCATACTGACTGGAGCGCTTACCGGCGCTGCCGAAGTGAGGTGGGCCGTCTCTACCCCTGAAGTTGCTGCGTTGTTGTGGAACTGTGATGCAGCCTCATTTTGAACTGTGCGCGCAGGTGTTTGGCCCCTCCGGCAGCCCGTTCGAGGGTCCCAAGACTTGTGAACTGGAGCCGACTTCGGAAACCCCGCCTGCGCTGACAGAAGTGCACAGACTCCTCCCGCAGCAGTAGCATTGAACCGGCTGGCGGCGGAGTGTAATTGCCGTAGTCATTTTATGCCTTTATCTTCCAGATATACGCGCAATGAGTTGTGAGTGCAACTAAGGGATTATCACGCGTATCTTGTGCCCAGAGAGCCCAAACCCGTGAACACTTCAAAAACTGTTAGAGCGCGCATTCCGCATTGAATGACAAACGTAATGTGTTTACCCTGAAAGGGATTAATTGGTGGCAGCGATACCAGAATGACCCTGTGATATTTATGTGAAACGATCAGTATCTAACCTGCTAGGAAACTGTACTGCATCGCTGATATTTATTCCAGTCATTGCTGATATTTATTCCAGTCATTGCTGATATTTATTCTAATGTATTGAATCCTGATATTTATCCAGTATATTTATTTATTAGAGTCCAACTATTTATTCCTGAGAAACCAGTACACAGCTAATCAAACCCATGTAAGAAATGTGAATGTGATTACCTAAGTGAACTTCCTTCAAACCCAGAGAACTTTTACATAAACAAAACGTATTTTTCTATAACAGTGGTGTGGTGTCCTTCTTTTTGTGTGGTGTGCAGGGAATTATTATTTGGTCATAGCTTAACACAACAGCCTTCTACCGCCTTGTCACTCAAGCCAAGCTACCCCCCTTTGTGCTGGGCTTGCCCATCGCAGGTCCAACATTTATGTTTTAAAAAACTAACACTGAGAAGGATGAACGTCTAATTCAAGTCTGCAACTTTCGGTTTACCTTGTGCTTTATACAACTAACCTATGTGACTTGGTAAGTGTGTGTACTAAAAGCGAGGCATGAGGTTGCAGTCACTTTCAACCACCTGTTATGATGTGTGGCTTCCGTCAGGCGATTGGTGATCTCAGCTGTGAAGTCTCAGGTCTCCCTTAGCTTGTTGTTCTGATCAGCCTGTTTTCCCATCCTTGATAGATGGCTTCTACCCGGGCTGCAGCACAGATCGTACAGTCCTTTCAGCAAAAGACAAATTGAACTGCAGCTCAGATTCTAATAATCCAACTATTCTGATTTTATTGGACTCATCTGTGGCATTTGAACTGTCAACCACTTCATTCTTCTGTTGAGACTGAAGGATGTTGGGATTGGCCTGGTTTTCTGATTTCAGCCAGGCTCTGGTATATACCACTACCGTTTTCTCTCCGGTCTGAGCCTAAAGTGCTGACATTTTGTAAAATGTTAAAATCCTGGCTCTGCTTTAATATTAATTGAGTAGTATTGCTGGCTTTCTTGTGCGTCTGTGCCGTCATTAGGCCTGGTCCTGTGATGGAGCAAGGTTTCATACATACAGAAACTTGCTTGTATTCAATCCTCTCAAAATAACATGAAACTTATTAACCAACATGTTTTGTGATTACTAAAACCGCACTACACAACAGTTGTAGTATCTAGGGGAAGCTTAACTATGTGCTTTTACTAACAGTAATCCGAGTGTGCTAATATGACCGCCGAAAACACGGAAATCTTTCTATGCATGCGTCTACTACATCTACATAGTGTGACGTATCTCTGCTTTTGGTGGGAGCTCTTTGCAGCTGCACACTAGTGCCAGAGATGGCTGCTTCATGTTTTACATACTATTGCACATGCTCCTGCTCCAACTAAAACGTATGTGTACTGCTTAACTATTAATGCTACAGTTAAAATAAAGTAATGGGGTTAGAGTAGAATGAAGTGGTATACATTGCATTAATTTATTTGTCTATTCTAATATGTCTCTCTTTGACTTCATTGATAGCTCATATTTGGACCTGGACGGGTGTCGCAAACTCCATTTTAAATCTGATGATCATGCGCAGATGTTATGTTATGTTATGTTGAGTCTGCTTATATAGCGCATGGCTACCTCAGCAATGGGGCAGATGACATTGACACCCTCATAGCTTTGACATTAAATTGGTGCCAGTTCCCATCTTATTTGCGACGTTCATGGGAAACCTACCTAGTCACCCTGAGCAAGAGGAAGAGAAAGCACAGAACTTTATACACTGTATTTGAATTGAAATAATATTGCTGGGTGGAATAAAAAGGCATGGGAAAGTAAATTATGGGCGGGAACATTGATCAATTACATTGAATGTAAATGACCTCATACTGGTATGGTGTGATGACATCTCCTCGTCTTTCTGACCAATCAAATTAAGGGAACACATAGAAATTTCATCATTAATGGGGTGGTACACACGCTGAAATGGTATAACTAAGGTAGGCTTAGTCAGTTTGATTGTCTGACTTGTCACAGACCTGTCACTGACCCAACGTATGCTGAAGGAGAATCGAGAGCAGAGTGCTAGTTGAGCACTTTGACAGAAGAATCAGGAGTTTTGCTGAGGGAGAAGAATCGATCTACCCAGTCGGGGTCCGAGAGTAGTCAAGAGTAGCCGTAGAGAGAGGTGTAACGCTGGCGTTGCACTTAGCGGTGGTTGCCTGTCCTGTCCTGCACCTGTCCTGTCCTTTTGGCATCTGATAAGTCGGGAGCCTTTTCTCTTTTCCCAGCCTGTGGCCAGGGTTGGTCTTCACACCGTTCTAGGTAAATATAATCTGTGTGGTATTTCCTTTCTCACCCTTCCCAGGTACTATGTCTAAGGTCTTAATTAAGTTTCCAAAGATTTTTTCCTTGGTTTATTATTCTTATTCTTGAGAAACTATTGAATAGTCTGTACTGGATTTTGACTCACAAAATATTGCATAGATAAAGTGTTTAAAACTTTCCTGAGTCTTTGGTTTATTTTTCATAAGGTAAATGTTATTCTCGACCTGTTATTCTAACTCCTTTGATCCTTAGATTCAGGATTTAGCTTACAAGTGACAAGGATTTAGTAAGTCATGGTGTACAGGTATAAGTCCAAAGGTGAATCAAGCATTTATAGGCAGGAAGTTAAATTGGATTACTAGTTGAAAGTGTGAATGATTATGGGCCCAGGTAAGTATGTTTTACTGAACTGGTAATCCCGCGCCATCACCAGCCCCCAGAAACCCTGGGGCTTATTTACAAGCCCCTTGTGCCGCAGGTTTGTCACATTTGACATACGAAAACGTGACGCACAGACGGCGCAAAGGGCTTGTAAATAAGCCCCCTTGTTTGAGTGAACGCTGCAATCTACATAACTCAAAAATGAATGAATACAAATTCATAAAAATGTTTGAATGGGACCTCCACCTGACCAGGTTCTAATGGCAGGCATGCAAACATACTTTTTGCATCTATGCAGTTATAGTTATCATATGATGACAGATTAGCTCTATACAAAGCTTCTAACTAGGTGAATACGTTTTTCCCCCAGTGTTCCTCTAATCATCCATGCTAAAGGATGCGGAAGCACAGGCCAAATATAAAGGTTCCCATCACAAGGTGTGACACTTAGCAAGACATCCATCCCGACATGCATCATGCATCGACCTATCCTCTGAGGTTCATTTTATCGCTTCCGGGCAGGATTAACAATACTTTATTGTTCAGGTGAGGGCAGAGGACAGCAGAAAAGAGTGCTGAGGTACGGTGACTATGGATGGACTGCAGCTCTCGCCACTACTCTCCTGTAGTGTTTTGTATCGCTCTTTGCAGACACGTGGTTGCTGTTTAGCGAAAAACTGCTCTGTTGTTCAGATTATTTATATGAAGTGTCATTTGAAACTTCCAAATGGCCACCAAAAAAGTTTTGTCTTGAATGTCCTTTTTCCAGATCTACTTGCAGGGGATCTGCTGGAAGAGAGGTGAGAGGAAGAGGAGGTGAAAGAAGAGACCACTGCAAATGGGCAGAGAATGTGAGTGAAGGGAGATGAAGGAAGAGGAAGGGAGGAGAGGATGGACAGAACCAGGGATTGTGAGAACGGGGGAATACATCTTTCCAGTTGATGAGGGGAAGAGAGAAAGCTGCAGAATGTGAGAATAGAGGCTATCTGGGAGAGTTTTGTGGTGTGAGGAGAAAAAAGAGAGCAGTAGATTTAGGAGACGGGACAGAAGCAATAGCCAGAGAAAAACAGAGAGAGAGGGAGCTGAGGGGAAGGATAGGGAGAAGATGCAGGAATATCTGAGAGATAAAGGGAGGCACGAGGGGAAGAATCAGTAAAAGATGCAGGAATATCTGAGAGATGAAGAGAGACATGAGGGGAAGGATAAGGAGAAGATGCAGGAATATCTGAGAGATGAAGGGAGACATGAGGGGAAGGATAAGGAGAAGATGCAGGAATATCTGAGAGATGAAGGGAGACATGAGGGGAAGGATAAGGAGAAGATGCAGGAATAGCTGAGAGATAAAGGGAGGCATGAGGGGAAGAATAAGGAGAAGATGCAGGAATACCTGAGAGATGAAGGGAGACATGAGGGGAAGGAGTGGGAGAAGATGCAGGAATATCTGAGAGATGAAGGGAGACATGAGGGGAAGGATAAGGAGAAGATGCAGGAATATCAGAGAGAAGAAGGGAGACATGCAGGAGTGTGGAGGCACACTCTGTCAGGCTTATTGTATTTGTAGTAGCACGACACACAACTTAGGGCAACATGCTCCACTTCACGTCCTAGTGTATTTAAGAAGTCCAAGAACGCATCTATTTCCACGTACAGCACACACTACACAAAATAATCACATCTAAAGTTCCCCTTTTGTAGAAGATGCAGTAAGCCATGCACCGAGAAATACATTCACTCGCCCAGGATCGCACAATTTGCTCAGGAGTGCAGTTGAGATTTGAATGTACAACTTTGGTTTTTAATAAGTATTGCAATAATGATGACCTTTCAACATTTACTACTTGAATTTCTATAGCACCTGTCCATCCCTTACAAATTCATCTCTGGAGACACTGGTGTTAATGAATGTATTGATTTAATTTTCTGTGAAATAAGATAGGCACAGAGCTAACGTGTTTACCACCATCTTGTAAGTCAATAACAGGGAAATGAGTATTGAGTGTGCCCTCCTCCGCCTGCACTGCATTTTGCTCTCCCATGTAGAGTGGTTTTCCTTTGAAACTAACCACACCTCTGAAACTCCTACTGATTGCACTGTGAAGAGGGGCTCTGTCGTGCCTTAGCCAGGGCTGGTTTGTGATTGCAATTTGGCCCGGGCACTGCCCAAAAAAGTGACCCACATTCATGGGGAATGACCTTTCATGAAACGCCATTTGGTTGCTCTTAGAGGTCTCATTTGTGGAGAAATGTTTGGTAAATTAAGCATTTTAAAGCTTATCGAGCCAGCACTTTGGTAAAGACTAGGAGCAATGCATTTCAGTAAACCGAATACTTACTTGCAGTCTTACAGGTATATGCATCATTAAATAAGTTTGCGATTCCTTAATTGCGATTTTTAAGGAATCGCAAATAAAGAATCGCAAAACGCGATGCATCACGGAAATAGCGAAAAAATAAGAAATCGGTAAAATTCGCAGAATTTATTGCGATTTCTTGTGTTTGCGAACTCGCAAATTGCGATTTCGCAAATTGCGATTTCGCAATTTTCGGGGTCGCACATTGATGCATTTTGATGACATCAGAACCAGAAAGTGTGCTGTCCAAGCCTCTTTTTCAGTGCTGAGGCTCAGGGGGAGGAGGGAGCTGGCTCTGGGAGCAGAGGAGAGGGAGAGGGAGAGGGAGAGAGACTGAGTACACCTGAAAAGAACTTAAAAATGGAACCTGAAAATCCAACAGAGGACAGCCAAAGTGCTAGGAAAAGAAAAGTTAAATTCTCAGAGAAAGAAATAGAAACTGTAATTGAGGGTGTAGTGCACAGCAATGACAAGTTGTTTGGAAAAGCTTCACTGAAGGTACCTGAGCAGGAAAAAAGGAAGATATGGATCAGAATTCAGAACCGAGTCAATGTCATTGGGGTGACTCACCGTACCACTGAGGAACTTAAAAAGAGATTGTACGACCTGCACAGTCGTGTCAAGGCGCGCATTGCAGACCGTTTGAAGGAGGCACATAAGACAGGAGGGGGCACACCACCAGACACTGGAAACACTCCCATGGAGGGATCGGTGGAGTCAACAATCCAGCCAGAAGCTGTTGTTGGTGTCACACAGCTGGACACCTCAGAAGCTGCACACACGTCTGAAGGTAAGAGGAATGCATGTTTATGTTGTCCCAATTACTGAAGTCAGGATGTCAGCTCAGCACAGCGTAAGTGCACACTGTAAAGCATGTACTACAATTCCATTACTAAGGGAAGTGCATCATGGGAGTTGTAGTCAGGCCAAGTAGTTACAATGACACACACACACACATGCCAAAAACGGTTTCAAATAGTGTAGCAGATGTTCGAAAGAACATGAAATTGATTAATTGTGAACTGTGACATAACCTCACAAGCATACATTGATGCTGTTTTGCACTGTTTAACCTCACATATGCAGAACGTGATGAGGCCGGGGACAGTGATGGTCTGGAAATGCACCACAGCAGCGCATCAGAACATGAGGACACACCAGCTCTGCCAACTACCCGGTCACATGTGCCTCATTCCCGTAGGTCACCTGTCCTTAAACTGCGTCCCATGGCGTCTGATGATGAGGTCAGTGCTGCACCTGCGGTCAGTGTACGTCAAAGATTTCGCGCCACACCCACACCAACACAGATCCGGAGAGGCAATCGCAGATTGCAACAGAGAAGACGCAGACCACTCAGACCACAGCAGGTGGACAAGACAAATCCGGTCTGGGGTGGCTTGGAGGGACAGATGCTCCGTTCACATCGCCTGCAGGGCAAGAACACTTGATTAGTGAAGGAGGAAATAGCTAAGATGTCAGGCAACATTCCAGTACTGGCCAGTAGTGTCCAGGAACTGACAAAGGTCATGCAGGAGGGGCATGCATCGCGCAATAGACAGGACTGGCAACTGATGCAGCAGCTCAAACAGCAAGGAAAGTCGAACAATAGGCTGGCCACAGCCACAACACTGCTGGCGCGTAGATCTGTGACAATGCAGACCGAAATGTGTCATTGGAGCGGAGATGTTGCCAAAGCACTAGATCAAGTGACAAATGCGGTAGAGATGATGAATGCATCTACTAGCAGAGTGAACATGACTGCACAGGAAGAAAGTAGTGAGTGTGCCTCAAGCCTGAGCAGTATAACAATGCCTGTTGCAAGTGCAGTGGGACGCAATACACGCAGCGCCACCCCATCCACTACCAATGTAAGGCAAGAAGATGCTGCCGCAGACAGACGTCTGGGTGTCCGAGGGAAAAAACCCTAGGCTCCCATTCTCAAATTTGGCTTTAAATGGTGACGTAACCATTGCTACGATGTGACCTAATCACTGACTCTCAAGTACATTTCATTTGAAATTTAGATTTATTGTTTTTGGCCAAGACTCTTGTGACATTAGTCACTTTGGCAGTTTGCTTCAGTTCCCTGGTCATGATTCATTCACATAAAGTATACTTGTCATTGCATGTACTGTGTTTGTGTCATCATTACTCACCTTAGAAGTAATTCTGTGTATTCTACAATCTGCGCCTTCACACTTCTGTTGCGCCTGATCCTTGTAGGGCAGGGTGGTGTTGCACTTGTTGGTTCCCATCCTCCGAGTCACTGTTAGACAGCTCCATTTCTAAACCTCCCTTTGTCGGTATGTTGTGCAGCATGGCACATGCTGCCACTATCTTGCAGCATTTTACGGGATTGTATTTCATTGCTCCTCCGGTCTTATGAAGGCGTCTAAATCGGCTCTTCAGCAGCCCAAATGTTCACTCTATCATGTTCCTTGTTGAGATATGTGCTGCATTGTATCTCCTTTGTGCGGCAGTGGCAGGATTGAGATATGGTGTCATCAGGTAATTTTGCAAGGCGTATGTGCTGTCACCTACATGTGAGGTATGAAAGGCTGTCAGTAGTTGTTTGACATTAACATTTGTACAAGGAATGGAATGATGTATTGCACATATTTACCTAGCAAATGTCCCTCTCCAAACTCTCCCCTTGCTAGACGGGTCTGAATGCCACTTTGCCTGAAGATATATGAATCATGTGCACTGCCTGGAAATTGTGACACAATGTCCGTAATGATGTTTTTGGCATTTCACACAACCTGAATATTGAGGGAGTGATAACATTTCCTATTCCTATACAAATATTCCTGAGCTGCAGGGGGACAAATTGCCACATGGGTGCAATCAATACAACCCAGTACTTGGGGGAAGCCAGCAATTTGGTAAAACTCCTGCTTGGTCTTTGCAATTTCACGGGCTGTGGTAGGGAAACTTATGTGTGTGTGTATCCGGACCATCATGGCATCAAGGAACGCTTCGAATATTCGTGACAATGCACTTTGCGACACACCTCCTACTACTGCAATTACTCCCTGAAAAGTGCCTGATGCCAGTAGATGTAGGCAACATAAAATCTGGACATGCGTTGGAATTGCATTGGTCCTATGAGTCTGTCGTTGCAATATGGGGTCCAATTCATTGATTAGATCATGTATCATTTGGCCATTCAGGCTATACTTATCATATATTTTGTCCTCCTCCTGTCCTAGCAAAGTTATGCGGACTCTGAAGATGCGCTCATTGATTTGCCTCCCTCTCTGTCGAGCAGCTTGCAGCCTCATCCTCCTCGCCATCAGGTACAGCCCAGCCATTTTGATTTCTGGGACCTCATTGTGGGTGTGTTTAAATCAGTTTCAGTTGCTCTTTAGCTGTTTCAGATTTGCGCTCAGTTTTACCACCTGGTTGTGTCCCTTCTTAAATTGCGGTTGCAATTTTGCGATTTCCATAAAAATCGCAATTTGCGATTTTTCATGCATTTCAATTGCGATTCCATATTTGCGATTTTTTATTTGAGAATCGCAAATGAGAAATCGCAATGGTTTTCTCAGAATAATTTAGCAATTCCTTATTTTTGTGAAAAGTTACACAATTTCGCAAAAATAAGGTTGATGCATTGCATCACTGTAAATAGCGATCGCAATTGCTCTTTTTTTGCGATTCACAATTTTTGGGACTTCTAAATCGCTTGATGCATGTGCCTGATAATGCCCTACACAATGTAGTCAGATAATCTTCTCCAACCAGCTATGCCCTTGACTCTGATCATCACATATATCAGAAATCCAGTACAAAGTCAAGGAGGAAGTGTTTGACTGGAATCTCTGTGAATAGAACCTGTATTGACTAAAGTAAGAGGAAGAGCAGCTCTGGACCTCTGCCTTGGAGATTAGAACATCTAATGACAAACAGTAAAAAATTATATTTTGCATATAATCCATACAAACATTTTGCAAAACACTTAAAAGAAATGAAATCTAGCTCCATCACACATTGTCAAGGCGTCGCTTTCCTCAGGATCTGTCGTGAAGTTATAAAGACCCACCTCTCGATACCTCCAATTCCGAATGTAATTACTACACAGAATCTTGGAGTGATCAAGCGGGGGGAAAAGGGAGTTAGGAAGGGGACAGCAGGGAAGGAGATCTGGAAAGGAAAAGTTAGTAACAAAACATTCCGTAAATCTAAATTGGCTTTGGAACCTAGAGCCAAAGCTGAATTATTCTGCAAAAACCTGTTGCTTAATCACAGACACTGAAGATACATTAGACTTCTTGATAATAAATACCAAATCTTTCACAACAACCTTTTCACCATATTGTTATTCTCTTGTGAATAGCGACAAAACATTCTTATCATAATTTTGTTATTCTCTTGTGAATTGCGACAGATTCTCTTTAAGCAAAAACAAAACTCACTCCTTAGTAAATAACCTCTTTACCAAAACTCTGTGAGCAAACCAATACAAAATCACACTGCTATATTTGTCTTCAGATATAGCTAAAACTCCTCTTGACCTTTTCTCCCTAAAGACTTTTCAAAGAAAGAGTTGCGCAAAAACAAACAGTTTTAAAAATGAATGCACGCGCTTTCACATACTTTGCACTTTTAAGTTAAACATCTCTTGCCAGCAACTAGATGTAAACGCAGTTTTCAAAGAGCAAATATATCAATGATTTCACACTTCTGTGCTTTTAATTATTCCTCATAACATAAACTATTAGTTTTATCAAATATGAATCAAGAAAGTATACTCAAAGGACTTTAGCGCCGAGAACTAGGATTGATAAGTCCTACCTGTAGAGTACGACCTACTCTACTACCTTTGAAGGACAAAACGTCCCCGAAATGGCTCTTCCAACCGATGACCTTGCACAAGGAGCAAGCTGGATACTGACACCCCCCTTGGAAACGATCCTCAAGGCCTCCGATGGAATCCTTCGTCAAAAACAGCTGAGACTCTGCAAATGGGAGAGGGAGCAAGAAGAGAACACAGCCACTCCCCAGACGATTCCAGAATAGTGAGCACAGGAGACAGGGCGCGGTCGCGTAAGCCAACGTGCTTACGGCGCCCACGTTTGCGACCGGGCTACCAAACCTCACGCATTACGCGTGAGCATGCCAAACCTCACTCATTACGCGTGAGCATGCCAAACCTCACTCATTACGCGTGAGCATGCGATTAGGCGGAAACATAGCAAACAGCAGCCAAAGGACAGGAAAACCTGCACAAACCTACAAACAGGGATGCAACTTAACAGCACAAGCAGGTTTAAAGCACATCAGCCACCAACGCCCTCCCAAAGAGGACTGATGCATTTTGCCACAAGGGCAACTCCGAATGCAGAGTGGGGCGGGCCCTAGACCACAAGCCACCCTAGCCCTGACATTACACCCCCCTCCCAAGAGTGGTCTAGGGCCCGGCTTTAGAGGGTGGAGGAGGTGGAAACGGCGCACCAAACGCGGGGCATGAACATTCGCAGCCGGCTCCCAGGAATCATTTTCAGCACCGTATCCCTTCCAGGAGACAAGATACCACAACCTGGAACCCCGACGTCTAGAATCCAAAATGTCTCGCACCTCATACTCCCAATTACCATGAACCAAAATCGGAGCTGGACGGGGAGCCAGATTCTGAGTAGCAGGTTTAAGGAGGGAAGTATGAAACACTGGATGAATTCTTAAAGACTTAGGCAACAACAACTTGAATGTCACAGGGTTCACCTGTCGAAGAACTGGGTAAGGACCAATGTACTTAGGTTGAAACATGCTTTTGTGCTTGAAGTTCAAGTTCTTGGTAGACAACCAAACTTTATCCCCAGGGGCATACACAGGACCTGAACGATGTTTTTTGTCATATTGCTCTTTGTATCTCTTCTTGCTTTGCAACAAGCGCTCCTGAATTTGACGGTGAATAGCTTGCATGAGTTGTACAGAGTCTCTAACTGCTGGTACACCACCATCATCTTTAGCCATAGTCAATGGTATGGCGTTAGGTTCATAGCCATAGAGTGCCTGGAACGGAGAGGAACCGGTTGATGAATGTGGCGAAGTGTTATACGCAAATTCAGCAATCCAAAGCAAATCCAACCAAGATTTCTTAGAGTCCGTAACATAACACCTCAAGTATTGTTTCAAAGTTTGGTTCAGTCTTTCAGTCTGCCCATCAGTTTGGGGGTGATAACTAGTGGACATGTTGGAGGTGATGTGTAGATCTTTACACCATTGCTGCCAGAATTTGGAAGAGAATTGAGACCCTCGATCCGAAAGCAATACTGAAGGCAGTCCATGTAAGCGCACCACATGTCGCAGAAATATTTGTGCTAACTGTCCCGCAGTGGGTAGCTGTTTACAAGGGATGAAATGAGCATATTTGGTTAAACTGTCCACAACCACTAGAATTACAGTATGGTGTTGAATTGGTGGTAGATCAGTAATGAAGTCCAAAGAAATATGTTTCCATGGTTCAGTTGGTGTCGGTAGAACCTGTAGAAAACCTTTAGGCTTAGTGTGATCGGATTTAAATCTTGCACAGATCTCACAATCATTAGCCATTTTCAGCACATCCTTTTGCAGCGTTGGCCACCAAAACATCTTTTGTATTTTCTCCACAGTCTTCCGAGGGCCTGGATGCCCGGCCATAGGATGTGAATGTAACCAGTTAAACACAGTTTCTTGTAATTGCAAAGAGGGCAGATAAACTTGTTTTCCATGGAAAGGTATCCCTTCTTTGATGGTTTGGTTAGCATTGGAGTTCAACCATGATTTCCACAGAGAAGAAGGAAAGTTTTCATGAATATTCTCCAAAAATTGGTCTGCCGAAAGTACATTAATTACTTTGCCTGGGTCGATTATTGGTTGAGGAGTTCCTTCAAAGCGATGCAAAGAAGAGTCTTTTCTGGACAGGGCATCAGCTTTCTTGTTGTCTTGGCCTGGACGGAAGGTAATTATGAAGTCATATTCGGCAAAGAACATTATCCACCTGAGTTGTCTCGGGGTCAACATTCTGGCTGAGCTCATAAACTGTAAATTTCTATGATCAGTGTACACGGTTACAGTAAATTTCGCTCCCATTATGTAATGTCTCCATTCTTTAAAGGCTTCTAGAATAGCTAATAGTTCTTTTTCAGCTATTACATAATTTTGCTCTGCGGGATTTAATTTTCGAGACATGTAGGCAACCGGATGCATTTGTCCAGTGGTGTGATGTCTTTGAGAGAGGATGGCTGCTATAGCTACATCAGAGGCGTCAGCTTCAATGATAAAGGGTTCCTCCACATTGGGATGCATGAGAACTGGAGCTTCAGTAAAGGCCTTTTTTAACTTCTGGAATGCAAGTTCAGCTTCTGTGGACCATTCAAAGTTCACCTTCTTTCTCAACAATCGTGTGATGGGAGCTACTACAGCAGAAAAGTGATCAATGAAGCGGCGGTAAAAGTTTGCAAATCCCAAAAAGCACTGAATGTCTCGAACAGATGTCGGAGTGGGCCAATCAGCAACAGCCTTGATCTTTCTGTCTGTCATTTTCATGCCAGTTGGAGTGAGGAGGACTCCTAAAAATTCAACTTCATGAACATGGAAATCACATTTAGATAATTTGCAGTACAAATTATGAGATTGCAGGGTGCTCAAAACCTTTTTGACGTGACCTTCATGTTCAGCTTCAGAATCTGAGTAGATCAAAATATCGTCTATATAGACAATAACAAAGAGATCTAGAAACTCTTTCAAGGCATCATTCAAAAAAAACTGAAAAGCAGCTGGTGCATTACACAGCCCGAATGGCATCACCAAGTACTCAAACAATCCATATCGGGTTTTGAAAGCAGTCTTCCATTCATCCCCTTGCCTGATACGAACCAAATGGTAGGCTCCTCTGAGGTCCAACTTAGTGTAGATTTTTGCCTTTTTAACTTGGTCCAATAGAACAGGGATGAGAGGCAATGGGTACTTATTTTTGACTGTGATTTTGTTCAACGCCCTATAATCGATGCAAGCCCTCAATTCCCCATTAGCTTTCGGAATGAAAAATAAAGGAGACGCTGCCGGAGACTTGGAGGGGCGGATGAATCCATTTTCAAGATATTGATCGAGATATTGTCTTAGATGTTGATTCTCTTTTTCAGATAAAGCATAAATGCGACAATTTGGTACACTAGATCCAGGTACAAGATCGATTTGACAGTCATAGCTTCGATGAGGAGGAAGGATGGCTGCCTTAGCTTCACTGAAAACTTCTGCGAAGTCCTTGTAAACTTTTGGTAACAATGTTTCTTTTTCCTCAGCTGTGGCCAATTGACTCAGAATTGGTTTTGAGATATTGAGACAAGACGAATGACAAAAATCAGATAGGAAAACCAGTTCTCTCTTTCGCCAATCTATGGTTGGATTGTGTAAGCAAAGCCAAGGCATTCCTAAAATGAAACCATACTGGGGTGCTTGGATCACATCAAACTGAAGCTCTTCCTTATGTACCTGTTGCTTAGCATCTTCGCAGAACAGAGCAACTTTAGATGTTTGCATGGTTACTGGACCTCCAGCTAGAATTTTTCCATCCACAGCTTGCACTATTTCTGGAGTCTCTTTTTGTTCACAGATGATTCCTAAACGCTGGGCTGTTTCTAAATCTACAAAATTTCCTGTAGCTCCAGAATCGACTAAAACTTCCATTTGGCATGTTTCATGAATTAACCTGATTTGTACAGCTAACCTGAAGTGAGCTTTGTAGTTAGAAACGCATGAGTTCACAGAAGGGAAGGCAATAGTACCCAAGAGATCTCCCTTCAAACATCTTGGGCCAGTTAGTTTTCCGATTTTGGATCTGTTTTTTCCAGAGCAGCTGATTTACTAGAGTTAGGAAATTTTCCCTTTGGTTTCGTTAAACAGTCCTTCACGAAGTGACCTTTTCGGCCACAATAAAGGCATTGTCCATTCTTTCGACGATTATCTTTCTCATCTTTAGACAATGGTTGTCTTAAAGTTCCTATTTCCATTGGCTCTGAACCAGTTTCAGAATTTGCAAATTGAGGCCTAGATTTAGCTTCTGATCTCCAACTTGGTTTATCCGTTCTTTTTTTATCTGATCTCCGTTCAGAGAGTCTATGGTCTAAGCGCAGCGTAAGATTAATCAATTCAGAGCAAATTACAGGTTGGGGATCAATTTGTGCCAGAACATCTTTTAGATCGTCCTTTAAACCTTGATAAAAGAGAGCTGCTCTTTTTTCCTCTGGCCAAGAAGTTTCAGCGATTAATCTGTTGAAATGAGACAGATAAGAAACAAGGTCCCTATTGCCTTGTTTCAATTGAAGTAGTTCTCGATCAGCGGACAGAGTAACAGTTCTGCGATCAAAAACTTTTTCAAATTCCTCCACAAATCGTTTCCAATTGTAAAGCAAAGTGTCATCTTGTCTGACCAAAGGAACTGCCCAGTTTGCGGCATCTCCGGTCAAGTAGGAAATTAAAAACGCAATTTTAGACTGTGGGGTTGGAAACGCAGTAGGTCTACAAGCAAAATGCAACTCGATCTGAGTCAAAAAAATTTGCACCTTGGAGGGGTCCCCAGAAAAACGTTCAGGAGCTGCCAAAGGAATTTGAGGGGGCACAGTAACAGCTATGTTTGTATTTCCCCTACTAACACCAGTTTCTTGAACCTCTTCCGGAAGGGGAGTATTCTGTAATTGAATATTTTCTACTTTAGCTGCTAACAAAGCAGTTACATCCATGGTTTCCTTTAAATCTGCTTGAATACGCATGATTGCAGACATTAAGTCATTGATGGTGGTCATTATGACTTCACGTACAGACCAGGAGGAAAAAATAATTCGTGGGCTCACTATTCTGTCAAGGCGTCGCTTTCCTCAGGATCTGTCGTGAAGTTATAAAGACCCACCTCTCGATACCTCCAATTCCGAATGTAATTACTACACAGAATCTTGGAGTGATCAAGCGGGGGGAAAAGGGAGTTAGGAAGGGGACAGCAGGGAAGGAGATCTGGAAAGGAAAAGTTAGTAACAAAACATTCCGTAAATCTAAATTGGCTTTGGAACCTAGAGCCAAAGCTGAATTATTCTGCAAAAACCTGTTGCTTAATCACAGACACTGAAGATACATTAGACTTCTTGATAATAAATACCAAATCTTTCACAACAACCTTTTCACCATATTGTTATTCTCTTGTGAATAGCGACAAAACATTCTTATCATAATTTTGTTATTCTCTTGTGAATTGCGACAGATTCTCTTTAAGCAAAAACAAAACTCACTCCTTAGTAAATAACCTCTTTACCAAAACTCTGTGAGCAAACCAATACAAAATCACACTGCTATATTTGTCTTCAGATATAGCTAAAACTCCTCTTGACCTTTTCTCCCTAAAGACTTTTCAAAGAAAGAGTTGCGCAAAAACAAACAGTTTTAAAAATGAATGCACGCGCTTTCACATACTTTGCACTTTTAAGTTAAACATCTCTTGCCAGCAACTAGATGTAAACGCAGTTTTCAAAGAGCAAATATATCAATGATTTCACACTTCTGTGCTTTTAATTATTCCTCATAACATAAACTATTAGTTTTATCAAATATGAATCAAGAAAGTATACTCAAAGGACTTTAGCGCCGAGAACTAGGATTGATAAGTCCTACCTGTAGAGTACGACCTACTCTACTACCTTTGAAGGACAAAACGTCCCCGAAATGGCTCTTCCAACCGATGACCTTGCACAAGGAGCAAGCTGGATACTGACACCCCCCTTGGAAACGATCCTCAAGGCCTCCGATGGAATCCTTCGTCAAAAACAGCTGAGACTCTGCAAATGGGAGAGGGAGCAAGAAGAGAACACAGCCACTCCCCAGACGATTCCAGAATAGTGAGCACAGGAGACAGGGCGCGGTCGCGTAAGCCAACGTGCTTACGGCGCCCACGTTTGCGACCGGGCTACCAAACCTCACGCATTACGCGTGAGCATGCCAAACCTCACTCATTACGCGTGAGCATGCCAAACCTCACTCATTACGCGTGAGCATGCGATTAGGCGGAAACATAGCAAACAGCAGCCAAAGGACAGGAAAACCTGCACAAACCTACAAACAGGGATGCAACTTAACAGCACAAGCAGGTTTAAAGCACATCAGCCACCAACGCCCTCCCAAAGAGGACTGATGCATTTTGCCACAAGGGCAACTCCGAATGCAGAGTGGGGCGGGCCCTAGACCACAAGCCACCCTAGCCCTGACACACATTTTGAACTTTTCCCTAAACGCAAGTGGTTGGGCGTCTGAGAATCAAGCATGTTGTTGGACTTGGCCCTCTTGGCAGGGTCATCCCTGAACTTTTTGCCTTCCTCCAATATTCTCTCTGACCTGTTTTTGTTGGTTTAATGACTCTGGGCACTTTACCACTGCTGACCAGTGCTAAAGTGCATCTGCTCTCCCTATATAAAGTGTAACTGTGATTGATACTCCTGATTGGTTCATTGGATTTACTGTCAGTCCCCATTAAAGTGCACCAGGAGTGCCAGGGCTTGTAAATGCCAATACTGCTAGTGGGCCTGCAGTGCTGGTTGCGCCACCCACAGAAGCAGCCTTAAAATGTGTCTAGGGTCTGCCATTGCAGAACCTGCGTGCAGTCTGGTACTGTCATGCTGGTTGGGCAAGTGCGCACACTTGCCAGCCCCTAACCTTCCCTTAACTTCATATTAGTCACCCCTATGGTAGGCCCATGGGCAGGGTGCATTGTAAGTGTAAGGGAGGACATGCTCTGATGAGTGTGGCATGTCCTATTAGTGAATTACTACCAAATTCGTTTTTCACTATTGTAAGGCTACCTGTTCCCTTTAGGCCAGATGGGCTGCTGGAATTATTACACTCTATAATCCCAGCAGGCTCAGGGAACATGGTAGAAAATAATGTTTAGTATGCCTGAACTCAGAATAATAAAATACTTCTTTTAGTAAAGTTTATTTTAATATCCTGTGTTTGCAAATGCTACTTTTAGAAAGTTAGCATTTGCTTGCCTAACCATTTCAGCCCGCCTCTGCTAGTATGTGTATCTGACTGTCTGGGATGTGTGAGTGACAGGGCTGGGGGATGACAGGTGGTGAATGCAAGGATTGCACCTTAGTGGGAGGTAGGAGTGCCCCATGACTCTTAATAGGGCTGTGCTCTGCCACCACAATGCTGGCTCCACCTCCTGTGGAGCGTCTGATGTGCCTGCCCCTCACACTGAAAGAAGAAGCCAGAACACACCAACAAAGTACTCAGAGACTGAATGAAGTTATGCAGAGGCCCCCCTGGCCTGCAAGAACAAAGGAAATGTGGTATAAAAGTAGGAGCCCTGCTCCTTGTAAATCAGAATTCTGTTTCCCACAAAGAACCTCTGCCCGAATAGAAGGAGAAGAAGACGCTGGAAGGACTGGCCTGCTGCTTGCCTTGCTGAGGAAGGAGAGGAGAAGACTTTTCTAAAAGACTTTGCTGACTTGTGCTTGAAACTTTTCTCCAAGGGCTTGATTGAGCTTGCCCCCTGATCTGGACCCCAGGACTAGTGGGTCCTTGTTGCTTTTGCTCGTCCTGACATTCGAGCCGTGTGTGCATCCCGGCGGAGCCAGACTGCGCCCCTCATCGCCCCCTCCTAGGGCTGTGGCACTCGGGAGCTTGCCTGCCTTTGTCCCTGTGAGAGCCTCGCTCCGATCGGAGTCAGTCTCTGCCCCTGGGCTAAGCTTCCTGCTCCTCTGCCCCTTGCCTGATACTGGAGCGCGCTGAAGCGCTCTCCCCCCCTCCTGCCGGAATTTCTCTGCCGATCGCGATCCACGCCGGGTCGACAGCTGCACAGGCCGTGCCCTGTGACCCCGCTTTGTGATCCCAGAGACTCGTCAGGCCGCACACGCCCGCTGAGGAGACCCCCGCACCGTCGTGCTAAGGGTCGCGGGCCGCGCGGCCTGACTGCACACGCCCGCTGGCGTCAAGATCCAGAAGTGCCCCCATCGCCTGAGTCGCACTAAACCTGTGCCGACTCTCGCCAAAGTAAAAGAAGATTGGTTCCTGTATCGGGCTCGGGGCCCGCAACTTGTTATTTCCCCGTCACCGGAGCCGCTCCTTGCTTGGAGCTGAAAGAAGAAGTCTGTGCGTCCTCAGAGTCCCAACGGGTGAGTGAGAGCTGTGCGCTCCGTCTGCACTCCCCGTTAGGGACCCCGAGCTCCCCCTGACTGCCGCACTGTCCCCGGAGCGTTCCCGCACCTCCGAGCCGGCCCGCCACTGACTCTGTCCCCGAGCCGAGGGGAAGAGCCGGTCTCGGCGCAGGCGTGCTCACGCCCGATGCGTGAGCCGCGGTAGGGGCCAAGTCAATTTCACTGCGGAAAGCCAGGGAGGCGCTGCAAGGCACGCCAAAGGCCCGGGGTGGTCCCAAAACCCACCGAACTTAGGGAAAGACTTCCTTTAGAGAGAGATAAACAGAGAGAACTGTTGGTGGGACATTTCAAGAAGAAATCCTCACTTTTGAACTTGCATCTAAGAAGAAGCTTGCCTATTTACAATCTGTTGGCATCCTAAAAAAAAACGTTACTGGTCTTGTATTAAGTCTGAACTGCATATATATATATCTATTTTTACATAAAGAGTCGTATTTTGATATATTCATAGCCTGGTGTCCATTTGTGGGGGGATTGGTACATTTTACTGTGTGTGTGATTACAAATGCTTAACTGAATAACGCCTAAAGAATAGCCTTGGCTGCTCACGCCACGCACCTAGAGGGTGAGCAAGGGTAATTCTAAGGAGTCATCCTTCTCCCTGACGTAGAGGAGAGGGTCCCTGCTTGTCACAAGTACATACTTGCACCAACCAGAGACCCCCATTTCTAACACATGTAATAACACAGAGAGAGAAAATGCAGTTCCCAGCGCGGCATGAATGGGTGTGCCGTCAAACTCCTCCTGAAAGCAGAACTCTGCATAGCACTGCAGAGTTTTTTTGTGACTCCACGGAATTCTGCGTAGTAGGACTCCATGAACTCCACCCGCCCCTAAAGTAGAACTTGGGATATGAATTTTTGAAGAATAAATGGTAAAATAGCACTTAGAAGCAATAAGTGCTTAGCTCGAATATCTGGTCACACCCGACCAGAACAAAGTCAAAAGTTCAGGCCAACCACGACGGAGCGTTGGGCAGATACAGGGTCTGAATACGGCTCACTGAACAAAAGTAACTTGATTTTGGCTGTGTTGCCGTAGAAGATGCAGCCTAAGTGTTGCATCTGCATTGATCTACGCAGTGTTTGCGATGTGCCTCTCCTGATCTGCACAGCAGGAATGATGCGTTGGCACCAATCCATGCAGTTGAGGCAATGTGTCAGATCTGATCACGCAGCAGGAGTTATGCACTTGTTCTGATCCATGCTACAGGAGGGATTTGATGGGTCTGATTCACATAACAAGGGTGATCCACACAATGGTTCCAATGTGCCTGTTTAATGGAGGGCTAGTGGGCTTTGCTAAAGCAAGCACCTTAGGATTCACTTCCAAGCATCCAGGACTGGGGTGGCACCACTTGGCAGGGAAGCCTCACAGATGGCAGAGTCCAGGGGCAGAAGCATGTAAGTAGGAATTATTTTATGTCCCTGAGACTTCAGATCAGGAGTACAGTCAGCTAAGACTTAGAGTCACTCTGGGTTCAATTGATGCAGGTGCAGTCATCACACAGGCGGTGGAACAGTAGGAAAAAGGACTGATCTGCAGGGCAGGAGTCCAGCAGAGTGGCAGTCCTTCAGCTGCCAGCAGTCCTTCTGCCTGGCAGAATCTTCACAGGTCCAGAAGAGTATTAAAGTGGTGGTGTCAGAGGTCCAATACTTTTACCCAGTGGTGGTGTTGAAGTGTGGGAGATGTTAAAGACAGGTCTTTGAAGTGCACCAAGGTCCTTCCTTCCTGCCCTGGCTCCAGACTCACTACAGGGGAGTCTGCAGCCCTTTGTGGGGGATGGGGGAGGGCAGGACACAGCCTATTCAGGTGTAAGTGAGGCTGGGTCCAGTTCTTCCCTCCCATCCTCCCAGGATGTCCCATCAAGTCAAACCTAAGCTCTCATTGTGGGTGACTGTCTAGGGCAGTGGTTCCCAATCTCTCCTCCAAGGACTGTGTTTGTGCGGTCCTCTTTCTAATTCTAAAATTGCGAGCATGTTGAACAGGTTCGCGATCATTCCAATCTGAAGTTTTTAACGTGTTGGTAAAGATTGCCACTTGCATTTATTTAATGCAAGTTAAAATATTAGGGGAAGGTATGGTATGCTGGCACAAGACACAGGGCAACTTCAGAAATCACAAGGTATCCCATTTCAGGTAAGGGTATTTTATTTAATCCAGGTTCTGCACTACATTTCATGGAACAAGAATTTAATTTTGTACACGTTTATTAATCCAGTACTCGTGATAGGTCAGGCAAGGTGTCACACATGTGAATGTCACTAATGGGTGCCCTAAAAACATGGAAATGTCACTCATGTGCACATTGAAAACTTGGCTGTTAAGCCAACTACATCCCATTCTGCTGAGGTGGGCTGGATAATCCCATTAAACTAAACAGCTTGCCTAAGGTGCGTGCTCTCTGTTTTTTCATTTCTGCGTCCCCATGTATATTTTGGGGGTATGGTAGTCCCTTTTCTACTATATTACGTCATGGCACATGCAGAAGGCTCTCACTTGGAGGAAGTTGAACCATAGCATTTACCCTCTCCATGCTCCTCTAGGATTTTTTAAACGCTAGACTGTATCGTAGAAACACTGATCATATTGGGTGTGGGCAAGGGGACCAGTGTCCTCTTTGCAAGAGGAATTCTTTGACTAATACTCATGGTTACAGCTAAATTAACTTGTGTTGGTCTAGTCATATGATTATAATACCTTCAGTGGCTTCATTGCAATTATTTTCAGGGAGAAAAATGGAAGTACTCCTGAGGCCAGGCTTACATACCCCACCCCCAAAAAGAAAGTAATATAGAGGGGAGCTGTGGCCGACGGCCAATAGGTCAAGGGAGCCATGGGTTGAAAAGGTTTGGGAACCACTGGTCTAGGGGGAATACACAAAGTCCAGCTGTCACCCACCCCAGACTGATCAGAGTCAGGCAGCAGGCACCAAATGGCTAAAGTGAGAAAATGCCAACTTTCTATAAGTGGCATTTTCTGAATTGTAATTTAAAATCCAACTTCACCATGAACTAGGATTTAAAATTAGAATTGCAGAGACACCAGTCCTGAGGGTTTCATTTTTTACCAATTGGTAACTACACTTATAAAATGTAATAAGGTAATCCCAAAGGTATCCTATGGGAGAGATAGGCCTTGCAGTAGTGGAAATGAGTTTGGGAGTTTTTCACTACAAGGACATGTAAAAAAAAAAGTACATGTCCTGCCTTTTAAATACATTGCACTGTGCCTTGTGGGTTGTTCATGGCCTACCTTAAGTGGGGCTTATATGAATAAAAAGGGTAGGTTTGGGTATGGCAAAGTTGTTTATTTTGCCAGACTGACATTGCAGTGTAAAACTGCACACACATGCTTCTGCATTGGCAGGTCTGAGACATGGTTGAGGGGCTGCTGCAGTCGGTGGCACAATTGGTGCTGCAGGCCCACTAATAGCATTTGCTTTATCAGCCGTGTGCACATGGGGCGCCACTATGGACTTATAAGTAAATTAAATATGGCAGTTGGGGATGAACCAATGGTACCATGTTTTGGGGAGAGAGTACAAACACTTGAGCATTGGTTAGCAGTAGTAAATGCTCAGATTCCTAAAGCCAGCGAAAGCCAGGTGAGAAAAGTGGAGGAGGTTAGCAAAAAGTTGAAGGAAAGACCACGCTAAGGCTGTCAGGTCTAACATTTATTGCTTAACGTTTACATAAAACTATGTGCAATAATTATTTCTCATTAAAAAAAATCACAGAATGTTAGTTAAAAAAAACTCGTTAAAAAACAACTCGTATTGAAAATAAATAAACAGTTAAGTAATTTCTTCCCAAAGGTTAATTGCTGCCTCAATAATTTTACAAGGTTACCCTCCACTTTTATAGCACCACTAGTATAAATCGCTGACTACGAGCGACTGGCTTTCAGACCCTGATCCTACTCCTGAGGCGGAAGCCGGGAGTGTGCTTTTCTGTTATTTTAAAATTATTTGTGTATCTTTGTTCTGACTGCTTTTAAAATTCACAAACTTACTTGGGCACCTGGAGTAGCACACTCGGCACGGGGAGCGGATTCTAACGCTACCGCTCTGCCTTGACCGTGTTCACCACTCCCTACGAGCATCGCACCGCGAGGACTCTGGCCACGCCCCTTTTAGGCCACGCCCCCAACAATCCCAGTATAAATTGCTGACTACGAGCGACTGGCTTTCAGACCCTGATCCTACTCCTCAGGCGGAAGCCGGGAGTGTGCTTTTCTGTTATTTTAAAATTATTTGTGTATCTTTGTTCTGACTGCTTTTAAAATTCACAAACTTACTTGGGCACCTGGAGTAGCACACTCGGCACGGGGAGCGGATTCTAACGCTACCGCGCTGCCTTGACCGTGTTCACCACTCCCTACGAGCATCGCACTGCGAGGACTCTGGCCACGCCCCTTTTAGGCCACACCCTCCTTGCCGTTACCATCAGCAACCACCTATAAAATGTGCCGGGGCCGGAAGCGCAGCTGACGAGCGCAGCGGGAGCGCCGTTTGTGCGCCGAAGGCGCGCCTAAGGCAAGCCCGTCTGCGCCCGTCCGCGCCAGACCGAGCCCAGAGCCCACAACCCCTGCCTCGTCTAATCAGATACACCTTAAATACTCTCAGGAAACCCTGCATAGACTTAGAGACCTCCCAGCCACCCTATGTAACGGTACTATTGCCTTGGAGGATGAACACTCACGATGTCCTAATTGCTCCTATAGGCTCAATCCTCACCCTCCCCTCAAACCCATCTGTCTCGTTATGGCCCTGCTCAACTGCAGATCCCTCCCGAAGCATCAGACAGAAATCAATTTACTCCTGAACGACTCGGATACCGAGGTCCTCTTCCTTACAGAAACCTGGCTCTCATCAGGCTCGGAGCCAGATATCATTCAAACACTACCACCTGGCTACCTCATAAAATTCCACAACAGACCCACGGGTATTGGAGGGGGTTTAGCGATCATATATCGTGACTACCTGTCCTACCAGTTTAAAGAAAGCCCCATCTTAGACTGCGAAAATGTTCATTTTTCCATTCACCAGCCTCCTTCATCTACTCTATCCGGGATACTAGTATATCGTCCACCTGGACCTGTACGTCGCTTTAGTAACTCCCTAATTGATGCCATCTCCTCCCTCGCTTGCGTATCCCCGAACTTTACGATCCTCGGAGACTTAAATCTCCACTTCGACGACCACTCTAGCAAACCTGCTGCGGATCTTAAAGCAGACCTAGGCTCCATAAATCTACAACTACAAAGCAACGTACCTACCCATATCAAAGGACATCTTTTGGACCCCATATTCTCCAACCTCACTAGACTGTCAGTGCAATCCCCCATCCCTCTCCCCTGGTCAGACCATTTTTTAGTTCCTTTTAAACTTAAAATCTTAGTTAATGCTCTGGACACACCCCTCCCCCAACCTCCCTCCCGCCCATGGAAAAACTTGGACATAAACTCCTGGGCACAAGTACTTTCCTCTACCACGCCAGTACTGGACCCAGATCCCTCCAGAGCTGATGTCCAACTGCACGAATGGATCAACCATTCTCTAGACACAATCCTGCCTCTCAAATCTCTCCCTACTATAAGGAAATCCGCTAAATTTCCTTGGTTCACCCAGGAACTACGAGATCTAAAAAAAAAAATGCAAAAGACTAGAGCGCCTATGGAGAAAAAACTGGACTTTGGAAAGTAAAATAGAGTATAGAGCCTCCATCAAGCTCTATAAAAACTCTATAAAAACAACACAGGCCATCTTTTACGAGAAAAAGATAGCTGCAGCGGCCAATTCGGCAAAAGAGACTTACCGTATTGTACGTCTCCTCACTAAAATCCAAGACCCCCTACCCACTCCGGACGCGGAGGGCATCAGATGTAACCAGATGGCCGAGTTCTTCTCCTCAAAAATCGACAAAATTCTGACCTCGCTCCCGGCCCCCACTTTCACACAAGCTCTCATTAATCCACCCCCTCTCCCAGAGGCTCTCTGCCTACGAACCTTCCCCAGATCACCACAGAGATGTTTCTGTCCATCTTACAAACTGTAAAAAGTGGTTCCCCGTCAGATCCAGCTCCCATCAGCAAGCTTAAACTGGTCGCCTCCACGGTAGCTCCCTCCCTCACTAATCTCATTAATGCCTCCTTTAAATTAGGCTCTGTCCCGGCCAACTGGAAGAAAGCCACGGTCAGGGCTCTCCTAAAAAAACCTCACCTAGACCCCAAGGATCCAACCAACTTAAGACCCATATCGCTTCACCCTGCCATCAGCAAAGTCGCCGAACGTATGGCCAACCAGCAACTCTCTAAATTCCTGGAAGCCAACCATCTGCTTCGCCAATCCCAGACAGGGTTCAGACCTGGACAAGGCACAGACACCGCACTGTTAGCCGTGGTCGAGTAAGCTAGAAGCATCATGGACGCAGGAGGATCAGTGGCAGTGATCCTCCTCGACCTGAGTGCCGCCTTCGACACGGTGGACCATGCAATCCTTATCCACCGGCTAAGTCTGATAGGAGTCGCTGACTCCGCCCTAGCTTGGATCAAATCCTTCCTGGAAGAAAGATCCTTCCAAGTGTCAGATGGTTCCGCCACGTCCAAGGCCCAGCAACTCTAGTGTGGGGTTCCCCAGGGTTCCTCCCTGAGCCCCACGCTTTTTAATGTTTACATGTCCCCTCTAGAGGACATTGTTGCGCCCTTTGGCATCAAAACAATAATGTATGCCGACGACACCCAGCTGGTGGTCTCTCTCAACCAATCGAGCAATAGCCAACATAACCTGGCTGGCTACCTAGACAGGGTGTATCAGTGGATGTGTGAATCCCGTTTAAAACTAAACTGAGATAAATCGGAGATACTTCTCCTGGGAAACCCACACAAGATCCCTACAACCCTCTCTTGGCCACCATGCATGGGAACGCCTCCAACCCCCAAGACCGAAGTTAAAAGTCTTGGCATTTGGATGGACCAGGATCTTAGCTTTAAATCTCAGGCCAGAAAAACCGCAGGCACCTGTTTCGGCCTCATCAAGATGTCCCGAAAGATCCTCCACCTGATCCCCTCCCAATCAAGAAAACTACTGATGCAGGGGCTGGTGAACTCCAGACTAGACTACAGCAACGTCCTGTATCTGGGGGCCCCAGCTTCAGTGGTTCACAGACTGCAGTGCGCTCAGAACGCGGCTGCCAAAATCCTAACTGGAACTAAAGCGAGATGCTCGGCCAAACCAGCTCTCAGAAGCCTTCACTGGCTTCCAGTGAAAGAACGGGTTACTTTCAAGACCCTGTGCATCTCCCACAGAATAATGCACAATGAAGGCCCCCCTATCCTGAGACCTATGATGAAACCGCATCAGTCCAACAAACAATTAAGATCCGACTCTCTCGCTCTTGCCAGCGTTCCAAGGATAAGGAAGGCCAGAACCGGCGCCCGCCTGTTCTCCTACAATGCCCCAAAACTGTGGAACTCCCTCCCACTTGCTTTGAGGAGAGAACATAACCTCCTCAGCTTTCGGAAACAATTGAAAACCTGGCTCTTCCCTTAAACTCTCATTCTTCCCTTTCTTCTTCCTCTCTGGATCTATGGCCATCAGCGCTGGGATGCCCTAGGGTAGCTATGCGCTTTATAAATCCCAACTCAACTCAACTCAACTCAACATTGAAGCAGAACAATACAGACGCTGATATTGTTCTAATACCCTCTGCATTAAACATTGACTTTAGGTATTTTCCGAGCATCTAGAAGGGCTAGACATAGGCATACTATGTGTTCAATGGACTCTTTGGCTAATTTACACATTCTACACAACTTATCAATACAGCCCTTTAATTTCCTTGCGCCGTCATGAATCTTAAAAGCAAGGTAAAAATCCCTAAATACCATGAATAGGATCTTCTTCTGGGGTCGCAGAATAAAAATTATTATCAAGCAGGGCATTAAGATTATCGCCACTTTAGCGGCAGGAAACTGCTGCTCAAGCTGCGATAATGGGCTTGATAATATGCCGTTGAGAATTCCCATAGAAGCCCATGTTCACACCAGAACATGGGCTTCTATGGGAATTCACAAGGGCATATTATCAAGCCATATCTAACGCTAAAGCAGCGATAATTTTAGCGCAGTTTCTTGATAATATGCCCCAAAATAAGTTTGCCTTAAGCTAGATAAAGAGGGGCAGATTTACAAGCCCCTTGCGACACTTTTACACTGCCGTTGCGTCACTTTTGTGACTAGGCGGCGGCGTAAACAATGCGCCACGTTGCGACTTATTTACAACGTGACACATCTAGGCAGATGCGTCACGTTGTAAAGCCCTGCGCCACATGAAACCTGTGTCAGGTTTAATGTGGGCGTTCTGTCGGAGGGTGGGCGTTCCCTCGCAGGAACGCCCCGTAAAACTGACACAGTGAAATCTACAAGATTTCACTAAGTCAGTTTTACGACGCTGCTGTGTCAAATCCTTACGCCTGCCTGAAGCAGGCGTAAGGAGTAACGCACCACGTTGAGTATGGGTGGCCCCTGTGCATTGCAGTAGTTGCGCCACACTTGCGACGCAACTCCAGCAATGCGCCGCCCATACTATCCCGAACTATCTAGAGAGGAGTTTGACAAGCTTACTAGACAGATTAAATCTGGCTCTCCAGCTGACCCTTTGAAACCAGAGCAATTCCGAGAGCTCTCTCGTCATTGCCTAACTCCCTTGTTGAACCTTGTTAATAACTCTTTTGCTACGGCTACTGTCCCAACTAGGTGGAAGCAGGCCTGGGTTACACCTATTTTGAAAAAACCCTCCTTAGACCCACTAAAACCAGAAAACTTCAGGCTCATATCTTTGTTACCATGGGCGGCGAAGATCGCGGAGTCTCACGTGAATTCAGTTCTTACCAGCATTTTGAATATAGGTGACGTTTTGGACGATACCCAACATGGGTTTCGGTCCGGTCACAGCACGGACACGGCTCTCCTGGCTGTGACTGAACACCTTCATTCCACTACGGACAATGGTCAAATGGCGGCGCTGGTTCTGTTGGACCTCAGTGCCGCCTTTGACACTGTCTCCCATCAGATCCTTCTCCATCGTCTTGAGGGGGCTGGGATCACGGACGGGGCTCTTGCTTGGTTCCGTTCTTTTTTGACGGGTAGAACATTTCGTGTTTCCACTCCTCCTTTTCTTTCTAGGGCACGTCCGATTGAGCAGGGTGTCCCTCAGGGCTCTACCTTGAGGCCCACCCTGTTCAATCTCTATGTTCAACCACTGGCTGCGGTAGCGAAAACATGGGGCCTTAACATCGTTTCCTATGCTGACGATATGCAGCTAGTGGTTGCCCTAACGGAGGGCTCTACTATCGATCATAATAGATTCAAAACAGGACTAACAGCAGTTGCTAACTGGTTAACGGCTAACTGTCTCCAACTAAATGCTGCTAAGACGAAGGTGTTACTGGTTGGTAGGAAGCGGGACTTGTGGGGGGACCATTAGTGGCCATCCTCTTTGGGGACTGCCCCGATACCAAAGAATGAAGTGAAGAATTTGGGAGTCTGGCTAGACTCAGAGCTTAGCTTCTCTGCCCATACTAAAAAAGTCGCAGCCATGTGTTTCGGCATTTTACGCAGCCTTATGCCAGTTTTGAAATTCTTCGACCCCGCTACCAGACAACTAATTGTCCAGTAGACGGTGCTCTCAAGGCTGCACTACGCGAGCTCGTTACTTATTGGTGTAAATAAGGCGGAAATTGCCCGCCTTCAACGCATTCAAAACTCTGCGGCTAGAGCACTAATTGGCTTGCCACGTTTTAGTCCTACATCAGCCATTATCCGGAAACTTCATTGGCTTCCAGTGGCTCAACGGATACAGTTTAAAACCTTGTGTATCGCTTTCAAAATTATTAGACTATCCACCCCTAAACTGCTCAGCCCTCTGCTTAATGTATATATGCCCACGCGTTTCTATGCGGTCGGCAGGTCGAAATCTGCTGGTTGTACCCCGGTTTAAGCGTAGTAGAGCAGGAGGTCGTTCCTTTAGCTTTCGGGCGGCTAAGCTTTGGAATTCACTTCCTGTTTATATTCGAGAGATAGAGGAGGTGCTGCAATTCAGAAAAGCCATCAAAACACACCTATTTCCGGAAAATTAGTGGTCCTCCGTCTCTCCTCTTCCTTAGTTATGTTTCTTCACTTGGGACTAGCGCCGGGATGCCCCTTTGCTGGGGCAGCTGTGCGCTTAATAAACTGTATAACATAACATAACATCACATAACATAACATAAAATAACATAACATACGCCACAAGATGCATCACGCATCTTCCCTTCCTTGCACCATGGTGCGCCGCATTGTAAATGCGGCGCATCTGTGATGGCGGAAGGAGAGGAATGCATGACGCATCTGTTCTGGCGCATCCCTGCTGATTTGCAGAGATGCGTCAGAACATGTAAATATGCCCCAGAGTTTATAGTGTATCTACGATGCTTATATCTGGAAGCTGCATGAATGTCCCTACTTAAGGTTTGGCTTTACATTCCATTTTTTACCACGAATTTGCTCTCTACTGTAGATGTAGGAGCTAGTGCTGCCATCGAGGAGAGCTTATTTTCCTCTAGCAGGTCTTCAGAACGCCTTTCTGACGGGAATGCTCCTCCCCAGCTTGCAGTACGTGCTTTGGCAATGAGTGATCTTTAAGTGTTGATTTGTGCCTCCTTCGTATCTAAAATGCACGTAATCCGATTGATAATACCAAGACCTGATAGCAGGCATAAAAGCTAGTTCTAGCTATATGCGGCAAAAAGGGGTCGACTGCCTTAAGCAAAATACATTTCGTGAACATGCGATCTAGGCTTTGTGGAAATGAACTGGTCCCCATTACCATACTACGCAAGCAGATTTTTTGTGTTTTACTAATAAAAAGGGGCTATACTGAGTCTCATAATTTACTGTGGTGAGACAGGCCAAGTCAGAGAAAAAAAGCAAAATATAAGGAAAGAGTGACACAGGCTCAGCCTGAACAATCCCCAGGGAATCGGCTATCTATAAAAGACATATAAAACAGAGTGACCCAGCAGGTATAAATGGGCAAGCAGGGGCTTGTTATTAGAAAAAAAAGAAAACATCAAACTAGTTTAGAAGAGACTGATAGCAGTATTCTATCGTTGAGAGAAGCAACCCTGTATGTCTCACTCCCTACCCATGTGAAAGGACACTCTAACAACCCCCTCTCTGTAAAACCTGTAAAGATGTTACCTAACTGAGTGCCCTTTGCCTCCCTCAAGGGTGCTTGGCCTCTTGTCTAAGACCGAAAGACATTTTACCCATGTGATTTCTCTTTGTCTAGGCACTATTGGTATTGTGCACTGGGTGCCCCCAGAGGGGTACAGTGCACAAGTAAAGATCTCGATTGTGGTCAGTTGGCTTTGAGATACAGGCTTCTTAGTGCTGATCACTACTGTAAAGGAGCATTCAGAGAGAAATGGCACCTAGATCAGCTACTGTTTCAGCCACTGAGCCCGGTGACTACTGCACTAGAATGCCTAAGGGATGCCAGTTTGCTTCAAGAAGCTTGGGTGAAAGATGGATCGGAATTATAACCCCATAAAAAATGAAGTACTTGTTATCAAAACCAAATATGTGCAAGCAAACCAAGAGACTGTTACTTTATTTATGAAGTGTAAAACTGAAACCTTTGGTTTTAAAATGTGTATTTGAATATGTTTGATTCGGCTTATGTTACAGACTGTGATCCTTCAGTGAGGATCATTAGTTTTAGCTTAGATTTCCCTACAGATACTCGCAGTAGCAATCACAAATATCTCTTTAGAATAATCTCGGCTATAGACCTCAATGTTATCCGTGTTTATAGTGATTAGTGCATGTGATTCATGATACTGTTAGGCATCCAGGGACAGATGTAGGAGCCCAAATACCGGTCGGTAACGGCCGAATTCGGCCGTTACCGACCGGTGTTTGGTGATTGGGATGTAGGGGGCCAGTTATTTACCGAATCTGTAAATTTACCGATTCGGTAAATTTACAGATTCGGTAAAATACCAACTCGGTATATTTACCGATTCGGTATTTCCAGATGTAGGTGGGACTCTTCTGAGTCCCAAAGGCCTTTAAGATTCGGTATTTTACCACCCAATTCAATTGGGTTATAAAATACCGAATCCTGGTGTGCATGCACATGTGTGCATGCACACCTATGCCATGTGACACACAGACATGCCCTTAGGGCATGTCTGTGTGCCACATGACACACATGCCTGTATTAGGAGTGCTAGAGGGTGTCAAAGTGACACCCCCTGCACCCTTGCAGGATTCGGTATTTACCGATTCGGTAAATACCGAATCGGTATTGTCCATTGATTCCTATGGGCTTCAAGGCCCATAGGAATCTATGGGCAATACCGAATCGGTAAATTGAAAAAGAAATCTACCTACATCTTACTACTTCTATTTTACCGATTCATAAATACCGAATCGGTAAAATTCGGTATTTATGAATCGGTAAAATAGAATTACCTACATCTGGCCCCAAATCTCTTGCAGGAGAGATGCGAGAGACTTCAGATTTCAACTGATATCCTAAAGTTGTACGTAATAAATTATGCTAATTTGCATTAAATTGCTTTTCTTTTTTCCAAGCAAAAACATACTAGACATTGAAATTATTAACTGTTCCTGTTCTGTAAACTGAATTCTGAATGTCGAACATCACATCATGGAGTAAACCTTGGCTGCTCGGTCTTGATGTCTTGAGAGAGTCAAGTGCAAAAGGGAGTGATTACTCATCTAGTTGGACTATTGTATTATTAAGGAACAAGAAATGCAGTTGTAAATATAATCGTTTGTTACAATTGAGGCCCATGAAACCTACATTGTCCACAGACTTCAAGAATAGGTCTTAGGATTAGGTTTTGCCTGCACAGCTCTTGTGATTGTGAAATCTATTGTATTTAATATAAATCTTAAATGGGGCTTACACCCCACCCTTACTTTTCTTTAGTTGGTGCGCCTGCAAGCTACTTTTCCTCTGTTTCTATTGGCTGTAGCATACTAATTCCTGTTGTTCCCCGTGTGTTTCTCTTATCAGTGTCCCAAGGCCTAAGTAAGCAGAACTTTTTTTAGGTTATGTCTGCACAGTGCTTGCTTTGTTTGTCCTTTGCCCTTTGCCTAATCTCTCTGTGTCTGCCCGCATTTCACGCGTGCTTTTTTTTTTATTTTTGACGACATACGATTGCATGTGTTCTGTTTGTTCTCCCTATCACCTCTGCTTATTGTTTCCCACAATCCCTTGTATTTGTGTATTTGTATACTCCCTTGTATATCCTATTCATTCTTTTTTGAGTTAATTACAGAATTTTGAGCCTCCCACCAAGACTCGAACCTAGTTCCCAAGCTTCAAGATCAGTCGCTCTAGTACTTAAGCCACATCATCTCTCCTCTCCGTGGACATTGAGCACAGCATATAAGATGGCTGACACTCCTTTGGAATGCACAGTTAAAAAGCACTTCAATTATGCGTTACAAAGCAGCAGCGGCCATCTTGTATGTTGCTCTGTGATCGTGTTTCTATAGAAGTGCTCTTTCCACAACCATACCCCCTTGCCCTCCTCCTTCAACTTGTTTAAACAGAAGCGGTTCAAGGTAGAGCTTCCACCCCAGCTTGCTTCCCCCCTGTGGAAATTGCGACGCTCGCCTTTCCTGAACCTCCACTGGTGATTGTAGCTATACTTAGTGTGTTACTGTGTTGAGAATTGCTCCTTAATGAGCATTTTTGAAAGAAACTACAAAAGTTTTTTTTTAAACGCTATGATGTGGCCAGCTTTGACCGCGTCCTAGCATTATTTATTTGCTTTAAGCCATGTCACACAGCAGCTCAACTGCTGTGCAACATGTAAAAAACATTTGCAAAGCTAATAGATTTTGCATAAGCGAAACCTATTGACTTTGCCAATGCTTGTTCCTGAAGCAAGAGGATGTGTACAATAATGACCATCTGTATTTACAAGAAATGTGAACTGCTTTTCGGATCTCTACAGTGCACAAACATTGTTTGGATGACCTTATGAGTGGAGGTACACCATTAATAAAGTTAGTGAGTATATTTGTCTAACACCATTTTTAATGGATTTTGGGATGATCTTTTAGAGAAGTGCAATGTCGAGTGCACCACACTTAGCATAGCGATAAACATATTAAACGGTCTCAGTATAAGGTGGCAACACCAACTGCCACTAGATAGGTTAGCAGAGAGATGGGAGAAAGAAGTTAGGGCAATAGTAAACACACTATTGGGCCGATTCCGTTTTGGGTCGGAAATCTGCCCGACCGACTCGTATCCGGAACGGAGTCCCGCGGACACCTACCAGCACCCTATGACCCATGCAGTACGATGCAAAGCTTGTGATCTACAACCGAGCCATTACGGAAAACAAGCCGTACGACCAAGCCATACAAAATTCAGCTATACAGTAGGAAAATGGACACGAGCCGCACCGACCGACACGTACCGGGACTGAACCTGACCGATACATACCCGCAACGTCCGACACGTACAGTACGATAAAACGCATGAAAACCCACCGATTCGCACGGAGCCCAATCCTGACACAGCTCTAAAACGTACCTGAAGCGACAGAGACCACAGCGATCGATTCGCATGCAACACAGAATCAAATCTGTGTGAAAGGCACGGAGCAGCCCGCACAAGCCAACATGAGTGTCCGGCTTGGTCAGAAGAACGTCTCATACATGCCCACAAAAAACAATGGTAAAAACAAAAAAAAAGGACCAGTCAAGCAATGACAAAGTCAATAAATAAAAAATAAATAAAAATTGGCACAAAGACACACCCACAACTCCACCTATAAAAAGGCAAAAATACACTACCATGATTCTTTGCAAATACAACAGAGCAGCCAGCACAGAACAACTTGAGACACCAACCAGAGACACACAACTCACCCATCACATAACCCACCCACCATCAGCACCCCTCCAAAAGCTCTCACACATGCACCTACCAAAACAGACATCACTTGCACCTACACACCCACCCACATCACTCCTCACCGCCACCAAACACCATGCCCCCTAAGAAAAATCCACAGTTCACAGACACAGAGTTGGAAATATCGGTAGATGAGATCCTCAGAGTGGAGCCACATTTGTTTGGCGCATTGGTACAAAGGACCCCCATGTCACAGAAAACCAAGATGTGGGACAGGATCGTGGACAAGGTGAACGCACAAGCACCAGCGTATCGCACAAAGACCGACATCCAGAACAGGTGGTATGACGTGCGCAGGAGGGTCAAGAAGCTCCTCCAGAAGGAACACGCCCTGAGCCAGATCACTGGCAGTGGCCCTCCTGCCAAACCAGTCTAATTCAGGTCCTGGGATGAGAAGGTACGGGACATCGTACCGAGAGAGGGCATCCACGGCCTACCTAACATACCAGAGCCTGGTGAGTACACAACCAATATGCCCAATATTGTGTCGCAATACACACACATCACTATTAAGGGGACAGTGAAACCATGCACTGATAGCAAAGGCATAGGAAACAAAAGTCAATCAGCCCAAGAAGTCTATGCTAGTCAGACAAACACAATAATGGCCACATCATAGTGATTTGTAACTGTCTCATGACATGTACAAACCTACCAACAAATAGAGCAAGACAGTGTCAGCCATCTTGTCAGCACAGGCACACCCCTTCACAGGGAAGCAGAGTCAGAAGGAGGGAAGTGAGGGCATGCTGGGAAGGGGGGTGTAGACCAGAGCATGCTGGGACTTGCAGTCACTACCAAACCTCAGCCACCTACATGGCCCAGCAAGCTGTTGTGGGGAGAACAAAGCTCTGTTGGAAATTGACCACCATCAAACACCATCTTGTCAGCACAGGCACACCGCCTCACAGGGAAGCAGAGTCAGAAGGAGAGAAGTGAGGGCATGCTAGGAAGAGGGGTGTAGCCCAGAGCATGCTGAGAATTGCAGTCACTACCAAAAATAAGCCACCTACATGGCCCAGCAAGCCCACACTGCACCATGCTCAGCTCACAAGGGGTAGAAATGAACTGGCAGGTACCCTGGGACTGGGCTCTGTTGTGGGGAGCACAAGGCCCTGCTGGGAGTTGGCCACCATCAAACACCAGAACTCCACTGTCTGCCATATTGTCAGCACAGGCACATCCCCTCACAGGGAAGCAGAGACAGAAGGATGGAAGTGAGGACATGCTAGGAAGGGGGTGTAGCCCAGAGCATGCAGGGACTTGCAGTCACTACCAAACCTCAGCCACCTACATGGCCCAGCAAGCCCACACTGCACCATGCCCACCTCACAGGGGGTAGAAATGGGCTGGCAGGTACCCTGGGACTGGACTCTGTTGTGGGGAGCACAAGGCCCTGCTGGGAATTGGCTACCATCAAACACCAGAACTCCACTGTCTGCCATCTTGTCAGCACAGGCACACTCCCTCACAGGAAAGCAAAGACAGAAGGAGAGAAGTGAGGACATGCTGGGAAGGGGGTGTAGCCCAGAACATGCTGGGACTTGCAGTCACTAACAAACCGGGAAGCAGAATCAAATGTTAACAGGGATTACACTCCTGTGTCAGCCACCTGATGGCCCTTGAGTGCCAATGACCATGTACATCGAAATCCATACATGAGCTGGGTGTGCGCACACATCTATATGCACATTGAAAGGCTTCATGTTGGAAGGACAATGTGCTACGACAACATCAATCTCTATCTGTGACGACTGAAGACAGGGCAGTGTTCAGGCATGCATCCTGACGTCACGTTGCAAATGTAATTTATATCAAACATTGTTACAAAGATCAAGGAGGGGTGAATGGTCTACTCCTCCTGTGCAACCTGGTCCATTACTGATTGTGTTGCCTCCATTGAAAGCCTCACGTATGTACACATGCGTAGTGCTTGATATCATGTTTTTCCGCATCAGTGTATTGTAGCAGCAGCATCATTGGCTCCCCCTTGTAGCAAATATGCTGTGCCTCCACCTGGAGGTAACCTGGCTGGTTCCCCAGTAGTACCCAGAGGAGAAAACAGAGTGTGTGTTTGTGCTCAAGAGCTGTGAGTCAAAAACACACACAACACCCAAAGGTAAAGGAAAAATGTTGAACATTGTGATGTATGAAGTTACAAACAAAGGTGTTGTGTGTGTGGATCCAGCTACTGATACACCACACCAGGGTTGGTCACTGTTGGTCAACATGTAGCAGCCCCATGTGATCCTAGACCTAATATCTCCTCTGGACACTGCTGGGAAAGCAGCCAGTCTACCTCCCGGTGGAGGCATATCATATTTGCAGTAAAGGTGAACCAAAGAAAATGCAGCTACAGTACACTGAGGCGGCAATCCAAGAAGCACAGCCCCATTCCTGTATACGTATAGGAAGGAATTTACTAAGGAATGAAATCATGTACATACCATGGCTGCACAGGATGAGTGATCCCTTGCCCCTCCTTCATTGTTAGTACTACCCATTGCAAGATGAATGTATCAGTACCTCTTCCCCCTCCCTGTTGCAATATACATAGCTCAACCATTGATGTCTGTAGTAACATAACTGACAATGTCTGTCTCTTCCAAACACACGTGCCACTGGGGAAACAGCAGCAAGTGAAGATGAGTCCCTGCCCCAGACTCTGGTGGAAGATGAGCTCTCTGGTGTGGATCTGGCTCTGTCCGCTTCGGATGATGAAGATCAACCTGCCACCTCCGGTGTGAGTCATCAGGCAGCCCCACCATCAGAAACACCTGCACCCCCTGCAGCCATGTCAACACCATCTGCCCACAGACCTAACACTCCCGCCAACATGGACAGACCTAGGAGACCAAGTTCAAACAGCACAGGGGCCCGGCCACCCAGGATGCTACGAACAATGACACCAGTAGCAACACCCAAGGGATCCCCGGGTCAACTGTGCCTGCTACCACAGGTACAGCCCGTGTATCTATGGGTGGTGGGAGTGGTGTTAGGCAGAGGTCACGGTCTGCAGAGGGGCCTGGACTGCCTGATGACCCCCAACTGGTATGCATCATAGATGTGTAACAGGATAGCACCGGAGGATTCAGCCAGGTAGTGGGGGTCTTCAAGGACATGCAACAGGAGCATGCTGGCCATCATGCACGCATGGAGGCCAAGTGGGACAAACTTACTGCGGTGCACCTCCCTGTGTGCCCATAATATCTCTTGCAACACATCTCCACATGGAAGGAGGATGAATCTGGTGGATAGTCCGATGCAACATCGGTACCTGCTCCTGAGGATCCCCCCCAGAAGAAGAGGAGGGGTCATCCGAAGAAGGACAAGTGAGCCACAGTTGTCCCTGCACATCCCCCAGGAACCCAGAACCTGTTTTGGATATTGGGCTTTGTGTGCAACGTGTTCACCTTGTTGCACATGACACAAATCCCCAACATGACATGGAGGGTCCATGTTGTACTAATGTAGAAGATGAATGTGGACTTCACTTTGGACATTTCATCCACCAATACTTCAAACTCATCTGTGAACTTTGGATTCTAAACCTCATGTACAGCACTATCTCTACACATGTATGTAAATAAAATCACTATTACACTATACTTGCCTATGTTGTGATTCAAACTAGGTATGTGTCAATGAGATGATGAAATGCTGAAGCACACAGTGCATGCCGACTACTACAGCAATGTAATTACCGTTATGGGACTCATGTTGATGTGACAACTATGAGGGAGGCACACCAATAGGGCACCACAACACATACTCACCATGAACATGTGACACATTGCCTACAAAGATGGTTGCCGGATATACAGTGGAATGCACAGACTCCACACCTTTCCACAGTCACTGCCAACAAGCCCACAGGTGAGGTAACCAAATGTCAGTCAGATGTGTGAAGACAGACAACACACATAACTAAGTGAAGCATAGGTTCATTACAAATCAGAAACAAGTTTATTACACAACAGTATCAAGGTGAATCCACATGGCAGTGGGCACCAAGTATCGTCAAATGGCGCTTTAAGGGTGACTTCTGGTTGTCGGTGTCAGACTTGCCCCAGCAACTGGCAAAGTACCTTGGGAAGGACAGAAATGAGACACAGTCAAAAGCACACCAGGACAGGATGGAAATGCAATAAACATGTCACTAGAAACCTACACACTAACAAATTAGCATGTCAACACCCTTGCGGACTACAGACCATCTGAGAGCACACATCACCGCATGCTTCCAGTCAAGTACCACACGGACAAACTCAAACAGCAACTGAGCTGTACAAACACATCACAGGCTCACTCAGGACATTGACATGACAACCCTGTGAACTCACCTTCAGCTGAAGAAGTTGGTAATGAGCTGTGTGCGGACGTCCCCCTCATCATCATCACTGGCCTCTTGGCCCAGATCGGGATCCTCCCCAGGTGGTGAATGTTGGTTGTCATCGTCCTGGATGTGAGGCACCTCCTTCCGTACTGCCATGTTGTGGCGCATGCAGCAGACAATGATGATTTTATACACCTTTGCAGGCTCATATGGGAGGGCCCCTCCGGACTTGTCCAGGCAGCAGAAGCGGCTGTTCAGGAGTCCAATGGTACTCTCGATGACTCGCCTGGTTCTGCCATGTACCTGATTGTAGCGCATCTCGGATGCTGTCACAGGGTTCCTCAGGGGTGTCAGCAACCATGGCATGTTGGGGTATCCAGAGTCACCTACATACAAAGCATCACACATTAGTTGAGTATTGTAAGGGGGTGGGAGACAACATTGCAAAACACACATTGGTAAACAGTACACACCAACAAGCCAGGCAAGCTGGTTTGGCATCTGTGACATCACCAATGGTATGCGACTCCTCCTCAAAATGTAGGCATCATGGGCCGAACCAGGGAAACATACACACACATGTATAATCACAATGTCCACCAGACATACCACAAGAGCATTGATTGAGTGGTAATGTTTGCGGTTGCAGTATGTCTGTTCCTGTGCCCATGGTGGTATCAGGGACACATGTGTGCCATCAATTGAGCCTATCATGTGTGGCATCCTCCCCAGTCCATAGAAGGCATGCTTGATCTCTGCGAGTTCACCCGGTGTAGGAAACTTGATGTAGGAGTCCAGTTGGGTCAACATCCCCTCCGAGACATCTCGTAGCACATGGCTGAACATAGCTTGTGACATACCACCAACACTAGCCACAGTGTGTTGGAAGGTACCTGTGGCAAAGAAGTGTAGAGCTGCCATCACCTTCACCTTTGGTGTCAGTGCTGTCGGGTAGATGCGGCCAGGTAGCAGATTTGGTTCCAACTGCTCCGCCAACTCATCGATCATGCTCCTGGTGAAGCAGGACCGTCGTATGCTGTCGCATTCCTCCATGGTCTCGAGGTCAGGGAACGGTTTCTGGGCTGCTGGGGCCCTCTAGTACAGAGATGAGTAAAGTAACATTATATATTCAGCTACCCATGTGGCAGTCAACTAGCAAAAAATCACATTATACATCATAGCTATTCACAATTAACTAAGGTGTGTGCGGTTGGTTATGGACACATATGTCACCTTCATGCCCATCATCTCACATATCATTGCCACATGTGTGCATTAGTTCCTTGTGGTGCAATGGCAAATCATTGGGCTATGGCACAGTACCCACGGACTGCTGTCACGTCAAAAACACACAACACAGTGACAAGTGAGGACTGATGTTCCACAGGCATCACAACTCCATGTCAGGGAGATAGCCATGTTCCCTGTATTGCCACATGTGCACTGGAATGACATGTTGTATCATGGACATCCCACAACCAATCATGAGTCACACAGTTTGTGGCCTCTGTGGTCCCTGCAGGCCATACCTGGACATCCCTGAGACACACACACAGCATGGCTGCACAAGGTAGTTGGTGGACCCTGTTTCACTTTGGGCACATGGAACCACAAGCATCAGAGACACAACATGCACACAGACTGTGTGTGTACATCATGATTGTGGCCATGGGTCTGGCTGTGACGTACATGACATGCAACCCTGTACTCATGGTGTATGTGACAGGTCATACACATCTCCAAACTGGTACTGTGTCCATGACTCATGCCCATAAGTTGACACTTGGACATTACATTTGTGAGGTGCACCACACCAAAACCAATCTGACCTCATGAACCTCTACCCAGCCTGGGGGTGGCTTTACCTAAGTGCCATTCTAGATTAGAAATGTTGCCCCCATACACACACAGGTGATGCAGCCTTACATGCTTTGGGATGCAGTGTGGGACATTCTTAGTGTTGAAGGTGTGGCCATGGCACTGACATTTGTGTGTAAACCGTCTACAAGTGACACCATTGTGATCCGACGTGGCTGACTTGTATGCAGATGCGCCGTACATGCATGGACCGAGTAGTACTCACACCTTATTCATTGACTGCACGATGCGTATGCATTACAGTCACCCGGATAGGATCAAATTGTTGCTAATGGGCAATGCGTTTGCACGGCTCCGTTCATGCATGTTGGACGTGTATGCAATGTGACACCGATGCAGGTGACTTGTAAGCAGACGTGTCGTACAGACTTGAACCGAGCTGTGCGCACGCATAGCCCATAGAATCGTATCCAGACGGATGCGTCTTGTTCATAAAATACCCGTCGGATAGTCAGTTTACTGAGCCGTGTGCACTCATTGGAAATGGGCTGTCATGGAGACGGACGCGAAATAAAAAAATGTTCGAGTCGCGCGCTGGAAATTCAGTTGGATGCCTACTACAATGATGCAATCCTAGGGTGCCCTGAAGGTGAGTGATTTGAACAATGGGGAATACATGTAGTAGTCGCACATTTCCATCGATTGGAAAGATTTATATAATGCAACCGTGTCTGGCCTATCAGTGAGGGGCAATGTCACTGAATCTGCCCCTGCAGCACTGATTTAAGGCTGGTAGCCCCCCAGGGAGCTCACTTGCCTGCACTACATGCTACAGGACCACTTTCCCAAATCTACTGCTGCTGCTGTCTATGCTTCCTCTGGATCCTGCAATGGCACGTACTCTGGAGAGGGCCCCAGCATTCACTGAGGAGGAGAACCAGGCCCTGCTGGATGGGGTCCTCCCAGAGTACAGCAAGCTGTATGGGAAACCAGGGGAGCAGGTGAGTATGCAGTTCACTGCCTATCATTTTCTGCAAGTTGTCTGACTAAAAGTAATAGAAGTGTGCACAGGAGTGTGAGGCATATGCACTGAGTACTTTCAGCTACCTATTTTGGAGTCAGGGGTGCTCCATGCACCCCATTGTGTCTTTAACTTTCAGGACGTAAAGACATCATTGTGTGTTGTGCTGCTAGGCATCACCAGATTGTGAAAAGTGAGCCTGGGCATACATTCATCCAGACCCCTGTACTGAGTGATTGGCATGCAATGTGATGCATGTCAATAGTAAACAAAAACACTATACAGAAGGAGCGCAAAATATAAGATAAAGAAAGATATTTTGTGTATACAATTCTACAAGTAATGTTCAAAGTTAGTGATTTCTAAGAAAAAAGTCCTCCAAGCTGCAGATGTTCAATTCATATTCTTTATTCAGAATGACGCCAGTCAGCTTCCGACCAATATTATTCTAGATACAACACAGTTATCAGCCAACGCGTTTCGTCCCCATTTGGGACATCATCAGGGCTGAAAATAAAAAAAAAATACAGTATTTTCAAAAGGATATTTTTTATCTATACAAAAAGAAAAAACATTTCAGATGTGAATATAAACAGTCTACTATCTGAATTTAGACACCAATCTCATTTCAGATGTGAATATAAACAGTCTACTATCTGAATTTAGACACCGATCTCAGTAAAGCAACCCATATCTTCAGTTGTTTATATTCCAAGGAAAAGGAGAAACCCGATAACATATTTGATCAGTCACATACAAAACCTGTTTTTGGGGATACTCAAACCTTCTATGTTTCCAATTTGCAAAATAAGTTATTCCTACAAGCTTGCTACCTTGTTGCTAGCAACCCTATTGGACAACTCTGATGTCAAATGTATTTTATTTACAATTTAGACAGGTAGCAGTTAGTCAATGAGTGTTTCCTCAGATTCCCTAAATAAATCTATCTGACCATTGCCCTCATTTGCCAGTTATCCTTAATCCACTGGCAAATCTTCACTTCAGTTTGTACTCAGTGGATTAAGGAAGAATTAGAGGCATCTATGTGGAATTGAGGGTTTGTCAGGTAAAGCAAAGTGGGGTTGGATAACTGGATGTTGAATATTCAAGGGCTTACTGTTCCTCAGGGAGGTGACTGTTTTTCACTGAATGTGGTTGCAGGGAGTGAATAATATTGGATATGGGAGTGGATCGCGTCGCATAACATTTAATTGAAAATACATCATGGAATACGGAACTGGGTATGTATAGATTGGGCGCGTTTCAAGGAGCAATGAGGGCAATGGTCAGATAGATTTATTTAGGTTACATGATCTTATGTCCTTTGTTTGCTTGCAGTACTACCACCAGGGTATAGAAGCAGTAGGATATTATCAACACGAGTATCAACAGTATTCACAGCAAGGACTTTAATTTGGAAAAACTTGAGGAGGTGAGCCTTTTTATGGGAATCTGAGGAAACACTCATTGATTAACTGCTACTTGTCTAAATTTTAAATAAAAAAAACATTCAACATCGGAGTCCAATAGGGTTGCTAGCAACAAGGTAGCAAGCTTGTAGGAATAACTTATTTTGCAAATTGGAAACATAGAAGGTTTGAGTATCCCCAAAAACAGGTTTTGTATGTGACTGATCAAATATGTTATCGGGTTTCTCATTTTCCTTGGAATATAAACAAACGAAGATATGGGTTGCTTTACTGTTGGATATTTTCTTGTTTAGTATGTTCAATAGGTAGGCTATATATGACATCCTTGTCTAAATTCAGATAGTAGACTGTTTATATTCACATCTGAAATGAGATCGGTGTCTAAATTCAGATAGTAGACTGTTTATATTCACATCTGAAACGTTTTTTCTTTTTGTATAGATAAAAAATATCCTTTCGAAAATACTGTGTTTTTTTGATTTTCAGCCCGGATGATGTCCCAAATGGGGACGAAACGCGTTGGCTGATAACTGTGTTGTATCTAGAATAATCTTGGTTGGAAGCTGACTGGCATCATTATGAATAAAGAATATGAATTGAACATCTGCAGCTTGGAGGACTTTTTTTCTTGGAAATCACTAACTTTGAACATTACTTGTGGAAGTGTATACACAAATTATATATTTCTTTATCTTATATTTTGCGCTCCTTCTGTATAGTGTTTTGTTTACGTAGAGGATTAGGGACTTTGAGACGGTGGGTCCCTGGGAGGTTGAGCGCATCTATTAACGGATTGAGGATCACTGCACTTTATGGTAACACATAGTCTCTCAGTGCACACATCAGGACCCTACATCGTCAGGTCATGTAGTAATAGTATGCCAATAGTACTGTACTTCTACATGGTCATTTGCATGCTCAACAACTGTGTATGTGGTGCATGTGTGCACTTTGGGATATTATCAGCCAGCATGCAACAGACATATGGGTACAGCATCCGGAGGGATATGTGTGCCATGGTTGATGTTCAGACTGGCTATTGCCCTATTTACACCTGTGTGTGCATTTTGAGCAAATATCAGCTAAGGATGCCAGTGCAAGGCCTGTGATGTGGTGTATTTACAGTGTTGTGTGCAGTCAGTGCAGGCAACTAATGTGGTCCTTCTTTTCCTACTTATATGCAGATACATTCACAGGCACAGGAGACAGCGGCAAGGAACAGGAGGAGCCGCAGAGCCATGCTGGGGCAGCAACTGAGGAGTCGGAGGGACCCAGTGTCACAGAAGGTGAGGGGAGCCACACAGAGGAGTCCTCAGCACCATCCACCTCAGCTGTGGACCACAGCAGCTCAGAGGATGACTCCCTTGTGGGGGTGGGTATCAGCAGCCAGGATACAACGGATAGTGAGGCTGTTGCCACCACCACTACCACCACCCTCCCCTCAGCTCCCATCCCAGAGGTCCGTGGCACCTCCCATGTTCGGCAGCATGTCTGGTTCCTGCCAGGCACCGCACCCCCTGCCCCTGTGTCCCCTGCTGCCCTGAGGGTGGAGTCTGTGGACCTACTTACCAGATCCATGTAGGGCAGACATCAATGCTGAGGGCCCTCCATGCACACATCGGTCTGTTGACACAACTGGTGTCGTTCATGGAGGGCATCTCATCTGGCATGTCTGCCCTACAGAGGACCAATCAGTCCATGAACTCCTCCCTGATGGCAGCAGTATCCCTCCTCCAGCAGTCCCTGACCCCTTCAGCCTCTGCCCAAACACCTACTCCTAGCACCCTACCTGTCCACAGCACACACACACCTGCACGGTCACCCAAACACACAGACAGCAAACATAAGTCAAAACATGAACGCAAGCATAGTAAGGGACTGATACCACACACACAGGGAATGGGTTGCAAACACACAAACAGGCATCCACAAGCAGTCCGCAGTCCTCAGATCCCTTTCCCACCAAGAGCCCTTCCCTTGCCTCACCTGCAACCCCATCTCCTAAGAAGCTCTTCCCCTCAGATCCAGCAGATCTAGACTACAGGGGCTCCCATACTAGAACACTCTACTGCCCTATTACTATCCCCTCTACTGAGACCAGCCCCATCACCCATCCACAACCAAATCCCCCCCACCTCCCAGACAATCACCCTACCACACTATGACACTCCTTCCAGCTTTGACTCACCCTCCACTTTAACTCCTAGCCCACCCCCCACTCCGACATTATCACCTCACCACTCCTCTAATTCACTTGTCCATATTCCCACACCCCACAACGACTGTCCACCTCCCACACTGAACTTCTTCCACTTACACCCTCCCTCCAATCAGGCCCACAATGACTTAAAACCCCCCACATCCATGCCCTGCCCCCTACCTCCTCTATTGACACTCCAATGTATCCTCCCCCGTACCTTCTCCTGCTGCACTCCGGTCCACTCCAACCCCCTCCACATCCTTCCTTCTTAATCTCAGCCAGACACTGCGTAACTTGGACGACAATCTCATTACCCTAGCTACCCAACTTACCCTACTCAGGAAAGATTTCAATCAATTCAACTCCTACAAACCTGCTTACCGCCCCTCCTGCCCCCCCCCTTATGCTAACCCACGAAAACACCTAGGTCCCAAACATGGGTCAACTACGCCACTCCTCTCCCGCTCTCACAGACCCATACGAACCTCTAACACCTACTCTGCCAATGACCTCTCTACCCTCTGCCTCTCCTACCTTAATGACCTCCCACCTAAAGGATCTCCCGCCTTCCACTCCAGTATCCCTGTTATTTTGGGAACCAGCAGAATCCCGGAGCCTCCTAGCTCCCCGAGACCCCCCACAAATCGCTAGTATTCAACTACTCACCCCCCCTGCAGTCAAACTCAAACCCCTGACCTGCATTCTCGTCAACTGCCGTTCAGCTGTCCGACATGCGACTGATATCTCAGAAACCTTCCTTAATGAAGATATCGATATTGCCTTCCTTACTGAAACCTGGCTCTAAGACCATTCGACACCCATCATCGACCTTCTGCCCCCCCTGGCTACTATATTCTCAGGAGATATAGACCTGAAAGAACTGGGGGTGGCCTAGCGATAATTTTTAAAGAAGAATTGCAACTCTCCCCTATTAATAACACTGACTACACAACCTTCGAATACTTAGGTGCCAAACTCAAAATGAAATGCCCCCCCCCCCTGTACGAATGCATACCATCTATCACCCCCCGGGTGAACCTCTTTCCTTTGCTGAAGAATTATCCAACCTCCTCTCTACATCGTTACTCTCCAGCTCCAAAAACCTTTTCCTAGGAGATCTCAACCTCCACTGGAATGAACCTAATGACCCGGCAATCAGCATTCTAAATAATCTCCTAGAGATCAGCGACCTCAAGCAACTCTGCCACTCCCCTACCCACGCTAAAGGAGCCATCCTAGACGTTATCATCTCCAACCCAGGTGTAACATCCTTATCTAACATCATCCCATTGACTGGTCTGACCATCATCTCATTCTGTTCACAATATCACCCCCTGCCCCTCCTGCCCCTAAAAAAATAAAGAAAGCTACAGTCATAGTCAAACTTTAAACAAATTCCTCCTGGCGCACTGGAGCATCAACTCCAATCCCAACTTAGTCTCACCCCCCCCCTCCTCTAACGCTAATGGCCTCACGGAGCATTTCAACAAAACTGTAACAGAGGTGTTAGATCAACTTGCCCCTTTGAAAACTAAAACCTTAAAAAATCCCCCTCTAAATCTTGGTTCACACTAGGCCTCAACAAATAAAGACGCTCGCTGAGACTGGCGGAAAGAACATGGAGGCAACACCCCTCCCCATGCCACCTCACCCTCCTTAGAACAGCGAGAGCTTCTTACAAAAAACACATCTTCTAAAAGGAAGCGTCATTCTTTCGTCTCCAACTCTCACGTGCCAAAAATAGACCTAGAGAACTGTTCAACATCATTAGAAACCAAACCACCCCGGCACCCCTTAACCCGATTGCCTCCACTAACAAATGCGAAGAAATTGCCAACTTTTTCTGTGAAAAAATCGACAAAATAGACCGCTCATTCCTCAATATTCTACCCTTGTCCACCCACCAACCGCCCTTAATCTCCGCACCTTCTTTATCTCCCCTTTGAACACCTCCCAGACCCCCTCTCCCCCCTCCCTCCCCTCACCCTGCCCTCACCCATCTCCCTTCCGCTTAAAAATAACGCCTCAAGGCATAATTTTCACGCTGTATCAGAAGAGGAGGTCTTCAACATTTTAGCCAAAATTAAACTGTCCTCCCACACAAAAGACCCTCTCCCTTCCGCACTCATACAAGATCTCAAACATGTCATCATCCCCTACTGGACCAACATCATCAACTTCTTCCTTTCAACGGGGAATGTACCCATCTTCCTTCAACTCGGACAAATCACTCCCATTCCCAAAAATCCCAAAGCTGACCCCAACAACCCTAATAATCTCCGCCCCATCTCCAACCTTCCCCTCCTCTCCAAAGCCCTGGAAAAATGTGCCCTCCTCCAACTGGACAAACACATTGATACGTTTAACCTGCTCGACCCCCTCCAATCTGGCTTCCGCAAAGGGTGCAGCACGGAAACCGCACTTCTCAACATAGTGGAAGATATTTACCTAGCCTTGGATAAGGGTGATACCTACCTAGTCATCCTTCTTGACCTTTCCACGGCATTTGACACTGTTTACCACCGAACCCTACTAAACATACTCAAAAAACACTTCGGCCTCAGTGGCACAGTCCTTAACTGGTTCACTTCCTACTTTCAACATAGAACACAACAAATTAAAATTCAAAACTGCCTCTCTAACCCAACCTCAGTCTCCCTCGGCGTCCATCAAGGATCCATCCTCTCTCCCGCTCTCTTTAACCTCTTTATGAAACCCCTTACCCGGATACTCAAACAAGAAAAAATCAACTACCACCTATATGCTGATGACACCCAATTGTACTATAAAATCAAATCCCATGCGGATATCCTACACCTTAACTCAGCCTTAGCCAAGATCCAATCCTGGTTCCACATCAATCATCTGAAACTCAACCCTAATAAAACTGAGATCATCCTCTTCTCTCCCAAAAACAACCCACTCCCCATCCAAACATGGATAGCTAACCTTAATGCACTGAACTGCTCTCTCTCCCTCGCCGACTCGGTTAAATCACTAGGCATCACCGTCAACAATAAACTCACACTTAATTCCCACATCAAGAACTCTGTAAAAAGTGCTCTCTTCACTCTCCACCATCTCAAATTAATCAAAACCCTTTATCCCAGCTGAAGACTTCAAATTAATTATCCAGTCTCTTGTTCTATCCAAAATAGACTATGGCAATGCCCTTCTCTCTGGCACCCCTAAAATTCACCTGGCCCCCTTCAAATCCGTTCTCAACCTAGCCGCCAGGTTAACAACAAACTGTAAACACATGGACCACATCTTCCCTGCCCTCAAATCCCTAAATTGGCTCCCCATTGAAGGCAGATCCTCCTACAAAATTGCCTGCATCACTCACAAAGCCCTTCACCAGAAGACCCCATCCTACCTCTCCAATAAACTGAAAAAAGCTGGCTGTGCCCGAACACTGAGAAGCTCCAACACTCTCCTTCTCATTCCCCCCTACTCAAAAAAGCTGCTTCCAAATCCCACTCCTTCTCAGGTAAAGCCCCAGCCATTTGGAATGCCCTACCCAAAGACCTTCAAAGCAACCCCTCCTATCCCAGATTAAAAAAAGACCTGAAAATTAATCTACTCGCCACATTCTGGAGAAACGAAATCCCTGGTCTCCTTCCTGAAAACCTCTCCTCCTCCCTCCTTAGACTTCTCCCCTTTCCCTCTTTCCACCCCTCCCATTTTCCTTTTTCTCACCTCCCTCCCCCCTCCCTTTACCTCCCACTACCTACTATTGTCCTTTGAACCCTCCCTGACATTCTATAAACTTTCCTACCTACAACCACACTCAGGTTCCTGCAACCTGCTATTCTTTCCCTACCTATTTGTGCCTTTAATCATTTTTGTTTTGCCTATCTTATTACCTGTATTTTGTATTGATTCTAACATCTGCATAACTGGTATGTGATCAATTTACTATCATTATTTGTTATTGTGTAATGGCATTGCTGATGTAAAGCGCTCTGATACCCTCGGGTGGAGCTAGAGCTATATAAAACCTTCAAAATAAAATAAAATAAAATAAGAGGAAGTCCCCACACACAGAGAAGAGTGCCCCTCACACCCAGACACCCTCCCCCAGGCGCAGGCAGACTGAGGCCCTCACCCGCAAGTCACCCCGTACCCGGAAGAACAAGACCCCCCCCACCCCCCAGCTCCACTGCACAGTCTCCTTCCTCCATCCCCCAGGTCAGCACACCACAGGTTCCCCCGCCACTCCTTGTCCCAGGTTCCCCCACCCATAGATACATCATCCCCAAAATGCTCAGGCTCTCCCCAACTCCCACTTGCTCTTCCACTGACACCACCACCAGTCTGTCTGTTGCTGCAACTACTGTGGGGAACGTGTCACCCAGCTGTCCTGCCAACCTCACCTGCACCCCTTTCCACTCCCATGGGGTTAGGCACTGCAGTGGAGTACACACCCACCCAGTCTGACATGGGCACTGCAGTGAGGACCATTCCACTACACCTGACCTGCCCAATGCAGTGGTTCCAGCACCCTCCCCATCAGACTTGTGCCCCACAGTTGTGACGGCACAAACCATGTCAGATCCCTCTACTGCAGTTGCCACTGACTCGCCTGCACCCAGCACTCTTTCACAGTCTCCTTCTGATGATCCCTGATCCTGTCCCTGTGGTGCCTGGCCTGCCCCATGTATGCCCCTCAGAGTCGATTTCCCCAGTTCTTATCAGTGCAGGCAAGCAATGGGTGACAGGTGTCACTCACACCACCATTGGACTTTGGATTTTCAAAAGGACATTGGACTACATTTCATTTTTGATTTTCCCTTCCAAATGGCAAATTGCTGAATAAAGCATTTTTTGTTCTCTTTGTGCATTTGTTTTAGCTGTAGATTTTGTTGATGCTGTTTACCCTGACCTTGGTGTGATGATGCAGGATTTACAAATGTATCTTACTGAGGTGTTGATGTGGTGTACTCCATGTGGCCCTTGAGATAAGTTTTATGTTCATGTTGGTATCCATGTCATCCTTTGCAGCTGAGTGGGTGTGTCACTGTTAACTAATTTAGCACAGGGATGGTAACATTTCATTGACATGCCCACATCTGTGGCTTGCACCCATGCACATATGATGTGCTTCACACTGTCCAATTTGAGACTTTCCCTGACTGTTGTGCCATCTCCACTGTACATGCAGGTGTGGGCATCATTGGTGTAAAGTCAACTGTGTTCTCTGTGCAACTTGGTAGACATATGCATTGTCTGTGTGCAGGTGACTTAAGGGGCAATACCGTACCCAGGCGTATGTCACCAGTGCCTACATTGGGTGGTAGATGAAGGTTACTGTACAGGTGTTGTGCTGACATGCCCAGAAATCATACATACTGTTTGGCATGTGCTGCTATTTCCACGATGACACCTACCTTGTGGTCACTGTGTTGATGGGGGGATTTTTACCCTTTGCAACAATGCTCGACTTTAGCTGCAGTTTGTGTCCACACATTTTACATTGGATGTACTTACTGATGGAGGGTTATCACACATTGGCCCAGTGCTATTTCAAAGCTTGACTTGTGTAGCCCACACTCTGGTGTTGTTCACACATGTGATGCTAGTTACTTTGTGTGTCATGAATCAAAATCACTATTAGGGGTATTTGTCAGGCACTACGCACTGTTGGCATGATGTTGTGATGAAATGTATTTGGCTGACATGCCTGTGGTTGATGTTTGATGGATGTGTGCCGCATCATCCTCCCTATTGGTGGGAGTGTCAATATTGTCTGCCACACTGACCCCTATGGGTGGGTGAGGCAGTATTGATAGGTAACATGCCCCTATGGGTTGGGTGGCATCAGTGATAGAGCACATGACACATATGGGTGGGGTGGCATCAGTGATAGAGCACATGACACATATGGGTGGGGCATCATCAGTGATAGGCAACATGACACATGTGGGTGGGGTAGCATCAGTGATAGGTAACATGTCCCTATGGGTGGGTGGCATCAGTGATAGGTAACATGGCCCTATGGGTGAGGTGGCATCAGTGATAGAGCACATGACACATATGGGTGTGGTGGCATCAGTGATAGGTAACATGGCCCTATGGGTGAGGTGGCATAAGTGATAGGTAACATGGCCCTATGGGTGGGGTGGCATCAGTGATAGAGCACATGACACACATGTGTGGGGTGACATCAGTTATAGGTAACATGGCCCTATGGGTGGGGTGACATCAGTGATAGGTAACATGCCCCTATGGGTGGGGTGGCATCAGTGATAGGTAACATGGCCCTATGGGTGGGGTGGCATCAGTGATAGAGCACATGACACATATGGGTGGGGTGGCATCAGTAATAGGTAACATGATACATATGGGTGGGGTGGCATCAGTGATAGGTAACATGCACCTATGGGTGGGGTGGCATCAGTGATAGGCAACATGACACATATGGGTGGGGTGGCATCAGTGATAGGTAACATGCCCCTATGGGTGAGGTGGGATCAGTAATAAGTAACATGCCCCTAGGGGTGGGGTGGCATCAGTGATAGAGCACATGACACATATGGGTGGGGTGGCATCAGTGATAGGTAACATGACCCTATGGGTGGGGTGGCATCAGTGATAAGTAACATGCCTCTATGGGTGGGGTGGCATCAGTGATAGGCAACATGACACATTTGAGAAGGGTGGCAGTAGTGGTGGCCATGGGTTCAATGAGGAGGCGTGGTACTGGTGGACAGGGTGTGGCTCCTCTGGGTTTGTTTGTAGGGTGGGAGTCGGACTTACCGTCCGCGTCTGTTCCTGATCCGGTCATATATGTACAGGACTGGTATGACCTGCACGATTGGATTCATGCTTGGTCTCGATCCGTTGCTAGGTGCTCCGTTTCAAATCCGTGCAAGAGGTTAATGGCGCGAATCAGATTTTATATGCAGCTCTTCCGGGTGCTGGGAAGTGCTGTACATGGCAACCCGTCCGGAACGTAGGAACTGCGCATCGTACTTGACCGGCCGGAAGTAGCTGTGTTTATGGTGTTGTGTGGAGCGAATTGAGTAATTCCGGGTCAGGCTCGGATGGATATTGTGGACTGAATTGGAGCGTGCATGTCGGTTGGGAATTTGGCACTTGTCCACATCGTGCTTCCTCGCCCGGACGGTCCTGCTCCTGGTACGGTTCGGTTGTAAGGTAAGGCTACTGACACGTCTCGGAGGGCTGACCGACCGAGATCGGAATCGGCCCCTTTGTGTTATTTGATTATGGTACATGTAAACCTCCTTACCACTTGTTATTCCTCTTTCCACTCCTGTGAACACTGATGATGAGAAACACGGGTGGTCTGATAAGATTACTGACAATTACCTGCTTGCTGTTGTTACCATGAGGTTATGAGTACATTTAATATATATATATTTGCTGCCTGTCTGTTCTCGGTTATATATATTTTTGGACGTTCCAATACTTTTTACAAACATGTTCACATTTACTTTTTTTGCCATTGAAGTATACATTTTTATTTAACAACTGTTCTTAATTTTCTCTTTGAAACTATAAATGTCATTAGTATACTGAGACATTCAAAGTGACTGCAGTGTGGATCAAAGAGGAAAAAAGTGAGAAACACTGTGGCAGGTATCACTTTGTTTTCTCCCTCTTCCGTCATCCCTTCAGTCACATGTACCCCTAAAGCTTGACTGTCCACTCATCTGATCATATCTGCACCTTTTGCTTGGCTGTCCACCTGCTCTCTCCTAAACCCCAGAGCAGCAACTCTCCACCTTTTCTACCTGCCATTCATTTCTGGGCATATTGAGATGATACCTATTCTTCAATGCTGTTTTCAATATTTATCACTATTTTAACTTGCGCAACCTGGATACCCTACCCATGCAAATCTATATTGTTTTCTTTTTTTTAAAGTTTGATTTATTTAGTAAAGTGAAAACAAGGTATACATATGGGCAATACACTGTTCTATAAGTACAATAAGAAGAAGTAAAGTGAATAAGTGATGATACATGGTTAACTGCACTTGAAAATAAAATAATAGTCAAGAATGATGAGAGAGATATAATATATTTTATTACTAAATGCATCTCAATAGAAAGGCTGTGACATAAATGATTTATAAGAAGAGTTTTAAGAAAAGTAAGAAAGTAGAGGAGGAAAGAGGAAAGAAGTATAGGGAGGTGAAGAAAGTGTCTGACCATACAAACTTCATATAATAGAATTATGAGCATACAAATAATAAAGATTGCATGAAAACAACAAGAGAAAGTGAAATGTGTAAGAAGAGCAGAGTAATATGGAACCACATGCTATACCCTAGAAATCGTTGAAGTAGTATCACATGCAATCGAAGACAAATATATGGTAAGTGGAGACCACAATATGTCACATTTGAAAAATATTTGATGAGAATGTAAATCATACCAATCCAGGCTATGGCTATGAAAGACTAAATTCCACCATTGTTGAATTGTGATATTGTCCATAGATTACCAATTGGAGGTAATCACCTGCAAACAAATCACAATTAAAGATCAACCAATTTTCTGTACAATTTGTTATGAGACCATACATTTCTTAAGCCACCTAGGAATATAGCAGCCAATGAGAAAGGTGTAGAATTGCCAGTAATATCCCCAATTTATGTCCAAACTTGAACACAAAATTTAGATAGCTTGGGGATTAGAGAAAGCAAATGGGTGTAAGTACCAGAGTGGGCGTGAAGGACTGGGTTATTCTAAGACCCAGCGGTGCCAGGGATAACACCTGAAACCTTCGTGGGTTACCTGTTCCGGCGTACAAATGACAGAGACACGGGACACTTCCTTCGGCGTCAAAGATTCGAGGTTTATTTACTGCAGGGAACACAGAAGTCACGAGAAGTACATAGCATGTAAGTTCACGGAGACTGCTTCAAATTGTATCTGTGGATCGCTCTTCTTATACAGTTTTCTGTCATAGGATAACATTACAGACAAAAGGTTGCAACACAGTTCCCACAGTAAATATCATAGGGGGTCGCTTTCATGTATCCAGGGCCCGGAACATAATCACAGTAGCATTTGGCGGTTCGCAACTGTAAAAGTACATCTTCCCACCATTAGTGCATTCCGTTCGACTGTAAACGAATCAAGGAAGAGTCAGAAACAGGTGCAGAGGAAGACGAGGATAGCGAATAGATCAAAGAGAGTGTAAAAGGGGAGGTATCAGGAAACACGATTGCAAGGATCAAAAGGACATGCCTAATGAAATGCACAACTAAAACAATAGACCGGCACGGCAAGATGAGCCTCCAGCGGGGCCATCTGCCTTACAATTGTCATCCCCCTCGTCATAAAGACACTCTCAAAGGAACACGTGTCTTCCACAAGAGTTTAGGAATCCCAGGGTCGCGAAGCGGACAGTGTCCGTTCGCTGGCTACTTGAGGGCAAGAAACAAAATGGATGCCGTATCTAAGATGGAACCCGTGGGTTCAGATGGAGAAACCCACAAAACAGACGAACGGTTTAGGTTAGCATAGCGAAAACGCGTACACCCACTAAACTCGTCATTTGCGGTTCATAGATACCAGACTCGACCATATTCGAGCGAGTCGAAAACACCACTTATGATTGTCACGGAACCTCAGACGCTCCTTTTGCCCTCATGTAGGCAAGCACGAGTCGGAATCAGAATCGATTTCGATATTCATCAGACCATCCAGATGCTGCTGCAACATAATTCTATCCATCAGCGTTCCTTTGGTAACAGGCGGCCGCCTTATACACGTCGTAGCACAGAGGCCACATAAGGCAGGGCCACACTGTACACAAAGACAACACGTGAACAGGAATGCTACAACAACCCCAATGATCATCAGAATCTTCCAACCCCAAGTCGACATTAGGCCCCAAAACCATCCTAGTAGCGTCCAATCACCTACGTCCACGTGTATGAACTCGGAGATCTTATGCAACTTCGAGATGGCTTGATAGACAGTTGGAGCGTTATCAGGAATGAAAATGCAGCAGCTCGAATGAATCACCTTACATACTCCACCTCTATCTGCTAAGACAACGTCTAAAACCATACGATTTTGTAACGTCATAAGCCTGTCCGCCTGAAGCTCTGCTGTAATGTTGCCAAGGGCACTCGCAGTGATATTAGCGGTCGATTCCACCACTCGAGTCAACTGTCTCAGGTTCCTACTATTGACCATAGGTCCCCAAAACGGCAGGAAACCCTTAAAGAAGTCTCCTGCTTCTTGACCGGCAGTGTCCTCTTTGCTAATCACGCCTCTCACAACTCTGGTCTTGTGATAATCTGAGGCAACCGTAAAAGTTGGTGGCAACAAATTTGCAATATAACAGGTGCCCGAGAAGTCAAGGGGCAACCATGTATATGCACGGTCGTAACAAACAAAGTACGTACCCTTGGCAGTCAGGAGAACAGGGGAAGAGAGCATTGGTAAAACATACGTTTCAGTGCAAGCACTCTCCCCAAGGTGAGCTCTCAGGCTTCGGCCACGACCTTTCAAACAGAAATTACCAAGGTGGGGTACGATCCATATTGGAGATGAACTTTTGAGCTGTCTATCACCCACTAGCACGCTATACTCAGCCTCACTCAGATTCCTGTAGGCTCGCACCTCTTCCTCTGGGATAAGCGATGAATCATAGATATCCCTATCTAAATCAGCAATCGCTATTGCCAAAGACTTATGGTACGGGCCGGGACCAAAGTGTGGAGAACGTGGCTCTCAATTGGGGTAAGAATCTAGTGCGCTACGAAACATTGTTTGGAATGCTCGAGCTGAACCCTGGGAACTATAAGGAAGGACCAAGTACGGAATTCCCTTATCGGTGGTATGTGGCATTAACCCACACACCCAACAGTTGGTAGTGTTCATCACCAACTGATGCTGATGAAGGAGCTGAACGAAGGAATTGTTCATGAATTCCGCACGTCTAACCTGCTCGTGTTGAGGTAGAATGTGGAAGGAATGTAGAGAAACAGTGGAGGTAGGTTTAGGTTCAGAAGAAGGGGTAGGTGAGGCAGAAGGCAACAACGACTGTATCATATAATACACCCCACCCACCAATAACGAAGAAACAGTTAGGAACAGAAGGAACACCTGAAACATGAAGCATTTTGTTCGTGCAATTCTATGCAATTCGAATCTTTGAGATTGAGTCTTTTCCAATTCCGACAGCTTCGAGAAAGCCATCCTCTAAAACCGTCCGCAACGTTCTTGACGCACTTCGTTCTGTGTAGCAATAGTCAATCCCCAGGAGTTCCTAGGAACCGACGGTCTCCAACCTAGTGTCAGGACCTACTAACCAGAAGGAAGTACCCGCACGGCCCTACGGTCCACCCGGATGTAAGGTACTTTAATTAAACAGTATATACAAAATCTCCTAGCTGTGGAAACAAAGACATATGCCGAAAAGGACTCAGAATTTACAGAAATCACAATTATTCAAAAATGTTCAAAGTGGTAATGGGGTAACGTAAATGTCAGGGGAGGAAGCAAAAATATTTTTTATTAGTCTCTAGTGTTGGAGCGGAGGAAATATCTGCTCCTCCCAGGACGTGTCTGATCTTCAAACAGTTGGTCCGATGATGAAACAGAATCCTGTCGACCAGACAATTGTTCAGATCTTGAGTTCTTTGATGACAAATGTTCAACAGTATCGTCCGGCTGCACTGAGGTATCTCCGACGGGCTGAGCGTCACTTAATGGAACAAAGTTCGGCAAAACCTCACCCTCAGACGAGGCGATGCCCTTCCTCACCCACGAGTCCGCTGGCAAAGGGATCGGTACCTTCTTGGTGTGGGTGGCGTGCACCCAGTGCTTGCGACCCTCCAAACGAACAGCAGTCCTCGTGGCAAGGAGCACTTGATAGGGTCCTATGAACCTCGGCTCAAGATTCCGTTTCCGGCCAAAGTTCCTCGTAACCACCCAATCTCCGGGCTGGAGCTGGTGGCCTGGACCCTCCGTCTGCGTCGGCAGTGCTTCAAAGACCTGCTGGTGAATTAACCTCAGTTTAGCAGTCAGATCATGAAGATAATCGATCAACATTGGGTACTCAAGATCAGCGAACACACTGGGTCTAGGGACTCCCCAAACATTGGCAGGACGGCCGAACACAATCTCGTATGGACTGAGCCCTACTCGAGAGTGTACAGTCGCCGTAGTTGACAAAAGGGCTAAGGGCAAAGCGTCAGGCCATGAGAGACCAGTCGTGGCCTGAATCTTCGCGAGTTTAAGTTTGAGAGTTCCATTGTATCCCTCAACCAAACCTGCTGACTGGGGATGGTTGGCGCTGTGGAATTTTTGTGTAATTCCAAGGCCCTTACACACATTCTTCATTACGCTCCCCACAAACTCACTTCCGTTATCAGACCATACAATCCATGGCATTCCATACCGAGGAAAGTATTCCTTCAGTAGGACTTTCGCTGTGGACAGGGCAGTATTGTCTTTAAGAGGGTAGGCTTCAATCCATCGGGAGAATGCGCAAACCACAACTAAAACGTATTTTAGGTTATTGCATCGTTCCATATGGATGAAGTCTAGCTGAATCACCTGAAAGGGACATGAAGGGGGAGCAAAGTGGCCAGGGGGTGTAGGAGTTCCCTTACCAGGATTGTACATCATGCATATCATACAATTCCTAACCAATCTCTCAGCACACTTAGCGATACCATCATTCTTCCATACAGGGGACAACAACTTACAGATACCTTTCGCACTAATATGTGACAAACCGTGTGCCATAGTCACAACGGCCAGCACATACGCATCCGGCAACATCCACCTTTTATTCTCGGACAAATCAATCCAACAGCCATTTGCATCCAACTTTCCCGTACTCTCTTTCCACTTAGTCTTTTCAGTCTCAGTGGCCTCATTCTGAATCGCTTTCACACTCTCAATAGTGTCTTCACACATACCAGTTTCTGCAGGCCACCTTACCGAACTCGTCACATACATTCTAGTTGTAAGATTCTTTGCAGTCTCCTTAGCAACTTCATCAGCGAACGCATTGCCACGACCAACATCATCCGTCACCTTACGGTGCGCACTACATTTAATAATCGCCACCTGCTTGGGCAATGTAAGTGCATCCAAAAGATCATTCACAAGCTGTCCATGCTGAATCTTTGTACCATGCGATGTCATAAAACCTCTCTCTCTCCACAAACGTCCAAAACTGTGCGCAACCCCAAACGCATACTGGCTGTCCATAAACACATTCACCCGCTTCCCTTTCGACAAAACACATGCTCTCGTCAATGCAATCAACTCCGCTGCCTGTGCAGAATTCTGATTCAATCTTGCAGTCTCCACAACCGTACTCAACGTCACCACAGCATACGCAGTCGTCACATCACCATTCGGCAACTTAAAACACAAACCATCCATATACAAAGTACCATCGGGGTCTTCCAATGGAGTGTTTTTTAGGTCAACACGACCTTTTGTTTCCTCCTCAGTTCGTAAGTAGCAATCGTGTGTAGCTACCTCATCTGATTCCATATTGGTTGGCAACAAAGTCGCCGGGTTTAGGACATTGCAGCGCTTTATCTGAACATGACTTGCCAAAAGCGTCAACTCATGACCAGACAACCTTGCACTCGTCAGATGTTGAGTTTTCGTACGATTTAAGAGAGTGTCAACTGCGTGCGGAACCATCACCGTAAGCATATTATCCATGACCAGTCCTGCAGATTGTCGGATGGACACCGCAGCTGCCGCTGTTGCTCTCAAACAACTCGGCAATGCTCTAGCTACCGGGTCCAAGGTCGAGGAAAAATATGCACATGGACGCTGCTTACCACCAAATTGTTGCGTCAAAACACTCAACGCACAACCTTTCCTCACGTGAACGTATAGTGTAAACGGCTTACTGTAGTCAGGAGTACCTAACACAGGGGCCGAACACAACGCATCACGCAGTTCAGAAAAACTTTTCTGACACTCTTCCGTCCATGGCAAAGGACTTGGAACATCCTTGCACGTGAGGGCTACCAATGGTTTCGCTAGCAATGAAAAAATTGGAATCCATTGCCTGCAGTATGACGTGATACCTAAAAAGGCACGCACATCTCTCTGAGTTGTTGGCACAGTCATCCGAGCAATCGCTGCAATTCTCTCTGGGGTCAACCTTCTTCCCTACTTTGACAATAAGTGACCTAGATAGGTTACTTCTTGGCAACAATATTGCAGTTTAGAAAGGTGACACCTTGTGATGTAAGTCACAGAGATGCTGTAACAGACACCGTAGCAAGTTTGCAAATGTCCTGAGTGTCCGCAGCCACCAATAAGTCATCGACATATTGGATCAAGGCCGCACCAGCGGGCAACACAAACGCATCAAGTTGGCTCTTCAAGGCTTGACTGTATATCGATGGACTCTCACAGTAGCCCTGAGGAGCGCGTTTAAACCTAAAGCTGCGGCCACCTAGAGAGAAACCGAAAAGGTCCCTACTCTCCTCAGCAATCGGAATGCCAAAGAAAGCATTCTTCAGATCGATCACTGAGAACCAGGACGCAGATGCTGGAATCAGAGTCAGTAGAGCCGTAATATCAGGCACCACAGGGAACTGAGGAATCACAATTTTATTCACTTCCCGTAAATCGATAACAAAACGATAAACAGGAGGCTTAGATGGATCAGTGCGTTTCAAAATAGGCAGCACAGGGCTATTACACACGTTTCCCCGAGTCTCCTCGATAACATCTTTTTCGATCAAATCGTAGATAATGGCTAACAACGCTCGCTCACCATCAAGGGAGATACGATACTGGGGAATACGTGGTAAACGCACATTAGATTTCAAGTGAACAACATAAGGGGAGATGTCAAGCAGGCCCACATCATTGGGGCCCGTTGCCCACAAAGATGCAGGAAGAGAACTCAATTCCGGTGGAAGCTTATCGAGAGACAAGTACATAGGAGAGATAACTCTCTCACCCAAAGTAAGCTTCACCCCCCCCCCAGGAGAACAATACAAAGTCGCATATAGTCGTTTCAGCAAATCCAAGCCCAAAAGATTTTCACCACAACCAGTAGTCAAAATCAAAGGAGCTTTCAGCTCACGTGGCCCAATTGTAAGGGGCAAAGGACGAGAAACCGGATTGCTAACGGGGGCGCCAGAGAATCCAACGGAAACATTTGTTAAGCCAGACAAAGGTGCGCCAGGGAGTTTCGAATGCATAATGGAACTTTTCGCTGCACCAGTGTCCAACAGAAAAGGCTCAACTACGCCCGAGGTGGCAACTGCGACGCAAGGCCCTCTCTGATCAACCGGAACTGATACTACTCCCTCTCTTTGTCTATGGCTGTCCTAGTAATTACCGTCGTCCGCATCCTGATCGTCGTAATAATCATCAACATTGTATTGTGCGGATCTGCCTGATGACGATCCACGCTGATCGAAACAATTATTAGAATCAGAGGAATTATTAGAACGATCATTTTGATTTTGCGTAACACCACGACCTCTACCTCGTGAAGCCTGTTGAGGACCATTACGACCTCCTCTAGATGAATTACCACTATTTCGATCACGCAAAACTGGGCAATCAAATTTCAAATGACCCTCACCCCTACAATAGGCACACTGATTGTACCCAAGCATAGATCTCTGCGAAGAAGAGTCATTCCGCGATTGTGACCTATTGGACTGCGACTGCGATCGGTTCCGCTGCTGCGAATCATTCTGATTCGAACGCGGAGGATACGCTTGTTGCAACAACACCTTCGTTTTGAGCTCTTTCGTCTTTTTGTCTGCACGATCTATTTCTTCTTTTTCTCTATTTTCATGATATTGAGCCGTAGCCAATATCTGGGCCGAAGTAGAAACAGCCCACGCACTCTCAGAATTTCTCAATTTGTTGCTTAGGTCCGGCAACAAATTCGACACAAATTTGTCCACGAACAATCTCTGACCTCCCTCAGTACCCATATCTTGACCACTATGATCGATAAATGCCTCCTCAAATCTCGTAAAGAAATCGGAGACACTTTCGTCCTTCTTTTGCTTGCAAGCAGACAGTTTGTCCCAGTTAACTTTCATAGCCGGCATAAGTGTCTTCATAAGAGTAATAATTCTCTGGGGAAGATCAGTAATGAGCTGCTCAGGCTTAGCCCCACCAACTTGTCGTGTATCCGCCGCTATAAGAGCAGCCCAATCACCACCTAACTCTGCTGCATGATTTTCCTGACGAATTTTCGCCCAAACCGGTTGCGGAACTACGTTACCGAACAACATATCGATGTCGGCAAGATTCATGATAGTAGCATCTACTAACTGAGATAATTCTTTATAATAGCCTGCAGGATTTTTGCGAGGGTCAGACAAGGTCTGCTTAACCTGCAAAACTTCCGATCGTTTCCATGGAAGGTGTATCCATACCCTCTGAAAGTGTGGCAGGATCGGCGGGGCAGCACCAGGGTTACCTGGCATCCACACTGGTGGAACTTCACGCATGGGAAACTGACCAGGCGTAGCCATCTATTCCTCAGTATCATCTTTAAACAATGCTCGAGGTATGATAGTGGGACGAAAAGACAGTAGATGCTCGACAGCACGTCGAACATTGCTTCCCACAAGTATACCACTTGAAAACTGAAGCTGAAGTTCAGTTACCTCAATCGGTACTTCGTTTGCTTCATCATTGGATATCGCTTCACGTAAAAATGTGCACATCTCATCAAACACAAACCTCTGTGTTGGCTCATTGAATTGAGAGAACGTCTCAAAAACTACACGTGGGGAATTTTTAACGGGGTACCTAATCCAATTTCGCGCCATCCTAATTAACGTGTCACGCTCCCTACCATCAGGAAGCTGACTTCGTCTTTGGGGAGCATCAGAACCAGCGGACCCAAAAATCGGTCCGAGAGAAGTGAAAAAGTTAGCAGCAACAGACGGAACGCGACGTCGAGCAGGCGGGGTAGAAGAGTAAAGCAAAGGGGTAACAAGAGAAGTGCCAGAAACAGAAGGAACAGCAGGAGTAACCACAATAGTAGAAGTAGCGGGAACAGGAGTATGAGAAGGTATAGACGGAGGAGCAGTAGGAACAGGAACAGGTGGAGGAACAGGAGCAGGTTGAGGAACAGGAACAGGAGGGACCACGGGAACGGTGGTATCCTGTGCATACAGAGGTGGCGACTTCAATAGATAAGACAACAAAGGGTCCTCTACTGCTTCCTCTCCCTTCTTATCCGTACCCGTGGGTAAAGCGGGATAACACTTATCCACTGACATGCGCTGCAATCTATCAAAAACTTCCTTTTCCTTCTCCTCCTTATCTCGCTGAAATTGTTCTGCATTTCTCATCGTTGTAACGATACCTTCTCTCTTATTACGTTTAAGCTGCCTGATTTCTTTCTGCTTGGCTTCTTTACGCCACAACCGAAAGGAATCAAACATGGCCGGCCTTGCTTTTCTTTGGAATAATTTAGCTTCAAGATTATCTAAAATCGGGGCCTCAAAACTACCTTGAGGTGGCCAACTAAGGACACCGTCCTTTTTGGTGTAACGAACCCAACACTCATTGAACGTGATCGGTTCCAACCGGAGGTATCGGACACGAGTCCTCCAGCCGGGAATCCGTACCACAACCTCTAAAGCAACTGAACAAAGTACTACGGCCAGGCATCGTGCACACTAGCCGAGTTTCACAAACGTCAAGGGTTATTGGATTACAATATCCCGCAAAAGTGCAAAAACCCTCGGTTTTTGCCGACTGCAGACGTCAAATAATACAACAAAAAACAAATTACCAAGAACCACAAATGCAATGGAACCATGCAACAACTAAGCACCCACAACAACAAAGGACTCTGGGAGCGACCCACAAATACTTAACTCAAAGATCAATGGCGTCACCAGGAAGGCCCGTCAATCGTCTCGCTGTACCAAGATCTACGCCAGACTGTAGAGTCAGGGCAGCAGTCCGTCGCAGCCGTCAGGAGGCGGGAATCTTCGCGGGAAAAGTCGTCGGGCCACTTGTTTCGACAACAGGATCGATGAAGCGGGGTGCACCTTCCCTCGGAGATTTCACACAAAGTTCCTCACGATCGTCGGGCTTTGGACCGGTACCACTGATGCAGCCCAACGTTGGGCGCCAACTGAAGGACTGGGTTATTCTAAGACCCAGCGGTGCCAGGGATAACACCTGAAACCTTCGTGGGTTACCTGTTCCGGCGTACAAATGACAGAGACACGGGACACTTCCTTCGGCGTCAAAGATTCGAGGTTTATTTACTGCAGGGAACACAGAAGTCACGAGAAGTACATAGCATGTAAGTTCACGGAGACTGCTTCAAATTGTATCTGTGGATCGCTCTTCTTATACAGTTTTCTGTCATAGGATAACATTACAGACAAAAGGTTGCAACCCAGTTCCCACAGTAAATATCATAGGGGGTCGCTTTCATGTATCCAGGGCCCGGAACATAATCACAGTAGCATTTGGCGGTTCCCAACTGTAAAAGTACATCTTCCCACCATTAGTGCATTCCGTTCGACTGTAAACGAATCAAGGAAGAGTCAGAAACAGGTGCAGAGGAAGACGAGGATAGCGAATAGATCGAAGAGAGTGTAAAAGGGGAGGTATCAGGAAACACGATTGCAAGGATCAAAAGGACGTGCCTAATGAAATGCACAACTAAAACAATAGACCGGCACGGCAAGATGAGCCTCCAGCGGGGCCATCTGCCTTACAATTGTCATCCCCCTCGTCATAAAGACACTCTCAAAGGAACACGTGTCTTCCACAAGAGTTTAGGAATCCCAGGGTCGCGAAGCGGACAGTATCCGTTCGCTGGCTACTTGAGGGCAAGAAACAAAATGGATGCCGTATCTAAGATGGAACCCGTGGGTTCAGATGGAGAAACCCACGAAACAGACGAACGGTTTAGGTTAGCATAGCGAAAACGCGAACACCCACTAAACTCGTCATTTGCGGTTCATAGATACCAGACTCGACCATATTCGAGCGAGTCGAAAACACCACTTACGATTGTCACGGAACCTCAGGTGATGCACATTTGAAGGGGTGTACCGGGGTATAAAAAGTCTCTTTAAAAATAATAAAGAGTTTGGGTAAGGTTGGTTGGGCGGGCAGTAGACTGGATCTCTTCCCATATTTTATCCCACAAGGAAATTAGATTGTAAAACAGATTCCCATTGAAGTTCTAGTTTTGATTTGGTCCTATTTGCCTGAGGCATTCTTAATTTTTTATATATGAGAGCAGCTTTGGAGGAAGTTGTAATGGAGATTGTGGTATTCTGTGAACTATGAATCTGAGTGGGAGAGGATGAGAAGATTCAATTGCAGCTATAAGGCTTGATTCTAAAAGCTGATATGATTTTAGCCACTAAGGGGCCGGTTATAAGCAAAATAAAGTAATTTAAATGGAATTATTATATTAGTATGTTGTAGTAATTGAGAAATTGTAATATTACCATTATTTAACCAAGTCCGCCAGATTAACGTCCTTCCATTTTTCCAGAGCCATTTTTTATATCAGATGGGACTGTGTATGAATTGCTCATTTGGGGATAAATGAGCATTCAAAAACCACTGAAATAAAGAACAGGAGTGGGAAATAATTAAGGGGATCCAGTATTTGGGAGATTGAGACATATGAAGAAGATGTTTGTGTATTAAGGAAGGAATCACAGTCATTTCCTAATGAAATCACAATGTAGAATCAGAATCGGGGGATCCAAAAACATCCTTGACTTTACTTAATGCCAAATGCCTTATGATAGAGGGAAAGTTAGGAAAATTCACTCCACCAGAGAACTTGGGTAGTTTCTTCTTTTTTATTTTAAATTATTTTTTATTGAAAAAAGGCATGTAAAAAATCAAAGCACTACAATGCTCAAGGGGTCCGTAGAGCACATAAATACAGCAACAATAACCCACTGCACAGTACATTATAGGTGTCGTCAAGAGTCACATACTATAGACCTACAGCAGCACCCTCATCCCCGCTCCCAGGTAGTTCACATATATCCCCTCGAAAAGTGTTCCGTGACTCCCATATTTGTGACCATTTTGTCGGGCAACTCCTAGAGGCATAAATAGGAGCTTCTGTCACCATACACCAGTCTTTGTCCTTGGCCCAGTTGGCCACTCTGGGTGGGCTCGGGGCCCTCCATAGACGTGCAATGTTTTGCTTGGCCACCATGAAGCCCAGAGCCACCCAAATTTTCTCCTTAGCACTGAGGAACATGGGGTCCCAAATGTTCAATAAAATCAATTTGATGTTACATGGTATCTGTTGTCCCCATCATACGTACCACCCCATCCCAATACTTCTGTATTATAGCCCATTCCCACAGTGAGTGAATAAAGGTGCCCTCCTGCCCACGGTGTTGTACACAATTACTGTCTTGGGCATAGCCCATATGAACCAAAGAGGGTCCAGACAAATACGTTCTGTGAAGGATTTTCAGTTGGACCAATCGGAGTCTCCAAGAAATGGTGACCTTCTGCTGAGACTCAATTGCAGGCCGCCACTCCTCATTACATACATATACATATCCAGCCCAGCCACGTTGTGGTCCCATTTACTTCTGAGGTGGATCAGGAGATCGGGCTGTTGTTAATTAGCTTTCGATATATGAGAGTTATAGCCTTCTCAGGCAAATCGCCATCTAAGATCCTGTCCTCCACTGGAGAGGACTCGGGGAGGCCAACCCCTTTAGGGAGAACTGCAAGCAAAGCGTGCCTGATTTGGGGATACCAAAACTGTTCAGAATTGGACTTTTCATAGTCTTGCTGCAATCAGGAGAATGGTATGACCTAGCCCGATTTCCATAGGTCCCCAATTTTGGAGATACCAAATTTTGTTCCCATTTATCGAACCCCTGAGAACGCGACAATCAACCCAGTCGATCACAGTGCCAGAGCGGCGTGGCTCTGGTAAGCTTGCCCTCCCACCCCAGGCTTCTAGTAGCCTCTTTTAAAACTTGCACCACAAGTTTAGTCGGACTGGACGGGTATAGGAGATTTACTTGGGAAGAACAAATGTAAAAATTTAGGATGTATACTAATGTACAATTTGTATTGTGATATTAGGGTTGAATTTTATTTGTTGAGTTTGAATTGTATAATGTGAAATTAACTGTTTTTTATGCAAATATCTTTGTGATTATAAATTATGTATCTCCATTAAATCAACAGATTGTATTGTGGCTACTCCTGAAGAAGGCGTGCATTACGCCGAAACGCGCGTCGAGACAAAACTCAAAGACATTGCCACGTTTTTTAGTGTTTTTAATGTTATTCGGAAACAATAGAGTATCCAAATGTATTGTATTATATGATTTCCTTTAAGGGGAACTTTTAATAACTATTAAAATTTGTATATGATTTGCATAAGTGTCCGATAGTTCTTCACATATTTATATATATTGTGCTATACTTTGATACTATTGATACAGTTATGAGTTTGGATTCTGAGACTGCCTAGGAGTGATACTTTTCAAACCGAGATTTACTATACAGCGCCCCCTCAAAGCCGCCTACTGGGAGGAGCCATCTGTCTATCCGAAAGGCCGGGTCATCGTGACATCTATATTGGCTTTGATTGATGGCAACGATCTGCAAGGCCCAATATTACCTTCTCATATAAGGAAGCCCAATTTCACCATCAAACCAACCCAATGTGAGTTTTTGCGTGGCAATGCGGGGGCTTACCCTCCCATAACAGTACCTGCACTAAAGACTCTAGTTCCTTGAACTATGACGCTGCTACCGGAATTGGTGTGTTCTGCAGTGCATATAGAAGGCGGGGGAGGGACATCATCCTAAATAATGCTGCATGCCCCAGAAGGGTTAGGGGAAGTGTCTTCCAGTACTGAACATCATGTTTAAGACGTGCTAACGGAGGCCGGAGGTTAGTCTCATAGAATCGAAACAAGTCTTTGGATACCCAGATTCCCAGATATTTAAACCCTTCCACGGTCTCTGTAAATTGGCAACCCCGGAGAAGTCGGAACTTTTTCCCACTAAGGACGCAGAGCACAGATTTGGACCAGTCGATCCTGTAACCCGCGAATCTACCGAAGATGTGAAATATGTCCATAACCACGTTAAGCGATTTCGCTGGGGAGGCAAGATAAAGCAGGATGTAATCCGCATATAAAGATATGCGGTCCTCCCAGCCATGGGTCCATCTCAGGTCCCTGATAGCAGGGTCCCAGCAGATCCATGCCGCCAAGGGCTCCAAGGCCAAGGCGAAGAGGAGCGGTGATAGGGGACAGCCCTGCCTTGTTCCCCTACCCAAAGAAAAAACAGGGGACTTCCGATTATTGATGACCACCTGCGCCAACGGTTGGCAATACAAAAGGCGCACCCATTTAATAAATTCCAGGCCAAACAGGTAGGGCCATTCAATGGTATCGAAGGCCGAAGCAGCATCTAGGGGCACCACCATAGCATCTTCTCTAATAGTGTCTGCTTTGCAGAGTACTCTGTGTAATCAGGGGAGATTAACAGACGTGTTTCTTGCCGGCATGAACCCGGACTGGTCCTGGTGGATCAGGGTGGGAAGAACCAGACAAGTGGCAAGGACCTACACGAGGATTTTTGCCTCGCAATTAAGCAGCGAAATAGGCCTATACAAAGAACACTGATCTGCGGGTTTGACCGGTTTGTGGATGACAATGACGGATGCAAGTCTATGGTCTTCGGGAAGAATTCCATTCTCTTTACTCTCCCGATACATATCTGTAAGATAAGGGGCATTCATGTTCGCCGTCAACTTGAATAATTCTATGGGGATCCCATTGGGACCCTATGCTTTCCCCCCTCGCAGGTCATGGATGGCCTTATCTACTTCGGTCACAGTTAGGTCTCGCTCCAGATCGGAACTGTCCTCAGCAGTAAGAGCCAGCACGTCGATCTCGCGGAGTAGAGATAAAGCCTCCTCCGCTGAATAGATCGTGTGGGAAGTGTATAGGGAGCGGTAGTGTTGTCCAAACGAGTCCGCAATATCTTGCGGTGCGGTAACACAGGAATGCTGGTCGGTGTCGATCTCAACCACTACTCACCTCGCCCCCTCCCTACATTCCGGCCAGGCCAGCAGTTTGCCCGCCTTATCGCCTATGTCATAGATCCTGCTGAGAGTCGCCCCCTGTATTGTGCCTTAGCCTTACCTTAGTCCTGCGTAGGAACTGCGCGTTCCAAGGCCAGGACCTCTCCCTCTAAACACTCTATAGCTGCAGTTTTTTCCTTGCATTGTCCAGCAATCAGTCCAACACTACCCCCGTATGACAGTTTTATAGGCCTCCCAAAGGGATACAGATGAACTGACGGAATCCTGATTCACCTGATAATAGAGGTCAGATTCGCTCAATACTTTATCCCAAACTGAGGGAATAGTGAGATACCAGGGGATAAGCGGTGCCACACAGTTGACCGTGGGTTCCCCCACTTCCACCCTGCAGAGCACAGGTGAGTGATCCGATATTCCCCTAGCCAAATGCTGAATCTCTTTGACATTGTGAATCTGGTTCGCGAGTGTGAGCACATAGTCGAAGCGTGACATGCTGCGATGGGGCCCTGAGAGATGCATGTACTGAAGCTCGCTGGGATGTAGGCCCCTCCAGACATCTACCAGACTCATAGCCCCCAGAAAACTATGTATGCGTTTGCGTGATGACGGCAGGTTTTTCGAGGCCAGCAATCCAGGGATTCAGAAACGATGGAGTTGAAATCTTCCCAATCAACAATCTCCCATCCGGCAGATTCAGGAGCAGATCACCAAGGTCGATAAATGTCTGTGTATGTAGACCTGTCAGAATATACCCTGATACCAGGTTGAGGGCAGCCCCTCCCACACCCCAGACACCGCCACAAACCTGCCCAGGGGGTCCGTATGGACCTTATTAACAGTCAAGGGGAAGGACATGCGGACTGAAATGCCCACCCCCTGGGAGCCAGAGCCAAAGGCAGAGTGAGCTGCCATCTGGAATCCCCACCAATACAGGGCCTTACAACCATTACCCAACAAAGTGTGTCTCCTGCAAAAGAACAATGTCAGGTGAGTGCAGCTTCAGGAACTGGAGAACAACCCCTCTTTTGATTTTGTCGCCCAGCCCGTTCACATTCCCCGGATAACAGTTTGAGTTTCTGTCTAGTCATGGTACCCAATCAATCAATCAATCATAACACTTGTATAGCGCGCTACTCACCCGTCAGGGTCTCAAGGCGCTTGAGGGAAGGGGACTGCTATTGCTCGAACAGCCAGGTCTTGAGTTGTCTCCTGAAGGCGAGATGGTCCTGGGTCAGCCGAAGATGGATGTGGAGAGAGTTCCATGTCTTGGCCGCCAGGTAGGAGAAGGATCTGCCACCAGCGGTGGCTCTACGGATGCGTGGTATGGCGGCGAGGGCGAGGCTTGTTGATCATAGCTGGCGGGTGGGCATGTAGAAGGTCAGGCGGTCGTTGAGGTACTCAGGGCCCAGGTCATGGAGAGATTTGTGTGCGTGGGTGAGGAGCCTGAACGTGATCCTCTTGCTGACGGGGAGCCAGTGCAGGTCCTTCAGGTGGCCGGAGATGTGGCTGCATTGGGGGGTGTTCAGGATGAGTCGGGCGAAGGCGTTCTGGATGCATTGGAGTCTTTTCTGTAGCTTGGCTGTGGTTCCGGCATAGAGGGCGTTTCCGTAATCGAGTCGGCTGGTGACGAGTGCTTGGGTGACCGTCTTCCTGGTTTCGGTCGGGATCCATCGGAAGATCTTGCGGAGCATGCGTAGGGTGTTGAAGCATGACGAGGAGACGGCGTTGACTTGTCTGGTCATCGAGAGGGAGGAGTCCAGGATGAAGCCCAGGTTGCGTGCGTGGTCTGTCGGGTTGGGGGTGGCGCCGAGGTCGGGGGGCCACCAGGAGTCGTCCCAGGGGGGAGGGCGATGGTCCCAGGACGAGGACTTCCGTTTTGTCTGAGTTCAGTTTCAGGCGGCTGTTCTTCATCCATTCGGCGACGTCTTTCATCCCTTTGTGTAGGTTCGTTCTGGCGGTGGCGGGGTCTCTGGTGAGGGAGAGGATCAGTTGGGTGTCGTCGGCGTAGGAAATGATGCTCGATATGCCATAAATGCAAGGTACCCCACTGAGGAGCACGTCAAGGGGGAAAAAGGAAGGATGTCATTGCATTCTTGAGTACTGTTGCCAATGAGAACACTACAAATGCCTCATCTGTCACGTCCTGCTCACGAGACCAATTGGAAGTGAAATGCCTGAACAGAGATAACACTAAAGTCAACCCCCAACCCCAAACCCCTCCACCCACCCCGCAGCCCCAACGTGCATCCACCCAGCCCCAAACCCTGCCTCCCTGCACGGCGGTAGCAAAACCTCTCCCCCCCCCCAAACTAGCGGAATTTCTATCGCCCACCCTTCAAAGAACTAACGGGTTCGTGCAGCCAAACCGAATGCTCATCCCTGAGCAATTTTTGTCTTACCAAAATTCACATTATAGCCTATCATGTTTACGCTAAGAGCCTCAGCAAGTGCCCAATAAACTCCCTACACCACCCACTGAGGGAACAGGAGAACAGGCAAACGTTAAAGAGAAAGATCTGGCAAATTTATTAACGACATTCAAACACCAGGCAACAAAAGTCCATTGCAATTTTCAGGGGCAGCTGCCTCCCCCCAGCCCACTGTCTACCTGGGTGCAGTTCACTTCCCCAAGGGAAAACATACAGACCAGTTATTCAGCACCACCCATCGCCTTGATCTAGTCTTGATGTGGCGAGCCTCCTCCAGAGGCTCGGGCATCGCCGTCCCTCCTCACATCCCGAGCAGGGGTGTTGCGGCGGCCTGTCGCACGCCATCCATCCAGCCAGTCCCATGTTTCTTCCAGGGTGGTGAAGAACCAGGATTTCCCCTCTGATTAAAACCTCAACTTATCCGGGAACATCATGGCGTACTTCAAGTCCTTGACGCAGAGCGCCTTCTTCACTTCCTGGAAGCTTTGTGGTTGTCGTTGCACCTTGAGAGTGAAATCCGGGAAGAAAGTAATGCAACTGTTTTGGAATTCCAACGGCGGGGCGGAGGGGGCGCACTCTAGGATGACGTCCCTGTCGCGTAAATTGAAGATCCTGGCAAGAAGTGGTCTGGGGGGCTTCAGGTTTCAGCCGAACTCCTGTCAGCCGGATGCATCCGCTCCACTGAGAAGAAGTTTTAAAGGCCCCGGGGCTTGAGATAAGTAGTGATAAACTCTTTCACGAAAAGGTCCGCAGATGGCCCTCCACCCGTTCCCGAACCCCAATTATGCGGACGTTATTGCACCTGGAGCACCCTTCATAGTCATTCAATTGTGCTTCCAATTCCATTGCATGTTTTTGCAGATCCTCCACTTTTCTCTGCAACTCTGACGTGTCTTCAACCTAAGAGATACTTCTTTGGACACCGTATCGATATGCAACTCTAGAGATGTGCGTACCGTGGTTATGGCTTCGAGAATGTCCGGCAACGTTAGTTCCTTCGACTTCCCTCTGGGCTCTGGTTTGTCAGGTGCACTTAATCCTCCTTTGGGGCTCCCCCCTGAGGTTCCGTGACAATTGTAAGTGGTGTTTTCGACTCGCACGAATATGGTCGAGTCTGGTATCTATGAACCGCAAATGACGAGTTTAGTAAGTATGTGCAGTTTCGCTGCACCGTTCGTTTGTTATGTGGGTTTTTCATCTGTACCCACGGGTTCCATCTTAGATACGGCATCCATTTTGTCTCTTGCCCTCAAGTAGTCAGCGAACGGACACTGTCCGCTTCGCGACCCTGGGACTCCCAAGATATTTGCGGAAGACACATGTTCTTTGTAAGTGTCTTTATGACGAGGGGGATGCTACTGTAAGGCAGGTGGTGCCGCTCGAGGCTCATCTTGCCTCACAGGCCTATTGTCTCAGCCGTGCATCTCATTAGGCACGTCCCTTTGATGCCTGTCTCGTGCTTTCCGACACCTCCCCTTTTACACCCTTTCCGATCTCCCCACTGTCTCCGTCTTCCTTTGCACCTGTCTTTGTGCCTATTTCCGATCTACTTTACTGCTGATTGGAATTTGCTAATGGTGGGAAGATGGGTTTTTACAGTTGGGAACCGCCAAACGTTTCCGCACTTATGATCCGGACCTCATGTGTTTGAAAGCGACCAAAGCGACCCCTCTGGGGGATGATGGTGGGAACCGGGTTGTAAACTTTTGTGTACCATGTTGTCTTATGGGTAAAAACTGTATAAAAGGAGCGATCCACAGAACCAATTTGAAGCAGTCTCCCCGAACTACACTCGATGTACTTCCTGTGACTTCTGTTTTCCCTGCAGCAAATAAACCTTGAATCTTTGACGTCAGAGGAAGTGTCCCGTGTCTCTGTGACTTGTACGCCGGAGCAGGTTACCCACGAAGGTTTCAGGTGTTGTGCCCTGGCACCGCTGGGTACAAAAGAACCCAGTCCTTCAGTTGGCGCCCAACGTGGGGCTGCATCAGTGGTACCGGTCCAAGCCCGACGATCGTGAGGAACTTCGTGTGAAATCTCCGAGGGAAGGTGCACCCCGCTTCATCGATCCTGTTGTCGAAATAAGTGGCCCGAAGACTTTTCCCGCGAAGATTCCCGCCTCCTGACGGCTGTGACGGACTGCTGCCCTGACTGTAGACCTGTTTTGGCGCCTGGCGTAGACCTTGGTATAGCGAGACGATAGACGGGCCTTCCTGGTGACGCCATCGATCTTTGAGTTAAGTATTTGTGGGTCGCTCCCATAGTTCTTGGTTGTTGACACTTTAGCGAGTGTCTTTGTTGTGCACGCTGTGTGAGTGTTTTTGTCGGTGACACTTTGCTAGCGTACTTTGTTGTTGTATTTGTTTGACGACTGCAGCCGCCAAAAACCGAGGGTTTTTGTTCTTTGCTGGGACTTGGTAAATCCCGTAACCCTTGAAGTTTGTGAAACTCGGCTAGTGTGCAAGATGCCTAGTCGCAGTACTTTGTTTAGTTGTTTCAGACCTTGTGGTGCGGATTCCCTGCTGGAGGACTCGTGTCCGATACCTCCAGTTGGAACTCCTACTTATGACTTATATAGCAAACATGGGCTAGGCCCGATTGCTTTTAACGATTACTGGATTAAATATACAAAGAAAGACGGCGATCTTCGTTGGCCACCTCACGGTAGCTTCGAGGCGTCGATCTTAGATAACCTAGAGATGAAGTTGTTCGAACGTAAATCAAGGCCGGCCATGTTTGATGCCTTTCGGTTGTGGCGCAAAGAAGCCCGACAGAAAGAAATCAGACAAAATAAACGTAGTCAGCGAGATAATGTTGCTACCATTGTAAAGAAAGCTGAGCAGTTTCAGCGTGATAAGGAGGATAAGGATAAGGAAGTGTTTGAGAGATTACAGCGTATGACCATAGATAAATGTTATCCTGCTTTACCTACGGAGTCGGATAAGAAGGAAGAGGCAGTTGAGGATCCTTTGATGTCCTATCTTATGAAGTCGCCACCTCCATACGTACAGGGTACCGCAGTTCCCGTGGTCCCTGCCGTACCTGTTCTTCCACCTATTGTTCCTCTACCAGTTCCTCAATCTGCACCTGTTCCTCCGACTGTTCCTGCTCCTTTGTCTGTTTCTATTCCTACTGCTCCTCCGCTTCCACATACTCCTGTTCCCGCTACTGCCCCTGTGTTGTTAACACCCGTTGTTGCTACTGTGTCTACTCCTTCTCTTGTTAGTCCTGTGTCTTATCTCTCTCCCTCTACTCGTAGTCGTAATTCTCCTATTGCACCAAGTTTTTTTCAGTCGCTTGGACCTGTTTTTGGGTCTGCTGGTTCTGATGGTCCTCAGAGACGTAGCCAGCTTCCTGGCAACAGGGAACGCGCTGCACTATATAATATGGCGATGGGTTGGATGGACAATCCGCAGAGAAATCCACCCCGAGTTGTTCTTGAAACATTTAGTCAATTCAACATACCAACTCAGAGATATGTGTTTGACGAAATGTGTAAGTTACTACATGATCAGATAGCGGCTAATGCGCCTGACGAGGTGCTGACCGCCCTGTCTAACCTCCGGCTTCAGTTCGCAACCGGACTGATAGTAGATACTAATGTCCGACGAGCTATTGAGCAGTTGTTATCCCTTCGTCCCGCTCCCATTCCACATGCACTGTTTGTTGAGGATATTGAAAAACAAGACGAGTCTGGCCAATATCCTATGCGTGAAGTTCCGCCGGTTTGGGTACCCGCTGATAATACTAATGCAAATGCTCCAGTGGCGGCACATTTCCGGAGAATATGGATACACCTCCCATGGAAACGATCGGAAGTGCTTCAGGTAAAACAATCTTTGCCCGATCCTCGTAAAAATCCTGCAGGGTATTATAAGGAATTATCGCAGCTCGTAGATGCTACGGTAATGAATCTTGCTGATATTGATATGTTGTTTGGCAACGTCGTACCGCAAGTGGTATGGGCTAGGATTCGTCACCAAGATCATGCAAATGAATTAGGTGGTGATTGGAATGCCATTACGGCGGCAGACGCTGGACAAGCGGCTGCTACTAAACCCGACCAATTGATTGAAGCTCTTCCTCAAAGAATTATTACGTTAATGAAAACGTTTATGCCAGCTACGAGGGTAAATTGGGACAAGTTGTCAGCTTGTAAACAAAAGAAAGATGAGAGTGTTTCAGACTTCTTTACGAGGTTTGAAGAAGCATTCATTGATCATAGTGGACAGGATGTGGGTACTGAGGGTGGACAGAGGTTGTTCGTGGATAAATTTGTGTCGAACTTGTTGCCCGATTTGAGCTATAAATTAAAGAATTCGGAAAGTGCATGGGCTGTTTCTACTTCAGCTCAGATATTGGCTACGGCACAATATTACGAAAATAGGGAGAAAGAAGAGAATGACCGTGCTGACAAAAAGACAAAAGAGCTGAAAACTAAAGTGTTGTTGCAACAAGCGTATCCGCCGCGTTCTAATCAGAATGCGCCTCAACAGAATAGGTCGCAGTCGCAATCGAATCGATCGCAGCCGCGTAACGATTCCTCCTCCCAAAGATCATCGTTAGGGTATAATCAATGTGCTTACTGTAGACAAGAGGGACACATCAAATTCAATTGTCCTGCTCTGAATGAACGTAATAGTGGTAATTCGTCCAAAGGAGGCCGTGGTGGTGCACAGCAGGCATCACGCGGTAGAGGTCGTGGTGCTCAAAATGATCGCTCAGACAATTCATCTAGTTCTAACAATTGTTTTGATCAACGTGGATCATCGCAAGGACGATCTGCGCAGTACAATGTAGATGACTATTACGTCAATCAGGGAATTGACGACAGTAATTACTAGGACAGCCAAAGACAAAAGGAGGGAGTGGTATCAGTTCCGGTTGATCAGAGAGGGCCTTACGTCGCAGTTGCTACATCGGGCGTCGTTGAGCCTTTTCTGTTGGACACTGGTGCAGCGAAAAGTTCTATCATGCATTCGAAACTCCCTGGCGCACCTTTGTCTGGCTTAACAAATGTTTCCGTTGGATTCTCTGGCGCCCCTGTTAGCAATCCAGTTTCACGCCCTTTGCCCCTTCAAATTGGGCCACGTGAGCTCGAAGCTCCGTTGATTTTGACCACTGGTTGTGGCGAAAATCTTTTGGGTCTGGATTTGCTTAAACGTTTGTATGCAACATTGTATTGTTCTCCTGCGGGTGTCAAGCTTACGTTAGGAGAGAGGGTTGTCTCTCCCATGTACTTGTCTCTCGACAAGCTCCCACCGGAATTGAATTCTCTTCCTGCATCTTTGTGGGCGACGGGTCCAAATGATGTGGGCCTGCTTGATATCTCCCCTTATGTTGTTCAGTTGAAAGCTAATGTGCGACTACCACGTATTCCCCAGTATCGTATCTCCCTTGATGGTGAACGAGCACTGTTAGCAATCATTTATGATTTGATCGAGAAAGATGTTATTGAGGAGACTCGGGGAAACGTGTGCAATAGTCCTGTACTACCCATTCTTAAACGTACTGATCCTACAAAACCGCCTGTTTATCGTTTTGTTATCGATTTACGGGAGGTAAATAAAATTGTGGTTCCTCAATTTCCTGTTGTGCCCGACATTACGGCGCTACTGACTCTGATTCCAGCTACTGCATCATGGTTTTCGGTGATTGATTTGAAAAATGCGTTTTTCAGCATCCCGATTGCCGAAGAGAGCAGGGACCTTTTCGGTTTCTCTCTCGGTGGACGTAGCTTCCGGTTCAAACGCGCTCCTCAGGGCTACTGTGAAAGTCCGTCTATTTACAGTCAAGCCCTGAAGGGACAACTGGATGCGTTTAGGTTGCCGGTTGGTGCGGCCTTAATCCAATACGTCGACGACTTATTGGTGGCTGCTGATACTCAGGACATTTGCAAAATTGCTACAGTGTCGTTGCTGCAACATCTCTGTGAGTTAAATCACAAGGTGTCACCTTCTAAACTCCAATATTGTTGTCAAGAAGTAACCTATCTAGGTCACTTATTGTCAAAGGAGGGAAGGAGATTGACCCCAGAGAGAATTGCAGCGATTGCGCGAATGGCTGTGCCACAAACCCAAAGAGATGTGCGTGCCTTTCTAGGTATCACGTCATATTGCAGGCAGTGGATTCCTAATTTTTCATTGCTAGCGAAACCATTGGTGGCTCTTACGTGCAAGGATGTTCCAACTCCTTTACCATGGACGGAAGAATGTCAGAAAAGTTTTTCTGAATTGCGTGATTCATTGTGTTCGGCTCCTGTGTTAGGTACCCCTGACTACAGTAAGCCGTTTACGTTATATGTTCACGAGAGGGAAGGTTGTGCTTTGAGTGTCTTAACGCAACCTTTTGGTGGTAAGCAACGTCCATGTGCATATTTTTCCTCGACCTTAGACCCAGTAGCTAGAGCATTGCCGAGTTGTTTGAGAGCAACTGCGGCAGCTGCGGTCTCCATCCGACAATCAGCAGGATTGGTCATGGATAATATGCTTACGGTGATGGTTCCGCATGCAGTCGATACTCTGTTGAATCGTACGAAAACTCAGCACTTGACGAGTGCGAGGTTATCTGGGTACGAATTGACGCTTCTGGCAAGCCACATTCGGATAAAACGTTGTAATGTCCTAAATCCGGCAACTTTGTTACCAATTAGTGCAGAGTCAGATGAAGTAACAGAACATGACTGTTACTTGCGGACGGAAGAGGAAACAAAGGGTCGAGTGGACCTTAAAAACACCCCATTGGAAAATCCGGACGGCACTTTGTATGTGGATGGGTCATGTTTTAAGTTGCCGAATGGCGATGTGACTACTGCTTATGCTGTTGTAACATTGAACACTGTTGTTGAAACTGCGAGATTGAGTCAGAATTCTGCCCAAGCTGCAGAGCTGATTGCTCTCACTAGAGCATGTGTGTTAGCAAAAGGGAAACGTGTGAATGTGTACACCGATAGCCAGTATGCTTTCGGTGTAGCGCATAGTTTTGGACGATTGTGGCGAGAGCGTGGTTTCTTAACGTCGCATGGTACGAAAATACAGCATGGCCAGCTTGTGAACGATCTTTTGGATGCATTAACGTTGCCTGCACAAGTTGCGATTGTTAAATGTAGTGCGCATCGTAAAGTGACGGATGATGTTGGTCGTGGTAACGCGTTCGCAGATGAGATTGCTAAGGAGACTGCCCGGAACCTTAGTACTCGAATGTATGTGACGAGTTCGGTTAGGTGGCCTACAGAATCAAGTATGTGTGTAGATACTTTTGAGAGTGTGAAAGCAATTCAGAATGAGGCCACTGAGACTGAAAAGATGAAGTGGAAAGAAAGTACGGGAAAGTTGGATGCGAATGGTTGTTGGATTGATTTGTCGGATCAGAAAAGATGGATGTTGCCTGATGCGTATGTGCTGGCCGTTGTGACAATGGCACATGGGTTAGCACATATTAGCGCGAAAGGTATTTGTAAATTGTTGTCGCCTGTGTGGAAGAATGATGGCATTACAAAGTGTGCTGAACGTCTGGTGAAGAATTGTATGGTGTGCATAATGTACAATCCTGGCAAAGGAACCCCAACTCCCCCTGGCAGTTTTGCTCCTCCTTCGTATCCCTTTGAGGTGATCCAATTGGACTTCATCCATATGGAGCGATGCAATAACCTGAAATACGTTTTGGTTGTGGTGTGCGCATTCTCCCGATGGATCGAGGCCTATCCCCTCAAAGATAATACTGCTTTGTCTACTGCGAAAATCCTACTGAAGGAATATTTTCCTCGGTATGGAATGCCTAGAGTTGTGTGGTCAGATAATGGAAGTGAGTTTGTTGGAAGTGTGATGAAGAGCGTGTGTAAGGGCCTTGGAATTAATCAGAAATTCCATAGCGCCAATCATCCCCAGTCAGCTGGATTGGTTGAAGGGTACAACGGCACCCTTAAACTAAAGTTAGCGAAGATTCAAGCTACGACTGGTCTTTCGTGGCCTGATGCTTTGCCTCTAGCATTACTGTCAACTAGGGCGACTGTACACTCCCGAATAGGGCTTAGTCCCTATGAGATAGTGTTCGGCCGTCCTGCGAATGTGTGGGGGGTTCCTAGGCCAGGAATATTCTCTGATCTTGAGTACCCGATGTTGATTGACTACTTACATGACTTGACTGCTAAACTGAGGTTAATTCACCAACAGGTTTACGACGCTTTGCCAACGCAGACGGAGGGTCCAGGCCACCAGCTCCAGCCCGGGGATTGGGTGGTTACCCGCAACTTCTCACGCAAGAATAATCTGGACCCCCGATTCATCGGACCGTACCAGGTACTCCTGGCCACGAGGACTGCCGTTCGTCTCGAGGGGCGGAAAAATTGGGTACATGCTACCCATTGTAAGCGAGTCCCTATTCCTTTGCCGGCAGACCCGTGGGTAAGGACAGGCATTGCGTCAACAGAAACAGAAACATTGCCGGCGTTTGTACCTTTTAGCGACGCACAGCTTGTTGGAGAACACTCAGCGCAGCAGAAAGCCACTGTTGAACATTTGTCAGCAAAAGACTCAAGACCAGAGCAACGAACTGATCAGCAGGACGCTGTCTCTTCAACAGATCCTTTGTTCGACGAGCAGACACGTCCCGGGAAACATCGATATTCTTTGCGATCTTACACTAAGGACAAATAATTTTTTTTTTATTTTTTTTTTTTGCTTTGCTGTAATTGACAACTGCAATATCCCCGTTTCCCATGAGCCATTTTGATCATTCATATCATTGAAATTTTTTTGTACATATGTCGAGTTTTTTTCCTTGTATCTTTTTCCTTCCACAGCTGAGAAATATTGTGCTAATATATATACATATTGTATATTGAGGGCCGTAGGGCCGCGCGCGTACTTCCTTCTGGACAGTAGGTCTTGACGTTAGGTTAAAGGCCGTCGGTTCCTAGGAACTCCTGGGGATTGACTATTGCTGCACGGAACGAAGTGCGTCAAGAAACGTTGCGGACGGTCGTAGGGAATGGCATTTTCGAAGCTAAATGATTTGGAAGGAGCTCAGGCATACCGATTCAAGCTGCAGCAACTCAGTCGTACCAAATGTTTTATATTTCAATTGTTTATGTTGTTTTTGACTGCTTCTGCATTTTTGGCGGGTGGGGTGTATTGCACTATGCCTTACTTCTTACCTGCTACCCCTATTCCTACTCCTCACCCTAATCTCACCACTACTGCTTCTCCCCATTCCTTTCACATGTTACCGGAACACGAGCAGGCTAGACGTGTAGAATTCCGCAACAATTCCTTTATTCAGCTCCTCCATCAGCATCAGTTAGTGGTTAACACTACTAATTGTTGGGTGTGTGGGTTGATGCCACATACTACGGGTAAGGGAATTCCGTATCTGGTGTTACCGTATAGTTCCCAAGGGTCAGCTCGAGCATTCCAAACAATGTTTCGAAGCGCACTGGGTTTCCACCCCAATCGAGAACCACGTTCCCCCAACTCTGGTCCTACCTCGTATCAGAAGCTGCTATCAATGGCAATAGAGGATATGGAGGATGAGATCCATGATCCTTTTCTTATCCCTGAAGAAGAGGTGCGAGCTTATAGGGTCCTAAGTAGAGGGGAATACAGTATGTTCACTAGTGAAAAGCAGCTTAAAAGCTCGCCTCCAATATGGGTCGTACCCCACACTGGTAATTTGTGTCTCATGGGTCGTGGCCAAAATCCGCAAGCCCGATTTGGAGACAGTGCTTGCACTGAAACCTACGTTGTGCCAATGACCCCGTCCCCTGTGTTTCTGGCTGCCAAGGGTACATACTTTATCTGTTATGATCGTGCATACACATGGTTGCCCACAGACTTTATGGGTACATGTTTTATTGCAAATTTGTTGCCTCCGACGTTTACTGTAGATGCCGATTATCATAAGACTAGAGTTGTACGAGGCATAATTAGCGAAGAAGATACTGCCGGTCAAGAGGCAGGAGACTTTTTCAAAGGTTTCCTCCCGTTTTGGGGACCTATGGTTAATAGTAGGAACCTGAGACAGTTGACTCGAGTGGTGGAATCGACAGCTAATGTTACTGCCAGTGCCCTTGGTAATATCACCACGGAACTTCAGGCGGAGAGGCTTATGACGTTACAAAACCGTATGGTTTTAGATGTCGTCTTAGCGGATCGCGGTGGGGTATGTAAGGTGATCCATTCGAGCTGCTGCATTTTCATCCCAGATAATGCTCCTACTGTCTATCAAGCCATCTCGAAGTTGCATAAGATCTCCGAATCCATACACGTGGATGTAGGGGATTGGACGCTACTTGGATGGTTTTGGGGCCTGATGTCGACGTGGGGTTGGAAGATTCTGATGATCATCGGAGTTGTGGTAGTGTTCCTGTTCACGTGTTGCCTTTGTGTACAGTGTGGTCCTGCCTTATGTGGCCTCTGTACTACAACGTGTATGAGACAACCATCTGTTACCAAGGGGACTCGATTGGACAGAGCTATGCTACAACAACATCTCGATGGTCTGATGATTATCGAATATGATTCCGACTAGTGCTTGCCTACATGAGGGCAAAAGGAGCGTCTGAGGTTCCGTGACAATTGTAAGTGGTGTTTTCGACTCGCACGAATATGGTCGAGTCTGGTATCTATGAACCGCAAATGACGAGTTTAGTAAGTATGTGCAGTTTCGCTGCACCGTTCGTTTGTTATGTGGGTTTTTCATCTGTACCCACGGGTTCCATCTTAGATACGGCATCCATTTTGTCTCTTGCCCTCAAGTAGTCAGCGAACGGACACTGTCCGCTTCGCGACCCTGGGACTCCCAAGATATTTGCGGAAGACACATGTTCTTTGTAAGTGTCTTTATGACGAGGGGGATGCTACTGTAAGGCAGGTGGTGCCGCTCGAGGCTCATCTTGCCTCACAGGCCTATTGTCTCAGCCGTGCATCTCATTAGGCACGTCCCTTTGATGCCTGTCTCGTGCTTTCCGACACCTCCCCTTTTACACCCTTTCCGATCTCCCCACTGTCTCCGTCTTCCTTTGCACCTGTCTTTGTGCCTATTTCCGATCTACTTTACTGCTGATTGGAATTTGCTAATGGTGGGAAGATGGGTTTTTACAGTTGGGAACCGCCAAACGTTTCCGCACTTATGATCCGGACCTCATGTGTTTGAAAGCGACCAAAGCGACCCCTCTGGGGGATGATGGTGGGAACCGGGTTGTAAACTTTTGTGTACCATGTTGTCTTATGGGTAAAAACTGTATAAAAGGAGCGATCCACAGAACCAATTTGAAGCAGTCTCCCCGAACTACACTCGATGTACTTCCTGTGACTTCTGTTTTCCCTGCAGCAAATAAACCTTGAATCTTTGACGTCAGAGGAAGTGTCCCGTGTCTCTGTGACTTGTACGCCGGAGCAGGTTACCCACGAAGGTTTCAGGTGTTGTGCCCTGGCACCGCTGGGTACAAAAGAACCCAGTCCTTCACCCCGGGACCCTCTTCCCATGCGTCTTTTGTTAATTTCACCTGGAGGGCTGCTTTTGAACTGCGGCCCCCTCCATGGTGCACACCATACTCTTCAGTCAGATTAACTTGCTGCTGGTGCTGATGACAATGAGTGGCGGGCAGTAGTGGGGCTCTAATAATCGCCTTCCTGTGCAACTTAGCCTTTCAATGGCTGAAGTGAGGTCACCGAATCTGCTCTCCTTGAGCCCACAGTTTTAGTGTCTGATCTAACGCGCATCAGAGCCGCCCCAGCTTTGTCGCTTAGCTGTACACCAGAGCCGGTGTCTGGAGAGGGAGGGTCAACACCCCAGGATTCCTTAACAATAGTCCGTGCCCACTTGCACGACAGCTGCTGCGGCCAACCGGGCAGAACGGCAGTGCGATATCTTCAGCTGGCCTCGGGGGGTCTTCACCTCCTCTAGGTCACCGAATTGCTTGCCTGGATAGCCACTAGTCAGAAGCAGGCCAGCACCACACCCGACTGCAGATGGGGAGGCCAGGGCACCACTGTGTGCTAATCCTGCAACACAGCGGCATGGCCGCACCAGATTCTTGCTGTCTCTAGCACTCAGAGCCACGTGAAGCCCCTCTGGCAGGATTATGGGAAGCCCAGCTCAGCACCACTCTCTCAAATACCGCGGGCTTCTCCCTCACCTGAGCTTCCCACGAGGTCCGTCCGCTGCCACAGGGGGCGATGGCGGCTTTGCCGCCGATGCTGAAGGGGCGCACCGGCCAGTCCCTCCGCTCATCTTTCCGCTCCCACAGCCCTCCGCGCTGCACTGTATGAGGTCTCTGATTGCCGGCTGTGCGCTCACCACACTTGCGGCCCATGGATGATGGTGGCCATGGCGCGAGTCTCCCCGTCAGTGGGTTGCTGCCAGCAATCGCACAGCAGTCAACTACTCCGGGCAGCAATATTGGAGGTATTTCCCTGTCGATGACACGCCCGGCCGGCCTGCACGTGGCCGCTCCTCCAAGTCAATCCGGCTCAATGACGCCGGTTGTGTTGCCTGGGCTCCAAGTCTCCTTTCCAGCCTCAAAAGGTACTAAACCGATCCTCGACCCTTCCGATCGTTGATGAAGGTGTTAAGGCCGCGGGATGTGCACCTTTACTCGGATGTTTGATGAATTTTTATGCTCGGTCGGCGGAGCCGACTGATTAAGCTGGCTTTTTACCGCTCGGATTGGCAACGCCCCCGAACTTGGGAAGTTTCAAGCGATGCAAAGCTACACAAGAGGATTTCCCTTCCCAAATAAAAAAAAATAAGAACGTGTCAAGAGTGATAAAATATTTCCTAGAAATTCTGATGGGTAACATCGTAAGATAAAGTTAATAATGGGGTGTATTATCATTTTGATGGTGTCAAGACGACCCTATCAAGACAAAAATAATAGTGACCAAGTGTGCCTAAGTTTGGCAATCCTGGACAGGAGAGCATCCATATAGGATTGTAACTTTTCCCTTAGAATATTATGATGTAAAATTCACAGACATTTTATCTTGTCAAGATTCCATGATAGACCTTCTCTTGCAAATGTGGCTTTAACATAGAACTTGCAATACCAAAGGGGATGATGGACGGAGCGTTGGAGCAAATCAAACACTCACCCTCAGTCAACTGATCTGGGTTTAATCCATCATCATTCTTTAGCGCACTCCACCACCCCAGTTCAGACATGGCCATATGCACATCAGTCTGATCCTGTGCCTCATGGGAACAGTCCAGCCCGAACTGCTAAGCCATGTCTAGACATATAACTTGTTCAAGGGCATGACTTTGGACTTGACAATGTTAAGTTTATATCTGAGATTTGTATCAGTGAGCAACCCAATATACCCTTGAGGGCTTGGGTAAGAGTATATAGAAGGGTAAAAAGTGCCTTCAAGGGAATTTGTTTTCACAAATAAGTTTTTTGAAATGATTTAAAGAGGCTTATAAGCCTCTTTAAATCATTTCAAAAAACTTATTTGTGAAAACAAATTCCCTTGAAGGCACGTTTTACCCTTCTATAAGCTTTCATCTGGACACCGATGAATAGACACATAGCTCCTCAAAAAAAGGTGGGTGGGAAGTTTCGGAATTGGAAATGTAAAGAAAAATCTCATCAGCATATGCAGTGAATTGAATATGTAGATTCTTTATCTGGAAACTAGAAATGTTTCTGGAATGTTTCAGTAGATAAAAGAAGGCCTCAGGTGCAAGACTAAAGAGCAAGGGTGATAATGAACAGCTTTGCCTCGTACCTCGATTAAGAGGGAAGTTTGGGGACGGTTTTCCATTTGCCATCACTGTTGAATGAGGCATTGAGTTTAATAGAGAAAGCAATTGCAGAACTCTAGTGCCTAACCTGCGCTAACGTAAAGCATGCATTCGAAATTTCCAGTTAACCCTGTTGAAAGCTTTTTCCGCATTTAGAGTTATTGCTGGCAGAGAGTGGCTGATCATAGGGTCCTGCACAGTATATTCAGAAAGATACGCAAATTATGTGTTATATTCTTATTCTTCTTAAAACCAGATTGTTCAATGCCAACTCAGTCGGGCATGAATGTATTGAGCCGAATAGTTAATGCTTTAGCAAAATGTTTGCAGTCAGTGTTTATTAATGAAATAGGATGGTAATTCTTACAGAGGATTACTCCCAAATCTTTTTTCAGAATTAAACAGGTGATAGCTTCTTAAAATGAGCCTGGGTCTTAACTTAATTAAAGAAAATGATTAATGACTTTAAATAATAGAAATGTCAATAATTGGAGATAAAATTCCACTGTAAAGCCATCCGGACCTGGCGCCTTACCAGTAGGGAGGCGTATGACTGCTGAGACAATTTCTCTACTTGGAGTGGAAGCTCAAATAACGTCATGTCAATGTGCGTGGGCCTGTATGTTTTGAAGTGAGAGAAAAATCGCTCAATTAACTCTTCAGTAGGTGAAGATTCAAATTGATTGGTGATGGATTTGATAGAAGATTTTTCTTTCTTACACTTTAGATAATGTGCTAACAAAGTACCAAACGTCTTCTTACCCATGTAATAGTGAGCATTAATCTTGAGAAGTGTATCACATGCTTTCTCTTTGGAAGATTTATTGAATTGAATCTTAGCTGCTACCAATGCATCCAAATTAGCCTTGTTTAGTTTTAGATGTGAAGTATCTATGTTCTAATCATTTGATGTCAGCTAGAATGGAGGCAGATTTTTTTTTCATAGCCTTCCTTTGTACGGAGACATAGCTAATACTTAAACCTTTAGAGGCGGATTTAAAGGCATCCCAATAGCATTGATCTTAAAATATTTGTGCAGAAAGGTTTCATAGGAAGTGAGGAAAACCTTGTCAGAAAGTAAGGTATTACTAAATCTCCAATGAGATTTGGATAAGTTATCTTGAAATATATCAAGATCATTTCAAACAGGGGCATGATCCAAAATCAGAATTTAACCAATCTCTGAATGAACAAGGCATTGGGTCAAATTTTAGCTTAGAAACAAATAATCAGATTTGGTCTGGGAGTTGTGAGGGGTTAAGTAAAAGGTAAATTCCTTGAGATCATTATTGACACAAGAGTGTGATAGGGCGTTATGCGTGATCGTGTGCTTAAATGCTTTACAGGCTTTGTGAGGTCGAAACCGAACAGAAGAGTGGTGATCAAAGAGGGGGGCAATTACCTCATTGCAATCACCACCCAAAATGAAATTCCAAGTGGAACATTGTACAACTTTTTGAGAAATCTTTCTCCAGAAGCTTGGATATGGGTGTGTGGGGCCATAAACATTAATTATTGTGAAATTAGTGTCATCAATTTTGAGTTTAACTAATACCCATCTAGCCTCCTCATTCTCCCGGGTAATAGGGTAATATCTTTAGACGTTTATGGCACAGTATGACCACACCATTCTTATGTGATACAGAAGGGAAAAATAGCATTAACCCACCCATTGTTTTTTAAACTTATTAATGTCTGAATTAGTGTCAGTGCAGTGCATTTCTTGAAGTAATTCCAATTTAAATTTCTGTCTAGATAGGTGGGATAAAGCAACTTGCCATTTAAGATGATTTCCTAAACCTTTAACATACCACATTGTTATTCTGAATGACAATTGTGACGAGGCCATTAATAAACATTGATATAATACAGAGTGGTCGTAGTTCTGAGCAATGAAAGAAATTAGATGGGAGACTAAGAAAAGACTGAGAAGCAGAGGGGCTAGGAAAGAGAAAGGAGAAGAAAAACAATTGGAATAAAGTCCCAGAAAAGCAAAAAGGACACTTAGGCGACACAAGAAAAATGTTCCTTACTTGCAATAATACTTCTAAAAACAGAAAAGAACATCCCAAAAAATAAGAAGGGTACAAAACATCTAAAGAAGATGGAACCAGTCCCAGCCCCTGCCCCAGCAAACCAATAGTGAAGACACAGCAACAGAAAATTTGAAATAGAAACTGCTGCCGAATAAGGAAGAGGGAGCTTGAATGAACAACAATAGTAAACAGTTGATTGAAGGTTAAACAAAGAGGGATTTATAACATGATGCAAAACTTACCATAAATAACAGGGAGGTGGGGTTGGTGGGAACAGTACACAGCAAAAGTAGGGCAGGAATGACTGAGACAAATGGAAAACTCCATAGAAGGTTCTGCAGCTAAAAAACAGAGGAAATACCACAAGAATATTAATGAGGAAGTGATCTAAAAAAAAAGAAGAGTGCCTAAAAAAAAAGAAAATCATAAAGGTCATACATAAGAGCAGTCAAACGTGGCATAAAGAATAAGCAGGGATTAGCAAAGTCGCCAGTCTCCATGTCCTCATGCCAGTTTTGACAAAGGAAGTCTTGTTATTGAACTGGGTTTTTCAAATGAAAAAGGTTTCTCCTTGCAGGTAACTTTGAATAAGCATGGATGGACCACACCATACCTAATGTTCAAGAACTTTAGTTGCAAAAGAAATTGAAGAAAGCATTTCCTTCAAGCAGATATTGCATTGGAGACATCCTGCGAGAAATGGACCTTGTGAACAGACCACTGAAGGGACTCCATTTGTTTAGTTGTAGATAGAATATCCATCAAGTCACTAAACTGTAAGAAAAACAAGCATTTGCAATGCAATAGGTCTCGCATTAGGAAGTTTTGAGCTATTGGTCTTGTAAATAACAATATTTCTATCTCTGTTTTTGTTGTTCAGAAATAGGTAAGTTAATAGCTTAGTCATTTACAACTGCAATAGTTATAATTTTGGCAAATGTTACACTTATAGCATTTGTAATGTAGTTTTTTGTAACATTGAGGCAATATATTTGAACTAGTGAGGATGTTGTGGTGCTGAGTGATGTAGTTGTGCTGAGTGGTGCTGTGGTGATGCTGAGTCGTGTTGTGGTGGTGCTGTGTTGGTACTGTGGTAGTACTGTGATGGTGATGAGGTGGTGCAGTGGTGGTGCAGAGTGGTGTTGTGTTGGTGCAGTGGTGGTGTTGACAGATAGTGTGGTGGTGTTGTGGTGTTGCTGTGGTGGTACTGAGTGTTGATGTGGTAGTGCTGAGTGTTGCTGTGATGGTGCTATGTGGTGCTGTTGTTGTACTGAATGATGCTGTTGTGGTGCAGAGTGTTGCTGTGGTGGTACTGAGTGATAATGTAGTGTTACTGAGTGGTAATGTGGTGGTGCTGACTGGTGTTCAGTGGTGCTGCTTAGTAATGTTGTAGTGGTGCTGAGTGGTGCTGAGTTGGGGCTGAGTGATAATGGATAATGTAGTAAGGCTGCGTGATAATGTAGCGGTATTGAGTGGTGCTGTGGTGGTGTGAGTGATAATGTGTTGGTGCTGAGTGATAATGTGATAGTGTTGAGTGATGCTGGTGTAGTGCTGAGTAATGACGTAGAGATGCATGAGGCATAAAGGTACTAAAAATGAGTTTAACATAGGGCAGAAGAGCATAAAAACTAAGGAAATACTAGTGTAACAGAATGTAGAAGAGAGCAAAAAGGTAGTGTAACAGGGGGCAGAAAGGCATAAGAAACGTAGGAAAAAATAGTGAAAGATAAATATGATAGTTTGACAAAATGTTTATTTGTAAGTATATGTGCAATAATAGAATATATGTTTTTGAGCATATCTTACGTTTGTATAAAAGAACCGAGTAGAGTTAGAGAAGCTAGAGGTATGGGCCTTTGCAAGAAAGCTGCAAAGTAGTTAAAATGTTAATCATCTCTAATAGTAAATAATAACTGTAACTAAAAGTGACTTGTACACCTCTGAAATAAAATATATAGACAGTTGAATATGAATTAAGCAACTGATTAATGTTGAGTAAGAGTTTGTATGCAAGCGCTAAACACTTGTACATGCTGTGTCATTGTAATATGTGGAAGGTTGAATGCTCTAGTGGGTGCTTTAAAAGTGACACTTGCTATTTGAATGTGGCCCTAAGAAACTCTTCTCTGCTGTGGGAGATACAAAAAGGAATTCCTTACAGAGATTTTAGTGTATCTAGCTTGTCAGCCTTCTCTAGCGCTAGATAATCTGCATTACTCTGATTTATGCTACTGGCGGCAGACACTTCTGCTTGAAAGTAGAGAAGCGCTCTACAAGCTACAATAATAAATGTAGGCAAGAAGAGGTGGCAGAGAGCACTAAAGCAATCTCTTCATAGGAGATTAAAAATATGACAAAGCAAAAGAAACATGCGCCCGATAATTGCTTTCAAAAGGCTAGATAATCTGCCTTACTCTGATTTATGCTACTAGCAGCAGACACTTCTGCTTGAAAGTAGCGAAGCGCTCTACAAGCTACAATAATAAACGTAGGCAAGAGGAAGTGACAGAGAGCACTAAAGCAATTTCTTCATAGGAGATCAAAAATATGACAAAGCAAAAGAAACATGCTCCAAATAATTGCTTTCAAAAGGTGGCGCAGCTCTAAAACTCAAAAACTGTGAAGAAGCTGCGTACGTGATGTCGCTTGGTAGCATAAAGGAAACTGTTGTTTACAAGTTTTTTTGGGATGTTTTTGCATTCTGATTTCTAGCAAGTTACATTCTTTACTTAAGCTTAATTGGTAACGTTAACATTGTGATTATATATGTATGGCAAAAAAATAACAAGCAAGCTGAGAGCGAAACTGCAAGCTGCCCCTACACACACGCTTACGCACTGAGCATGCGTGCTGTCAACTTTGCCCGGGACATGGGCGGGGGGATAGAGCGCGTGGCAGTGTCTAAGTTCTTGTGAGCTGACGGAGCTTTGCGTGTTGCAACCTGTGTGAAGGAGCAGAACTTGCAGACACTTTCTAAAGAAGTCTGCTCTGACTGGTAAGTGGGGCATGCTGTATGTATGGAGCGCGTGCTATGCTGTATGTGTAAAGCACTTGTTATGCTGTATGTGTGAAGTGTGTGACATGCTGTATGTGTGAAGCGTGTGGCATGCTGTTTGTGTGAAGCGCGTGAAATGCTGTATGTGTGAAGCGCATACTGACGTTTTTAAAGAAGTTGTAAACACGAAAACGCAGCGAACAGCAGTGCGAATGTTTGAATGTGTGTTTGTTTTGTGTTTGCAGATTGTACGAAGCTTACCTAAAATGGCGGCTTTAAGTTAAGTTGTGCGTGAATGTTGGCACATGGAGTTAACAGTAAAAGTACAAAAAAGCAGCATTTTAGCAAAAAATAGAAACACGTTTGTTTTGTAATGTTGCTTACTCTTAACACAAATGTAGTTACATTAGAAAAATAAGAATTGAAACGTATTTGTAAAAATGATTGTTTTTGATACGCGCAATCAGGGCAATTGAAAAGCAGCCCTCGAACAAACGTAAGCGTGTTAATTGAAAGGCAGTCATCAAAGAAACGCGTTTTAATTTGGATCTTAACTACTTGTACTATAAATGAAGTTAGTATGGTATTTATCGTGCATGAAATTAATGAAGTTAGTATGGTATTTATCGTGCATGAAATTATTAGTGATCCTATTAGTGATCGTATAGTTCAAGGAACAGCGTTTTTATTAATCAATGAGAAGACGTTGTTTGCGGCTGTTGTTGATGTTTAATGCAAACGTACTTCTTAAAATAATTACTCTTGATAGGCGCAGTCGGGGCATGTTAGCAAATAACTAAGCGTGCGGGCAGTAAGGGCATGTCAGCAAATAACAAAGCGTGTCAATTGAAATGCAGCTTTCGAACAAACGCGTTTTTCTGTCGTTGTTGCGTACTTGTAACACAAGCGAATGCTGATTTCATTTGCGGGTGTTGTCGACTTTTACCTTAAACATAGTTTGTAAAATAATTAAAATTGAGCGTGGTAATCCAAAGGCAGCCCTCGAAATAATGATTGTAGCTGAGCATAGTCGGCCGTGTTAATTGAAAGCCACAAATGCGCTCAAGCTCCATAAAATGCCGACTTTATTTTTAAGGTGTAAGTGAATGTCTAAAGCCTATTACACATGGCATAGTTATTATGTTGTATTATGTTTGCAATCATACCAACTTTACAAGAGCACGCCTTTACAAGAGCACGCCTCAAGCTCGACAGCAAAAGCCCAGGCTCCACAGCGAACAAAACTGACACTGGAAAAGCGCACGTCCGACTCGTGTCTACATTCCCAGAATTGGCCTACAATAGTTCTCGAGCAGACAGCAAGCAATGCTTTGCATTGCTTGCCCGTCTAGGCTCGACCTAAAAAATGATTCGTCTTGGTCGTGCATGCAAGGATGATGATGGGGCACAGGCAATGTGCTCTTTGAATGCTAAGAGAGCTGGGATTCTGTAGCTCAACAATGAAGCGGATGGCCTTTGCAGAAAGGTAATCATGTTAAGACGTTCTGAATTTTCCGGAATACCAAAAAGCCATAGATTATTCCTTCTATTCCTGTTTTCCAAATCTTCAGTACACATTTTGAGTTGAACATTTTCCTTTTTCAGCTGAGTTATACATAGAATAGACTTCTCCACATCACAGATTCATTTTTCAATAACAGTAAAGCTTTAGTCATGGGTGGACCATTTCTCCTCAATGTGCTATAGAGATGCTCTGGTTTCTTTGACAAAGGGTTTAAAGACTCTTATTTAATCCATGAAAAACTCTAGGGTGAGAGGAGAAGGGTGATTTTGAAGGAGAACTTAAATCCTTTTTTAGTATTTTAACTGAGCCGAAGGTCTTCTTTGATTCAGTTCTAGAAGCTGAGGGAGCACCTCAGTAAATATTTGTGCTTCTGGTTGGCAGAGGTATGCACCCTATCCAACAGGAACCACAATCCTAGTCAGGGTAAGTCACAAACACACCCTAAATTAACCTGAATTCACCCCCTGGTAGTTTGGCACAGAGGGGGCAGGCTTAACTTAAGAGGCAATGTGTTAAGTATGTGTGCAACACTTCAAACAGCAAAACAGTGAAAACCCCACACAAAAAGATACCACACCTGATTAGAAAACTAGAACTTAATTCAATGAACAAATCAAGATAAAAACAACAAACATCCAAGAAGTAGAACGTGAGATATTAATTTTTAAATAATAAACTGCAAAATCAAGCTTGGAAGCAATAAGTGCTTATGTGGGTTATCTGCTCGCTCTGAATCTGGACACATTCAAGAATTCAGGCCAACTGTGTTGGAGTTATGGCCAGATACATGTACCCAGTGAGTACCCTAATCCTGGTTATGCCGACAAAGATGCGGGGTGCAGCCAAGTGATGCATCAGTGTTTTACAGGAGCAGCACTTTATTCCCACTTCCAAGGGCCCAAGACTGGATTGGCACCTCTTGGCAGGGCAAGACTCATTGATGGCAGAGTCCAGGTGCTGTAGCGGGGGGTGGGGGTGAAAGTCTTTGATGTCACTGAGACTTCAGAACAGGAGGCAAGCAGACATGCCCTTTGAGTCACTTTAGTTCTGGGTTAGATAGATACAGGTCCTCCTGGCAGAGTATCCACAGGTCAGAAATGTACTGAAGTAGTGGTGTCTGAGGTCCAGTATTTATACTTTGGTGCCCTGGTTCTGGAACGGGGAGGAGCTTTCAGACAGTGGCTCTGAAGTGCAAGGAAACCGCTTTCTCCCCTGCCCTGGCTCCAAGCTGACTGGAGTGACAATACATTAGGCTGATTGTGTGGAGACAAGGCACAGCATATTCAGGTGCAAGTGGGGCTGTGCTTTGGCCTGTCCCCCCTTCGAGGCGGTTAATGGCCCATTGACGGTTAATGGCCCAGCTGTCATCCGCGACAGATGTGTATTCAGAGACAGGCAGAAGACACATAATTGTTAAAGTAAAAAAATGGCTGACTTTCTAGAAGTGCAATTTTCAGACTTGCAACTTAAAATCCAAGTTTACCATAATGTTGTGATTTTAAATTAGAAGGCCAGGGTCACCAAAATCGAAATATCTATCTTTTACCAATTAGAAATAACACTTAAAAATCTAATAAGGTGTTAACCTATGGGAGAGATAGGGCTTGCAGTAGTAAAAAAATGAATTGTAGAGGTTTTCTTTACCTGGACATGTAAAACTTTAAGTGCATGTCCAACTTTTTAAATATACTGCACCCTGCCCTTGGGGCAGCCTAAGGCCTACCTAGGGAGTGACATATATGTATTAAAAAGGATGGTTTTGGCCCAGCAAAAGGGTTAACTTGCCAGTTCGACATGGCAGTTTAAAACTGCCCACACAAGCTCTGCAATGGCAGCCCTGAGACAAGTTTAAAGAGCTACTGAAGTGGGTGGCACAATAAGTGCTGCAGGCTCACTAGTAGTGTTTAATTTACAGGCATTGGACACACATAGTGCACTTTACTAGGAACTTATAAGTAAATTTAATATACAATTGCTGATAAGCTAGAGTTACTATGTTGAAAACAGAAAGCACATGCACTTGATAAGTACGACCTTCGACCCTCGTTTAGGTCCACTCCTTCCTCGCAGCTCTGCTGTGCCGTCTCTTGCCTCCAGACCCCGACCTCCTGCTTGGGAGGTTCGAGGCTGCTGCTCGCTCCTGCGCCTGCTGCCCGCTCCAACTGGGACCAGACTGTCTGCAACCACTGTAACCTTTTTCAGCCGCTTTTTTTCTTAATTTTCCTGTTCTGCCACTGGTATTGTGCCCATCTGTGTCTTGCTCTAATTCCACCATTGTTTTTATTTTCTCGTGCCTGCCTGTTCCTTTTGCCTTTCTCTGCTGCTGCCCCTGCACGCCTTCTCCCCTCGGAATTCCTCCCAGGAAATCTCCTGCTTCTGCCTCCCAGCCACTCCTCCCTCCCACCTCCCCTCCCTCCCACCTCCCCTACTTAATAGCGGCCGCTGCACGGTCATGCAGCGGGTGCGCCACTGGCGAACTGAAGGTGCTCCACTGGCAAGCCTGTCTGCACCCGTCCGTACCCGACCGTGGCCAGTGCCAGGAACCCTGGACCTCCCACTATCCATCGCTACGACACCAACACCCACCTCGCACTCAACCTTGGAAGACTTAGAGAATGCCAACAGGCCTCACCGAACACGACCCACGGCCAGTTCTCCTGTCTCCACTGCTGCCAGACCCTCACCACAACCCTGGTCTCCAATACTGCAGATGCTAGCACCGGTGGCACCCTAAAATGCATCCTCCTCAACATATGCTCCGTACTCCAACACACCATGGAAATCTGGAACCTACTCAACTCTCTCTCGCCCAACATCACCTTCTTCACAGAGACCTGGACCAATGCATCCTCTGCCCCAACACCTGCACTCTCATCCCAGACGGATACAAGATCCAGAGGAAAGACCACCCCAGCCACCCAGGAGGGGGCCTCGCCATCGTCCACAAGAGCACCCTCTGCCTTCATGACAACCTCACCAGCATCGGACTTAAACAACAGGTCAACACACCGACCCACAGAGAAGGACACACCCTCGACCACATCTTCGCGACAGGAAACCTCAACGACAACTTCATCGACCATACACCAGGGGCCACAGATGGCCCCCCACCCACCAGAAACACCAGCCAGCCCATCATCTCCAACTGGACACCAATCACGGCCGAAGACACCGCCTCGACCATGAAAAGCATCCACTCGGGATTCCCACCGACCCCTGCCCCCTCACATCTACCACAGACCGCCATCGCACCTGAACTACAATGCACCATTAACACCACCTTCAAAACAGGCACCTTCCCAGACAATAGGAAGGGCGCAGAAGTCAGACCCTGCTCAAAAAGCCCAGAGCTGACCCCATCGACGTCAAGAACTATTGGCCCATCTCGCTCCTCCCCTTCGCAGCCAAAGTTGCAGAGAAAACAGTCAACAGGAAACTGACACGATTCATTGAAGAGAGCGCCATCCTCGACCCGTCCAAATCCGGATTCGTAAGCAACCACAGCACAAAGACCGCCCTACTCGTCGCCACATATGACATCTACACCCTCCTGGACCAAGACCTCTCCACAGCCCTCATCCTACTCGACCTATCAGTGGCCATCGACACCGTCTCCCACTGCACACCAGTCGCCAGACTACACGTCGCAGGCATACAAGGAACAGCCCTGGTCTGGATCTGATCATTCCTCACCGGAAGAAGCCAAAGGATCAGACTCCCACCCTGTAGTGTAGTTCCTATATTCCCAATAGGCTCTGCGCATTGGAATAACATAAACGACAGTTTAGACGTAGGACTTAGGTCGACTAGGTCTCTATTGAATATGTTAGACTTAATTGTGAATGCCAGCTAGCTCATAGGTCACTAGAAACTTTCTCGAATACACAAGAAGGGATTCGTTTCTGACAACCATATATCATGACAACTTTGTTCCCCAAGAATAAGAAATATATCATCAGAGTCGCGGAAACAATAGATGGCTATTTCACTCAGTCAATCGTGCATGCTTCATTTCACCAGAAGTGCAGAGAAATAGAGAGACGGGCGTTTTCAATAAAAAGGTTATTTATTGAGCAGTCTTCTTTCTCATGCAAGAGAAGTGAATTGCAACAATCGTAATACTTGCTATGAAGTAAAGTGCGTACAGTAAAAAGAGTATTATGAAATAATACTGTAAAAGCATTTGTATGGTTTCTAAGCCATAAGATACTTAAAATAGATCAAATACATACAATGATAAATAATGACTAAAAGTACTCAACTGGTGCATCTAAAATTCGCCTACCCCGGTGTACCTAACCTAAGTCTAGTACAAGGGAAGAAGTAAGTGAGGTGTAGCTTGAGTTAAATAGTTTCTGCCAAGAATCTATCCAAGAATTCTCTAAGGGTCTAATCAACTCCGTACCTTGGTTATAGAATGAAGGAGGTCTTGTATCTCTCTCTCAGGACTCGATCTCCCAGTAACTTGCAAGGGTAGCAGCGAAACACTGGAGCTGGATTTCTCGGAAGGAGAAAAGACAGTGTCTCTCTCAGTGCGTTAGCAGGGAGGGTCGGCTTCCTTCGGCACCCGCATACAGCAGGGCGTCGGGCAAGTAGTTAGTCGATCTGCTCCAAAACCACTTGTTAGGGCAGATGTGGGCATATTTATACCTGGAAGGTGCCGAGTTTGACGTAAGGGTGGACATAATAACGTCACTAAGAACTCAAAGTTCTTTACACGCTCAAGGAGTTCTGGGACAAATCAATACTGAAGCAGGGGGAATTCCCGTACTGCTGAAGGGTGGCTGTCTTCAAGAACTCGTTGTATCCTAGGAGCTTAGTGGAAGTAGCCATGCCGTATTTGGACTGCATTGGCTGTGTCTAAATATGGTTATGATTCCTATGCCTATATAAGGATATGATAAGTTATACCTATATAATGGCATGAATCGGGAAAATTACACTAGAGCCCTAGATACGTTAAAACAACCCTTCCTCTCCAACCCCACGAAAATCACCTGCAAAGGCCCCCCTCGCAGCCATCGTCTGACAACACGACCTCAACATCGTATCCTATGCTGACGAAACCCAGCTCATCCTCTCCCTTAAACAAAGACCCCAGCACTGCCCAACTCATCTTCCAGAAAGGAATGCAAGACGTCGCAGTCTGGATAACCAACTGTTGCCTGAAGCTCAACACCAAGAAGACAGAAGTCCTCGTCCTTGATACCACCCCTTCTGCATGGGACAGCACCTGGTGGCCAACCGCCCTCGGAAGCCCACCTACACCCTCAGACCACGCCAAGAACCTCGGCATCGCACTCAACTCATCACTCATTTGAACCGACAGGTCAACGCCGTCACCTCCATCTGCTTCAACACCCTCCGCATCCCCGCAAGACCTTCAAGTGGATCCCCCTGAGTCAAGGAAGACAGTCACCCATGCACTCATCACCACCAGACTGAACTATGGAAACTTACTCTACGCCGGCATCAACAAGTCCCTACTCTGCAAACTCCAGACAATAGCACCGCCTTACTTGTCCTCAGCATCAAACACATCAGTCATTACCTGCGAAGGCCTCACTGGCTACCTGTGGGAAAAAGAGTCACTTTCAAAATCCTCACTCATGCCTACAAATGCCCACACAACAACGGACCCAAAGACCTCAACGACAGAATCAACTTCCATGTTCCGAAAGGAAACCTCCGATCTTCCAACCTTGCAATGGCCGAAACTCTGCGCATCCACTGAGCCAGAGAAGGGAGAAGATCCTTCTCTGACATTGCAGCCAAGACCTGGAACAAGCTACCGGCAGACATCAGACGCGCCCCCTCCCTGAACACCTTCAGGAAGACCCGCAAGACCTGGCTCTTCGGCTAAACAGATCTGCGGACACCGACTCAGCACATGGAGACCCTCACGGGTGAGTAGCACGCTTACAATTACCTGATTGATTAATTGATCACTGAAAAGCAGTGGTAAAGCACAAATAATCCTAAAGCCAACAAAAAAGAATTCAGCAAGTAGAGAAGAAGGAAGGCAAAATGTTTGCATGTGACCTACAAAAAGAGCCAGGTCCAACAACCACCAACTCCAAATTCGCTGTGGCTCAACATGAGGGCCAAAATAGTCTCAGGAGCTAAGTCACGTTGGTGAAGTTTACACCATATGGTGATTTTATTGGAGAATCAGAGAGGTTTTGCCTTTTCCTTCTATTTCCATGATTTGCCCAAAAATAAAACTGGAGGTTATGGACTGCTCAATCTATATATATATATAAAAACAAATGTATGTCTGTCTGTCTGTTTGTCCTTTATGCATTACTACACCATTCATCCGATCACCATGAAACTTTGGGAAGTTGTTGAGTACACTCCTGCGAGGGTTTCTGGCAAAAAAAACAACATTTGTTAAAAGTTGTTGAGTACTCTCCCGCGAAGTTTTCTGGCAAAAAAATAAAAAAATATATATTTTTTTGTTAAATATCGGCCCCCCGGACCTCCAGGGCCCTCATAATCTTTCCAATACTGAAAGTTTTCAGTTTCCAGTGCGACTTGCTTTTGCAATGACCATTAACAAAGCACAAGGACAAACCCTGCAAGTGTTTGGACTAGATTTGGAGAATCCGTGCTTCTCACATGGACAACTGTATGTGGCCAGCTCACGCGTCGGAAAACCTTCTGATTTATTCATGTACGCAACGTTTACAGTTTCTGGTGCGACTCGCTTTTGCCAGCTCACACGTCGGAAAACCTTCTGATTTATTCGTGTATGCACCAGACGGAAAAACAAAAAAAAACGTGTATCCACAAGCACTCGAATAAATAAACAGAATTAAAACAACACTTAAATTTCCTTTCTTCTGAGATCGCAGCAACGCGCGATGGGTAAGCTAGTATCCAATTAAATAGCTAAGGAGGATGAGCGAAGAGCAATACAATTACCACTGGGCCCAGATACCCCTTGGGGTGACAGTGTGGCATTTTACAAATGGGTGTTTTGTGACCGATGAGATCCCAAGAGGAAAATGTAATTGTAAGATTGAAGCCAACCAAACTTTGTGACCAGCAGGACTGAAGGATGCGTGAAGAGCTCGGTAAGGCAAAAGAGAGCAGATGCGCAGTTTAGGTAGGAGACTCAAGGTAGCAAAAAACAATCAGGAAGTTGTGGCGTCTTCCCAGCCTGGGTATCCTCCAATGACCATGCCACAAACGGGGCTTAGTATTACACGTCTTCTGCTTGTAACTGTAAAATCAACATTGTAAAACAAGCTTTCATAGCATTGTGCTCTGACAACTATGTCACATCACTATGAAGTCTTTGAGGAGCCAAAAGGATTCCGTTACAAAATATTGCAAGACGATACATCTACTCCTCTATTCATTTTTTTTAAATCAACAAATATATACAACCACATTTCCTCAATCAACATTCACAGCACTCTAATTATTCGCCTGATCTTTTTACGGGAGCTGGGAGCTGTCATCTTCACTGTCAGAAATCTTCTATGACCGTGAAGAAGCAACACCAGTCACTTTGTTCTTAGGTTCAGTCTTCCTTTCACCATCTTCACCACTAGACCGATGAATCAAATGCCAAAAGTGAGAAGAGTCTCTGATAAAAGACTTCCCAGGGCACAGGGCAGCCACCATATGTGGACAGAACGTGGAAAGGTGCAGCATTATATGCAGCATCAGATTTTCTCCTCCGCAGTTTGGGGGGTGGCTGAGCATGAGATCTCCTGTTTTATATTCAATATTCTTTGCATGTCGCCTCTTGTCAGCATAGGCTTTCATCTTTTCTTTATGAACCAAATCCTTCATTTGAGTTGTATTAATACCTAATTCCCTTTTGTTGGTCCATTGAGGTAACTTGTTTGTCTTTGCTCCCCCAAACATCAAATTTGAGGCACTTTTTCCCGAGGTCGAGTCAGGTATTAAATTATAGGCTTGTATGGTTGAATTCAACATGATTTTCAAATTGAGCATCTCAAGAGTTACACCCTGTTCTGCTTTCTTTAGCGTGCTCATAAAACCCTCGACTAGTCCATTGACCTTCGGCCACAATGGTTTGTTCCTCTGATGCTTTACCTTCAGATGCTCCAGAAAATCCTTGAATTAGTAACTGTTGAATGGCTGGTCATTATCAGCCTTCAGAATGGCTTGTTCTTAATGAGTTGCTCATGAGTTGTGGATGAGATATCTTCTATTAATGGAAATCAAAAGTACTCATCCACAGTTGCCATCAGATGATGTCCATCATCAAGTGGACCTAATAAATCAATGGTTATTCTCTTCCATGCATGCTTAGAGAGTTCTGACATGGTACTAGTATGTTGTGTAATGTTAGTAAAGAAGCAGTTACACTGATGACAGGCCTTGAGTTCCTTTTCAACCCTCTCAGCATGTCACTATCATGGCTTGTGGCGGTAATGAACTGGGCTAACGATATAGCAGCTGGCATATTTGACTTTACAATGAAAGTAATGTAGACTCCAGCCGTCTTGAATGAAGTACCTTGACTTTGTATAGGCACTCTGGAAAAGTAGTCAGCAGTGTTTTGATCCTTCCCTACACAATGTACAATGGTGTAATCATACTCTTGTAATCGGAGCCCCCCCTGTTCAATGCAAGGAGGCATGTTGTCTATTGGATTACCAAATATAGTCAATAAAGCTTATTTATCAATTGCCAGTGTAAATGGTTTTTCATACAGGAATACATGGAAATGTTCAGAAGCCCCTTACCATGGCCAAACTTTCTTTCTCAGGTTGAGAGTAATCATGTTTTGTTTGGGACAAATATCTACTGGCAGATGCCACAATATGTCTTCAAGTATTGTGGTGCCCACTGTGCTGTGCCAGGATAGCACCTTACCCAACGGGGCTAGCACTAACGACAACCTCTGTATGAAGCTTTGGATTGAAATATACCATTTCAGTAGCAGTTTCAATAATTTGTTTGATTTTCTTGAAACTTCTCTCACATTTGTGTGAACAACTACTTGAATGAAACATTTTTCTTTGTCTCTCGTAAGGGAACACTTATGGTTATAAACTAGTTTATGTATCTTGAATAGTAACAGGCCATTCCAAGAAATGAAGGTATCATAAAAACATCTTGTGGGGGAGCAGCAATAGACAGAGCATGAACTTGAGATGGATTGAGTGTAATATTCCCATCAGAAAAGGTATGGCCAAAGAATTTTAACTTTATCTAGTGGAACTCACACTTGTCTGCATCAGTCATGCCTGCATCAGTCAGTAAGTGATATACTCGGCTGAGAGCCTTATCATGCTCCTTTTCTGTAGCTCCGAAAATCAATATGTCATTGTATAGTTGAATGCATTCATAACCTGCTGTATGCCATGGTAAATGTAGCCTTGGGAAAGTTCTGCAGCCTATGGCACACCAAACGGAACCTTTTATATTGAAACGGACCTGCTTGTGTAGAAAAGGTTGTAATATACCTGAAATCTTCTTCGAGTTCCAACTGATGATAACCTTTATTTACATCAAGGCGAGAGAAAACCTGTGCACCATTTAATTGCGTTATCATGTCAGCAATATGTGGACCTGAATGTCGTTCTCTTTCAGTTGCCTTGTGCATTTGCATACAGCTCCTTCAGTGTCCTTTTTGACACTACCACTTTGGGATAAACCCATAGCATCGGACCAGTTCAACGCTCAAAAATGTCACGCTTAAGTAATGATTCAACCTCTTTTTCAACAGCTTCTTGTAAATGAAAAACAACTTGTCTATGTCTCTGAGCAACAGGACGGACACCATCATAAATGTGTAACTTCCCTTTAATTGTCTTTAGCTTTCTCAAACTGTGCAACAATGAAGGAAATTGACTTATTATTTCGTGGGGAGCATTCACACTGTAATTCACAGAAGTCAATCCCATATCAGCAGCGGTTCTAAGACTGAGTAGACAGGCACTTTTGGCTATACCTTGCAGCACATGAATGGGAGCTTGCACCTTAGTTTTCTTGTGTTTCATTGATGCTAAAAATGAACCTGATGGGAGTTGGTGCTGGTGGCCATGTATACAATTTGGTTTTCAATGGTGTAAGTTGAGGCAATTGAGCCGATTCATGGTATTTCTCTTCTGGCATTATGTTTATAGAAGCACCACTGTCGATAATGAAAGGTATCAAGCAGTTTATTATTATTAATGTCATTTTCGGACAATGTTTGTATAATTTTGGTACATTGGCATTTTGACTTCTCTTTGACTGATATTTTCCCTCTCATGTTGCCAGTCCGACATACACTTGTTTCTCTGAGGTAAACATTGAATTGGTGCAAAGGTCTTCTTCACTTTCAATGGACACTGAGGAGGACAAACTGTTTGATAATGGTTTAGATGACAGTTGACTTAGTTCAGTGGCAATTTGCCTCAATTGATGTCACTGCGTGGCCTTGTGAGGGTGCGTCCAACGTTGCCTCTGCAATGTTCTGGCGGGCATTTTGTCATTGTGCCGTGATGCCCTTGCTTTTTCCTTTGCTTTACAAACTGTCACTAAATGGTTTTGCTTTCCCACAGTCTTTACATATCTGCCCAATAGCGGGACATTTACCTTCATGTGAAAGCAAATATCCACATATGAAAACATAACTTCTTTTTACTTGTAGAAAGCACTTTGTGCCCTTCAGTCTTTTGCTATCTATTTATTCTCATGACAGATTCACTTTGGGCACCTCGGCCTCCAAGTCAAGAGTTTGTCATTCAGCACACTCGTCTGTGCTGGCAGCCATCAACACTCACTCTAGACAAAGAGTTTCTCTCAGCATTTGTCTTCTGCATGAATCGGACAAGAATCAATTAATGACTCTAAGTCGCCTCTCTTCCTCATCATTAAATTAATTGAACTCACAGTGTCTGATGAGCGCATTAAGTCTCTCCACAAATTCATCAATAAGTTTCACCGCCTTTTTGGTGTTCTTGGCTGAAAATCTATCTTTCGTAACTGTCAGGGACTCTTACCTAATGGTTGCACAGGAGCAGAATGTAGCTTAGTTCCTAATACCCTTCTGAGAACTCTTCCTGCATTCCCAAAGATGCTGGAAGTCAGGAGTGCTACAAGCGGGTAAAGGGGATGGGGATAAAGAAGAGACTGCGTAGTCTGTCTTATCTTCCTCTTTCTATCTCTGTCTCTGTCTCTGTCTCTCTCTCTCTCTCCGTTCTTGATAATCTTTCCTTCTTATTTATGGGTATATAATGTAATATACTATAGCTGAGAGTTTTGGGAAACTACAAGAAAACACATAATATCCTTTACTTACTAATCTAGTCAAAAGTTTTAATATTACATAATTTTCACTGGTTATATCTAGTGACAACACCTAACATACCCTGTTAGACTAGGACCTTGCTTCTCTTGTTTCGCTAAAATTCTTGAACTTGTAGTAGTAGTCTTCAAATAATAAATAGCAATTTATTTTAACTTCTTACTATTGTCTAGACTGTGTCTGTTTTTGCTTAACAGTTGTTCTCATTCTCTTAAACAAATACAATATATGTATAATGTTTTTTCTCTATGCTTATAGAATGCTTGAGTGTCCCTTGAGGAATATTTGAAAAGACTCTGCTGGAGCACGCTGCTCAAGGATCACTCAATCAAGTAAGTTGTGTTTATTCTTGTGCCTTTTCTTCTGAAAACGTTTCTCTGACTGTTAAGTTTGTTACATTAATCCTTTTAGTGTTTGGGAGTTAGTTGCTTTGATTTAATGAGACACTACTCTCTCTCCTGTGTGACTTCAACTCTCCACATTGATGATATGCCCCTTATTTCTCTCTAGGGCTGAATTACCAATGTATTATTTATTGAGATTTAAAAGAGAGACACTACTCTCCTTATGCACCAACTCGAAGATGATACACTTTCCAAAGCTCGAGAAAAGGCTCCTCACTGAACTCCACTTGACAGCCAATTTATTACCATGATGGAAACTAACACAGCAGCTCAATTGCTGATGCCACTATCTTACTCTAACTACCTTGACACAACTTCAGGAAACACGAGTGCTGCAGTGATTCTCCTCAGTGAAGTGTGCAGAATTCGGGGCAGTGCACGCTTCACTTTCTAAATGGAAAGTGCACAACTAGTGCGGGCATTCTGAACGAAGGCCTCAGTGGCCATCTTGGAATTCCTTTACTATAGCTTAATCCTCCAGCTTTAGGATTTGTCTTTGCTTTTTTACCTTAATTTTCTTTTGCCATTAACTATACACACTGTGGGGCCGATTATGATTGCGGTTTTTCCGCATCCTCGGGGCCGGCGGAAGCCACCGCCGGCCCCGAGGATGCGGAAAAACCGCAGCGGACTGACCAAGGACCCACCGCCACATTAGGATGGCTGGTGGGTCCTGGTTTCCGTCCGCAGCTTTTCCGCCGCGGTCGGCTTACAACCGCGGCGGAAAAGCTCTGATATGGTGACGGTGTCTCTCAGACACCGTCCGCCATATCAGGATGGGATTTAAAAAGTGCTTTTCCGCGGCGGGTTTTCCGCCGTGGAAAAGCATACGGATCTTCACTGAGGGGGCCCGTTGCGGGCCCCCTAGGTGAAGGGGGAATGGGGGGTGCACATGGGGGGTACCTATGGTACCCCCCTGCATTTGCATGCAGAAAGCGGCAGGCACCGCGCGGTGCCTGCCTCTTTCTGCATGCAAATGCAATGCGTGCATTTTTAACATTGCCGCGGGTGCAGCTTGGAGCTGCACCCGCTGCAATGTTAAAAATAGAGGATGTGACCGCCAGGGTGGCGGTCACATCCTAATTGCACTGGAGGGAACTCCGCATGCCATGCGGAGGTTCCCTCCTGCTCTGGGGTCGCGGACGGACGCAAGTCCGTCCGCGATCCTAATCGACCCCTGTATGTGGTCTTATTCTGGCATTTTTCCATTGGATCCTGACAGTAATCAACGTTTGGTACTGGACTGAACTTCAGATTCAGTGTTTCTTTAATCTGACTATATGGAATTTCTTCAGCAGTTCACAGTATTTTCTAAATTACTTCTTTCACACCATCAACAACAACATTTTTGAGATACCTGATAATCGTTTTGTTATCAGTCTCTTCAATGCATCAATAAAATCATGAAATGTCTCTATCCATGCAGACCATCTAAAACCAACATTTAGCTTTTTTGAAGTATCAAAAGGTGGTTATGATTTCAGGAATGGAGCAGCGTTATAGACTAATGTGGAACTTAATGGCACAATGGGTGGATCCCTGTGACTTGTTTTAGACAACTCATTTGTGAGACCTTGTATCGTGCTGGCCTCTGACTGATCTTTAGTAGGGATAGTTGAAAATGTGGCTTTCTTCACAGCCATCTGAAAACTTTGATTATTTCGAGAGTTGCTCTTGGCTCCTTATTTTCCGAGGACCTGTAAAGTTGTTTTGAGTCCCACTCTGAAAGTTTGTGAATGAACCACTTTGGGTATGGACTTTTCCATAAGCACAAACTCGAACACTTCTCATTGAGCCAACTTCACGGAATGATGTGACTTTCTTTAGTGTATTAGGGTAAGTTCATAATTTCTTTTCTGGTGAATGTCACTTAGCATTTTCTAACACCTTGTTGATCTCCGCCTTGCAGCGCTTCTGATTGGATTGTTATTTTAGAAGTTATGATTATCAGCGATTGTGCTTCGTAAAGCAGATTGAATCCGCTTTCAGCGTTAACACTCCGTATAGTGTACAACTTTTTCTTGCTTGGCAGTACGGTACCTTTTATGTATGGCTTGACCAGCAAGTTCTCGAACACTAACGTTTAGCTTTGGTGCACTGCTTCTGCTTTCTTCACCTGTTTTTCAGTGACTGGAGTTGCGCTTTTCTGTTCTTCGACAGCGACACATGTGGCACACACAAGCAGTTTGCTTGGACCATGGCAAACTCTTCAGGAGAGGACGATCGTACTTCGGGTTACTTATCCCCTATCTCGTTACAATTTACCGCTTCTTCCCAGTTTGTGTACCCTCCAATGGCCACCGTTCTCAACTCAACATTTGCAAACAAGCTATTATGGCATTGCACTCCTGCACCTACACCACAGCTCTATGGAGTCTGTTAGGAGCCAAAAGGGTTCAGTTATAAAATATTGCAAGACACTACACAAGTCAGAGATATTGTGTGGATAAAGGGAATATAACCAATATAGCGCAGGAATTAAATGTCACATGGGAGATCAGCAAAAAAAAAAAATAGTTTATAGAGAAAACCAGGAGCACTACTGCTTCACTTAAATTGGTACTTCATAGGATAGCCAGTAAAAAAGAAAACAGAAAAGAATTAGTGACCTGCAGCCTTCATGGCGCAACATACATTTCCCCTCAGAAGGAACACAGGGCCCAAAATGGTGGAGATTCCCAATGCGCACGGGGAGGCATACATAAACAGAAACGAGACTAAAATATGGCACCTCCTGGCCATACATTCTTGTTGAAAAGAGAGCAGCCAGCGTCAGAAAAAGTTGAGCTCGAACAAGCTCACCAGCGCGATTCGTTAGAGTTAGGATTCAGCAGCCATCGTCTGCGACACTCGCAATGCGCCACAGGCCTCAATATGTATGACAATAAGAACAATTGTTGGACAGAATGCAGAACAATGTCATACATTCTCCCCAGTACAGTTATCTGGGCCTAAATCGATTGTTTTTGCTCCCCATGTCATTCGAGTTTGAACCCAGCTGTAGTGTAGTGCCTATTTTCCCAATAGGCCCTGCGCATTGGAATAATATAAACAGTAGTATCGACGTAGAAGTGCGGATCTTCCAGGCCTCTACTGACTATGCCAAACTTAATTGGGTTTGTTACCAACTAGCTCAGAGGTCACTGGAAACTTTCTTGACTGATAGGAAGTGATCAGCTTCCCTGGCACAGCCAAGAAGAGATTCAGTTTTCCAACAACCGTGCAACATGACAACTTTGCTCCTCAGATAAGAGTCAATCTCTAGAGTTGTGTGAAACAATAGACAGTTATTTTACTCAGTCAGTTGTTGTGCAGATTACTTTCACACTATGTAGAGAATAGAGAGACAGGCGTTTTCAATAAAAAGGTTTTATTTATTGAACAGTCTTTCTTCTCATACAAGAGAAATGAATTGCCACAATTGCAAGACTTGTTATTATAAAAAGTGCGTACAGTAAAATGAGGATTGCGAAATAATACTGTAAAAGCATTGATATGGTTTCTTAGCCATACAATGGTTTAAAAAGAATAAAACATATATACATTCATATATACATTAGGCTAACATACTCAACTGATGCTTCTAACTACACCTACCCCAGTGCACCTGACCTAAGCCTAATACTTGGAAGGGGAGTAAGTAAGTAGCTTTAAGTTAAGTTGGTTTTGCCAAGGTTTGCTTCAAGAATTCTCTCTAAGTGTTTAGTCAACACCATACCTCTGGAATAGAATGTTGGAGGTCTGGTATCTCCTTCCAGGGACTCGATATCCCAGTCACTCACAAGAGTAGGCTGGAAACGCTGGAGCTGGATTTCTCGGCAGGAGAAAAGACAGCGTCTCTCTCAGCGGGTCGAGGAAGAGGAGGGGCAGCGTCCACAGGCAGCTTGCATCTGCTGGGCTCTTGCAGGGGGACAGCTGTTCAGCTCCTGTGTTCACCACACCATCGTTCGCTCGTTAGCAGCGATAGCAGTAGTGATAGTATCAGCATCAGCGTGACAGCGTTTGCTTAAGGCAACGTTGGCAATATTTATACCTGAAAGGTGCCTTGTTTGACGTAAGTTTTTGGACATAAGACGTCAATAAAGATGTCACTAGGAAGTGATCGTCTCTCAGTGCTCATTAGAGTTCTATTACTAATCAAAACACAGCAAGCGGGGCTTTCCCAGGTTGCTGAGTTTTTATCTTGTTGAAGAACTCAGAGTGTTAATCTAGGAATCTTAGATAGTGGCTTCTGCTGTGTCATTTGCACTAATGAGCTGCAAAGGAAGTTGCAGAGGAAGCGATTCTGAAATGTGGCTCTGTTCTTGTGAGGCCAGTGACGAGTTTCTGAATATTGCATTTGATCGGTTATGCCAATATATGGAATAAATGGATTTATAGCCGTATAGGGGCATAAGGTCACAGTATCGACCAGGGTCCTAGATTAGAACGCGACACCCACTCGACAAATTTATGTCCATCAAATTACTAAAACTAGAGCAATAAGATGCATGTGTAACATTGCCCACCCCAAAATACATATTTGCATTTGAAATAGGCGTATTTGAAATACGTGAAAATATAGGTACTGTACGTCTTTAAGCATGGGAATCATTCAAAAAATTATAGCATATGTAATCAATGAACGATTATGCGAAAGAATTACACATGAAATATCTCTTAATACAGAAAAGAAGGGCGAGATAATCTCATCACATATAAATGCATTTGTTGTAAAGTGAGCTAGAGGCTGGTGTTAAGTTATTATGTCTCTAGATTTACCTAAATAGAAGTAGAAGCTTCTGTTCTCTATGAATAGGTCTACTTTAAGCAAAGAATTTTCGTGCCAGAAAAAGGGGAAAATATTATGAAAAAATAGTTCAATCCAAAAAATATTTTCTTCTGAACGGGGGAATAGAGTTCCAACGTTTTTTGGCAGTTTTTGTTGATCAAAACTGAAGGCCGAATTCAGAGTTCATGGGAACGCTGTGTGTCGGAATGCTTTTCTAAAGTTATTGTTTCTGTTCGGGTGAGAACATCATATCAGACAGGCTCTCAAAGAATTGGTCTACAAAATCAGGTGACAGTTCGACCAAATTCGATAGTGCTGTAACTTGGCAGGTGTGAGAATGATTGCTGTCATCAAAGTCTGGATCAGCAATGCTTACGGGAGGTCGTACCTGGGTGATGTTGCTTTTGTCACTCGCCCCACTGTTACCACCTAGTCGTAGTACAGGAGTCTCAACGAATGCCGTCATCAGGATTGGTAGCCGCTGGGGACAACACAATGCGTGAGCCGTTATCGGACTGAGCAAAGTATCGATATCCACTGGTACTGCTGATGGAAGTGCAAGACAGATGTCCAACACGCACTCATCTCCGCATAGCATACATCGTAGCACAGGTAAGATGCAGGATTGCCATATAGGCCCGAATGAAAGGAACCAGGTCATGTTTAGATCTCTCAGCCTAGCCAATCCAAGGACTCTAGTTATTCTGTCCCGGTAGCGCACTGCTAGGATTGTTTCTTCCATTCCCGCCGGAGTCATGTCTGAGCTGTGGCTTTCCATATCGGAGCAGGAGGGTCAAAAATAAAATTCCTGCTACAAGTCCCAAAAATAGGGGTATGCCGCCAAAGACTGAATGGACAAAATTAGGAATGATTCCCAGAATTGCTTTGAATGGTGTTAGCAGTCCCGTAAAAATCGTCTTAAATATGTCTGGGATTCCTATGGCACTAGACAGGTTAAGGAGTTGGCTAAGCATTTCTACGAAATGCATGGGGCAATTTGTTGATAAAAGGTCATGAATCTCTGTAGCCGTTCTTGCAACTAGGAGATCATACGTCTCCTTTGATGACGTGATGGGCACTGTTGTCTGCAAAAGCACAAACTTCATTTTGCTTAAAGTATCAATTTGTATAGAAGAGAAATTCAAACGAGGCCAGATGGGAGTCTCTATGTCTCCAGGGCCGCTTGGAAACAATGCTTGCATACAGCATTTGACCATGGAAGTTACGCTTACGAGATAGGCTTTTCCTGGCAAAAGGCCACAACAGCTGTGATCCGTTATTAGAATGTAACTCCCATTTGCGAGTTGCATAAAGAAAGGCTCTATCTGCGTTGCAGGTGTGACATGTTGGTGGCATGAAAGGTTGTTAGAATTACCTTCACAGGCTCCGTGTAAATTAATACCCTGGCACAAAAGTATACCGCTTAGTGAACGTTTACAGTTTTCACCACTAAGAAATACATTTTTGTTGCCGTCACTATAGCATGTGTGTGTGTATGGTAATTTCCATGTTGACTTAATGTAACCTTTACCCAGTCGTTCATACTGGCCAGTAGGTATGTATTCAAGGCAATTTTTAAATCGGAAAGTTGTTATCGGAATTGTGATAATCCTGTGTATTATCCATTCAATGACAGGACTTTCTGACATTGTCAAAGGTAATCTCTCAAGTTTTTCGATGCTCAGGATTGTATAGTCTGCTCCTTTCTGTGCCAAGCTGATTTATTTATCAGTAAGGTTAAAGATGGAAAACAATGACGTTGTGTTGATTAAACGCCAAGGCGCATAGCCTGAATGAAGATTTTGCAGCATCCAGCCTAACTGTACCATAGAACGCAATTGTGACTGGCCATGCTGTAACATTAGCAAGTCTTTGTCTATTATATCAAAGGCAGATGATACAATATTGTCCAACGAATATATTCTGGAGGACAGAGTCATTAACCCATTGTCCACAACAGAAAGTGATTTTTCCAAATTAATACGATCAATTTCTTGTATTTTTTCTGCTGTTTCAATTTGTGTGACTTTCCAAGCCTCGTTGTATACCGCATAGATACTGGTCGCTATGAAACGCTTTTGACGCTGTTTGCGTGGTCCCGTAATGAAATCGCGCAAATCAGCACCCTCTTTAAGTAAAGACAAGTGTTGCTTAATTTCAGCCAGTGTGGATGATCTTAGCCATTCGAGGCAGAGTTTCACTACACTGTATGTTGTTACTATCCCTGGATGTTGTCTCTGGGAGTATCTAGGGTCTTGTCTGGTCATTTTTAACCCTTGTGTTTTATTCAGGAATCTATCTTGACAGTTGTTTGTGTCAGTAGGCCAGATTAACCACTTTTTCCAATCAGGATGTGTTCTGTTTGAATGTAAAATTTTAGATACGTCTATCTCAATATCTGTTGTTGTATTTTCAGGTATTGGCTTTGGAATAGATGGTTTGTTAAAGTCTTTAATCTTAGCTAGGCCAAGACAGGATGTTTGGTGAATTGTGTCATTTAAAAACATCATTTGTTCTGGGATCATGCAGGCTCGAAACAGTGCTTCTAGGCCTTGTACCTGTCACTCTTTTGTACCCCAGATGGTTTTTGTTTCAATGGTATTTTTCCAATAATCAAAACCAAATGTCATCATATTTTCATAAAATGCTTCTGAATATATCAATTTAGTATTTGTCAGCATTGTTTTCAACCCTGTTTTATCTAACAGTTTATAATAAAACGCTTCTGCATCACTGGTGTTAAACCCTGAGAAGTACTGGAATTTCTCATAGAATGTTTTAGAACTGCTTTTAGGTGGTGTAGCACAATGTTCCCATTGATTATACTTTAAAACATTTCTAGGCTGTGCAGATTTATGCAAGTAATGATCACCATAGTGTGTGAAGCAGAACATCTGTTCATAACTAGACGAACCTTGTAAATAATCATGTTCTGTGAATCTAGCTGACATTACTAAATCAGACATCATATTATTAATACTTTCAAAGTCCCAATCATCAGAGAATGTACTAGGTTTTACAAAGTCACTTAAGGAAACCTTGAATTGATGAGGATACTTCAGGATTTCGACCGGACCATAGATTTCATAGTCAGTTTTCTCCCATACTACCCCACCGGGTATTGGAATGGCTGTGACATTTACTGTTGACAGTTCTCTTTTCCTCACGTGGGATGATCTGTATGGTTTGAGGACTAAGTTGATGTTCTGACTTGCTGTGTCCATTGTACTATATTTTCCCTCAATGAATTTTCCCAAACAAAGTACCATGATGAGCCAAAGCAGGAGGAAAAATATACCTAGACCAAACCAGAACTCTAACCATGGTGAAATAAGGTAAATTTCCTTCAGTTGATGAAAGAGTTCTGTTGCTTTTTCTTTAAAAGTCTTTTTTGTTTCTGGCATCACTTCGGGGTTGCTTTGATCCTCAGAAAAGTTATCAAAGTTGATGAAATAGCCAGAGGCAGTTCTGTCAATTGTTGGGATTGTTCTTTCAATTTGTCTTTCGGTAGCACATTCAGATGCCACATCATTGTAGACTGGTGTTTCTTGACGAACTGTTTCAATCTGTGTTTCCAGAGGCACGAGTTCCATGGCATTATTGCATAGTCCCTCTCTGTGCACTGCAGGCTGATCGAATGTGATTAGTCTTTCAGTTTGAACCTCTTGGATTGTTGCAAGTTTGGGTATTCTGTTGTTTCTTGGGAGTCCACTGGGCCTACTGTTGATTATAGGCCACATGCTTGTGGTTTTACCAGGTCGATTGATACAACTCTGTTCTCCTTTTTACCAGCAAGGGGCGGTAGTACTACTGATCTTGTTCCGTTGATTGCTAAGACAGGTACTGCTTTTCTGTAAGAAGGCCCAAATTCCTTCTTCACCGCTATTTTTTCTCTGACTAGATCCCCAATCTTTGGAATCCAGACAGGCCTGGCTGGGGCTGTTGCTGGTAGTGCCTCGTCAGTGGTAGCTGGCTGTTGCTTTAACTTTATGTTGCTTAAGGATTTTCTTGTTTAATTCAAGTCCTGTAAAACAGCCAAACAATCTTTGATGTCAAAGTCTGTTTTCTTATCTTTTACCACTGATACCTGACTATCTAAGTCCTGAATTTGCATTCTAGTTCCGAACAATAGTTCGTATGGGCTGAAACCTTTTAGAGAATTTCTTGGCAAGTTATTTAGGCTTAATTGGAAACTTATTAAATGTTTGACCCACCCAGCACCCGAACCTAATACCTTCGCTGTTATAGATTGCTTTATGTCCCGGTTTTTTCTTTCTACCACACTGTTCCCTTCGGGGTGTGACGGACAAGAATAGCGCAACCCAATTCCCATGCTGGCCATGGCCTCCTTATAAGCTCGAGAGCTGAAAGCAGGACCCTGGTCAGAATGGAACATGGTAATTGCGTATGTGCCGATAAAGACTCGCAGATCTTTTATAACCGTTCTGGCGTCAGCCGAGCGCTGGGCCCTCATTTTTTTTTAAGTGGGTTTAGCCTTCATGATGTACAATGGGACCCGTTTCTCTTGTTTGATTGCGCGGATAGATCGCCTTATGCTTTCTATTAGGGCTTCTGACACTACTCTGGCTGGTTCTCCACTGCGATCTCTGTTGCAGTCTTCACCGTTTTTTGCAAATTCATGAATACCTTCACTCATTTCCGGCCACCGGTACTCTGATTCCAATTCTCTCAGAGAGTCCCTGATTGTTTGGTGTCTCAGACCCAACCCCATATGTGCCTCCTGTAATAGGAAACCTCTCCGTTTCATGTTTGGAATTACCCTATCCCCCACTCCAGGGATTCGAGCAAAAGGAACGGAGTTTGCATCGATTACGTATGCATAATTGAGTGGATAGTTCACGGGTAGTGCTGCACAGTCGCCTTTTACGGACGTTTTTACTGCCAGCATGGTTTCCCCGTCTATGTATTTTTCTGAACGCTTTTTTGTAGCTACGGAAGCCGGTTTAGTTGCTTCCGCTGTGGCTGTATTAGCCAATGAATTCCCTGCAACGTGAACGCCATCACGTTGAAGACTCTGTGCGTGTATCACGTGAGTCTTTTGTAGTTCTTTCTGAAAAAGAGCTACCTGTTTCCAGAGCAATGTATGCTTTATTGTGGCACCTGTGTCATCTTTGTAATCGTTTTCAATCCAGCTCTGCAATTTATTATTGTAAGAGTCAACGCAAAAATGAGAATCGCACACGATTAGTGTCGGGAATTCACGTTCTGCATTTTCAAGCGCCATCTTCAAAGATCTGATTTCAGCTCTCTGAGCCGAACAGTTTCTTACTGATTCAGTTTTTGTTATTTTCGGTCTGAATTTACCGCACAGCCAACGACCTTTAACAATCGCACAGGCTGCATCGTAGGATTTGTTCTCTACGTTGAAATGCTGTACAAATCTATCTGTATAGATTATACATGCGTACTGTGGGAGAGGCAGAAGTTCGATTGGCAGAGGATATTCTTCTTCATAAGTCAAATCATTCAGTTTTTCGATTTGGGGGGCGAAATAGTATCTCACGTCATCTGCTCCAAGAGAATTTATACACTGTATCCATTTCGGATCCGGTGACACTGTAGGCAGGTTTACTGGGCTGAATAGCGCCTCGAAGGCGGATTCCTCTGTGAGGATATTAATCCTTTTGCCGTGTGCTAGTTCTCGTTCATTCGCTAATGCAGTTTCTACTGCTTTCACAGTATTTTCTGTGGGACTGAATGTTTATTCTGCTTGTGTGTACAAGTGAGATTTAATTGAAATTGGTACCTTTTCTCCCTCATTAGAGGTCAGGTACGTGAATCCGCATCTTCCTGGGATGACTCGGATTACAAGATTGCGTGTGTTGTCACGTGTATCTAATTTTGTTTTTGCTAACATGTCTGTTTGCAGTGATCTCAAAATTTCTGTGTGTTTTTGAGTCCAGGTGATTGGTTTAAAATCAGGTTTAATAATTCGTAGAGAAGTTTAACCCTCTCCGCATAATTTAGAATGTAAGTTCTTCCGAAATTCAGAAAACCTAGAATCGATTGTAAATTCTTCAGCGTTTTTGGTGCTTGGAGTACAGCGCACTTCTCCAAGAAGTTGTCCGCTAGGCTTTTTCCTTCACTTGATAATTCGTATCCTAACAATAATACTGTCAGATGGGCAATTCGAGACTTTTTAAAGTTGAATTTGTAACCCTCTGCTGCGAACCCAAGTATAATGGTGTTCACTCTTTTCAAGTGGGTATCCAAGTCGTCGTCTGTGAGATAGATATCATCTACGTAAGATAATGCCTCATCATCATATATTTGTAGTAACTCTGTTACTATAGCTGAGAGTAGTCCTGGGCTGTTCTTGAACCCCTGTGGGAGCCTACAGAAATTTTTCTGTGACCCCATTACTGAGAAAGCGGTCAAGTATCTGCTTTCTGGTGCAATGTTTTGACAAAAAAAGCCATTAGATATGTCTAATGTCGTTTTATATATTTTTTTCCTAACTATGTTATTCATTAGTGCAGCACTATGCGAATTTTGTACTGCAAAAGTTTTGCAACATGCATTAAGGTGTCTGTAGTCCAAAACTAGACGATATGAATTGTCTGGTTTGGAGACAGGAAACAAAGGATTGTTCATTTGAGAGGTGCATGTTTCAATCACCCCCTGGTAGTCAAGTTGATCTAAAATCTCCCTGACTTGTTTTTTAGCTTCTTGCTTAATGGGATACTGCCTTTGTGCAGTTGGTTCACTTTTTTAATTGGATTTTGTGAGGAGGAGAGTCCTCATCCCATCCTACATGATTTTTATATAATGCCGGTGCCTGGGCCACTGCCCATTTCCTTGCATAAGTATATTTTTTGTGAATCGGAATGTGATTCGAGAAGGCAGGCATAATCATTTCTTCGCCATGAGGGCACTCCCTGACAAACTCTGGGGGCCAATCTTTTTCAGCTAACAGAATATCATAGCCTTTTGAGAGTTTATCCCAAAACAGACCCCTTATTTTCCTAGTCTTATCACCCTCTATACGCAATGTTATTTCGTATATCTTATGGAGCTCGCTAAGTCTGGTGTCGGCAGTTTCAACCTGAATGTATTCATTCGTGTCCACTGTCTCCAGATGACTCATCAGGATCTTGCGGGCTATACTGATTTCTGCTGCACTGTCTAGCATTGTCTGTGCCCACTCCCCGTTTTTCAACTGTGTCCTCAGTATTCTCGGCATGTTCGATTACTCTAATACTGGCTACCTTCTTTCTTGTAAATTGAGATTTTTTACTCTGAGCAGGTTCCTTGTCTTTGGACTTGGTGTGCTCTCCTGGGTCTGACCGTCCTCTTCTTTCCGATTTCTGCGAAAAAGATCGAGAGGGACGTGTATCAATACTTTGATATCTATCAGGCTTTTTCAAATTATCCCTATTTCTAAGGTTATATCTTTTCTCAGAGGGCTCCCTCTGGGGAGACTGGTGTTCTCGATTCGGAGTTCTTTCCCTCCGTCGAGGAGACCTTCCTCTGGACTGGAAAACTTTTCCCTTGGGAGTGGATTGTTTATTTCCATCCCAGCTCTTTTTAGGAGTGTTTGAATTATTTTTAATAAATAATTTTTCAGGATTTTCGAGCAGTTGGGGCTTTACTGGTTTTCCACCCAAGCTGTCTCTACCTAGTTCTTCATAGCATTTTTCTATGATTCTGGCAAGCTCAATTGGTTGATCTGTTATATCTGTTTCCTTCAACTTCTGGCGGATCGCCACAGATGCGGCCTCTCCTTTTATATTGGCTAGTAATATAGCCGAGACCTGCTTGAAGTCTTTCAGTAATTTCATACCAAGAGTTAAAGCAGGTTCTTGACCGTATTCATTTTGAATCTGTTTTAGCACCTCTGGTATTACGACCCCCATAGGAAGGCAGATGGTCAAGATTCTGTGTTTCTCAATAGGGGTAGTATTTGGAAATACTGCCTCTATTTGAGTGATTTTCTGCGCTAACCAGAAAGGAATTTGTTCCCGTTTTATGGGTGTTTTACCAAGACGTGACTGTATGTTCTGTGGTGTAATTTTATTTGTGTTCCCCTGATGAGGGGTCAGCTGTGGTGTATTAACAGCTGTTTGGACTGTAGCAGTTCGCATTACATATTGGACTAATTGCCTATGTATTTTAATTAGTGTTTTTAGCTGTGCTAACAGCTCTTCTTTAGACATTTTATCAATGTCCGGATGTGGTGTGTAGCTGGCTAGAACCGGCCACGTTGCTCCTGGTCTACCTAGTGGACCGAGCCTGGTAATATGATCATTTTTTTTTAGGGCGCCATTAAACCAGAGCAGGTGCTCTTGGAATTTTAATGGGATTTCAATCTCCTCGAAAGGAGCGTACTCTCCCGGTGGATCCTCTATTTTATAATAGTGGAACTCATGTGTTGCAGTGTTTGCCGCTGGAAATTTTATCCATGAATAGAATACCTCTGTCTGCCGATATTCGTGTGCCTCTATCACGAAGACGACTGTGCCACCTTGTGTGGTCAGTCCATTTTCTATAAGTTTTAACGTTATAGATTTTCTTAAATGTGCCGGGATGATTATTGCACCCGGTTCAGTAGTCCCGTCGGGACCCTGCTGAGTCGCATCTACTGCAGCATCAGTTCCGTTGTTTTCTACTGGCATTTTATAAATGCAGGTTTTGCAGATCAGGTCTCCAAGGAGACAAAGATTAGGTGCACAATATTTTGGAACACTGTATCCTTCAACGTTGAATAAACCAGAGCTTTACATAGGAATCTCTTCCTACTAAGGTCGGGCGGATTTTAACCTTTCACCCACTCCAGACTTCTATTGGAGTATTTACGGGAGAAAGGGGTCTGTGTGAAAAATGCACGACGGAGTTACTCTAACGTCTTGCGTTAGTTTATCGCCTTACCAAACGTTGGGCGCCATGTAGTGTAGTTCCTATTTCCCAATAGGCCCTGCGCATTGGATTAACATAAACAGTAGTATCGACGTAGAAGTGCGGATCTTCCAGGCCTCTACTGACTATGCTAAACTTAATTGGGTTTGTTACCAACAAGCTCAGAGGTCACTGGAAACTTTCTTGACTGAATAGGAAGTGATCAGCTTCCCTTGCACAGCCAAGAAGGGATTCAGTTTTCCAACAACCGTGCAACATGATAACTTTGCTCCTCAGATAAGAGTCAATCTCGAGAGTCGTGTGAAACAATAGACAGTTATTTTACTCAGTCAGTTGTTGTGCAGATTACTTTCACAATATGTAGAGAATAGAGAGACGGGCGTTTTCAATAAAAAGGTATTATTTATTGAACAGTCTTTCTTCTCATTCAAGAGAAATGAATTGCCACAATTGCAAGACTTGTTATTATAAAAAGTGCGTACAGTAAAATGAGGATTGCGAAATAATACTGTAAAAGCATTGATATGGTTTCTTAGCCATACAATGGTATAAAATGAATAAAACATATATACATTCATATATACATTAGGCTAACGTACTCAACTGGTGCTTCTAACTACGCCTACCCCAGTGCACCTGACCTAAGCCTAATACTTGGGAGGGGAGTAAGTAAGTAGCTTTAAGTTAAGTTGGTTTTGCCAAGGTTTGCTTCAAGAATTCTCTCTAAGGGTTTAGTCAACACCATACCTCTGGAATAGAATGTTGGAGGTCTGGTATCTCCTTCCAGGGACTCGATATCCCAGTCACTCGCAAGAGTAGGCTGGAAACGCTGGAGCTGGATTTCTCGGCAGGAGAGAAGACATCGTCTCTCTCAGCGCGTCGAGGAAGAGGAGGGGCAGCGTCCGCGGGCAGCTTGCATCTGCTAGGCTCTTGCAGGGGACAGCTGTTCAGCTCCTGTGTTCACCACACCATCGTTCGCTCGTTAGCAGCGATAGCAGTAGCGATAGTATCAGCATCAGCGTGACAGCGTTTGCTTAAGGCAACGTTGGTAATATTTATACCTGAAAGGTGCCTTGTTTGACGTACGTTTTTGGACATAAGACGTCAATAAAGATGTCACTAGGAAGTGATCGTCTCTCAGTGCTCATTAGAGTTCTATTACTAATCAAAACATAGCAAGCGGGGCTTTCCCAGGTTGCTGAGTTTTTATCTTGTTGAAGAACTCGGAGTGTTAATCTAGGAATCTTAGATAGCGGCTTCTGCTGTGCCATTTGCACTAATGAGCTGCAAAGGAAGTTGCAGAGGAAGCGATTCTGAAATGTGGCTCTGTTCATATGAGGCCAGAGACGAGTTTCTGAATATTGCACTTGATCGGTTATGCCAATATATGGAATAAATGGATTTATAGCCGTATAGGGGCATAAGGTCACAGTATTGATCAGGGTCCTAGATTATAACGCAACACAGCCATATGCAAATCAGTCTTGAGCCTGCGCCCAATGGGAACAGTGCAGCCCAACCTGCCAGGCCAGTTTTTCCCTTGGCTGGAAACAAGCATCCTAGGACCGGTTTCTGGGTTTCACCCCTAATCAACCAGGATAGCTTGACTCCATTGGCATGGAGAGCACAGGACCTCCCCATGCCATTCCAGTTTGAAGCCAGCCATATGCAAATCAGTCTTTACCCTGCGCCCAATGAGAACAGCACAGCCTGAACTGCCAGGCCAGGTCTTCCCTGAACTGGGAAAAAGCATCCTAGGACCGGTTTCAGGGTTTCACCCCTCATCAGCCAGGATAGCTTGACTCCAATGGCATGGAGAGCAAGGGACCCACTTCTGTGCATACCCATCCCACACGGGGTGAGAAATGCAAAAACAAAAAATGATCCCAGGATGCTTGTTTCCAGTCCAGGGAAGACCTGGCTTGGCAGCTACGGCTGGACTGTTCCCATGAGGCACAGGGTCAAGGCTGATTTTCATATAGCTGGGTCTGAACTGGGGTGGCGAAGTGAGCTAAAGAACAATGATGGATTCAACCCAGATCTATGACTGGGGGTGAGTGTCTGAAAGGTTTCAGGGCGCTGTCCATCAATTTATGACAGCAATAACAGCAATAGAAACAGCTTTATCAAAACGTGTTACCAAAATAAAAAGAACAAAAAAAGAATACATGACACTTGAATGTGGTTGCAATAAAAAATAATCATAATAATAATTTTAAAAAAACCCTTGCATACAATTTTACGAAAACAGTACAGGTGCTTCTTAGCAGGCATGTGCACATAGAATAAGGATGGAAACCCTTTTTTTTCTTTTAATGCACAACAGAGGAAAAAATACTCTAGACCCGTTGAAAATGTGCTATTGACTTTGAAGTGCTGCAACTTGCAGATACAGGGCTGATCCATAGCCCCTCTATCTATGTGTACTTTGAATACATGAGGCTGGCAACAAGGCTCAAATTGTCTCTATGGTTGACCTAAAAATTGGTGATATAAGCTATAAAACGTTTTGTGGAAAAGGTACCTTTTGACTAAAGCAAAGAAGACAAAATGTAAAGAAAGTGTTCTGAAGTGCATCTTTTGATAAATTCACACGAGTAGCTGCAGATGCTGCAGCCTGTATTGTGAGTTGCAACATTTCTCACTGCTCAATATGTAGCTATTTTGCTATCCTATCATTCATTCTCATGCTACCCGTGGGTGCTAAGCAACCAGCTAAGCCCCTGTCACATTCTCACAGATATCTTTTGGAACTGGTTACGATTTTGTAATGAGAAGACAGTTACTAATTGGAATTACTGCAGTAAAGATGTTTTCCCCCCTAAAATAGACAGCAGAGCTCTGGTAACACGAACAGAGGAGTGTCTTCAGGCACTCTAATTGCCAGAAGCTTCCAGATTGTTTAACCCCACTCCCACGGGGTTCGGCATCTGCATTAACGTCTTTCCAGCTTTCTGTTTGTTTACAGAAATATGCAGTCTCCTTTCAGTTACTAAATTTATCTTGTTTTGCTTGGAGACCAAGCAAGTCTACTGATCTCGCTAGAAACACAGCCCAGGAAATAATGTCATAATCATTTTATAATTAAAATGTGACTGTACCCATTCTCCACAGGGCACTTCACAATGTTCAAGGAAAATCAAAGTACCTTAAAAATATGTAAAAAAAATATGAACTAAATTAGATTATACATCTCTGGACAGAACATTCTCAGATGAAAACCGAGACTCAAAATGTGAGGGTGTACTGATGTTTGAACCATAGCAGAGTCGGGTCACTTGAATGTTAATTGGGGAAAGGACAGGCTCTTAATACAGTCCAAAGGAAACCATCTTATATTTTGTGACCCAAAAAAGATTTACGTGAGTAAACATTACGGGTTGGTATTCACATAAATGACAGGCTGACTAAAACAGAAAAAATGAATAGTTCAAGAAGGTTTGTGAGAAACTCAAGGAATGGAATAAGACAGTGGGTTGGCGACGAATACTGTGTACAGTTTGGTACTTAAATATTAGCACTTTATGAATTATAAAATAAGTGGTTCTATTCACTTTTGTAGCAGTCTCTGAATGTGTTGAGATACGCGTTGATTTCGATAATCGCTTGTCAATAGTTTGTAAAGTATAAGATCTTGGTAGTGCAGTATATTTTGAACAAAGTACATAGTATATGATCTAGAGAAATGATTCCATATGTCTGTTTTTTCCCGAAACTGTTCTGTTTATACAAGGAAACTATCTCTTGATGAATATTCCAATAAGCTTCGAAATACATTGTTGCAAAATATATATATATGGTTTCCTTTGGAATGTATAAAGCACACAAAACAATGATTTAAAGCTACTAGAATATATTTTCTAGTTGCATTAAAACAAGTTAAACTAAAAATCCTGCATACAAAAATGAAAACTGAGGTTGAGAAATAAATATAGGAAGACGCTGTTTACAATGCCGCCAGCTAAATAGCACACCATCTCTGCCATTTACCCAGCGGCCCGCAAAATAATACATCATCTCTCCTGTTTACCCAGCTACAAGCTAAATGCTAATACTAGTCCTATGCACTATTTTCCCATTGGGGAAATACTGTGAAGGAGGCGTTTATTTAGTAGGCCATAAAAACAACCCTGCCAATGCCTAAGGGTCTGGCTTTGAAGGAATATTGTATGGTACTGTGAAGAATTACAAGCAGATAGCATGGAAATGGATATGTATTGTGTGAAAGCAAAGAACTGTAGAATAATATTGGTATAGGATGAAAGGTTAGTTGACAAGCTCCACTGTACATCCAGTCCTTAAAGTCTATACAAGCTAATGACTGCCCTCATCCCATTCATGCTGCTGCCAGAGAAAAACACCATAAATTATCTAGTTATCTAAGACACTTTAATAGCTTTACAATGTCATGTGTGTGTCCCTGAAAAGTTCAAGCTCTGGCAGCTGAATAAACACACCAAATCAATCAATCAATCAATCAGTAATTATAGGGGCTGCTAATCACCTGTGAGGTATCCAGGCTCTAGGTTGCTGGTCTCACTCAAAAAACCCGGTCTTGAGTCTCTTCCTGAAATCAATCAGTGATGGTAATGTCCGTAGGTGGAGAAGGGGCCGTCCGAGGACTTGCCGGCGGGGTAGGAGAAGGAAACGCCTCTGCTGTGGCTTAGGTGAATGCGAGGTGTTGGTGCGAGCGAGGCAGAGCGAAGGTCTCTGGATGGTTGGTAGAAATTCAGGCGGTGGTCTATGTATGCTGGTCCTTGGTCGTGGAGGGCTTTGTAGGCATATGTCAATATCTTGAATTGGCATCTTTTCTGGACAGGGAGCCAGTGGATGTTTCTGAGGTGGCGTTGCTGCACGCTCAATGTAAATTGTTTTATTTATTTTTTCATTTACTTAACTTTGTTCCGTATATGCCAGACTTTACAACCACCCACCCTCCCTCTCCCCAGCCTCGCCCTACAGCCTCGCAAGCCTCCACTGGCAGACAGGTTTGCCTTTGGCCCGCCAGCGGCACGTCCGCCAGCGGTTGTGTTGCGACCTCCATTAGGTCGGTACTGGTAGGGTCACGGGGGGGCAGTAGGCAAGGCCTTCAGGAAGTGGGATGGAGAACCAGATGGAAGCGTACCGGCAGTGGCGCAAACAAACCAATAACAAGGCAGTCAGGCAAGGAATAGAAAGCACAATAAGTAAGGGGCAATGGGCAAAAAACAATCAGCAGGAAAGAAAGACATGCAATAGGCTGCAGAGAAACAGTAGGAAAGCAGGTCAACAAAACAAAATAATTGGGCAAAAGCAGTCACCAGGAAACAAAGGTAACACAGGCAGAAGAGAAATGGCACAAAGAAGTGCAATCAGAACAAACTAACAAGGTGCAATGGGCAGAATACGGTCACCAGGAAACACAGAAAGGCAAGACAATCAGAGGTAGCAATGTGGGGCAGACAGGAGGACCTGCTCAGTGGGCTCGCGCTGCAACCTCCATTAAGTAGGTCTTGGGAGGTGGGAGGGTCACTGGGGCAGTGGTTGGGACAAGCTGGAGGTGGGCTGGAGAAACGGCAGGAAGCGTGCAGGGAGTGGGTGAAACAAGCCAATAACAAAGGAGCCAGGCAAGGAATGGAAAGCACAATAAGCAAGGGGCAATGGGCAAAAATAATCAGCAGGAAACAAAGACAGGCAAGACAAATAGATGGAGCAGAGAAACGTCAGGAAAGCAGGGCAACAAATAAAAAAGGGCAAAAACTCTCAACAGGAAACAAAGACAGGCAACACAGACAACAGAGAAACATCAGGAAAGGAGCCATAAGAACAAAATAACAAAGAGAAATGAACAGACTACCATCACCAGGAAACAAAGACAGACAAGACAGTTAGAGGTAGCAAGGGGGAGCAGGCATGACGACCATGATCATAGCTGTGTGTAGAGCAAGCATTTTTGCTTGTAGGAGCACATAACATCTGCCCATTCAAAACATGTACTCATGGCTTCCAAAATGTGAGTAAAGCCAAAGCCCCTCGCCTGGGTATTTTCACATAATTATATTATGCCAGACCATGAAAAGGGATGCCAGGCAATGGTAGGGTGATGGCTAACTTATAATGGGTGAACAATGGGGCATATTCCTAAGGAGCTATTGCCGAGTTATCCGCAGTTTATTGCAGCCAAAGTCGCGATAAAGTAATCGCCCCATTCACAAGCTTGTGCTAACAGCCCATATCACCAGTTTTCCGGCGATAGCATCCTCAAAAAACATCGCCACAGATGACCCCGGCAACTATTGCTAATGAGATGCAGAGTAGGCATTCCTGTACAAAAAGCTGCAACAACACCACATTGCAAGATTCTCAACGACCAGACAGATCAGCGATAAGATCAGAAAACATGCCATAAGGCGCGTTAGCCGCAGAAAATTAACACCTGCTCTGACCTGGTGTAAGGTCGGATGGCAGCTGGCAGCACAAAAGGGAGCCCAGCCCACAGCCACACCTGAAGAACAACAGTTGCAAAGGAGCCACTGAACATGCGGGCCGGACACCCAAGAGGGCCACAACACCAACCACCACCACCCCAGGACCAACCCCCCGGACACCCACCGCCTACCCAGAGGCAGCACAGACAAAGATAGGGACAAAGATAGGGACCCTCCTAAAATGCACCAACCTCACAGACCCAACACCAGAGAATGTCATTGCCCACTACATGCTCAAAGGGACAACCCTGCTCCTGACCACCATTTCCCACAGGCTGACTGTACCAACACAGCAGACAACCAACGTCCCATCTCAGACAAAGCTGCTGGCTGTGCTGCACGTGTTGGCCTCTCGTACCCTCAAACAAACATCTGCCTGAGATGAGGGATTCACACAGTCAGGCCAATCCAAGTCCTTCACAAATGTCATGGATGACACTATGAGCTTGGTACCGCACTATCTATACTTCCCACACACTGCACCGCAACAGCCAGAGACCAAACAAGGCATGTACGCCACAGCTGGCTTCCCGCAAGTATCAGGGGGCAATTGACTGCACACATGCCTACTAATGGCCTCTGGTAACAGTGCACACATTACGTGCAACAGAAAGCTCACGTATCCCACCAATGTGCAGGCAATAGTGGACCACAGGGGAATCTCTGCCAAAGCCGCCGCATACCACCCAGGCAGTGTGCATGATTCCTACACCTTCTGACAGTCCATCATCAACCTGCGCCAACAGGATGGTACCCACGGAAATGCACTGCTCGTTGGCCAATACCAAATGCACACACCACACACCTCAACTCCACAATCATACAACATACAACACAGGAAATGCACACATCACAAGCTCACATACAACATTGCACACCCACCAGACATGACAGCACAACTCACTGTGGGAACCTGGGCCACCATGCACATTAGCCGTCAAGAGCTTGGCACCTCGGTCATACAATAGCAGAATGTCAGAAGAGGTGGGGACCAGACATGTGCAAAGGAGGCAAGTGACCCATGAATGAGACTGTACACAATGCCACGAGTGGCATGGATGTGCTGGATAGACTGCAGCATGCAGACCACACACATATCCATCCCAACACACACCGCTGGTGTATGGAGTGAATTGGCCAGTGGATGCAACCATGTCACCCCAGGCCAGTGGGAAAGATTGTGGAAATGTAGCTTGTTATGTCCCCCCGTAAGCGTGAGCAAAGTGGGCAGGACCGGCGTACGCCAGGCCAGCATAGGGGTGTGAATAAAGGGCAGGTAACTCTAGGTGTGGTCCTTTTCCGGAATGCCCAACAACTCTGCCAGGGCGGCACCTCTCACCCTGCCACGAGGCCGACGCTGTGAGCAGGGTTTCCAGCAATCCTATGCAGCTCCTGCACCCCTCCCAGCCCCGGTGCCACTAAGTTTGTTCCCCGACATTAATGGACCCTCTCTGGTCGTACATTGGTGGCATCTGAGTCTATGGACTATGGGGTAGTTTTCATCCTCATGTGGCTGATACCAAATTGGTGGTGGCAACAAGGCTGTCCCTTTCCACTCCTCCATTTGCTGCTTCTGGTTAGCATCAGACCTCTGCATCATGCCCTGGAGGACACCTTCCACTATCCCCGCAACCCTCCGCCACATTCACATCGGACATTGATGAGGACCCGCCCAGTCCACGTGGCCCTACCCCAGTGCACCGCAAGTCACTGTCCCGTGGCAAGGTGTCTGTCCCATCCGCTGTTCATCCGGGCCCACTAACTCTGTGCAGGTCAGGTCCTCGCCCCTTCTTCTGATATATTGGATGGCCTCTGAGGAGATGGCCTTGGGGTCAACGCCATGTGTCTGTGGCCCTGCGCTGTGGGCTTCCTCCGGCCTAAACTACGGTACACCAGGGCTCACACATCAAATCGAGTCCTGACCGAACCGGATTTCGCATCACTGCAGGAGGCACATGCCACCACCACCAGGACCAACTCCAGCTCCCAACTGCCAGTGTCGAAACGGTCGTACTGGCAGACTAACCGAGTTGCTTGTACCTGTCATAGATGTCTTCTTCTGCCTGATCCCCTACTCAGCACTCCAGGTGCCACTAATCATTGTCCATTACTGTTTTGGTTATGTGCTGGAGAAATTGCACGCAGCAATGTCACCACAGGCAGTGTGGGAGACCTGGCCCGACGATGAGGAAGATGATGCAGGTGTGACCCCCCCCCCCACTGCAGCTGCATCAGGAATGTCCAGAAGGGGCACAATCCTAGACATTTTCTTTACATGAGCGCACTCCGCTCTAGTGCCCCAACCTCAGCGCACTGAAACTCACGGACACTTCTGTTTGTATGTTGGGTGACCTCTGTACTTGCTCCGGCTCCCTCAATGATGCTCAGCAGTTGACTATGTTATGCAGGTGTTTTCTGTTTCCATTGCACTGGTGTCCACTGTTCAAGTTGTTGCCAGCACCAAGCACTCCATTCGGGCTGGCTTATACTCACCCTACACACATCCAACACAGGCATCACTGCACATGTGGCCGGGCCAATAAAGGGGATGGGCGCACGTGCCCGTAGCCAGTTCAACATGATATCTGCATGTGTTCCTGTGGTCTTGTTGTATGCATGAGGGCCCTGGGCCCTACGACATTACATTGTGCTGTGTACAGCAGACGCAGACATGTCACCGCAGGCAGTGGGTTAGAGCTTTGACATGTAGCATTGTCGTCACCCACTCAATTCGTAAGGGGAGTGGACTGGGCCGTTGTACGCAGAGCCAATGTGGGTGTGTGACTGATATGTGCATGCCCCTGGGAGTGGTTCTGTACTGGGACTGTGCATCTGCATGTGTCTCTATGGCAGTGTGGGTCTCCTTTGTGGGGGGGCAAAGGTGGCCCTTGAAGGGTAATAGACACCCACGTATGTGATCTAGTTCGCCTTCCATGGGTTCGGACCACACCTGCACCTGTTCGGCCACCTTCTTTTGGCGATCTGACACCTGACATTGGGTTGCCATATGTGGGTTGGTGGAGTGTTGTGAGCAGCCGTGCTTGCAGGTGCTTCATGCTGTGTGGCCTGTTGCAGGGGCTGGGGTCTCCTCTAAGTAGCTTGGCTGCCCTGGTCCTGGTGGTGGGTTGCGTGGGATGTCCATGGGCTGTTGTAGTGCGTCGATGTCAAGGGTGTGGTGGTCCTCTCCAGCATCACTGATGTGTGGTCTTCTGTGCTCTGCTGGAGGTGTTGTGTGTCCCTCTGCAATGTGAAGGGGAGATGCATTGAGGTTCCGTGACGATTCGAACCCGTGTTTTCGACATCGTCGTAAACCCATAATTTTGGTACCAGTGAACCGTAAATGATCCATATAGTATATCCTGGTGTTTTCGCTATGCTACGAGCAAGAGCACTCCTGTTATGAGCACATTTCCGGTACACCGATGGCATCCATTTTAGATTATGGCATCCATCTTGTTTTCTTGCCCTCACATAGTCAATGGACATACAGTGACCTCTGATCAATTCATTACACTCAAAGGACACGTAGGCTTTAGCCGGCGATTCACCTTGTCGATGACACGTACACCTTAAGTCAGAAACGCTGTGGCCGCATGACTCGGCAGAAGCTGCCTCCTCTGCCCGAGGCCAGTCCTGCTATACTGGTTCTTGTGTACGTTGGCTTGATCATGATTAGGTGGCCGAAGTCGGTAGCCTTGCCCATTTACGACCCACAAACATCTCTTATCCTGTTTTTCTATCTTCTACACCTGGCTCTGCTCCTTTCCATCTGGGCCTTTATTAGGGGGAGGTAACGAAATTTACGATGAGGCGGTCCGGCTCTTGAATGAGAAGATGACATGGGATTATGATCGAACAGTGGGAACCTCTCATACGTAATGTTTGAACATCAGAAATTTGTTGACAATTCCTGTTTGACGCCAAATATTTATTGTTTAGGATACAAAGCTTAAAGAAATGTACTAGCACGTGAAGAATGTTGCCTGCAGCTAAAAATTCTGTATTTAAGGAGCAACTCACTTAGTGCAAATCGAACAGGCTCCTAGAATCTGCCCGTGTGTAGTTTCTGTGACTTCTGTATCCCTGCAGTAATAAACCTTTGGTCTCTGACGCCACCATCGAGAAGCCCGTGTTTCTGTTTATTTGTGCACCAAGACAGGTAGAACTCAGGGGTCTTCGGGTGTTGTCCCTGACACCTCTGGACCTTAGTTCGGTCCAGAACTCCAGCATGTTGACATAGTGTTGACATTGTTCTTGTTTACAGGCAGACTGTATGACTATGTACATGGTGACTGTTTTGGAGGTGCAGGATTTAGATGTGGGACAGTGTACATTTGGACTTCATGACGGATGTGAGGTTGTATGCGTACATTTTCATTTCGCAGTTTCCAGCTCTGTCAGATGTAGTAGGCCTGTTTCTGCGCATGTGCGGAGCCAGTTCTGTCCTCTGTTCTACATTGTTGGTGTTGCACTTTTTACCACTTTGTCGTCGGATGTGCTGTTATTGCTATGTGTGTGTGCTGCAGAGTGCCACGGGGATGAGGGTCATGATCCAGGGTCATTGTGGATGTGCAGTGTGCTAAACATCATTGTGCATGTATGCCATTGTGCCCATCTCGCCACGCCCCCCTGTCCCTGGTCTTTACTCACCCTATTGATATTGTGTCAGGTCCTCCCGAGCTATATCCGCACTCCCGACTCCTTGCACCATCTCCACACTGTTGACTGTGGCCTCTGTTTCCTCCAGCTCCTCCTGTGGCGCAGGACTCTCAACTTCTGTCGCCATTGCTGCCTTCCTGTTGGCAGCGGGTTTGTGCCTGGTTTAAATTTTCACATCATGCCAGTGCCTCTTGGCCTCCTTCATTGGCCTCCTTGACACTCCGACTGCATTCCGGTGGTCTAATTGTGGCTCAGTTGATGGTTGTGTTCTGTCACCTCCATGACGCTGATCTGGTTTTTCTGCGGACTGCACCCCGTCTTCCTCTCCCTCTTCTCCTTGGCCCGTTGTTCCTTGCTGGTGGTCTGTGGGGCTTGTGGGGCTCGCGTTGGCCTCTGTGTTTGGTCAGGGTGCATCCATGTTGCTACGCATTTTGGATTATTTCTGGTGTGTTTTTTTGTAGCTTTTACAGTTCATTTTCCCACCAGAGGCGTGGGATTTGCAGGCCTGCTGCTGGTTTCCGCAGCTTTTTGTATCGCGATTGGCCTCATCGCAGCTTTTTTTGCGTTTGTGTTTTGCATTTCTGCGGCGTGGCGTTGATTTTAACGCTGCCATTTGACGCGTTATCTGGTGACTATTGCATGGCACCGCCGTGTTGTGAATACTTGGTTAACACGATGTAAATTTCCTGTGTTGGACTGCGAGGTTGTAGGTTGCATTAAGCAACTTTTGCGATGGTTATCATACATTCTTGAGAATATCCCCTAACATTTCTAAAGCATTTGAAAGCCAGTGCATGTTCAAATGTAAAATAGTATGTAATAAGGTAAGTGTGTTTACGGATTAAAAAACAGTAACATCAATTTTGAATAAAACGTTTATGCTATTTTATTATTCTAATAAGGAATGTAGGTATCTAAATTCTAGTTCATGAATTTTGGGGTAAAACACAGAGATATTTTCACTGCAGTCCATGAGCTGCCTGCAAAGTATAATGAGTATGGATTTAATCCATGTTACATAAATGTTTTATTTGCTCATGAGCATACTTTTTTAAAATAATGTTGATGGTCTTCCTTTTGATGATTTCTGTGGGCTGAACTCTTTTTTCACTTTTTATGGAAGGCCAAGTTGTCGTTTCAGGTTTCTTTTTAAGTAGGATTGTGTTTGCTTAGTATTTCAGACCTGTTGAGATAGCAGAAGTCGAAAAACAACATCAAACAAAGTGCAGAGCAACAGGTGGTACCTGGGCCTGAGAGCGAGGGATACTTACAGTAGACAATTAGTGCTTGATGGCACAGTGCTTAGACCATTTGCAGAAGGTAAATTGAGATAGACACAGTAATGGTACTTCTGTGGAATGAGAAAGTGAAAGCAGGAGAAAGGTTGTTATTGAATCTAAGTAATTCAGAGGCATTCATTCAGCTGTCTATTGAATAAACGTACATTTTCATACTATGAACCCAGCAGAGTGGGTTTCAGGCATAGATGCTTATTGGTTCGATGACATGAGCGGCCCCCTCAGCTACACTGACATTTTTAGCCATGCACACAAAGGATCTTCTAAATGGTAGTTTTAATTCATATTCAGCAATGTAAGTAGACAGGTTTATGTCTGTACTGCCCTCAATTCTGACAGTGCTGTCTCAGCGAAAGAAATCTGGACGCCTAAAAAAAAAACTGTGAGTGACTGACTTAGAGGCTGTACATAACTGAATAGACTGAAGGGCAAAGAGTCAAGCAAAAAGGACCAGGAAGAGCAAGGGGAACTTCGGCAGGCCCCCCCACCCCTAACTCCACCCCAGACAGTCACATTAACCGAACATCCCAGTAGCCAAAGAGACTACAACTCAATAAAAGAAAATAGAAAAATGCAACTTGCGGTTTGTTTACCCGCGCAGAAAACTCAAGTAGAACAAAAAAGCATTTTGCACTACTTTACAAAAATGGTCAAGGCAGAAAAAGAAAATCCTTTGGCCAATGAGCAGCAGCAAAGAGTTCTTACAGAAGACCTGGAGTGTCAAAGACACCCTCAGCCAGCTTCTGACATTGAGCCAGCAGCACAGCCCATTTCTTTAAATCAAGGCAACCAAGACAATAATTTAAAAAAAACACCCAAATCAGGCATGTGGATCCATAAAGAAGAGACAGATTCAACTTACCCAGCAGGCGCATTAACACACAACATTATTCCGCACTACAGTTCCAGGGAGGTGCATGATATCCTCAATCGGAGCGCCATTTTAAAACTTACAAATTCAATTGAGACACTGAGACATTTGAACACTAATCATATTGAAAGTATTGAATTTAAACCAATCCCAAACGCAAATGGGAGAGAGATGACAGTGGCAACATGGAAGGATCCATTGAAAGCCAAAGAATTTTGGCAACACAGAGAAGAGTTTGCCAAATGGGGGAATCAAAATAAGACCAGTAGAAATTGAAAGATACCCGGGCCCGTTATCAATGCCGGTAGAGGCAAGATTACTGACCAACCGTGGAATACTCCGGGGGTCAGTTGGTTGCTCCGACAGTATCAAGGGAGGGTGGACCAATTTACGTATTATTCACCAAGGCTGGCCAGGAGGACCCAGCCAGAACCGGAAAGTCCTACCCCCAACGCCAAGCCCCGCGGACCATATGAAGGATGAAGCATGAAAACCGAATATGAAAATATGCTCATGGAATATAAACGGACTGGGGGGCAAATCTAATGATGCAGAACTATTAGCATTTTTAAAACAATGTGACATTATATTACTCCAAGAGACCTGGTCAACTACATCTGACCACATAAATGGCTTCAAAGAAATCCAACAATATGCCATCAAAAGAGGCTTATCAGGCAGGGCAGCTGGAGGCCTATCCAGCATCCCATGGTCTTATGTTATAATTGATACGGGACAAACATGGATCCAGTGCATTAAAATCAAGCTTCCGCCTGACCCCAGTCTAGGACCGCAGGGTGCTCAAGAGTCTCGGTCATTGGTCATCTGCAACATCTACATACATCCGGAATCCAAGAAGAAATTAGAGAAAATCTTGACCCTGAAAGCACTCGTTAAATCTATGTAATCCACGTACCCTCAGGCGGGACTGGTCGTGTCTGGTGACCTTAACATGTTCCTACTACAAAGGGACCATGCATACAACATCCAACGAAACAAACTGAATGGGAAAACCATTCCTCCAACAATAACAAACCATCGGAAAAAGGATAAGCACGGCCAGCAGTGTGCCCAAATGTTCGCTGAAATCAGATTGATCACTCTGAACGGACGCTTTCCGCAAGATCAGCCTGCATCCCCGACTAGAATTGTCAAACAGGCTCAAGCAGTTCTAGACTATACCATAGTGGACCTCGAGGTATTCCAAACAATTGTTACCTACAGAATAATCCACAAATTGGAGAGTGATCATAGTCTGCAATCAATCGAGCTTAGCTTTCAACACATAAGGGCACCAGCATGCAAAGACTTGATTGAAACCCCGAGTCCCTACAATCTCAAGCGACTAGTATGGAATGTAAAGAATGTCGAAGAAATCATGACACATGTGAAAAAAGCGCAGACAGAAGTCAAAGGGAAAAGTCCATTAGCATACCAGGACAATTGGGAAAAGAAGATTACAAGCCTAACGGACAGATTTGGCCATCAAACTTATATCCATAAAAGAAAACCAAGCAAAGTACACCAGGTGCACCTGGGCTCAATAATGTGCAAAAAAAGGATTTTAAACCAGGAAATCATAAAGCTACAAGGAAAAGACATAATAAAGGGCGAAAACACCAAGCGAGAAATCCATAATCTAAGGCAAAAATACAAAAAAGACGTTTGGTCAGAAAAGATAAAACACCACACAGAAATTTGGCAACAACTATTAGAATCCAGCAAATCCAATAACAACAGGACATTTTGGGCAGTAATCAATAAAGTAGCAAATGGAACAGCCCATGTTCCCAATGCAAACATATTGCAGGAAGATTGGATCCACTACTTAGAGTAAACCCAAATGACCAACCTTCAAGCAAGGAAAGTAGACCATCCCACCTACCAGCAAAAAGAAAAGCATGAAGCGGATCAAAACTTTGATGAAAACTGGATCACGCCACTCCAAGTCCAAATGGTCTTAAAAAAACTGAGGACAAAAGATGCGCCAGGCCCAAATGGCTTGCCTAACGGGCTCTTCAAACACGATCAATTGTTCTGGGCTGAATATCTTACCCCATTGTATAACAACGCCTTTCAACAGGAAGCATACCCCCCTCATGGAGAGGGAGTATCTTGCACCCAATTTTCAAAGCAGGCGCTCAAAAAGACCCAGCGAACTATAGGCTGATTGCGCTCATTGATGTAGAGGCTAAAACATATGCATCAAACCTCCTGAGAGCACTGGAAGACTGGGTCAGCTCCTATAAGATTCTTCCAATCACCCAGACGAGGTTCAGGCCTGGAACCAATACGTCATGCAATCTGCTCGCGCTAAACCTTCTCGTCGACAGAGCAAAGGATAAATCAACAAAATTGTTACGGGCCATCATAAACCTATACACATCCACCTGGGTCAAGACAAAAATAGGCAATGGTGACAGAACAACAGCAAAAATCCCCACCCACATTGGCCTCAAGCAGGGATGCGTATTGGCCCCCACCCTCTTCAATATCTTCACGGCGGACCTCGACAAGAGTATTTCGGAGACACAAAGTGACTCCCCAAAGTTAGCTCATCATAAAATAAGGAGTATGCAGTACGCTGACGATATCGTTCTTTGCAGCCAGACCCCTTTGGGTCTACAACGTTCCATCACAAGGTTGCACGAATACATCAGTATGCATGGGTTGCAATTTAATTACAAAAAACGAAAGACGTCTGTTTTGCATCACGGCCAGGGCACCAAACATTTAAATGGTACATTGCAGGAAACATCATAGAGCAAAGCCCCTCTTATAAGTACTTGGGAGTACTGGTCGATTCAAGATGGACATTAAAAGACCACCAACTGCATAGAAAAACTCAGGCCAACAAACTACGGTTTGCTCTAAACTTATTAAAAACAAAATTGAAATGTCCATCCAATTTATACCTGTTGAAGGTGATCGCGGCAAAGTTTCTACCATCCCTTATGTATGGTTCTGATTTCTTCAGAGGCAAAGATGCAAACTTCCTGAACCTACAACAGTCAGAGCTGTTCAAATATATCTTTCAGATTCCGAAGTTTGCATCACAAGCGCAAGTACCTCTTGAATTTGGGTTATTAAATCAGTACCCAGTCAGACAAGCTGCCATACTAAAAATGTGCTGGAAATTAAGAGCAGCAGAAGAGGACACGCTGATGGGTTCCTGTTGGACCGAAATAAACAATCAAACAAAATCAAAAAATGCATGGAAAACAATACTTGAAGAAGCATTGACAAATCTCAACATGCAAGAGGCATGGAACATCAAGCACATCTTTGCGGCTTTTTAAAAAAGCAGCCAACGGCGTGGCAAAACAAAAATCCTGGATTGCAGACAAAGCTGCACAAGCAAAGAAAAATCATGGCTGGATGGTACTGGCCACGTACGAGAGATGTGCCCCGCAACCATACTTAGTCAACCATATAACAGCATCCATACAACAAATGCTTCTACGAATACGGCTGGGAACTTATATTTCAAAAGACCAGATCCATGCATGGAAGCAAACATGGCCGACATCACTCTGCAGACTCTGCGGTCGTTCAGAAGAAACTTTGATTCACATCTTGTGCATTTGCCCATCCCTGATTAATCTGAGACGTTACTATCTATTTCATATATTTCGTTCATTCCAAATCAGAACATGTCGGCCGGCAGTCATGTTAGCATTAAACAGTTAACAGCTGCAGACAGCTTGCAGGGCCACCAGATTCCTCCAGAAGGTGAGCCTTCTAATACTGAAAACTGAAAAAGCGCTGACTAACGGCACAAAACAAAAGGCCTGAAGGGTAACAAAAGGCTCAGAATTCAGACAATGTAAAACTGTTTTTTAAAGATATTGGACATCATAGAATGCCAACGTACTTTTATTTATTTTACTGAAAATCTTTTTTGTATAAAAAATTGTAAAGGTTTTAATTAACCACACACAATAAACATACTTACTTACTTACTTACTTACTTACTTATATAACTAAATATACTATGAAGGGTGGCTGTGGAAGAAATGAGTTGGACCAGTAGGAGGAGGATAATGGCCAGTAAGAGAATACTTGCTAGAAGGTAAACCACCGGGAGGGCTAGGGCAAACTATAAAGACCAGGGTTACCAGTGCAAGAAAGGACCAGGAACAAATAGATGAGGAGTGGCAAGTAATAAAATCAGGACTAGTGGTACCAGGACCAAGGTGGGAAGGATCAGGAGGATGTGGAATGAAGGGATTTGGTCCCAGTTGACATTTGACAAAGAAACAGAAAAACCAGCAGTAGAAAGAAGCAGACATCCCTGGACCTCAACAACAAGGAAGGCTAGAAAGGCCTGAGTGTACTGACAAGAACCAGCGGATGAGTACAACCAGGGCCAGGAGTAGCAGACCCAGGTAGACAGATCAAGGAGGACCAGTACCAAGAGACCAATGGAAAGTAGTATCAGTGACAGCAGGTCAAAACCACAGCGATCCGATCAAGGAGGACTGAGGGTCCAGAAGCAAATAGACCAGAATAAGGAAGACCAAGTCCGGAAAGAAGCAGGGCTAGCAGGCCCAGTGGGACGAGGATCACAGGGCCCATGAGGATCAGACTCAGGGGCATCCTAAAACAAGGTGAGAAGGACTACATGCACCAGGGTATCCTACAATATGGGAATTAGGAGACTAGTGCCAGGATGAGGAAGACCAAACAAAGGAGGACCATTACTTGGAGGACAATGATAGAGAGCCTGTAGTGTAGTTCCTATTTTCCCAATAGGCTCTGCGCATTGGAATAACATAAACAATAGTTTAGACGTAGGACTGAGGTCGACTAAGTCTCTATTGAATATGTTATACTTAACTTAGGTTTGCCAGCTAGCTCAGAGGTCACTAGAAACTTTCTCGAATGAACAGGGAGGAGTGAACTTCCCTGATTAGACAAGAAGGGATTCAGCTTCTGACAACCGCATAAACATGACAACTTTGCTTTCCCAGAATAAGGAGTATATCTCCAGAGTCGTGTGAAAACAATAGATAGCTATTTCACTCAGTCAGTTGTGCATACTTAGTTTCACCAGAGTGCAGAGAAATAGAGAGACGGGCGTTTTCAATAAAAAGGTGTTATTTATTGAACAGTCTTCTTTCTCATGCAAGAGAAATGAATTACTATGATTGCAATACTTGTTATAAAGTAAAGTGCGTACAGTAAAAGGAGTATTACGAAATAATACTGTAAAAGCATTGATATGGTTTCTGAGCCATATGATACTTAAAAGGTATAAAATATATACAGTTACATACAAAGATAAAAGTTTGACTAAACATACTCAACTGGTGCTTCTAAATACGCCTACCCCGGTGTACCTAACCTAAGCCTAGTATGTGGGAAGGAGTAGATGGGCTGCAGTTGAAGTTAAGTTAGTTTTTGCCAAGTATCGGACCCAAGAATTCTCTAAGGATATAATCAGCTCCGTACCTTGGTTTTTAGAATGGAGGAGGTCTTGTATCTCGCTCTCAGGACACGATCTCCCAGTAACCCACGAGGGTGACTGGAAACACCGGAGCTGGATTTTCTCAGCAGGAGAAAAAGACAGCGTCTTTCTCAGTGCGTCAAATGGGAGGGACGGCTTCCTTCGGCACTCGCATCAGCTGGGCTTCGGATAAGTAGATAGCCGCTCTGCTCCACACCACCGTGTGCTGCTTAAGGCAAACGCTGGTATATTTATACCTGGAAGGTGCCGTGTTTGACGTAAGGTTGGACATAAGACGTCAATTAAAGATGTCACTAAGATCTGACCGTTCTTTCAGTGCTTGCATGAGTTCTAAGACAAATCAAAACAAAAGCACGGGGAATTCCCAGGTTGCTGGAAGTTTGGTATGTTGTAAGAACTTGTTGTGCTTTATAGGAGTCTAAGGAAGTCGCCTTGCCGCATTTGGTTTATTTAAGTAGGGTCCTAGATAAAACACAACAGGCCCATGGCCAGATGGACAAGAACAAGATGGAACAAGCAAATCAGGAGACCAGGAGAACTAGTAGGGCTAGGATGGAGATAAGAAACACCGGGGGTCTAAGAGGGCTAAAGACCCAATACTTGAGGACCAGTCAAAGGAGTACTAGAATTAAGACCATGACTACATGGAGCAGAGAGCCCAAGAGCAGAAGGATTAGGACAGGAAAGCCTAGGGACAAGATAAACCAGTGGAGCATGACCAGGAGGACTGATGAACAAGAATTAGGGTAAGAAGGATGAAAAGATACAGGACTAGGGGCAGGAGTAGTTGGGAATGGGTTCAATGACACAATATCGATGCATACAATATTGATATACTAAAATATCGGAAATTAAATAAAACCACAAACATCGAGTACATGAATTTCACTGTAAAAAATAATGTTTTGTACTAATATTGTAAGCAAGAATATTGGGGCCAAAATATTGTTGCCTCTAAATAAACATATAAAAAGTAAAAAACATCACCTCACACAATATTGACTACAATAATTACATTATAATTAATAAATATACCTAGACATTGCATTGAAGTAAACTTTAAAAATGCATTAATCAACATATGCATGTTTCAACAATAAAATATAATATATTATATAACCAAAATAATAGAAAAGCACTCCAAATAAAAATATAACTTAATTTAACAACATCACTTAAACAAATATTTACATAAACTACAATCATTTATATAGCAATCCAAGTATTAATAAATATATATATATATATATTACCTACTGGCAATAGCCAGTAGGTATATATAGTTAGGATTATTTCTCTATGGAACTTTTGAAAATTCTATGTCTAATAACTTTAGCGTTTGTGGACGGAATTGGCTGAAATTTTCAGGAAAATGGCACATTATGTTTCTGAGCAGCCCTTGAAAATTTGGGGGGGTTTCGTCAAGGGGGGGCCGAGAAAAGAGGGGGGTCCCAAAACGCGTTTTTCCCATGTTAATTCCCATAGGGCGTTTGGCCTCACTTTTAGCTCGAACGGCTGAATGGATTTGCACGAAACTTAGCAAAATTGTAGGGACTGTTAGCCCGATGTGCCTTTGCTGGGTCTCAATATATGTGCTCCAGTGGATTTTGAGATATTAACGTTTTAAAAAATTTATATATCTGTGACAGCGTCCCAGATAGCGCTCCAGATCGCGTACTTTTCGCGTCACGGAGCTTTGCGAAGCGATGCTGATTGGTTCTCCGGTGTCTGTCAACATTCTAAACAGTCCGGTGCGGCCGCCATCTTGTCTCTCGGTTGGATCGAGAGACAAGAAGAGGTGAAAAACGAAGGGGGAATGTAATGAAAGGGGGCAAGGTAGACCCCTCTTGACCCCCTAGGAATGATGTTGGGGTTATTAAAGGGTCCCGTGGGGAAAATAAAAAAAATTTGATTTTTCACGGTAGAAGCGCTTCTCGGTTCGCGAACCGGGTCGCAAACTAACGGCTGAATGGATTTGCACGAAACTTTGCAAAATTATAGGGACTGTTAGCCCGATGTGCCTTTGCTGGGTCTCAATATATGTGCTCAAGTGGATTTTGAGAAATTAACGTTTAAAAAACAGATATATCTGTGACAGCGTCCCAGATAGCGCTCCAGATCGCGTACTTTTCACGTAACGGAGCTTTGCGTAGCGAAGCTGATTGGCTCTTCGGTGTCTGTCAACATTCTAAACAGTCCGGTGCGGCCGCCATCTTGTCTGTCGGTAGGATCGAGAGACAAGAGGAGGAGAAAAACGAAGGGGGAATTTAATGAAAGGGGGCTAGGTAGACCCCTCTTGACCCCCTAGGAATGATGTTGGGGTTATTAAAGGGTCCCGTGGGGCAAATAATAAAAATTTGATTTTTCGCGGTAGAAGTGCTTCTCGGTTCGCGAACCGGGTCGCAAACTGGTAGCGAAACGTGAATTCGCCATTTTGTGTTTCGATTTAATTAAATTACTAGGTATAAGGGGGTACGGGAGACGTATCCTGACCCCTTTTGTTTTCTTAGGGTGGCTGAGGAAGCTCATATATGCTGATACATGTCTTCCAGCGGCTGTGCGTGAGCGTTTTTCTTTTTTTGCTGCGTGACGTCTGTTAACGTTCGATTCGATGGAAATCAGGAACTGTTGACCGCCATTTTGTCACTGCGAGTAAATATTTTGTTAAAAATAATTGTTATAAATTAATCCTTATTGATAAACATTGTCTGCGCCATCTTGTCTTTTTTGCAATGCCACACTTTTGTTGAGCACGGCAGCCATTTTAGATGCCTTGACCAGACCCACTCTCTGCACGCCGCCGATCCTCAGCATGGCTCTCCACCCTCGCAAGCATCTCTCCACGCACTGGTCACCCCCGCTCTCTCTCTCATGCATGGGCCAGAAACCTCCTCCCATGTGCGCTGCTCTTCCCTGAGAATCACACCCTGTGCCCGCCCGACACCACCCTTTCCCCCTATTCACTACCGCACCCTCTGACACTCCTCTTCTTCTGTGTCTGATTGTCCAGGCCGGTCCCAGGCTATCACCTAGCCCTGCAGATGTAGTTTATGGCCCCAGCTGTAGAGAATCACCCCTCTTCAAAGGAGTTACAGTAGATCAAGGCCCCCACCCGATGAGATCCGTCACACCACACGCGTTCCTACTATCTGATAACCATCCTGTATTGTGCTTGGGGAGGGGATTCTCACTGTGAGGGTGTGTGGGATCGAGCCTGAAGCGGAAGATTCCAGGGATGCCTCTTTGTACATCAAAGTTTTTACAATTATGTGTCACATAAAAAAAAACTAGCACTCCAACAAAGTAGTAGGATTTTAACACTTTAATAACTTATAAATATATAGAACGCAACAGAAACAGTAAATACATTTAAACATTTTTTTGAAAAAAGAAGCAACAATGGTCAGTAGCTGTGTTTTGTGCGAATAGTCACAAGGCAGCACAACGTGCTGAGTTCTGGACGGCACCCAGGTGATGTTACCTGGGTGCCGCACTGGTTTTTGGTATCCTACAATGCAGCCCCGAAAAACGGCGTGGGGCGTCCCAGGGGGTGCGCGGGGAGGCCTCGTCAGTAGCGGTCTGTTGTGCGAATAGTCCCAAGGCAGATGAACGCGCTGAGATGTGGATGGCACCCAGGTGATGTCCAGTAAGTTGTCGCACTGGTTTTGGCATCCTACAATGCTGCTCCGAAAAACGGCGTGGGGCGCCCCGGGGGGGGGGGGGGGTGAGTCGGCGTGAACGGGCCTCCCCAGGTGGAGGCTCGTCTGCTGTACTGGGGCGCCCCTTTACCGTTTCAGGTGCCATTCCGCCCGCTTTTGCTACACTGTGCCTCATCCTCCATTCAGCTGTTTATCGCCCGCTCTTGCGGCTACAGCGTCTCGCTCACCATGTAGTTGAGTTGCGCCCACTCTTGCGGTGCAGCGATAGGCGGCTGCCACAGGACTCTTAAAATGGCGGACGGCTCTTTGGGTTTGGGCCTGGTCCACTAAAATGGCCCTGGGACACCTTGGAACTCGGACGTCCCCTGAGCCTTGAAGATTTTACGAAAGTCTTGGGGGCTCCCGACTCCTGCAGGCTTCCGGTGGGGAGCGGCTGCCATGATTGCTCGCGGAATGACCACGACGGAGCCACGAGATGGTGGTGCTCTCAGGCTGATGCCAGCTTCAGTCTGAAACATCTAGAAACAAGGTGGGGCTTTCATCGTTTGGGAAAATTTTTTTTTTTAATCCAATGAAAAGTGTTATTTTTAGGTCATATGATCAAGCCTTCCATCATTAGGAAACCAAAAGTAAAATGAACCAATGAAAAGTTTTATAAAGAAGTCACATGACCTGTTATGCTTACGTTACGCGCTGCTATAAAAAGCGTAGAAAATCCGTTGGCACGTGAGGCGGCGTCAGTAGCGGACCGATGTGCGAATAGGCCGAAGGCAACACAACGCGCCAAGATCCAGATGGCACCGAGGTGGTGTCCAGCAAGTTGCCGCACTGGTGTGGCCATCCTACAATGCTGCGCCGAAAGTCGGCGTGGGGCGCCCCGTTGGCCTGTGAGGTCGCGTCAGTCAGTGGGGGCTGTTTGAGAAAGCAATGTGATGCTGTGCGTCGCCCCCAAGATGGAGGCTCCTCGGCTGCAGTGGGGCGCCCCTTGGTGTTTCACTCGCTATCCAGCTGAGTTGTGTCCGCACTTGCGGCTACAGTAGGCCGAAGGAAGCACAACGCACCGAGATCTGGATGGCACCGAGGTGGTGTCTAGCAAGTTGCCGCACTGGTGTGGCCATCCTACAATGCTGCGCCGAAAGTCGGCGTGGGGCGCCCCGTTGGCCTGTGAGGTCACGTCAGTCAGTGGGGGCTGTTTGAGAAAGCAATGTGATGCTGTGTGTCGCCCCCAAGATGGAGGCTCCTCGGCTGCAGTGGGGCGCCCCTTGGTGTTTCACTCGCTATCCAGCTGAGTTGCATCCGCACTTGCGGCTACAGTAGGCCGAAGGAAGTACAACGCGCCGAGATCTGGATGGCACCGAGGTGGTGTCTAGCAAGTTGCCGCACTGGTGTGGCCATCCTACAATGCTGCGCCGAAAGTCGGCGTGGGGTGTCCCGTTGGCCTATGAGGTGGTGTCAGTAGCGGACCGATGTGTGAATAGGTCAGAACCAGCACAAGGCGCCAAGATCCGGATGGCACGGAGGTGGTGTCATAGTTGAGAGTTCTGAGCAGCGCTTGTAACACTGTATGAAGCTTATTTGCACTTGCTGCAGCTTCACTATTGCCCTGGTGTGGCCAAAGATCGCCCATGACATAGGCGGCCGGCTCCCATGGTCCGGCGGAACTTTTTTCCTTTTCCTTTCTGCATCTTGTCCCACAATCCGTTTGACCTTTAGACACGACCAGGTCCCTGAATGTGTGCAGGGGGACGCTATTGATTGAATCAAAATGGCGGCTTCACACAAAGCTGACTCAAGCGTTGCTGGTGATGCTATACAGACAAAAAATGGTTTTCAGTTTGTACATTCTTCAGGATTTTTCCATCCAAGTCTGCTTGAGAGTTTGTAGAACAATGGCTTTAGATCTTGCCCTCCCCTCTTTTGACTGTTGGTTCTTGTTGCCTATCTCTTCTGTTGTCATTTAACTGAACCTTTTTTGACTGCCAAAAGGGGTTCTGGTCCGACCGCTGGTTGGTGGAGACATTTTGACTATATCCTGGACCTGCCCGGCCTCGCCCAAAATGGCGCCGGTATAAATGGGACTCGTAACTCCTTGTTTGTACTGGTTGCACAACCTTGATATCACGAGATACGTATGCAGTTTTGAAGCACATGGCGGGCGGGAACGAGAATTGATTGAATATTTCGACATCCCTATTGATATTAAGTTCTGATGTGTTATTGATTACTGTACTATTGAAAGTTCGAATTAACGTCACCCATGGTACTTGCCCGCAAATGTATATCTAGATAATTTTATTGTAAGTGGCCCTGTCGTATTTTAATTACAAAATGTACGTCCACCGATTCCGCAACTGTTAGACACCTTAGTTCTTGCAACCTAATGGCCCGCTCGTTGCGTTCCTCTACAGTGTAAATGTCTCCTCATCATATACGATTCCAGTTTGCTCCGTGGCCGGCCCACGTGGTTATAGGCCCGTATTTGCAGACTGACATTTTCACAATAAAGGTTTTTAAAACAAAATATGGTAGTAGTATTTACATTGGTAAAGTTTTTAATTTTAGTCACTGTTTTCGAATCAGTAAAAGGCAAGTGAAATAAAGCAGTCCAATTACATGACGGATAAAAGGTATAATACGCAGGAACGCAGTAAAGATAAATGGTCAAGGGCTGTTGTGTTTTTTACTCCTGCAACATAAAGTGATCGATAAGAATCTGATATTCAGGCGTATCGGCGACTAAGACAGCAGGCCGAGCATCTTTTGCTCAACGGCTCCATCATGGGACGAAGAAACGCCCTTTTTCTAGGAAAAGGAATATATTTTACTTGCAGGACAGTTGTAAATGTTCCGGGAAAATACATTAGCCTGGAACATTATAACATATATGTTTAAGAAAAAATAATGTTCGAAAGCAATAAAAAGCGTAATTTTTAGGTCATATGACCAACCCTTTCATCATTAGAATAACAAAAGTAAAATGAACCAATGAAAAGTTTTATTAACAAGTCACATGACCTGTTATGCTTACGTTACGCGCTGCGCGCCGCGCCCCGGATCCCTTCCGGGTAGCTGCACTTCGGGCAATGGAGTACTTCCGGGTGCGCTAACGCGGCGTGTCATATAACGCATTACGCGACAACGTAGGTCCAGAATATAGTCAAAATGTCTCCACCAACCAGCGGTCGGAACACAACCCCTTTCAGCAGTCTAAAAAGTTCTGTTAAATGACAACAGAAGGGACAGGCAACAAGAACCATCAGTCAAAGTGGGGAGGGCAAGTTCTCCCCTACCGGGTCACGTTGGGGCGCTACCGGAACTGATCGAATTGGTAGTCTACAGTGTTTCTGGATGTTTCAGACTGAAGCTGGCGTTAGCATGAGAGCACCACCATCTCGTATCTCAGTCGTGGCCATTCCACGAGCAATCATGGCAGCCACTCCCCACCAGAAGCCTACGGGAGTCGGGGCCCCCAAGACTTTTGTAGAATCTTCAAGTCTCAGTGGACGCTTTCGAGAATGGGGCCCAAGCCCTAGCAGACATGCGTCTGAGTTCCAAGGTGTCCCATGGCCATTTTAGTGGACCCGGCCCAAATCTGAAGAGGCGGCCGCCATTTTGAGAGTCCTGTGGCAGCCGCCTATAGCTGCATCGCAAGAGCGGGAGCAACTCAACTACATGGTGAGCGAGACGCTGTAGTCGCAAGAGCGGGCGGTAAACAGCTGAATGGCAGAAGAGGCACAGTGTAGCAAAAGCGGACGGAATGGCAACTGAAATGGTAAAGGGGCGCCCCACTACAGAGTGTCTTCAGGTCAAACGGATTGTGGGATAAGGTCCAGAATGGAAGAGTCATCAAAAGGCAAAAAGTTCCGCCGGACCCCGGGAGCCGGCCGCCTATGTTGGGGGCGATCTTAGGCCACGCCAGGGCAACACGACTTGGGGAGGGGGCAGAAGTCAAGCGCACCCTACCAGTCCGCGCCACCACACCGTATGTTGAAAATCTGAAGCCATCGTTCTACAAACTCTCAACCAGCCTTGGATGAAAAATCTTGAAGAATGTACAAACTGAAAACCAGTTTTTGTTTGCATAGCATCAGCAGCAACGCTTGCTATCAGAGTGCATGAGTTTCATGCTCGATCGATTGAGCTAGCCGGATCAGGCAACAAAAAGTATAAAATAGTTCTGTAAATAGTTATTTAATAAGATGTTTTACCCTGTTACTTTGCTGGTGTGTTGTATATATTTATAATATTTGCTTAGAGTTTATCGTTATTTTGGGTGGGGTGGGTGGCGGAGCCGAGCTGTCTTGCAGCCATCATGGTGTGGAGCTCAGTTCATCTCACTAGTTTCGTATTTCTCATGAAGGGTTGTTCCTAATGTTTCTATTTTAGCGAGGTCAAAAAGAGATCCCATTAGTGGCCTACTGATTTTGCTCGATTATTTTTTTTTTTTTACACGATTTTTCACTATCTGCAAAGACTAAACAGAGTATTGCGGCTTTGTGCTTGTTAGTAAATAGAGAATAAACCAAAGAGAATACATTCTAAAATAGTAAATGCTTGGATAACAATCAATCAAATGGAGAGACAAGCAGGCACGACGGATTACAACGGGGCAAAGGCCTGCGTTAACTACCCTTCACTATCTGCAAAGAGAGAGTACTTCTAAGAGAAAAGAGGGGGGGGGTGCAGCGTTCAAAGCACATCAGCTTGCATAAACACGAAAATGTTTTTACCTATCACGTACTTGACATTTGACAGCTTTTGATATTTGCTATTAAAAAACCATTGAAATTCACTGAAAAAACCATAGGTTTTAGGCCATATATAGATAGGGATTAGCATTTACAAAACCTTATTTTACTCGCATAAAACCATTGAAATTCGCATATATAGTTAGTTGCGCTAACTATATATCGCGCACCCGCAATCCACTGCTGATGATGTCACATATTACATCATTCATGACATGGTTTTTTGACATCACTGATGACATCACTAATGACATCTCAAATGACATCACTGATGACATCACTGATGACATCTCAAATGACATCACTGATGACATCACTGATGACATCTCATTTGACATTACTGATCACATCACTGATGACATCATTCATGTGATTATACGATGAACCTCTTCAGACTCTGATATAACCTTAGATACACTCAGTGTAAACAGACACTCACAGACTGTCACTCATCCATGGAGTTACTCACACACCTAGTCAGTCATGCAAAGAATCAATCACACCTCCATTTCCTCAACTATACAGTTATACACACCTTACTTATTCGAACATATACTAACACATATTTACTCTTTTATAAAATCCCTGATACAAGTTCACAATGATCCATACAGCCACTCACACATTCACTGGCTCTTATTCACAGTAATTTATATATGTCAACTCTCACATGTACTGTGTTTTACATATGTACTTACTTTGACATGTAGCACTGAGATATCCATTCACTCACCAATACACTCGTACACAGTCAACCACCCATACAGCTGTTTCCACATGCAGTTTTGAACCCATAGATCTAGTGAATCAACTGTTCGCACATGTATGCACAGAGTCACACACCTCCCAGCCACCCCCACACACACACTCACTCTCCCATACAAATACTTGGACAACCAATCAATAACCCATACAGTTACTCATATAGCTACTGATCAACACATGCAGCAGTTCATAGAACAACAGATATAATGATGCACAAATTAAGATAGTTTAGTCACTAACCCATGCACTCAGTGAGACACATTTAATCACTCTCTCATACAGTCAGTCATGCACCTACTAAATCCTTCATCCAGACACTTATACATCCACTCATTCTTCAATATGTAAGACATATTTTAACTTTACAGAAACAGACAGCCACTGGATGATGTCATCAGTGATGTCACTGACCATGTCATGAATGATGTAATATGTGACATCATCAGCAGTGGATTGCGGGTGTGCGATATATAGTTAGCGCAACTAACTATATATGCGAATTTCAATGGTTTTATGCGAGTAAAATAAGGTTTTGTAAATGCTAATCCCTAACTATATATGGCCTAAAGCCTATGGTTTTTTCAGTGAATATATATATATATATATATATATATATATATATATATATATATATATATGCGCAAACAGAAGTCTTTCACCACAGAACCACCAGGCAGGCAGCAACGAGGAAAAACCACGCAAGTCCCAGTCTTCTTTCGGCAAGTTTATTTAAAAAGGCAAGTTCACCAAATCTGACGCGTTTCAGGCGTCCGCCCTTGGTCACAGATCGTCAGGCAAATGAAAGAACATCCCTTTTAAAGGGTACATTGCACGAATTTAATTAGTGATTTTTTTCTTTTTGCAACACCATGTGATTAGAAACTGAAAACTGAGGACACACTACATATAGCTAACATAGATAGTCTGTTTTCTAAATCACAATTTGATATATATAAATCGAATAATGGGAGGTATAATTACAATATTTACATTTTGTTGCCCAAATTTGTGTTAACATTCCATTGTGAGTTGCCATGTTACATATTTTGTAAATTTTATATCAGACAATTATTGTCAGTGTGCATTGAAAATGGCACATGATATCCGCATGAATGCGCTTATATAGTAGATTGCAAAAAAAGACACAGTGTTACTGGTGGTCATTTGTCATGAAAAAGTGCAATGCGCGTAGATAAAGTGCAAATGCAATTGTGCAAATAATGCAAAATATTCTGTGCAAGCATAGCATATAAATAAATATAAATATTTATAAATAATTTCATATTAAAATCATCTAAGCTTCTCAATTCATGAAACCTGATGCTAGGCATATGACCATATAAAAATATCATCTATGTTTTACTCTTTTGCAATCTCTCAATTAACTGCATAAATGCAATAGACATGTAACGACAATATGGAATGTAATGATTTACAATCCATTCCTTTATATATATTTAGATAAAGCAACAGATATCGACCACCTTCCAAAAAATCTTTACTCTATACGTGATTCAAAAGGAGGAAACAAACTAGAAAATCTATCTTAATGTCTGTGTCCCAAAACTTAAATGGGAAAAGTAATGTGAATCCATTAAACCAGTGAAAAAAATCAATTGTGCATGTGATACTAAAAAAAGGGATGATATACAGTATGTGTAATAAAATTCATAATGAAATTAACAGGGTAAAGGCAGAGAAAGCAGATAATGGCCCAAAACAAATCATTAAACAGGGATTGGTTATAAAAAAACATGTAAGTCTTCCGTTGTGTTCAATCCATTGGGGAATCTGCTGTCTAACTCAATAATAAATTGTGACTCAAGTCTTCTGAGCCTTTTTTCCCTATCGCCACCCCGTCTAGATTTAGGGACCGAGGCAATGACATAATATTCCAAACATTGTAGGTTGTTGTTATGTCTTGCCTTGAAATGTCTGGCAACAGGATAAGTGCCATCGTTATTAACGATGGCACGTAAATGCTGGAGTATTCTGGCATGCACCTGTAGCTTAGTGCTGCCCACATATCTGAGGCCACAGGTGCATGTCAGAATGTAGACAGCAAAATCAGTCTTGCAATTAAATGTGCCCTTGATGTTTTTGGCAATAGGACTGAACGGTGTCAAGTATTGGGAAGTGTTTTTTCCAAATTTACAAGCTCTGCAAGTTGAGCAACGCTTGAATCCCGGCCGGGATTTCAACCAATCCTCTTGTTTTGCTAGCTCAGGGAATTCGTGACTGATCTGGGTTTTAAAGGAGGGTCCCCTCCGATAAGTAACCACAGGGTTGTCTGGAAGCCTGGGGGCCAGAACCAAATCTGTTTTTAAAACAGGCCAGCGCTGTTTTATGATGGATTTAATTTGTCTGGCCTGTTTGCTATACCCGGTGATAAGCCTGGGAGTTTGTTCCTCCCTTGAATCAGTTGATGCAATTGATTCACTGTTAGTAAACAGAGACTCACGGGTTCTAGCATTGGTTTTCTGGATGGCAGTTTTTAAGACTGATTCTTTGTATCCCCTACATCTGAATCTGTCTAGGGCTTCATTTGTGCAGGCCTGTAAATCAAGATCAGTGCTACAAATTCGTTTCAACCTGAGCAACTCCCCAAATGGAATGTTGTCAATCGTGTGTCGAGGATGTGAACTACTGGCATGCAAGATGTTATTGCCAGCAGTTTTCTTTCTATGTAGTTTAGTGACAAGACGGCCATCTTTAACGTATAGTTTAACATCCAAGAATTCAGCTTCATTTGCACTTACATTAGAAGTGAATCTTAAATTTTCTTGGTTGTTATTAATACAAGACAGGAAATTGTTGACACTTTCCAAATTGCCTCTCCACAGAATAAAAACATCGTCTATAAAGCGTATCCACTGTATGACATGTTTTCTGTACATTACACCATGGGTGTGCATGAGGACCTGTTCCTCCCACCAGCCTACGTGCAAGCACGCATAGCTGGGGGAGAAACAGGCCCCCATCGCCACACCTCGCTTTTGTATGTAGATGTTGTCACCAAATAGAAAGAAATTGTTGTTTAAACACCAACCAGTAAGTTCTAAAATCATCTTATTATGCATATAGCATTCAACAGGTCTCTTACCAAGGAAATGTTCTAATGCACTCAAACCAGTTGTATGTACAATACTGGTGTAGAGCGACTCGATGTCTAGGGTGATCAATAAAAGATCGTCGCTCCACGGAATATCCTTAATCTTGGCAATGAAGTCTCCCGTGTCCCTTACATATGTTGGTAATTCCTTCACTAAGTCCTGTAGGAAGTAATCTATATATTCGGTAACATGTTCTACCATTCCCCCGATGGCCGAGATAATCGGACGGCCAGGTACTGGTGTGACTAGTTTATGTACTTTTGGGAGGAGATAAAGTCTTGGTATTATAGGAAATTCCACATAGAGGAAATCAAATTCTTGCTTTGAGATCATATTTTCCCTCTTCCATTTGTGGAGCAATTTCAAAAGTGATTCTTTGGCCAGATTGTAGTCCTTGCCTGAAGATTTAACATAACACGAGGAGTCATTTAGTTGTTTCATGGCCTCCACAATGTAGGCATCTTGAGGCCAAATAACCACATTGCCTCCCTTGTCAGCAGTGGTAACAATATTTTTGTAGTCTTTACTCAGTTTCGAGACCAAGGATAGATATTGTTCCTCTTGTTGACTTTTATAACGCTTCTTGTGCTTGAATTTATATTGCAGTTGTTTTAGATCTTCCACAACAACGTCATGAAAAACATCTATTGAGTCTCTTGGCATTACAGGCATGAACTTTGATTTAGCTTTAAATGGACTGCTGTTTGCGCCCATCTGAGCCACAGAGGCCTCTCTTAGTTCTTCCTGGGTAGAGATTGGAACAGAATTGGATGTGTCATTGTTGGCCAGTTGATGCAAAGTGAGAAATGCTTTGGCGTCTCGAGCAGGCACATTTAAATTTGCGGTGACTCCACTGGTATTGCTATTCGCGGTGTTGCCTGAAGGACCATCTTTGATATTAAAAAACTTTTGCAACTTAAGTTTTCTAATAAAACAGTAAACATCAACCCGGGTTTTGGCATAGTTAAAGTCTGATGGCGGGCAGTAAGTGAGACCAAGGCTGAGTAGTTGTTTCTCAGCCATATTGAGGGACAGGCTGGAGAGATTGATTATAGCATTATTCTCTACCGCTTTTTGCGCCAATATTGCTTTTTTGGTTTTTTCGGCGACTTTGTGCTTTTTTCTGCGTTCCCTCCTTCTTTTGTTACGTCTTGACTTTTTTTCTGCTGCCTCGTTAGGGGCCTGAGTGTTTGCAGGCGGTCCGAGACTAAAAAATCAACTTCCTCTCCCAAGTCCAGAATCATTGCATTTGGATTTCTTGCAATATAATCACCATCTTCAGATGATGGACCACTGGTAAGTATTTCTTCTTCACTGACAATGTTGATGGAGTCAGTGGTCATTTATGTTGTAGCTACTGCTTGGCTGGTTTGTTGGGCAGCTTTAGTTTGTAACTGTGCAAGTTTAGTACTCTTGGCTTTTTCATATTTGCGCGCAAAAGTGTAGATTCTGCCCTGCGCATAATCTTCCTTGTCTCGGGCGAATTTATATATTTTGCGCGCTTTTATCTTCTCCTCCTGTTTTGAAAGCCTTTCATCAATTTCTTTGCGTGTTTTGGTAATAATGTCTCTTGGTCCAAACTTTGCCAGCAGTTCATTGATTTCACTAATTTCACGAAAATTCGTCAATCACTAAAGCAGCCGCTTCAGCCCAACACTCCAACAATGACGAAAGAACAGACCCAATTCTTGGTGCTTAATCGAGGTGATTTATTACCAGCAAGCCTGCCGCCGCCATTACGCGTTTCGCCTTACACAGCGTGATCACATATATATATATATATATATATATAGAGAGAGAGAGAGGTAGAGATAGATATATACATTCAATTTTATCTATCTATAAATAGATGGATATTCACTGAGAAAAACAAAGGTTACAGGGACGTTATAGTTAGGCTCAAGTTTCACTCGTACAAACCCACAGAAATTCAACAGTTATAGTTAGCTGGCTAAATATAACTCATGCCCCCGCAATGCACTGCTTATGACCTCACATATTACATCACTCATGGTATCACTCATGGCATCATCCAGTGACTGTGAGTGTTTCTAAAACGTTTATGAGTGTTAAATATATATACGCCAAGGTGTGCTGATGAGTGAATGGGTGTATGAGTGCCTGTATAGAATTTAGTGGGTGATTGAATGACTGCATAAGTGAGTGATTATACGTGTCTCAGTGAACTTATGAGTGACTAATCTGTGTAAATGTCTGTATCAGTCTGTCAGTTGGTGTGTTAGTGGCTGCATGGGTTACTGAGTAGGTACATGAGTGCCTATATCGGCTACTGAGTACTTGCATGGGTGCCTGAGTGTCTGTCTAGGTGGGTGAGGGTACATGTGACTGCTTGCATGGATGAGTGCGTGGGTGAATCACTAGCTGTATGGGCTCATGTGTGCATCTGAGAGGAGTTGTCTGGGTGAGTGAGTGTACCCATGGCTGTGTCGGTGAGTGAATGGATGTCTAAGTGGTATATGGGTGAGTAACTGTATATGTGAAAGGTAGTATATGTGAGTGTTGGAGTCTATAAGTGACTGTATGTGTGAGTGAGTGAATGGGAGAGTAGCTGTATGGGTGATTGTGTGGTTGTGCCAGTAATAGTATAAGTGAGTAAGTAGGTGTTAGCATCTGTATGAATAAGTGAGTTGTTGTGTGTATAACTGTGTAGGTGAGTACGTGGTAGTATGATTGACTCTATGGGTGAGTGAGTAGGTGTGCGAGAAGCTCTATGAGTGCCTGACAGTGTATGAGTGGCTGCATGGGTATATGAGTAGATATGTCAGTGGCTGTATTAGTGAGTGAGTGGGTGTATGAGTGGCTGTATGGGTGAACGAGTAGATGTGTGTGTAGACCTATGAATGAGTGAGTGGGTATATAAGTACTGGTATGGGTGTGTCAATGGTTTCGAGAATTGTAGTGTTAAAGTTGGAGTGGGTGTATGAATGGGTATATGGGGTTGTGAGCGTCTGCGTCAGAGATTCTGTGGATGATGTCATTAGTGATGTTATTTGAAATGTCACCAGTGAGTTCAGCGAAATATAACTGCTGAATTTTTCTGGTGTTGTACGAGTGAAACTTGAGCCTAACTATAACGTCACTGTAATCTTTGTTTCTAAGGTTTTTAAAATTCTATTTTGGACAATTGTAATGTCCATTATTTTGTAAGTGAACTTGTAAGATATTCGTACTTTCTTTCTATAGTTGGACATTGTGTATTAAATGTATATAATTACATCACTCATTTTTTGATTTCACATTTCTTTATCAGTAAAATAATGAATAACTGGCTTTATTTAAAAAAAAATTGTAAGTCGGCACAACATTATTGCATTTACAGTAGGGATTCTGTCATTAGTAAATGTATTTAAACTAGGGAAAAATACACATACAGATATTTTCTAAATAAAGTTTAACTAAATATTTAGCACAATATTCCTTTAAATGTTCTTTCTAAGATCAATTTAGAAGAAAGCCACCTTTTCAACAAACAAAATAAATCATGAAAACCAAAATCATTGCGATGATGTCGGTAGTCTCGAAGGGCACGTGGGTTATACAAAGTGTAAAATCTATATATAAACTTATTCTACATTATATTTAACAACACAGCCTTATTAGTTATTAGTGTACCTTTCAAACTCATATTTTTTGAGTGAGTTTCCAGAATAATCGCTTCCAAACACTTTTTCCTGATTTGGCGAAGAGAGCGGAAGTCGCAATGACATCAGTATTCATATCATTGCGTCGGTAATCGTGATAGCGCGTGTTTTTCCATAACTTTGAAAAGTATATGTAGAGGTATTGTGAACAAGTTTAGTATAGCTGTTCACTATTGTAATATTGAAAGTTCTGCTTTTTTCCCCATTTTTAAATCAAGCTACTTTAAACGTTTGTGTTTCCGCTTCACTGCATTAACCGCGACTATTTCGGTCAACGCGTATATCACATGACCGGGAAAGCAAGGTATATCATTGGATAATATACTTTTCAACAAAATCAATAGGAAGTACACACCTACCTCCTTCTTGAATCTGCTTTCATAGCATGTCACTCTGAGCAGGTGGATTAATTTTGCTGTGCGAACATTTTGTATTTTTCAATATAAAAAAATGGAACAACAAAACAAGGAGATGGGGGTTCAGCAGGAACCACAGCTAGACCAGGATGTGGAGGAGGCAGACACTGAAATGTGGAAGAAGAGGAACCTCCACAAAAGAGAGTGCAGCATGTTTTTTTTTTACAATCCCATCAGGTGAATCAAAAACAGCTGCCAAACATGTGCAATGCACAATCTGAAAGAAGACCCTCTCTAGAGGAGCCAACAAGAAATACTCATGTGGGACAAAGTCCATGTTGTACCATCTAAAAACCCATCATAAAAAACCACTCCAACTGGCGATCAAGCAGAGGGAAGCTGGACGACCATCTACTTCAGTGGAAGCGGCAACAATTCCTTGTCAAAAACTCCTTTTGAGGTGCAGAGTACTGCAAAATGTATGGCTCTAGAGATGTCAAGAATAGCCACGTACTGCATGAACTGTAGTGTTGTCATAAGAGCCGGTGAACAGCCTCCTAAAGCTATTCACAATGCTGCAAAACAGCATACATTTTCATTTTTTTCCTCTTCTACATGTTTTGCACATTTTTCAGTGTATGTTTGTTCTCGCTGTCCCAGTTGCCATTTTTGTTAATATAAAAAAGAACAAAAAATTGTAAAACTTTACAAATGCCTTAAAAAAAAAGTTCCTTTTGGAACCGCCTTTTACTGTTAAATAAAGATAAAGTATATATATATGTTATAATAACTGTATGACTGGTGTATTGATAATTGAATGAGTGCACAACTGGTGCATGGATGTCACAATGAGTGTAGCAGTGGTACCTGAGTAAATCTATGAGTGTGTAAGTAGTGCCTGAGTGATTGGATGAGTTCAACCATAGTGATTGGGTGATTGCATGTGTGCATAGGTAGTGCGCGGATGAATGGATGAGTACATATGTAGTATCTGAGTGAATGGAAGAGTGGAACACTAGTACTTGTGTCAATGGATGAATGCATGGATAATATCTGGGTGAATGATGAGTGCATGAATAGTGCCTGGGTGATTGGTTGAGTGCATGAATAATGTCTGGGTGAATAGATGAGTACATGGGTATTGGTTGCGTGAATGGATGAGTAGAAGGGTAGTGCATGGGTGATTGAATGTATGCATGGGCAGTGCCTCAGTGAAAAGATGAGTGCTTGGGTAGTGTCTAAGTAAATGAATGAGTGCATGAGTGAATGAATGAGTGCAAGGGAAGTGATTGGGTGATTGAATGAGTGCATGGGTAGTGCCTGAGTGAATGGATGAGCGCATGAGTAGTAAACAGATGAGGGCAGAGGTAGTTCCTGAGTGATTGGATGTGTCCATGGATAGTGCCTGGGTGAATGCATGGGTAGTGCCTGAGTGAATAGATTAGTGCATGGGTACTGGCTGAGTCATTTGATGGGTGCATGGTTAGTGCCTAGGTGAATGCATGACTGCATGAGTGAATGGATGAGTGCAAGTGTAGTGCCTTGGTCATTAGATGAGTGTCTTGATAGTGCCTGAGCGAATGGATGAACGCAAGCATACTACTGAGTGAATGGATGAGTACAAGTGTAGTGCCTGGGTGTTTGGAAGAATGTGTGAGTAGTGCCAGGTTGATTGGATGAGTGCATCAGTACTGCCTGAGTGAATAGATGAGTGTATGAATAATGTCTGGATGAATGAATGAGTGTATGGGTGGTACCTGGTGACTGGATGAGTGCATGGATAGTGGCTGGATGAATAGATGAGTGCACAGGTAGTGCCTGGGTGAATGGATGAGTAGAAGGGTAGTTTCTGGGTGATTTGATGTGTGCACGGTTAGTACCTGGTTGAATAGCTGAGTGCATGGGTAGTGCACAAGTGAATGGATCAGACTAACTGTAGTAACTGAGCAAAGGAATAAGTGTAAGGGTAATGCCTGAGTGATTGGATGAGTGCAAGGTTGTGCCTCTGTAATTGTATTAGTACCAGGGTAGTGGCTGGGTGATTGAATGAGTGTATAGAGTGCCTGGGTGATTTGGTGAATGAATGCATATATAGTGCCTGAATGATTGGGTGAGTACACGGATAGTGCCTGTGTGAATGGATGAGTGAATGGGTAGTGCCTGAATGAATAGATGAGTGCATGGGTACTGACTAAGTAATTTGATGTGTGCATGGTTAGTGCATGGGTGAATGCATGATTGTATTAGTGAATGGATGAGTGCAAGTGTAGTGCCTGGGTCAATAGATGAGGGTTTGGATAGTGCCTGAGTGAATGAATGAACGCAAGCATACTACCTGAGTGAATGGTTGAGTACAAGCGTAGTACCTGGGTGATTGGAAACATGTGTGAGTAGTGCCTGGTTGATTGGATGAGTGCATCAGTACCACCTGAGTGAATAGATGAGTGCATGGATAATGTCTGGATGAATGAATGAGTGTATGGGTAGTGCCTGGGTGGATGGATGAGTGCATGGGTAGTGCGCGAGTGAATGGATCAGACCAACTTTAGTACCTGAGTAAAGGAATGAGTGGAAAGGTAATGCCTGCTTGATTGGATGAGTGCAATATTGTGCCTCAGTAATTGTATTAGTGCCAGGGTAGTGGCTGGGTGATTGGATGAGTGCATAGATAGTGCCTGGGTGATTTGGTGAATGAATGAGTACATATTGCCTGAATGATTGGGTGAGTACGTGGATAGTGCCTGGGTGATTGGATGAGTGCATGAATAGTTCCTCAGTGAATGAATGAGTGCATAGGTAGTGCCTGAGTGAATGGATGAGCACAAGCATAGTGCCTCGGTGAATGCATGAGTGCAAGGGTAGGCCTGGGTGAATGGATGAGTAGAATGGTAGTGCCTGGGTGAATGAAGGAGTGCATGGGTAGTGCCTCAGTGAATGGATGAGTGCAAGGGTAGTGCCTGAGTGAATGGATACGTGCATGGATAATGGCAGGTGAATGAATTAGTGTATGGGTAGTACCTGGGTAAATGAAGGAGTGCATGGGTAGTGCCTCAGTGAATGGATGAGTGCAAGGGTAGTGCCTGAGTGAATGGATAAGTGCATGGATAATGGCAGGTGAATGAATTAGTTCATGGGTAGTACCTGGGTAAATGAATGGGTGCATGAGTAGTACCTCAGTAAATGGATGAGTGCAAGGGTAGAGTCTGAGGGATTAGATGAGTGCCTGGATAGTGCATTGGGGATTGTGTGTGTGCATGGATAGTGCCTGAGTGAACGGATAAGTGCATGGGTACTGCTTGGGTAATTGAATAAGTACATGGGTAGTGGTTGGTTGATTGTATGAGACCGTGAGTAGAACATAGGTGACTAGATGTCTGCAAGAGTAGTGTCTGGGTGAATGGATGAGTGCAAGGGTAGACCCTGGGTCACTGGAGAGTGCAAGGGTAGTGGGTTGGTGATTGGGTGAGTATACTGATAGGGTCTGGGTGATTGGGTGAATGTATGGATACTGTCTGCGTGATTGGGTGAGTGCATGGACATTGCCTGGCTGATTGCATGAGTATTGCCTGGGTTTTTGGATGAGTCAATGAGTAGTCCCTGGGTGTGAGGTAATAGAAATTTTCAGGTAACCACTGTGTCCCCCACTCACACCCTATCCATGCACCCATGTTCCTTGTATGTCATGTAACTTCTTTTCTGTTCATGCTAGAAAGATGCAAATACATTTGCGTCCAACGGTAACATGTCAGCTATCCAGTCATGCATGAAAATCCCGTTAATTAGGCTTCTAGGCCTATGGTGCCAACGTCTTTACATGGTGCACTTTCACGTTTTCCTCCACGTTTTTCTGGCCCAGTTGAGCTAGGCCCTTAAACGAGGCTCCGAGTTCTTTTCTCCCTCTGAAAGCAGCCGTTTAGGTATGCATCCCTGACCTCTGCCTTACTTCCTGCTTCAGACGAGCGGTGCCCGGCTCTGCCTGGTTCGCTTGCCAAGACGATGTTTTACCTACAAGTTATCTGCTCAGCCTCCTCGAAAACACATTCCAGTCTAGTGAAATAGGTAAACATATTCCCAGCTGCAGAGCAAAGGGCCCTGCCTTCCTGTCTCCATGTAAGTAATTTACTGCTCCCGTTACCATGGTAGGCCCATGGCCCCCGCACTCTACATGAAGATTCATATGCACGCACTAGCATTCAGTGATGAACGGCCCCTGCCCGAGAGACCTTTTACTCCAGACACTACATCCTCAAAACATACGATATCAGATATGCTATAGGTACAGGTCGTTTTGACACCCCAGACATTAGTCTCCCCTACTCGTGCAAAAGTCAAAGCCCCCAGCTCTTCCCGGTTACACGTCATGCTCAGCTGCGCGCGCATACAGGTCATAAGTTTCTGCTGATTCTGCAAACTTTCCCTATGCATCCACCCACTTGTGACGTTTCATGTGACGATTCTCTGACATGTCCAGTGCACGCCCATGTGTACGCCTTCTTACACGCCTCCTGTTACGCACATGTGTTCTTATCTCTCTCTTTTCACCTGTTACGCCTACTGTATTCACTTCCATGTATACTGTTTTACTATATATAATGTGTGATGCTAATAAAATGTTGAATGTCCCTTCCTGAACCTGAGTGGTGATGGAACCCGATGTCCCATGCTTCAAAGCATTTCATTAAAGCCTGTATGACTCAGATACCACGGACTCTGCCTCTCTTTTGATTGAGCTATCCTTATGACTTTTGATTATATGGCAAAAATGATACGGTAAAATTAATTTACCACAGGTGAATGGATAAGTGCATGGGCAGAGCCTCAGTGAATGGATGAGAGCAGACATAGTGTCTGGTTGTTTGCATAGTGCATGGGTAGCACCTGGGTGATTGGATTAGTGTCTGAGTAGTGGCTGGGAGATTGGATGAATTCAAGTGCAGTACCTGTGAGATTGGATGACTGCTTAGTGGCTGGATGATTGGACAAGTGCAACTGTTGTATATGGGAGATGGGATGAGTACATGAGTAGTAACTCAATGACTCCATTACTAGATTAGTGATTTGACACACGTAACATAGCTTGACCTCCAACCACTGTGAAAAAAAGAAAAAAAATACATTAGAATTTTTTTCCGAACATTAGGCAACCAAACAACATACAATATTTTTTTACCAAAACAATCATTCAAAATAGACAAACGTGTTCCTGTTTTTTTCTGGTTCCAGCTTTCATACTTATTCACTTTCAACAGTGCTTTGTATGAAGACTTATCATGAAACAGTGGGAAAAAACAATCAATGGATTGTAAAAAGAAAAAAAAACAAATGTGCACAGTGGATCATTGTAACTATGTCATACTGTTCACTGTACTCACTACACGTTTTTTAATAATGGCTTGCTGATAGCTTACTACCTTAATGAAAACAACTATATGGTAAAATTGTTTCTGATATTATTGTATCTGAAGCAAAATGTCCAACAATTATGAAGCAGTCTTAATTTTTGCATTTCCTTTTGTAAACATCATCCATGTTAGGCCAAATGATATCTAAACTGTTCTTAGTCCACGGATGAAAAACATAACTCATAGTCCAAGGTAGAAGTCACTGTAGCAGAAACAAAAGGGGACTTTTTTTTAGTGGTGAAGAGACTTTTCACATGCAACCTAAGGCTACTGGTATTATAGTACCTCCATTTACTTTTTATATGTAGTACCACAAAGTAGTCCTCAAATATTTATACATTCCTTTGCTACAGTTAAAGAGTCCCTAATTTCTAACAGCTTGCTGGAGACAATACCCCCAATAGGCTGAATAATGTCTCAGAAACACATAATCCATATATCTCAACACAATACCACATTTTCCTACCTTGGATTCTCCTTAGAACATCAGTTCTAGAAACAGCAGATATGAGTTTGGTAACCTTTTGGGTAGTCTCAAATTGAATGTCACTTGTATGTCCTTACACTCTGTCCATCCTGTTTGACATCTTAAATATATTGTGTAGTGTCCAGAGGTTAACCTAACTCCTTCATGAAATATGAATGCTATAGTTGTGAAAGTTCTTTTTGAGATGGAAATGTGTGCAGCTTTAAAGTTTTAAATTTTAGTTCCTAACTTAGTACCATCCACTCTGCATCATTGTAGCATGAGTATGATATATTTTACATACCTCTGTAGAAAAAGTGTTGACCTAAATTCTCATCTGCAGTTTGGACAGGTCATATCTTGATGGGCGTTTGCAGTTACATTTCTAGATTCTAGAGCATCTTGCTGAAGATTTAGAAAGAACACTACTGATCCAGTACAGTCATAGGTGAGGGTTCTTATTCCAGTAGCAGAATGTATGATACTTCTATCACTTCTTAATTCTTCAAGTAAACTGCACGGTTGTAAGGACAGTATTTTATCTACCTTTTCTTTAACCTCATGCGCGCTACAGAATTCCGCTCCTGCGCTGAGATTTTTTAAATCGCACTTTACGTGATGAGCTGGACTCGTCATCAGCGTGCGAGGAGGCTACGCCATGACGAGCCCAGCTCGTCATCAGCCTGGAAGGGGTTAATAGAGTTTGTAAAAACAGGCAAATGATATAGTCCATTTAACACTATATTTGCATAACAGTTCACTCCAGATTTATTATCAAAGTGACAGTCTTGTATTTCCTTATAGAGTTCCAGTTTTCTTTTCTTTCATCCTTGTTCATTTTCTTTTTGTTCATCTTTCTGTTCAACTGTGATAGACTGTTTGGATATTTTCCGCTTTGGATGCAGTATTGCTTTTTGAACCACAGGATACTGGCCTAAATGAGGTGCATATTGAGCTCTGAACCATTTACATTCTGTTACACAGCTCACATCAGCACTTACTTTTTTCTCATCAAAATCAATCAGAAATAAACCAGATAATTTTCTAATTTGCGACAAAGCAACATATGGCATTCCTTCTTTAAATACGCTACTACCAATATTAACAAAACCTGTATCTACACTTAAACCTTGCGATTTATGAATAGTTACTGCATACGCTAAAGACACTGGGTACTGCTTTCAACTGGACATACATGTCTTTCACAAGTAGGAAACGTACAACAAATCTACCAATCTGTTAAACTTCAGAAATATCATCAAATTTTACTGCTAAGTATTACACATGTTTAGATAATTAACACATTTCTTAAATGTACCCATTGCACTATTCCCTAGCCCTTCTTCAACATTTAAATTACGACATACGATTACACAACAATTTTAACAGATACATTACTGTTTTTCTAATCTTGCTGTTTTCGATACAGACTTTTATAAACTATTGTCATGTTGCTTTAAGTGCATTCCTTCTTGTTTTGGAATGTTTTCTTATGTGTTGCATTCTTTGTAGCCTGGTGTTCTAAGCAGTAGCCAGTAGGCAGTTGCTGGAACCTAAGTCCTGTGTAGGCTGCGTCCTACCTTGCTCCTGTGCCTTTCTTCCATTAAAGCTCTTCTTACTAATTATTAAAGTGTCCTACTTTACACTGGCGACGAGGCGGAAGAAGAAGAGGCACTAGGAACCTGAACCCATCATTTCATCTATTTTTGGGAATTTCTTTCTTCATTGGATTTGGATTTGCCAAAATTAGGAAAAAGAAGAACCTTCAGTGAGTAATTTCTACGATATTCATTTGAACTGGCTGGATTGTTTCTAAATCATTTCAAAGAAAATAAGAAAATCGGACCAATGGATGTTCATTAATTATTAACTTATTTAAACTTGAGGAGGAATAAGCGCGCTGTTTGGAAATTACCGAAAAGTAAGTGCGCAACTGTTTAGACTTTTATTTTTCATTTCCGACGTCTTTGGCAACATTTTTAAACCTTGCGAGATAATTGCATCTTTCAAACAGTGATTCATTTTTACCTCGAGCTGTTTGATCTTCGCTCGTGACCTCCGCTCTTTCATTGGAATCAGCAGCTCCGACAGCCAAGTTCTCTGACAACCAAGTTCTTCTTCAACGTGTCTCAGTGAAGTCGTCATAGCACGTACGTCTAACACGTGATGACGTAAGACGCCAGCGGCCATTTTAAGTTACCATAGGAACGATTAACCGGGAACCAAGAGCAAATCCGGATCGAAACATCGTGGCATTTTTAAAAGAAATGATTTGGTCAGTCGTTTAACAAAGTTATTTTTGCGCAACGTTGAAAAATCCAGAAAGACTAAATCTTCTTTGAAACTTGAACACTTAAAAAAAAAAACACGTTTTTTTTTTTCAGTGCAATCTTTATTTAAAATTTTATTTTCTTTCTTTCTTATTATTTTGTGTGACTTAACCTTTTGTTTTTAGTGATTTCACCATGTCCACACAAAGTTTCACGATTCAATCTCCTCAAGCTTTTTGGCCTACAGGTTCTGAGCCATGCATGAAATGGTTACAGTGGAAGATGTACTTTCTAAACTTCATTGAAACTATCGATGAGGAAGGGAAAATGAAGCCAGAAAGGAAAAAGAAGTTATTCTTACATTCTGTTGGTGCTTGTGGTCTTAAGATTTATGATGAGATGGTAAAAAGTGTTGGCGATGGTGATTCTAATGTTTTTACTGACATCTTAAACGATTTTGATAATCATTTTAAACCAAAGGTTTGCATAGGCATCACCAGATACAAGTTTTTTAGAAGGAAACAACTTGTAGGAGAAACTATAGATGTTTATGTTTCAGAGCTTAAAAAACTTGCTGAAGATTGTAAATTTGATCACCTTGTTGAACAGTTTATTAGGGATCAAGTTGTCATGCATGCCATTGATCCTGCAATTCAAGACAGGTTGTGGATCAATGGTGATTCGGATCTAAAAGATGTTCTAGCAATCGTCAGGAAGGCAGAGTTATCTGGTAGAAGTGCAAGAGCTATTAAACTTGATGAAAAAGCAATTGCTGATAAAACTCTTATAGATAAAAATGCAGTTGAGCAAACTGTTTCTAAGGTTCAAAACAAAACTAATTATAAACAGAAACCTTTTGTAAAAAGTAAACCTCATGAAGGAAAAAAGAATGTACAACTTAGATGTTTTCGTTGTGGAAGTGAAACACATTTAGCCAACAATATTTCTTGTCCTGCTTTGAAAGAAAAATGTTCCAACTGTGGCTTAATAGGACATTATGCTAGGGCCTGCAACAGAGCGCAAAACAAAAAAGTTAAAGTTGTTTATGACTCACCTTCAGATGATGAAGAGTGTATTGTTAAAAAAATTATGCATTGCTCTATGGAGGAAAAGTGTGAATCTAAACCTTTAGAGAAAGTTTATATTTTCAACATAAATGATTCCTATAATAAGAATATTAGGAAAAAACCTATATGTAACATGTTGATAGGTGGAGTTCCAATTAATATTTATGCTGATTCTGGATCTCCATATACTATTGTGAATCAAAAGGTTTGGGACACTGATTTTGTACGATATTTAGGGAACACTCTTTATCAACCCGACATTTCTCCTGAAGGGTTTTCTGGAGAAAAGATTGGCATAGTTGGGTTTAGACCCTTGAAATTTAGATTCAAAGGGAGAGAGTCGTTTGGCAAATTGTATGTTTCCAAACGTGGACCTTCTGTTCTTGGTTGGCATGATCAAGGGAATTTAAACATCTTGCTAGACCCAAATAGCCCTGACCCTGTTCTCATGGTTAATGAAGGTGTAGAAATTGGGAATCACATGTTAATCAAATTTCCAAATGTCTTTAGTGGGAGGATTGGCACTTTTAAAGATTTCTCTCATCGCATTATATTAAAGAATGATGCCAATCCTAAAACATTTAAAGCCAGAAACATACCCATTTTGATTCGTGAAGAGGTTGAAAAAGAGTTGGATAAACTTGTAAAGGCAGACATAATTGAACCAATTGAATCCTCTGAGTGGATTTCGCCTATTGTCGTGGCAAGACGTGCCAATGGCAAAATACGTTTATGTATTGACCTTCGCCATGTTAATCAAAATATTGTGGTGGATAAATTCCCTTTACCTAAGATCTCTGAGATGTTGTTTTCCGTTAAAGGAGCCACAATATTTTCAACTGTAGACTTATCATCTGCTTACCACCAGATTTTGTTGAACGAAGATAGTAAGCAAATTACTGCTTTTATTACACCTATGGGGTGTTATCAATTTAAAAGGATGCCTTTTGGTTTGGCTTCAGCCGCGGCTATATTTCAACGAGTCATGCACCAACTATTTGGAAAGCTAAAAAATGTAAGATTTTTTCAGGATGACATTCTTATTTTTGGTAAAGACATAACGGAGCACAACACTGTTTTGGAGGAGGTTTTAACTATTCTTGAGGAGAAGGGTTTGACAATAGAGTTCTCAAAATGCAAGTTTGGTGTTGAGTCTGTCACTTATTTGGGCCATGTGTTGTGTCCTGATGGTGTCTCCACTAAACCAAAACTAGTCGATGCCATAAATGAAGCTCCATCTCCTAGTTCCAAGGATGAGGTTCGTTCATTTCTTGGAATGGTGGAGTTCTATTCTAAATTTATAAAAGGGTTTTCTTCTAAAGTTTTCAACATTAGGCAACTTCTTAAGAGTAATGTTAAATTCACTTGGTCTGCAATCTGTGAAGATGAATTCAACAGTATCAAAAAAGATATTGTTAAAGCTCCTGTTTTATGTCCTTTTGATCCTGATTTGCAATCCGTAGTCACTGTGGATGCAAGCAACAAGGGATTGGGAGGTGTACTTTCACAGTTTAATTTGGATGGAAAGGAATGCATTGTGGCGTTTGCCTCTAGGGCCTTATCTATTCCTGAGAGTAAATTTTCTGTGATTGAGAGAGAGACATTAGCTGTAGTTTGGGTGTTAGAGCATTTCCGCAGTTTTATTTGGGGGAAGGAATGTATTGTAAGATCTGATCACAAACCCTTGACCAAGCTCCTTTCAACAGATGGGCTTTACAATGCCACTGCCAGAATCGCTAGAATGTCTATGCGTCTTCAGGATTTTTTAATTAAAATTGAGTACATGCCTGGCAAGAGTAATGTCCTTGCGGATTTTTTATCTCGCATGCCTTCTGATCTTCAAGAGTGTGATATCAGTGAATGGGATTCACTACAGGTAGCTTTAGTTCATGATGAACTTTCTTTTAGTATTAACAAGGACAAATGGGCTGAAGAATATCTAAAGGAGAATGTTTTAATTTCTGTCATTTCTCATATTTGTCAAGGTTGGCCTAGTAAAAATAGCCTGTCAGCTGATTTAAAAATGTTTTGGGAAGTGAGAAATGAGTTAACTGTTATAGATGGAACAATTTTTAGAGGGGAGAGAGCAGTTCCTCCTAGCTCTTTGAGGGATTCTATCATTGAATTATGTCATAAGGATCATTGCGGCATTGTTAAGACCAAGCAGAATGTAAAAAAATGGTACTGGTGGCCAGGTGCTGATTTAGCTGCTGAAAGGATTGTTCGTGATTGTTGTATTTGTGCTAACTCTGACAAAGTGCTCAATACTTTAAGACCTAACATGTGTGAGCCTATCATTCCTGATGGTCCATGGCATACTGTAGCCATTGATATTATGGGACCTATTGGTAATTCGCAGAGATATATTATATCTGCAATTGATGTCTTTTCTAGGTGGCCTTGCATCACTGTTGTGAGTAAAGTTGATTCAGTTAAGGTTTTAGAATTTTTGGACAGAGTTTTTGTAGAGGAAGGTCTTCCTGTTCAAATTTTGAGCGATAATGGTGTTCAATTTTTGTCCAATTTGGCAAAATCTTATTTTGAAAGGACTGGGATAGTTCATAGAACTACATCTCTATACAACCCTAGTGGTAATGGCCTCTGTGAAAGATTTAATAAGGTTCTCAAAAATGCTATCCAAATTGCTGGTGTTCAAGGTGAGGATTGGGAAGCACATGTGTTGAAAGCAGTTTGGTCATACAGAACTAATACTCATGATGCTTTACAGATGACTCCTTTTGAGGTAATGAGAGGTCGTGTTGCAAGAACTAAATGTAATCCTGACTGGTTACATAAACAGTCTTGCGTTGACATTAATATGAGTGATGTGAAAGATAATATTTTGGAGAAACATTTGCATTACAAATGTAATTTTGACAAAAAGTTTGGTGGTAACCTCATTGATGTCAAGGTTGGAATGTGGGTTAAAGTCAAAATTCCATGGAAAGTGAAAAAAGGGGAATCACAATTTTCAAAACCTTTGTTAGTTAAAAAAGTTTTACGCAATGCAGTACTGTTGAGTGATGGTAAGGTCTGGAACCTCCGTAGAATAGCTGTTTACAGAGGTAAAAATGAAGTTAGAAATGACTCTAGTGAGTCTTCTCCTTCAAGTTCCTCTGTAATTGGAGGGTTTCCTTCTGCTCATAAGGAGGATCATGGTGGCATTATTGTTTCAGAACGTGCAGATTTGAGTAGTGGTGGTCTTGAAGTTGTTCAACCTGAAGTTGTTCAACCTTCTGCGGTTGTTCAGCAATCAAGAGATGCTTCTTTTGGATCTGTTGTTTCTGGTGGTGAGGCTTTACATGATCCTGTTTGTGATGCTGCCATTGTTTGTTCTGAGTCCGGTAATCTCAAGAAACGTATTCCTGTTAAACCTAAATGGTTAAACGATTTTGTATGCTGATTCATTTTGTTTTTATTTTTGTTTTGTTTTGTTTTATTACAGGGGAAGATGTGTCATGTTGCTTTAAGTGCATTCCTTCTTGTTTTGGAATGTTTTCTTATGTGTTGCATTCTTTGTAGCCTGGTGTTCTAAGCAGTAGCCAGTAGGCAGTTGCTGGAACCTAAGTCCTGTGTAGGCTGCGTCCTACCTTGCTCCTGTGCCTTTCTTCCATTAAAGCTCTTCTTACTAATTATTAAAGTGTCCTACTTTACAACTATCCAATTTCAATTGCAGCTTTTCTGTTAGTAGCACTGTAACTCCTTGATGTTCCATTTCATCATTTGCTCTAATTTACACAATCTCTTCTATTTCCAGTTACAATAATTGTTCATTGAATTTACTACACTCCTTAAGAGTTGGCATCAGACAAATAATACACTTCTGTACAATACTTCAGCAGCTGAAACATTACTTGTAATCACATTTTTGATGAGACGGGTTTGTAATACTGTCTTTCCCTCTTTTGTGAAGACTCACACTCTTATATCCTTTAGTACATCTGCATAATACATATCTGATGCTTGGCGCATTTTGGATTAACTCTTTCTATTGAAAGTTTTCCCAAATGTTTACATATTCAATACTTTCTAGTGAATTCCTTTTTTTACTATGAAAATATTTCTTGAATACAGGTTGTCCTTTTACAGGAGTTAGTTGTAGCAGATCTCCAAAGACTATTAAGTGTTTTCCTCCAAAAAGTACATCGTAGTCAGTTTTTAATATTTGCTACATTCTTAAATTTATAAAAGCTAGCAGTAGGTTAGACACCATATCGACTATATCTATAATTAGTAGCTTTAATTTCTTTAATCCTCTTCCCACTTCATGACAAGCATTACTAGATAATTTGTTGTATTGTAATTTGTTGTCATGTTTAACAGGCAGCATTAAAAAATCAATATAGGTTAACTACTTTAACATTATGAGCAGCTAAGCCTATTCGTGCAGTGACTACTAAAGAAAAATTTGACTCTGTTCTCTTCTGTAGGAACTTGTCAGTACTTTAATCAAAAAGCTTTTTTTCAGTTCCAAATTGACCACTTATGTACAATAGAACTGGTTTATATGTAGAACATGCACAAACTCATGTTTTACTTTACCTTTTACCTCTTCAAAAAATTCTTTCTGATCTGCTTTCAATTGCTGTATTACTAGTTCTAGATCCACATCTTCCTGTATTACTTGCTGCAGTGCACTTTCTACCTCATTCATAGCTATTGCAGAAGATCTTGACCTCCAGGTGTTCAACTTTGACTGCTTGGAGAACTCTCTCTTGCTATCTCAGCATAATTAGTTTCTTCTTGTTAAATCTCATCTCTCAACATTTGAAGAAGCACTGGAAACATAGAGCACTCAATGCTGTCTTTCACAGTGTAGAAAGAGTCTTCATAACAGTCAAACTCACTAAGTAGGTCACTTTCAATTCGCCATGGCTTAAACAACTGTAACAAGGCTAAATAGAGAAACTCTCTTTTGTCTGGAGTTTGGCAACTTAGCTTTCCATGGTTGATTAAGTTTAATTTATTATGTCTCACCAAACATCCTTTACATATAGCCACAGCAAATTTACCTTTATCTATGTTTTCACTGACATTACTTCTGAAAGTGAAATGTTGAAATATTTCATAAAGACACATCCTATCCAGATGATGACCTTTCTTGGATCATATATATCCAGCATGTTAGTCTTCAGAATATCTGTACTGTGTGGCTCAAATTCGGCAAGATATTAAATTTCAGGAAAATACTTCAGTACTCTGCTGCAAGTATTAGCAAGCCCTAAACTCACTCATAGAACTCCTCTAGATTTAGAAAACAAACTAGCTGAGCCTTACCGATCCACATATTCCTATGAGTCTATCCCTCTGTGAGAAAGCATATCTCTTTCATCTCACACTTTGTTATAGAAGAAGTAATATACCGAGCAACAGCAATTGAGTTTTCTGCAACAAACTGCACATCCATGTTTGCATTCCACATCTTTAGAATCACACTGTTGTATTCATTAATGTACTTGGAGGCCTCTGTTCTTCGTAGGTTGTACTCATTTTTCGGTGATTTCCTTGTGAGGTATGTCTGACTGCAGACAAAAAAGCTGTTGACTGGTGAGATGACAGGTCGTGGAAATCTAAAACGACATCTTGTATAAAACTTCCCTTTTGCTCTGTATTTTCACTGAGAGTATTTACTGCATCTATGATTTTGGAATCGTAGAACTTCTTGTCTTAAAATGTTGTCACTACTCTCCCTTGGGATAGAATAAGTTACATATTGCTCAATTTAAGATGTCACAGACTCATCACTGTCTGTTCCAAACTTTGAGGCATCTTTTTTCCACAACATCCGGTGAATATGGGAAGCACCTCTGGCGTGGTACTCTTTATGCCAAAAGGAATCAATCACTTCACCAAAAGGAGGTTTTGTTTTGTTTAAGACGAAAGCCACCATTGCTTGAAATCTGTCATCAAAATATCTGCAAACATTTGCAGGGTCTCCTGGCGTCTTCAGATAAATGTCTTTTATATCTGAATTTGCCTCCTGCAAGAATTCTAGCAGGTCATCCCAAGCATATTCACAACTCAGAATCAGGGTTCCTCAACATGTAAATGTAAATGTACAGGAATGTATATAGCGCAAATCACCGAGCGGTTTCTAAGCGCTTGCTTAGGGAACCTGTCCTGGTATTCCCCTGTGAGATAACCCCGGCAGGGTATCCGCAAGGTGAAAGCCAGGCATCTCGCCGCAAGGGGCCGTTGTGGAGATTAAGCAAGTTATTGCCCAGAGTCGCAGAGTGTGAACCCGTGAATCGGGTAGCAAGAATTGTCGAGTCCATGGAAATCTTTAGGACTCAAGACCCCGCCGAGCCGGGAATTGAACCCTGGTCCCGGGCTGACCTCTGCTTCCAGGTCCGCCTCCTCTAACCAGTGAGCCACACTTCTCCACTTGAGTTCACCATGACACCAATACCAGTATTCATTAATACCACGCTGACATGTCATTAGATTTATTAAATTGTATTCCAAGCGCTTATATTTTCCTTGAACTTGTTCCAATAGTTCTCTTGTTGATATAATATGCAAATTAACTCCTGTTTTTATATATGATTCACAGCATATGAGAGGCCAGACAATTCACTCTCAAATAATAGGTGAAATATATACGGAATACACTGACGGGCACCAAAGGCTAACCCGTCTGCGCCCGTCCACGCCCAGGCGGGGCCAGGGGCCACAACCCCTGCCTCTCACTCCCTACATCGATGTACATATGAGGCAGTGGGGCTTTCCCATTGAAATGGTCCTTTATTGAATTCATGTAAACACTCTCTTCCTCCAGACAATAATCTGACCGAGTGTGTATATTGCGGTTTTCTATTTACATCCTCACTACATACTAAACAAGTTAAATCTAAAACTTTTAAAATGTTTTTATTAAACTGCTGGTCGTTACCCAAGCAAGCGGCTGAAATCCGCATTCTCCTAGAAGAAGAAGATCCTGAAGTGTTGTTTTTGACGGAAATCTGGTTAAACTCCAGCTCCGACCTCTATATTGTACAGACACTCCCCCCTGGATACTTAATCCAGAGGCTCGACTGTCCAACAGGGAGTAGGGGTGGGATTGCTATCATCCATAAAACCCTCCTCACCTGTCGAATGTCTGTAAGTTTGATCCCAGACTGTGAGAATGCCTACTTTTCTATAGGTTTTTCCCCTCTGCTTACCCTCTCAGGTATCCTGATATTCCGCCCGACTCCCCTGCACAATTTTGTAAATTCACCTGATCTGGCTGCTAATATAGCTAGCTCTACGGCCAATTTTACCTTATTGGGAGACTTTAATCTCCATTTTGATGACCCTTTACAGTCGGAGGCATCAGAGCTTAAGAAGGATTTGGCAGCATAGCAGCTCCAACAAAACATCATTGAACCCACCCTTGCAAAATGGCACTTATGGGACCCCATCATTTCCAACCTTGAGGACCTAATAGGGGGGAAACCTATCCCCATGCCATGGTTGGATCACTCCCTCATTCCTCTTCTCTGGTCACCTCCGGTGTTAGGTTCATACTCGAAGTTAATTCGTACTTGGTGGTTTGTAGACCACTCGTGTGCTGCAGCGCGGCTGACAAGCTCTTTTTATTTCTTTTGAATTCTTTTCAGCTGATGCTGAGCTGTAGCCCTTTTGGCGTTTTTAATACTTAGGCGCTCTGAAGCTGATCACTAGCTTCAGCGCTCGTATTTTAATCCCTGCTGTTCGCGCTAAGGCTGATAGCGCCTGCATCCATGTTGTGACGCTTAGTTGCAAACCGCTACTCACCCGCTCCTGACCCCGGTCCGCCCCGGCTGTGTGCCGCTTGCTGCGGAGGGTCCCTGCAAGAGCGCCACTTCCGCTTTCCGGCACTTCCGCCCTGCCTCCAGACCGCGCAGGTGAGCGGTCTAGTGTCTGCTGAGCGAGGGTTCATAATGCGCTTTGCCGGCCCCGCTGATTGACTTGGTGGTTTGTAGACCACTCGTGTGCTGCAGCGCGGCTGACAAGCGCTTTTTATTTCTTTTGAATTCTTTTCAGCTGATGCTGAGCTGTAGCCCTTTTGGCGTTTTTAATACTTAGGCGCTCTGAAGCTGATCACTAGCTTCAGCGCTCGTATTTTAATCCCTGCTGTTCGTGCTAAGGCTGATAGCGCCTGCATCCATGTTGTGACGCTTAGTTGCAAACCGCTACTCACCCGCTCCTGACCCCGGTCCGCCCCGGCTGTGTGCCGCTTGCTGCGGAGGGTCCCTGCAAGAGCGCCACTTCCGCTTTCCGGCACTTACGCCCTGCCTCCAGACCGCGCAGGTGAGCGGTCTAGTGTCTGCTGAGCGAGGGTTCATAATGCGCTTTGCCGGCCCCGCTGATTGACTTGGTGGTTTGTAGACCACTCGTGTGCTGCAGCGCGGCTGACAAGAGCTTTTTATTTCTTTTGAATTCTTTTCAGCTGATGCTGAGCTGTAGCCCTTTTGGCGTTTTTAATACTTAGGCGCTCTGAAGCTGATCACTAGCTTCAGCGCTCGTATTTTAATCCCTGCTGTTCGCGCTAAGGCTGATAGCGCCTGCATCCATGTTGTGACGCTTAGTTGCAAACCGCTACTCACCCGCTCCTGACCACGGTCCGCCCCGGCTGTGTGCCGCTCGCTGCGGAGGGTCCCTGCAAGAGCGCCACTTTCGCTTTCCGGCACTTCCGCCCTGCCTCCAGACCGCGCAGGTGAGCGGTCTAGTGTCTCACGTTGGACGGCTTAAATGGCCATCTGGAGGAAGCGCAGCGGACGAGCGCAGCGGGAGCGCCGACTTCGCGCCGAAGTCGCGCATAAGTCGAGCCCGTCTGCGCCCGTCCGCGGCCGACCGAGGCCAGGGGCCAGGCATGCTGCTCAACGTCTGGTGTACTCCTCTCAGGCCCTTCGTGCCCTTTCCCATCATGTCCTCCTTGCTCCCCATGCTATAGCTACCATCCGAGGAAATAACATTCTATCCTCCCCCCCGCTTATAATTCCTTCCTCACCTTCCCTTCCCACTTCCTCACCTCCTTCTGCTGCATCTCGGCTGACTCTGCCCAGTCCTAGTGGTAGTGACCCTCTCACATTTCTTTATCTCAATACTCGTTCACTCCCTAAACATCAGTTAGACATATTCCAACTCCTAGATGGAGGTCTTATCGACATCTTACTCCTCACGGAAACTTGGTTAAATGCTGACTCTTACCCTGACATCTTGGCCGCCATCCCTGCAGGCTACTATATTCTCCATTCTGATAGAAACCCTGGCAGACCTGGCGGCGGAGTCGCTGCTATCATTCGCTCTCACTTACAGTTCACTACCCTTTTATACTCCACCCATAGTTAATACGGACATCCTTACACTGAAATTTACCTCTCCCAACTCCTCATTTATCTGTATATTAGTTTACCGTCCCCCTGGCAACTCGCCTCTCTTCCCATCCTTATTTAGTAGTATGATCTCGCAAATAGCCATCAATTCCGCTAGGGTTTTGGTGGCGGGCGACTTCAACTACTGGCCCTCAGACCCCCAGGAATCCTCCCTTTCCCGTGAGTTCACTGACTCACTGCTTGGTTTAAATTTCTCCAAACACATCTTCGCGGCCACACATAATAAAGGCCACACACTAGATCAGATCTGGTCCACTAACCTTGACATCCCCTCTCCCTTGGTCTATCCTTGTCCCTGGTCTGATCACTTTTTTATTTCCTTCTCCTTGCATTTACTCTTGCCTACCCGTCCTCCGATCCCCCATAACCTTCAGGTTCGAAATTGGAAACAGGCTGACATCCCCCACTTCCATTCTATTCTTGCCTCATCATCTCCCCCTGACTATTCTGATTTGGACTCCCAAGCCACCTCTCTTGATCAATGGCTGTCCTCTGCCTGTGATGTCGTTGCCCCCATCAAAACTGTTAAGTCCAAACGCCCCCACGACGCTCAGCGCTGGTTTACCTCCACTCTTAAGGCGGACAAACTCCGCCTTAGACAGGCTGAGCGCCGTTGGCGGCGGAATTATGACCCTTTACTCCAAGTCACGTATTCTGATTTATTAAAGGCTTACAAACGGTCGATCACTTCGGCCAAATTATCTTATTTTTCTCAGAAGGTCTTGACCTCGGCATCCAAGACCAAAGAAATTTTTTCTATTGTAGCTGAGCTCTCCCTTCCTGATCGGGTCACCCCTCAGCCCCTTCCCACACAAGCTCTGTGTAACTCTCTCAACTCTTTTTTTTCCGACAAAATCTCCGCGATTAAAAATAACATTCCCCTCACTACTCTGCCTCGTGATTCTGTTCTCCCTCCCCCGAATCCCCACTCGTTCTCTAAATTTCCCCCCATCTCCCTGGATACTTTTCTCTCATTGCTTCAGACTGTGAGCTCCGGCTCGCCTAACGATTGCTGCCCTACGCCCCTCTTGATCTCTTAAACCAATCTCTTTTGTCAGGCTCTGTCCCTAATGCTTTTAAAAGCGCTGTGGTGGTTCCCATTTTAAAAAAACCGGGCCTTGACCCCTCCACGTTAGCCAACTACCGCCCCATCTCCCTCCTCCCTTACTTAGGCAAGGTCCTAGAGACCTATGTCACCCGCTGCCTCAGTGCCTTTATCGAGGAAACTCATTTCCTCGACGACCGACAGGCTGGGTTTAGACCCGCCCACTCCACTGAGGCAGTTGTGGTGGCAGTTATGGACACACTGAAACAGGGAGCTGACAGGAATCTGTCCTGGCCCTTGTACTCTTAGACCTCTCAGCCGCTTTCGACACGGTCAACCATGGTATCTTGGTCGACCGTGTCAGAAATGCTGGCATTTCTGGCTTGGCCCTGTCATGGGTGGTATCTTTTCTTCATTCTCGTTTTCAATCTGTCCGGCTTTCTTCCTTCTCTGCCCCTCTTTCCTCCCTTTCCTGTGGTGTCCCCCAGGGTTCTGCTTTGTCCCCGCTTCTGTTCAATCTTTATATGCAGCCCCTTCTTGTCTCCCTTCGTCAGTTTTCACTTATTGCTTTCAACTATGCAGATGATCTGCAGCTTATTTTTTCTCTCAATTCTTCTCCCTCCTCCTGTTCTAATTTTCAAAACGCCATGCTCTTCATTTATGAGTGGATGAACCTTAGTCAACTCAAGCTCAACCCCAGTAAAACGGAGCTGGTGGTGACCGGTGGTTCTCTTACTCCCTGGTCTCCCAACTTCTGGCCTGTAGCTTTGGGTTCCCCTCCCAGTCCAGTGAACACAGTGAAGAGCTTGGGGGTCACTATTTCTAGTGACCTCTCAATGCGGCCTCACATCAACACCGTCACTTCGGCTTGTTTTTTCCACCTCCGCCGAATCGGGAAGATTCGCAGGTTTCTATCTCAAGAGGCTCTTATTCTTGTAATCCTTGCCCTCATCACCTCACGTCTAGATTATGCCAACTGTCTATACGTGGGGGTCCCTGCCTGCCATCTTTCCCGACTCCAACTGGTCCAGAATCAGGCAGCCAGACTAATTTTTCGGCAGCCTAAACATCAGCATGTCACCCCTCTGCTGAAAACTTTACACTGGCTCCCAGTTGCACAGCGGTGTGTTTTTAAAATGGCCTGCACCATTTTCAAATCCCTGTTTTCATGCGCTCCTGCCTTTATTTCTTCCTGTTTACTTGCCTATGTCCCTTCCCGTCACCTCAGATCCTCGGCTCACAACCTTCTGATCACCCCTAGGTTTAACCGCAAGAAACATGGAGGAGCTTGCTTCTCCTTCCTTGCTCCGGCTACCTGGAATTCCCTCCCTCTTGCCATTCGTCTGTCTACCGATTATCGTTGCTTTCGAAATTCTCTAAAAACTCATCTATTCCGTCTGGCACATGGCTAGCGGCCCTGCCCCTGAATGTTCTCCTCCCACCCGGTCTCGAGCGCCAAGAAACCAATTGGTGTATGTGCGCGGTACCAAATCCTTTTTAATAATAATAATTAATTTTAATAAAGTACATGCTCCCATCCGTGGTCCAAACTGCCCTTGGAACAATGGATTGTAGAGCTAGAAAAAACCAACCCAGCCTTGACATTTGATGTTGTCACCGCTAATGATGACTTCAAAAAGTGGATTTGAGACTCCCTAGACCGGCTGCTTCCTGCAAAACTGACACAATTTAAACCAGGAAGCAATAGACACGCATGATTCTCCCCAAAACTTCTGGCCTTAAAGCAGTCCTGTAAGAAGTTCGAGAGATCATGGAAGAAGGACTTCTCTGGAGATAAGAAGTTAAAATACATAGAGGCGATAAAAGTATATAAATCAGAAATCAAACTAGCTCAGGCCACCTATTATGAAGAAAAAATCTCAACAGCGTCTAACTGCCCCGCAAGATCTTTTGAATAGCGAAAGCATTGCTTAGAGTCTCCCCTCCCCAGTAATCCTAAACACCACAGGTTTACACTGTGATGGTCTAGCGGAGTTCTTTCTTGACAACATTAAATCAATCTTCACTTCCTTTCCTCCGACCAAGGGTTGCATTCTGAGCCCAAATACCTATGGGACTCAACGGCTCATGGACACCATCGCTCTGATGGATCACTCGACTCTAGAGCGCATTTTGTCCTAGGTAAAAAGTGACCCTGTCCCTTTAAAAATACTGAAACTGGCCATAGGAGTCGTATCCCCCGTTATCTTAGAGCTGATTAACGCCTCTTTCTTCTTGGGAATGGTCCCTCCTTTATGGAAGGAAGCAATGGTGAAGGCACTCCTCAAAAAACCTAGCCTAGATCCAGCTGCCTTGGGGAATTATCGTCCTATATCCCTTCTTCTTGGTATCAGTAAAATTGCAGAAAAACACTGTAACTCAGTGCTGTCCACATTCTTGGAGTCTCACAATCTTCTCCATCCACCCCATAAAGGCTTTCAACCCTGTCAGGGAACAGAGACAGCCCTGTTGTCAGTTGTGGAAGAGTCTAAGACATGGGTACTCACAAACTTTCTCACAGGGGCCAAATTTACAGTGTGGTTTGCGGCCGAGGGCCGCACCGGTGGGGGCGGGGTCAGTGAGAGAGGGGGCGGGGCTAGAGCAAAAAAAATTTGTGACCATGAGGTTGAACACAGGCCCCTGCAGCAGACGTCTTCGTCCACTGACTCACCAGATCCAGCATACACATATATCTCTCTCTCTCTCTCTCTCCCTCTCTCTCTTCCTCTCCCTCCCTCCCTGTCTTTCTCTCCCTCTTCCCTCTCTCCCTCTCCCTCCCTCTGTCTCCCTCCCTCTCTGTCTCCCTCCCTCCCGCCCTCCCTGTCTCCCTTCCTCTCTCTGTCTCCCTCCCTCTCTCGGTCTCCCTCCCTCCCTCTCTCTCCCTTCTTCCCTGTCTCCCTCCCTCCCTGCCTGTCTCCCTCCCTGCCTGTCTCCCTCCCTGCCTGTCTCCCTCCCTGCCTGTCTCCCTCCCTCTCTCTGTCTCCCTCCCTCTCTCTGTCTCCCTCCCTCTCTCTGTCTCCCTCTCTCCCTCTCTGTCTCCCTCCCACTCTCTGTCTCCCTCCCACTCTCTGTCTCCCTCCCACTCTCTGTCTCCCTCCCTCTCTGTCTCCCTCCCTCTCTGTCTCCCTCCTTCTCTGTCTCCCTCCCTCTCTAACTCCCTCCCCCTCTCTGTCTCCCTCCCTCTCTCTGTCTCCCTCCCTCTCTCTGTCTCCCTCCCTCTCTGTCTCCCTCCCTTTCCCTGTCTCCCTCCCTTTCCCTGTCTCCCTCCCTTTCCCTGTCTCCCTCCCTTTCCCTGTCTCCCTCCCTTTCCCTGTCTCCCTCCCTCTGTCTCCCTCCCTCTCTGTCTCCCTCCCTCTCTGTCTCCCTCCCTCCCTGTCTCCCTCCCTCCCCGTCTCCCTCCCTCCATACCTCCCTCTCTGTCTCCCTTCCTCTCTGTCTCCTTCCCTCTCTGTCTCCCTCCTTCCCTTTCTGTCTCCCTCCCTGTCTCCCTCCCTCCATGTCTCCCTGTCTCGCTCCCTCCCTCCCTCTATGACTCCCTCCCTCTCTCTGTCTCCCTCCCTCTCTCTGTCTCCCTCCCTCCCTCTCTCTCCTTCCCTGTATCCCTCCCTCCCTCTCTCCCTCCCCCATCTCCCTCCCTCCATACCTCCCTCCCTGTCTCCCTCCCTCTATACCTCCCTCCCTCCCTGTCTCCCTCCCCGTCTCCCTCCCTTTTTGTCTCCCTCCCTTTCTGTGTCTCCCTCCCTCTCTCTTTCTCCCTCCCTCTCTCTCTTTCTCATCATCCCTCCCTTGGTCTCCCTCCCTCCCTTGGTCTCCCTCCCTCCCTCTGTCGCCCTCCCTCTTCCTTTGTCTCCCTCCTTCTCACCCTCTGTCGCCATCCCTCCCTCTGTCTTCATCCCCGTCTCCATCCCTCCCTCTTCCTCCCTCTGTCTCCCTCCCCCTCCCCCTCTCTCTGTCTTTCTCTCTCTGTCTCCCTCCCTCTGCATCCCTCCGTCTCTCTCTCTCTGTCTCCCTCCCTCCCTCTGTCTCCCTCCCTCCTGCTCTCTGTCTTCCTCCCTTCCTCCTTTTCCTTCCCTCCCTCCCTCCCTCTCTGTCTCCCTCTCTCTGTCTCCCTCTCTCTCGCTGTCTCCCTCCCTCTCTCTCGCTGTCTCCCTCCATCTCTTTCGGTCTCCCTCCCTCTCTCCCTCCCGCTGTCTCCCTACCTCTCTCTCCATTCCTACTTCTGCCTTCCTCCCTCCCCCTTCTCTCCCTCTCTCCCTCCCCTGACTCGCCCTCCCCCTCCCTCCTTCACTCTCCCCTGACTCTCCCTCTCTCACTCCCCTGACTCTCTCCTTTCCCTGACTCTCTCCCTCCCTCTCCCTCCTTTGCCCTCCCCTGTCTCTCTCCCTCTCTCACCCTCCCCTCACTCTCCATCCCTCCCTCGCCCTGGCTCTCCCTCCCTCGCCTTGGCTCTCCCTCACTCTCCCTCCAGCCTCGCTCTCCCTCCCTCGGTCTCTCCCTCCCTCGCCCTCCCCTGACTCTCCCTCCCTGTCTCTCCCTCGCCCTCCCCTGACTCTCTTCCTACCTCGCCCTCCCCTGATTCTCCCTCTCTCCCCCTCCCTCACCCTCCCCTGACTCTCTTCCTACCTCACCCTCCCCTGATTCTCCCTTTCTCCCCCTCCCTCACCCTCCCCTGACTCTCTTCCTACCTCACCCTCCCCTGATTCTCCCTCTCTCCCCCTCCCTCACCCTCCCCTGACTCTCTTCCTACCTCGCCCTCCCCTGATTCTCCCTCTCTCCCCCTCCCTCACCCTCCCCTGACTATCCCTCTCTCTTCCTCCATCGCCCTCCCCTGACTCTCCCTCTCTCCCTCCATCGCCCTCCCCTGACTATCCCTCTCTCTCCCCCTCCCTCTCTCTCCCTCCCCTAACTTTCCCTCCCGGGAGCCCGCCAAGCCCCAGCAATGCCTTCTTGGGGGCAAAGGGCAGCAAGGCTGGTAAAATTAAAAATATGCATTTTAGCAACTCTGCAAGTCGTGCTCTGACAGCAATGTAAAGGCTGGTCAGCAGCACACGCACACTCCGGCCACCCACTTTCCCTGTGCCTGTGTCCGGCACCGTGATAAGAAAAAGAGTGTTCAGAGTTGTAGTTGGCAGTTTGGTTCCTGTTGCGAAGCACGTTATTTAAGTAATTCTTTCAAGTGCAGATGTACTTGGCACAACGTTTAACATTTGCTGGTTAAAGACGACATACACTGAAGTTCTTAACAAAAGCACCGTAATAGAAAGGAAATTGTGGCAGACTGGAAGAAGCCTCATTGCACGTACTGCCGTAAACTGCTTTTGGGAACAAGCCTGTAAAACCCTGTCAAGATTTTCCACCAGAGAGCCTGGAAAAAAAGCTAAAACACGCCGTTACCTTACCAGTGCCACGAAATGATTGACATGTCATTAAAAAACAATAACTCTGTGCACCAGACTCGCACTATTTTCTTGAATGGAGCTACTCCTACCACATCATAGTGCAAAGCAGGCTGTACATGCCTGAGCGGACACAAGTATACCTGGGTGCAGGCTGCTGGTGAAAAGAACGACGGCGATGTGCGAAACATTTTAATTCTTAAATAATACCTGACGGGTGCGTGGTGCCTGCTGGCTCACTGATTGGGCCTCTGGAGCGCAGGGGCACCCCGCAATGCGGGGACTGCGGGGGGCCTGTGTTATGCCCCTGCCACCCCCTTGTCAGCCCGGGATGAGACAGCTTGTCTGGCGCGCGCACAGCCGCGCCGGAGCATTTCACACGTCTTTAAAGACCATTAACTTTTTAATGAGTCTTTGTTCTGTTTCACCTCTTCTGGAGCCCCTGCAGCTCCACTCTATGGCTGTAATCTCTCAGCCCCCAGAGAGCAGAGCCTCTCCGAGTCCAGGCTGCTGCAACCGGTGGTGTTTACTGACACTCGAGAATTATTATTTTTTTTAAAGTGGAACATGTCTGTAAGGTCCGCGGGCCGCCAAGGAAGGCTTGCCGGGCCGCCACCGGCCCGCGGGCCGTACTATGAGTACCCCTGGTCTAAGAGGATTGTGGATTCTGGAGGCACCGCTATGGTCATTTTATTGGACTGCAGCGCTGCCTTCGACACGGTCAACCGTCGTACCCTGGTACACAGACTCAGGAAACTGGGAGTAACTGGAGTTTCTCTTGACTGGCTAAAATCCTTCCTGAGTAATAGATCTTTCCAGGTTTTTGATAATGAGGAGACCTCCAAACAGATGCCTCTGTGTTGTGGAGTCCCTCAAGGCTCAGCCTTGAGCCCCACCTTGTTTCATGCCTATATGGGTTCATTATCAGAATCAGTGTCCCCCTGTGGCGTACATATAGTGACCTATGCTGACGACACACAACTGGTGATGGGGCTCAATAGAGCCGACAGCTCCTCAACCAACCTTCGTCGCTGTCTGGAGGAAACGGCCAAATGGATAGACGACTCCTTTCTGAAATTGAATGGGGATAAAAGTGAGTTGATGATCTTAGGTAATCGATCCTCTTTCAATTTCAACTTAATATGGCTGACCTCCCTGGGCCCTGTCCCTCTCCCAAGACTCAGCTAAAAAGCCTGGGTATTTGGCTGGACCCTGACTTTACCTTCAGGCCACAGGCACGCAACTTAGCAGGTGCATGCTATGGTATCCTAAAATTGTTGCGAAAGATTTTTCCCCTCCTTCCATTTCAAGCTAAAAAAACATGGTTCTCGACCCTATCCAAACTCCAGACCATCCAGAACTGGGCAGCCAGATTGCTACTGGGCATCCCTAAATTCCAGTCAGCAAAATCAGCATTTAACTCTCTTTATTGCCTTCCAATTAGGGAGAGAGTCAAATTCAAAGCGACGTGCATTATCCACAAGTCCTTAGCAGGAAAGGGCCCCGCCGTCAACGATTCCATCATCCAGCCCTATCGGGCTAAAAGATGCCTCCGCTCAGACTACATGAATTTTGTCACTGTACCCAAGATCAGGAAAGCTCGTAGTGGAAGCAGGCGTTTTGCACTTAATACGCCAAGCTATGGAATACCCTTCCTTTGTATTTTCGTAAGGTACCTAATCATCTTGCCTTCTGCAAACTTTTAAAGACTTGGCTATTTCCTTAGTCTGGCTGTCTCTCTTTGTTAGCTGTTTCTAGCGCTGGGATGCCTCAGAGTAGGCATGCGCTATACAACTGTCAACAATAACAGAATCTAGGGTCTTCTGAATGAAGCCTACTATATCTATACTCAGCTGCAGGTATTTGCACAGGCCACTCGTCATACCTGCCAGCTACTCCAGTAGGAAAAAGATGTGGGAAACACCAAGCTTCTAAAAAAATTTCCTACATAATAAATGGAGCTCCTTTTGCTTCCTTCATTTGAAACAGCTCAATGACATCACTAATAAACTCATTAAAATACAGAGGGTGGATGCTATAATGTTCATACATTTCTTCTGTCTTGGACTGATCCACCTCGTCAATCTAACCTGTTGGCAATGTCTGAGCCTCCATTTGTGTGATATCTTGCAGGCTTTCCATATTTCTATAGTAAACATTGTTTTGTACCAGATATAAAGTTAACTTTGGTAACATCTACTCATCTACTAACTGTGATGTTCTCTCCTTTCCTCTGATATTCTCTCCCTTCCCCTTTAAGACTCATTGGTCTTCTCTTCATTCTTAGTTCTCAGAATGTGTTTAAATTTAAGGGAATGACTTTTGGTCTCGTTTCTGCGGCCTCCGTTTTTCAACGAATCATGTCAAAGATCTTAAGAGGTTTAACAGGTGTTAAGTGCTATCAGGATGATTTACTAATTTATGGTGGCAACATTCTTGAGCATGATTGTCGTGTGTCCGATGTATTGAAACAATTAGATGGTGCTGGAATGACTCTAAAAATGTCTAAATGCAAATTCAGAGTTCAGGAAGTTAATTATTTAGGGCATTGTATCACCGGTGATGGGGTCTTTCCAAAGAAAGAACTAGTTGAATCCATTGACAAAGTTAAAGATCCAACTTGCAAAGATGAACTTCTCTCATTTTTGGGAATGGTTGAATTTTATGGTAAATTCATTCCTAATTTTGCAGACAAAACCCACAATTTAAGAAAATTAACCGTTAAAAACGTTGTGTTTGACTGGTCTAGTGAATGTAAGACTGAATTCATGTGCATCAAGAAGGAGTTAAATAAAGCTCCTTCTCTTCATGCATTTGTTCCTGGATTACCTACTGTTATGTTTACCGACGCTAGTGATAAAGGCCTGGGTGCTGTTTTAGTTAAAAAAAGAAATGGAAAGGATTGTTTAATTTGTTGTTCTTCTCGTTGCCTCAGAGGATCAGAGTATAATTACTCTGTAATAGAGAAAAGAGTCGCTTGCTATTTTCTGGGCTTTAAGAAAGTTCAAAAACCTCATTTGGGGCACGAAAGTGTGTGTCTTGTCTGATCATAAGCCTCTGAGAGAGGTCTTTTAAAAAAAAGGTCTTGATGCCATTTCCTCTAGAATTAGGAAATGGATTGTTTCTTTGCAAGAATTTGAGTTCGAGGTACAGTATATTCCTGGTATGGCTAACAGGTCAGCTGATTGTTTATCGAGATTGGTTGACAGCGAGAATGCTGAATTTGATGATTCATGTGAGCTTGATGATTGTACCAATGTGTGTGAAGTAACTGACGGTGCAATTGATGAATCTGAGTGGAGGTTGGAGTTGGATCAGGATGAAGAAATTTCTAAAGTAATTCTTTCCTTAAAGAGTAAATCTCGTCTGTGTAAGCCTTGGTCTTTGGTTTCAGATGAACTCTCTGTTAATAATGGTCTTTTGACTCGTGGTACAAAACTTGTTCCACCCTGTACTCTAAGGGGAAAGTTGTTGTCTCATGCCCATTGTGGTCATTTGGGAATTGTGAAAACTAAAGAGTTTCTGCGAATGCAATTTTGGTGGCCAGGGATGGATCTTGAAATTGAAAGGATGGTCAGAGAATGTCCAGAGTGTTGCTCTAGTGACAAGATCTTGAAAACGAAACAAATGCCTATGGTCAAGAGGGCCTTACCAGGTCATCCATGGGATGAGGTTGCTGTTGACATTCTGGGTCCGTTGTCTGGAGTTTCTGATACTCCTTATCTTATTGTACTAATTGATCTCTACTCTAGGTGGATTGAAGTTTCTGCAGTCAGAGAAATTACCTCTGATTCCATCATTAAGTTTTTGGAGCCGTTGTTTTATAAGGAAGGTTTTCCTAATAGTTTGTTATCTGACAATGGTCCTCAGTTCTGTTCATCTGTATTTGTTGATTTTCTAAAAAAATGTGGGGTAATCCATAAAAGGTGTTCCTTATACCACCCTGAAACCCATGGTGCTGTAGAAAGGGTTAATAAAACGCTGAAAGAGTCAATTCAACTTGCTCGCTCCTCTGGTTTAAATTGGAAAACCACTCTCCAGGACAGGATAAATACCTATCGTTTTGTCCCTCATTCCTCTACTGGGAGGTCCCTGTTTGAGCTGTTCAAAAGGAGGGTTCCTAATACCTTGTTGTGTCCTGGGTGGATGTGCTTGAAAAAAGGTCTTGTAGATAATGACATAGGTGATTGGAGAGCTAGGGAATTGCTCAAGCAAAATGTACGCAAAACATATTTTGACAAAAGGAAAAGTGTTAGTTTTCAAGAGGTCAAAGTGGGTGATTTTGTAAAAATAAAGACTCCGGTTGGACGAAAACCGTGGTCCAAGCATACTGATGTTAGAGCTGTTATAAAGATTTTCAGGAATGCTGTCAAGACAGAAGATGGAAGAATCTGGAATAAGAGTCGTGTGGTTGTTGTTAATCCTAATTTGTCAAGCGACTCTATCCATAAAGATGTTGGTTTGTGCAATGATTTTCTTCTTCCTTCTAACTCTTCCTTTGACAGGTCATCGTCTCCTTTCAAAAGGAGTCAAAGAATTCGTAGAGCTCCTTGCTACTTAAAAGACTATGTTTGAGCTTGTTCTTTCTGTCCATTATTTCAATTAAGCATTTTTTGTGTTTATATACTGTTTAGCTTGTTCTTAGTTTTTTACTTGTAAAGAAAGGGAGATGTGTGATGTTTTTTATTTGTAAAGGAAGGGAGATGTGTGATGTTCTCTCCTTTCCTCTGATATTCTCTCCCTTCCCCTTTAAGACTCATTGGTCTTCTCTTCATTCTTAGTTCTCAGAATGTATTCCTCTCAAGAATTCTGTACTGTGTCAGTTGCTTTTGGCTGTTCTTGGATGAGGTTTAATAAACCCACCTTGCTTATCCTGATGACTTCTATCCTCATTTTATTACACCTCTAACAACATTATACTAACTCCTGCCATATCTTCTTGTTCCTGGTATGCACATAATTTACAAGAACTATTAGTCCTTCCTTTAAATCTCTATCTACCCCTACTGTTTCAATATTTTTCTTCACACCTACTGGTAAATACACTACTCTACCTTTTAGACCTTTTTACAGCTCGGTTGAGGGTAACTTGCCAGTCTTTGGCTCCATATGTACTATGGCCAGGAATGGATGTATAGTTTGGATAAGAATGGACTCATAAATATTTAAACCATGGACTGCTTCTGGAATGGGAACCAGTTCTAACTTGTTATGCACACCTCTAGAGCGCATTTTATCAACCTAAAATGTATTGCAGCAGTACTTACATATAACTTGTTGTGCGGACAAGTGAAATCTTTCTTCTATAAATATGTAAAGTGCAAACTTTTCCAGTTATCACTATTCTCTATTTCACTTTTTAAATTTAAGTCAACAGTCCACATTTGATTCTGGTAGTGAGTGCATCGACAGTATATAGAAACATAGTCTCTTTTTTCAGCACATAATGTCTTAAATTTTGTAATCTCTTTTTCAAAACTACCAACTATAGCACTTGTGTCCTATTCAACAACTCCTCATGTTATCAACTCTTCAATTTCCCTACAGTCATGTTCTAGACCAAAGAAACAAAGCAGCACATCATCACAAACATTTTCTACCTCTGCTACAGTAAAAGTTCCCTATTAATTTCTCCTAACATACAGCAGGAGTTTTCACATAATAATGCCTCCTAACTAAAGGTCGCATTATTAATTGGTGTACAGCTATCATCCTAAAATGATGAAATGTGCTTTGGCACACTTTCTTTGGCAAACAAGATGGTGAGTGTCCACGGACATGTCTATGCTTTCTCAACTTGCAAGGATCCACACCTTGTAAAGCACTTATTTTAGGTGTTAACACATAGGAATTTCCTTAATACTACAAATACTGCTACAATCCCATTTGTATACAAGGGCCTGACTATGCTTCCCTTGTACCTCTTTTGCAAAAACCTCTTCTACATTTCTAGGTACAATCACCTATAGGACTGCCATTCTTCATTTCTTAACATCGCCTCCTTTCATCAATAGCATAAACTAATTGGTTATCCTGGAGATAGCTTTCTTCATAAAAGGAAGGCTCAGTACTAGAAGTATGCATCCATTCCCCACTAAAAACTGTACAAAAGTTAGTTCTAATCACTAATCTTTTCATCTGGTTTTGTCTCTTCATGCACAACACTGTTCCTTCATCCTATTCAGAATCAAAATAAAAAGCTTCCTCTTCAGGGCAAAGGTCTTATCAACTACTCTCTCAACTCGTCTCTGTTTCATTGCCTTTCTCCTTCTTCTATACTTCTTCATAGATCTCTGTAGATTTATAACCACTTTACCACACAACATTCTGGCTCTGATTTCCTTAAACTGCTTCTGTCTCCTTGTTAAGCTGCGTCCATGTCTTTTACAGTAATTTCTGTTCTTGCAATGTACAGGTTGTCCACTCTTATTGTTTCTCATAGTTATAATTGAATTTTTTTTATTTTGTAATTTTTATATACTTTTAAGAAATTACTTTGTCCTCTTACCAGTAGCTCTTTTTTCTTTCGCCACTTTTTCTGCATTTTGCCTAGTTTGTAACTCTTTTCTGCAAACATACTGTAGTTGCTTCTGTTGCTTTTTTGTCCAAGCTTGTGTAGGCATTGTAACTGTGTGTATTTATGTAGATATTGTTCTGTAAAAAAAGAAGTATATTTTCATCTCATGTTGCAATTTTAAATCTACAGATGAACCTAGAAATATTGCTACATGCACTTACTTCAATACAACAAACACAGGGCAAAACACAAAACTATAGATGATGAAAGAACAGTTTATCCCTTCTATGGTAAATTTTAAAATGAACATCAAGGCAAGAATGCACATTTACATGCTCCATGCACTTTCCGGAGCATCACTTTTTTTGACACACAGGCACTGTAATGTGCTCTATATTTACAAAGCCACATAAACCCACTCTCCATAGCTTTTCATGGCCTTATAAATACTAGTGCTTTTCAGGCAGCACATTGTGTGAAAGAAGCATGGCATGGGTGTTGCTGTGGATGGTGCTCCTCAGGGCAGGTGTAGGGAGATGCAACGAGAACAAATACATTTCTGTCTACTCATTTGTTGCTGTTTCTATGCGTGCTGCATTCTACAGCATGCATACAAAGAGGAAAATAGCTCTAATGATTGTTTTTGTACAGAAAGGTGTCCCTTTCTGCACAAACACAATCATCCTCACTACACAAGCACCTTTGCCCCATGGTGCAAGGGTCTCTCCATTAGTGCAAGGCAGCCAGTTCTACACCAGCACAGGAGAGAGCATAGGAATCCATACTATTCTTGCAAATGTGATGCATCCCTGTGCCTTGAAGGTAATGCATCATGACACAGCTAAATGGTTCACAGCTCCGCACTGCATTACCTTCTTCTACATTTAGCCCCAAGTGTACAAGTATATACAGTACCTCAACACTATAAATACAAACACAACATAATAGCTATTGGATGCATCTCTACCACTGTGTCGGTGCTCTATTTACTATCTCAGTGCTGTTTTACTTAAATGTATCATATGTGCATTTTGGGAAACAGTGCATATAACAATCTGCATGTTCATGTCTCTCAAAACATTTACTTCACAAATTATTCCAACTACATCCAAGAGTATGTCACAGCTTCATTTATAATTCACCAACTTGTAAAAACATGTATTTGTGTTGAACACTCCTTGGATGATTGAATTGGTGCATACATAGTACCAAGGTGATTCTTTGAGGATACAGGTACTGCCTAGATGTTTCTCTGAGTATATCAGAACTCCATGAGTTGTCCCATAGCTGTATATTTACTGTCTGCATGCTTACATGAGTATATCATTAATGCATGCTTACATGAGCCTATCACTACTATCTGGGTGTTTGAATGAGTGTATGAGTAATGAATGGGTGAGTGGATTAGTGCATGGGCAATGCCTCAGTGAATGAATGTGTGCAAGGGCAGTGCCTGCATCTTTAAGTAAAATCAAAAGTCCCACCGTATATATATGAGGCTTCTACTGCACCATAAATAAAAATTTGGAGCACTTTAACTGGTCCGTGTCCGTTGGATTTTTTCCTGGCTGGAGGTGGTCCAGAGCGCGCGGAAGGTGACGGTGTGTTGGATATATATATCTATCTATCTTTATATATATATATATATACACAGCGGACTTATGAAAAAATAAACGCTACTTGCTTTTTGCACATATCCTGGGCTCGTGTCTGCTTCCTTGGTGCTGGCTGGAAACTCGTTACTGCACCCGAGCTTGGCAAGCAGTCTTTTGGATATATATATATATATATATATATATATATATATATATATATATATATATATATATATATATATATATATATATATATATATATATATATATATATATATATATATATATATATATATATAGATATATATATATATATCTATATATATATATATATATATATAGATATATATATATATGGCTATTTGCAACCACAAGAACCATATCTCACCATCTAAGCATATGTAAAGCGGTCAGTTAAAAACCACATTGACAAACACTTCCCAATACATACCTAACAAGTGTTTCTCCTTTCTAATTCATATATCAGGGGACAACATGTTCTCATCTCTTATTTGTGACTATACTACTCCTATTACATACCTTTTCATATCACTGTGATACTGTTTTTATCATCCTCCCATATACATCTTCTTTTCTTCTGTCATTTTTTTCAGAAAGAATTAAAAAGTTATGTACATACCAGTGAATTTAGTTTGTGGACAATATTGTTGTTTTAGCTCTTTGTGGATAGCTTTGACACTGTTAGGTTTACTGAAAACTAAGCACAATAATGGTACACCACTCTCATACACAGCAAACATAAATTGGAAACCTCTTCAACTTTGCACTCTGTGATTATGTGAAAGGCAGCAAATGAAATCATCTCTTTCATTTTAGACAACACTATCTCCTCTTGTGAATGGTTAGTATCTGTTAACCCTTTCCCTCACTTTCAAAAAGACCTTCCTATCTATGTGTGTTTGTGATGTTTTCATGATCATTGCGGAGAAATCGCAAAAAAATGCAAGTTAAAACTTATATCTAGCTTCATTTTTAAAAAAAATGTAAATACTACACAACAGTTTATTACAAAGTCCTGAGTTGGAAATTGAATCTTGCCATTACTTAAATTGTGTCATTACTCCTCCTCTTTAAAAAAAAATCTGTCTCCTTAACACCCTTCCCCAATACACTCTTACCACAGTGTACCTAGCAACCCAGTGCAACCAGTAGGTCACAAGTTCATAATATATTCTAGACGGAACATGCTGCTTCCAAATAAGGTACAGCAGGTGTGCTTTACTCCACAGATTCAAAAGTATATGGATGTTTGTATTACATTTCTTCACTCAACCAACAACCAATACTAAGACTTCTTGCTAAGGCATCCAACACACTACCTAATTTTATTCACTTTCATGCTGACAGCATCCAATGAAACATATCTTTAAAAAAAACTCACCATTTTAACTGCTTTGTGTTTGGAAAACAACCTTATTCAGCTCTAGCCTTCTCCTGAGTGCTGTTGCTCCTTCACTTCAAAATGTTCAGAGTATGAATTGTGGGCCACAGCTACATCTGTTGGGCAAACGAGGCTGCAAAAAAAGGAGGAATTGCCTGAGACTTGGGTTTACCAAATGTGCAGATTACTTTGTTGGGCCAGAGAGTGTTAAAGTTTCATCAGTTGCTGGCTTTTGTTAAATCAATTGTGGATTCCCAAACTCCTCACTTCATGATTGTGCACTGTGGTGGCTTAGGTCTAGGCACATTGACTGGGTTAGTGCTGGAAATTCTAATGAAAGAAACCTTTGCAGAACTGATGTTGCTTTTCCCTCACACTGTCATGGTGTACTCTAATATATGCCAAAGACATGGAAGTGGGCATGGAAGTGGGCAAATCAATTCTGTGCACAGATTGACAAAGACATGTAATATGTTAATAAAACTATGAAATCAGGGGAGGAGATAGGGAGAAAAGGTTGCGGCGTCTGGAGTCCAGATATATTATCGAACTTTAAACGAAGTCACCCAATGGCTTGAACGCTGGGGAAGAGGTAGTAACTCACTTGTAGAGTGTACAAATGTATAAAATTCTGAGCAGCTCTATTCACGTCTGGGTTAGTAAATGGGAGGACTGGAATTTAACATTTCTATGAACTAGACAACATATGAGTAAGGTGTAACGTATTATAATTTATGTACATAGATAAGAATATGAATATATGGAGGCTATTATTTTGGACACAGAAGGTATTAACTAAGAGAAGTCATCTCACTGTGTAAACCAATGCCAGCCCATCCAGGGCTTAATAATTACAAATTGCATTCGTCTCTCTGTAAATATGTGGAGTTCACTGTAAATATTGGAATCATGTATATTGCACAAGAGTAATTCTTGATTGGATTACCTGAAATCATAGCTTTAATTAATTATGTATCGCATTGTTTAATTTAAACAGCGAAAATGAACTGCTAGGATGGTTATTGCACATTCCAATATGGCGACTGAAATGTAAATGTAAAGGTCCTTCCTTTGTTTTGATCATTATTTGCAAATATTAACTTCCACCTTAATGACGCTAGCCGACACTGACGAAGGCTACGTCTGAAACGCGTCTGTTGTTTTGAAAAACATTTTGCACGAATAAATCCTAACCGGGATTAAGCTAACACGAGTGCTGGTCCTTCTGTTTTTGGCAGCGGAGCATTATATATATATATATATATATATATATATATATATATATGTATATATATATATATATATATATATATATATATATATCCATTTCCGTTTTCTTAATGCTGTATGAGCACAGGGGAAGGAGGCAAAGACAGAGAAAGCTGTGAGAATCGGACTTGGCATCTGAGGCTAGGAGTTAGGCAGGAGCAAGGCAGGAGCAAGCAGTTCGCCAGCCCAAAACCACCCAGGCCCCAAAATGCAGCAGCAAGGAAAAGTCCGCTGTATTGGTTTCGGAGCTCCGAGAGGGGGCGAGTAACTGCGGTCTTCAATACCCGGTGCTCAGTCAGGTGAGGGGCTGCAGTCCATGGCCAGAGCAGCATTGAGACTCGGGGTCACGAGATGCCAAGAACAGGGATAAGAAGAAGATGCCGGAGCCGAGGGCGAGACGCCGAAGGCAGAAGAGGCAGGGCAGTCGGTAAAGACAGTATAGCCGTCTGACTGCAGGGATGCAGGATTTAAGGATGGCCGTGTACTGCGGGGATTTTGTGACCGAGCCGCACCGCATTGCACGTCCAACTAGTATACTTGGCCTCCCTGCCAACTTGGAGGCACCTGAATTGGCTTAAGGGGTCGTCAAGAGCCAATCATCCACCTGTATGCCCCAAGTCTTCCGGTGATCCCACAGCAACTTGCCCCCACGGTGAACGCGAAGGAATAGGTGGTTTCAGTAGGCTGTCTGGGGCAGATGAGATTGCAAAGAAGGTGAGAGCAGTGCTAGAGAAATTACGGTGAGTCTTAGAGTAGTGGCGGGATGAATCCGGACCTAGAAAGGCATTGGGCCCCGGTAAAGCGCTCAGATTGATGTAGTGGTGCATAGAGAGAAGTAGCGGGGGTAGGAGAGCTCAGCTTTGAGCACCAGGCTTTGTCACAGTATGCTGCATTTAGGACACTGGGACAGGAACAGACTAATTTGCATACAGCCAGGTTCTGAAACTGGGATGGTGCAGTGAGCTAAAAAACGGTGTTGGATCTAGCCCTGATCTTTTGACTGGGTGAGAGTTTTCTGCTTAATTCAGAGACTCTGTCCCTCACCACCCCTTGTTGTAAATATTTTTGTCCACCCTAAGCGTGGAAGGGTATACTCAGACATGAGTCCCTTGCTCATTGCACCATCAGGATTCAAGCAAACCGGGCCGAAGACGGCTGTAATGCCAGAAACCGGTCCCCGGGAGCTTGTTTCCTTCCCAGTGTAAGAATTGGCTTTTGTAGTTTGGTTTGCCCTGTTCCCATCATGCACTGGGACAGGAACAGACTAATTTGCATACAGCCAGGTTCTGAAACTGGGATGGTGCAGTGAGCTAAAAAACGGTGTTGGATCTAGCCCTGATCTTTTGACTGGGTGAGAGTTTTCTGCTTAATTCAGAGACTCTGTCCCTCACCACCCCTTGTTGTAAGCATTTAGGCGGCCGGCATTAGGCTTGTGCGACTTGTGCACACTTCAAAGTCCGCCCCCAAAGGCAATCCCTCGGGGAGCAGAAATGCATGTTTACCAACTAGTCAAAAGACTTCAACATCAATAATTACTCTTTTCTAGTTCTTGAAGGATGCACAAAGAGGATAGAGACAGGGTCCCACTGATCAGTATAGCAGATGCCCAGACCCTATACCACAGTTTTCTGACAATCCTTCCATAAATTAGCCTTCGGCAAGAGCAATATCATCCCAATTTGAAGCCTAAATTGAGAGTAGGTCATGACTGTCAACCAATAAATAAAGAAAAGGCATTCTCTGCTATGGCTTTCAAAAAACTAAGAAATGGTACAATATTTATGAGGAGACTGGGTACAGCACAATCTTTGAGGAAGAGCGAATGGAGATCAGCGCATGTAGATGCCCTTCCAGGAATGAATACAATATCTGATTTTTTTTACCTCTATCTCGGTGTCTGGAACAAAAGACAAAATGTTAACAGGAAAATCGGAACAAATTGAAACAAAAATTTATACTACAGGTCACTGACGTCACAAAACAAGAGTTACAAGTTGAAGCAAACATAGAAAATAACTTGCCGGACCCTTCAATGGAAACAGATCAGCAGCAGCTATCTTTTCAAGTTGCTCCAACCCGCATCCCTAATATGGATTATACACTACCGGACATATAGTTGAGTCAGTTCCTCCTCTCAGGAGAGGCTAAATTACCAAAAGAGGCACTTGAATTGTTCAACAGTACTCGTAGTAACACATCTGATCTAGGAGGAAATCTTACTCCCTCTTTGGACTTTCCGTTACCTTCATCTTCTCATTCCATTATTAAGCAAGTAACTATTTCAGAATTGTTATTTTCCTACTAGACGGTTTATAAATCTATTCTTGCACTGCTTGAAAAAACGACAATTAATTCTGATCATGGAAATACAAACTACTGCAACACAGTAACTTTTGGATCAACATTATGAACTAAGGATTGCACAGTCCCAATCTAGAACTGAAGAACAAAAAAGAGTGGTTGTAGTTCAAGTATCAACACAACTCAAGGGCAAGACACAAGTTCAGATTAAAAAAATTACATGTACAACACAAACCAGCAGAATATGCATGAGAGGAGTAAAAAAGAAAAGAGAAAAAGCCAGTATAGTTTATTATCTCTGCAAGCTATTTATGGATCCACTATCCAATAACTCTAATACAGATTTAAACGTCTTACCTTGCTATCCGATATTTAATTGTACAAGTAGAACTAGAGTCCTCACATCAGTTTACAAAATCATCGGTAATACCAAATGAGCAGGAGTTACCCAAGAGAATAAAGATACCCTATGTAAAAATAAAAACAAAAAAAGAGTAGAATCAACCACAAAATCACAAAGTGGAAAGCTCACAATATAAAATTTCAATAACATGATCTCACGCCAGAAGGTGTACCAAAGGAAGCAAAGAGGACTGAAGATGAAAATGCTATTATTCCGGAGATCCTACATGACTCTGGATTATGCTCCCCACCGCCTAGAAAGGTACTACTTATGCAATTAAATCCTCTAGCACCAAACTTTAAAAGCATAAAGCCTTTTCAGGAATATTGCTCCTACGCAACCTTCAATGGAATTTTGCATCCTTGACTTATCCAATCTTTTTGCCACAGGAAATGACCCCTAAATCGACAAAGGATTTAAAACTCTTACATAACTTCCTTTCTTTCCAGTCACTCACTCAAAATTTGCATCAATGACAGAGATAGGCTGATATGAAAACACATTACCAAAAACAGATAAAATACAAATGGATGACACTTGGTCTTGGCTCCCAGGAAAATTTAAACGACAATAGATAAGGAAGAGGCTTGTTGCTTCCTTTTTATCAAAGGTTTTACAATAATTTCTTGGAACATCAACAGACTAGTACCATCAAAGCTATCCTGTCTACTGGAAAATTCCCCCACAATCATCTGCCTCCAAGAGACTTGGACTTTAGAAAATTTCTGCCCAAAAAATTACTTTGTTTTCGGTAGGGTAAGACAAGGTGGCGCAAAGGGCAGACTGTCAATGTTATTGTCAGAGGATTGTAGGTGGGACATCAAAATAAGTAATTTCTCCTGCAATAATTTAAAATGCATCCATATAAAATTCTTGAAAGAAAGAGCTCACATAGTCGAGTGAATATTCCATTTTAATATTTATATTCCACCCGGCCCTTAATTCATTAAATGCTAATACAAATATTTGAGCTGATATAAACTACTCAGAAGCAAGTGGAAATTCACAAGTACTACAAATGGTGATTTTAATATGAAGATTTGTAATGCCTTATTGAAAAAGAAACAAGGTCCATTCCAACTCGTGTCTTTCCTAAGTCAATCAAAGTCAACAAATGCAGAAAGATATTATTGAAGTTATTAAATAGAGATAACAGAATGATCCTGAATGGAGGAACAGAAGAAGACGTTCCTGCAGCGTTCACAAGAAAAGGATTCACCAGTTTCTCTATATTAGACTATGTAATCAGCAGTCAAGATGTGTTCCGCAAATTTTGGTGCTTCACACTAAAATTGTACAAATAAGTGAACATGAAATACTTCACCTAGAAGTAGAACCAAATCAACAAGCAATATCCTCATGTTCCCTATCGAAGGGGTATGAAGACGCATAAATAGCACAAAAACAAGGCTGAATCACATGGAATGCTGATGGTACGAGCAAAATGAATGTGGCCATAACATCTCAGCAGTTGAGTCAATTCAACAAAGGAAGTAACTCAGTGTAAAATTTCCAACGTATCCTCAATTCAGTTGCCCATATGCTGCAGAGGACAGCAGTCCCCAACAATCCCTCCACAATAAGAAAGAAGGAAACTTTAGTGCTCAGCCTATCGAGTAAGCTGAATAAGTTAATACAACAGCAATTTACCAACTTCTCAGCTTCCAGGAGGAAATACATCTCTGTCGTACAGAAAAAACAGAAGAGAATCAACAGGAAACACACTTAATGGACAAAAACTGGGTTGACCAACAAGAGGCAGTCTTGTTAAAAAAAACAGTAAAGCTTTCTGGGGTCTATTCGTCAGAAGCAAGATAAGATCCCTGTAAAAGTTCTTCAGAGCAATCCAGAAGGATGAAGCAACATTTTAGCCACTCTCTTTACCTACTGCTACAAAACTGACCCCATCCCAATTTTATGGACGGGAAGCATTGCTGTCCCACTCCTCAAAAAAGGCTCCTGCCTCTCTCCTAGTAATTGCTGCCAAATTGCACAGGGAAGATTTTTTCTTCCAGCATCTTAGACCACCTAAAAGACTGTACCCTTTCCAAGGGTATGATTCACATGGTTCAAGCAGGATTCGGTCTGAAACATTCAGTGATTGACAGTATTGCACTTTTGCAAATGTTAATTGATAAATATGTGTCTAACAAATCGCAGGTGGTATATAGCATGTTTGTTGACTTTTCAGCAGCGTAGATAGACCTACCTTATGGAGTAAACTAATGAAAATGGGAGTTCAGGAAGCTCTTTTAAGATGGGAGGAGATAAGGGCTTGACACAGAAGATGCCCGGCCTGAACAGCCTCACGCATGGATGTTTACTAGCCCCTCTTTTGTTTTTTTTATTCCTTAGTGACCTACCTGATTGTTCCTAAAGGTAAACAATTATCCTCAAAAAATAGCTTCATTGATATATACATCTTAATGTACGTTGATGACATGGTCATTTTTTACCTCACACCTATCGGCCTGTAGCGTAACATGGATGCTTTTTTTAGTCATACAGAAACTAATTACCTGAAAATAAACATTTCTAAATCAAAAGTGGTACCATTTAGGGAAAGGAAGCATTACAGATACTTTGACTAAAATTTAGGTGGGAGTACGGTCGAGGTAGGAAGAATGTATACCTACCTGAGGAGAGTCTGTTCAGACACATTATAAACCACTTCTCATTTCCAACATATGGAAACTTAAGACTGCAGCCCAGGTAAATGCTATAAAGAGATTTTACTCTTCCTTAGGAAAGAGACATTTTCATTCCCTTCTTGAAATTTATTGTGCTAAGATTCCTTCTACCTTATCATATGCACTATAGTATACTGCTGTAAAAAAGTGGTCTATTTTAAATCTGAATGATGGGAAACTGTTACGCAAGATAACCACAACGAGGCAAGCTACACCACTCCAAGCATTACATCTACAGCTCATTAGCTCGTAGTCAGCGTCTATACAAGAGCTCTGGCAAAAAGAATTAGATGGTCCTACAACTTACGACATGCGGCAGAAAGCTCCTTGACAGCTCTCTCGAAGCATGAAACTTTTAAGGTCAGAGCAAGTCAATATATCTTAACGAAAATCTCGAGATTGCTTTAAAGGACTTTCAATGCTCCATTAATCTTTTACAGTCCTGGTCCTCTGTGCTTATGAAGTTCTTCCTGAAAAAAATCACACCAAGAATCAGTTTCAACCTCAACATTGCACATGATTGTTCCCAATTATCACATTATAGGCCCATTATTGCTAACTTAGAGTATAAAATCAATAACAAATATTTGGGACATCTACTGGACCACAGTGTCAGACACTGTATATTTATGCTTCACTTAGGGATCCTACTATTAACAGCCTACACTAAAAAGTGCAGTGACACAAGTGATAAGTCAGGATATTGTGAACTATGCAGAGGAGTTCAAGATATTGTGCATGTTTTATATATCTACCCCAATGGAGTCCTGGTTGAGGCTCGGCGATATTTTATAAAGCCTATATGTTTTAGATATAATTTACTTAAAACTAATGGTCTGATTGATTTAATTAGATCACCTTCAAATACATTTGTTTGTTACAATCTGTCAACACTAAAGAAAGGGAGTTAGAGGAACAATAGCTAAGGCTCGCCCTCCAAAAACTATAGTCAAACAAATGGTCTCTGTTACCAGATTCCTAAGAGCCTTGCTAGTTACTATGAACCACAATCAACACACAATGGGGTCGGTCGTGGAAAATTCATATTATGTAAAAAAAGGAGATTATTACCACCTAGAGGCAAAAATAAAGTTTATTGTCAACCTACTGGGCAGGTATTTTTAGATACATCACATAGTCCACTCCTCAAATACACATGCACCACACATAGTCTTCTGAAAAGTGCTCCTACGTAACTCGCAAGTCGTAGCACGCCCCAGCCCGTAGAGGACTGGGATGGCCCCAATGATGAAGCATGTCACCATGGGGCAACCCTGGTGAGTGAGGGGACACCTAAAAAAGGAGCAATTTCTCCTTTTTTTTACATAATATGAATTTTCCACGACCGACCCCATTGAGTGTTGATTGTGGTTCATAGTAACTAGCAAGGCTCTTAGGAATCTGGTAACAGAGACCATTTGTTTGTCTATTTGTTACAATCTGTATCATTTTTTTAAAACGTTTTTACCACTGTTTTAAAGAAGTCAAGTTTTAAGCACATTTTACATTGTTGATCTCCAAGGAGGTATAAATATTTATATATATATATATATATATACTGGGGATGAAAGATTTATGACTGGCAGTCCAGCCGGGAAGACTGCACCACCCCTCAAGCTAAGGTTAGGAGGCCACGAGGACATGGAACTACTCCTAGTAATCCTCAGTGGAAAAGCAGGACAGAAAAAATAAACAGAACATTTTCATCTCAGAGACCCACTGGGGAACGTTTAAATTAAACGAACATTTTGCTCCTGCACAGAAACCTACTATAGGTAAAGGAATTTTGAAAGTGCACTACTGTTCCCAGCATGCAACACTTAGTTGAACTCACCTGTGAGGACCACTGATGGCTACTTAAATGGACATGCAGAAGGGAGTACCTTTTCACCATTTCTGTGCAGTATCATGAAGCGTGTGACCAAGGAGCTGCTTGCTCTGAAACGCGTAAGGCATTGAGGACATGGGGTAAGCTACCCCTGGATAAATGGCAGGCATCCCTTAAAGCCACCAAGCCAACACTAGGAGCCAATATTGAAGAGGCAAATACCAACTTTAATGCTTGGATCCAAGAAACATTGGATTCTACCCTCCCTAAAGTCATCATACAGAAATGTAGTAGGAAAAACGCAGCTCCCTGGTACAGCCCTCAACTGAGAGTACTAAAACAAGCTTGCCGTAAGCTGGAAAGGATTTGGAGACTAAATCCCCTGCAAGATACAAAAGATACCTACAGACAGGCTATCAGGAGATATACAAATGAGATAAAAGAAACCCAGGCAAAATTCCATGAGGATAAGATAGGGGCTGCGGCAAACTCCCCTAAAGAGATCTTCCGAATAGCCAAATCACTGATTACCCCGTCACAAACTCTCCCTTCTAGTGAAGGAGCTCTTGAACGCTGCAACCAATAAGCAGTATTCTTTAAAGAAAAAATAGAAGCGATATATAATACATTCCCCTCTAATCAAGCTGACATAGAGGGCTACAATACTGCCGATTTAACTGATGTACCTGTGCTTGACCATTTAGATCCTCTGAATTTAGAGACACTCAATATAATTACCAGTAAAGTCGTCTCGGGTTCTCCGACGGACGTGGCACTGCCCAAACAGATAAAGGCAGTAATCAAGACTGTCCAAACCACCATAATGGAGATACTAAATCTCTCCATATCAACAGGGACAGTTCCCCTCCGGTGGAAATGTGCAATGATAAAAGCATTAATTAAAAAGCCTAGTTTGGATTCTTCTGTATTATCTAATTATCGTCCAATTTCCCTCCTGCCATGGCTCAGTAAATTATTGGAAAAGCACGTAAATAATATTCTCACCAACCACCTGGAATCCAACAGACTGTTGGACGACACCCAAACTGGCTTTCGCCCCAACCATGGAACAGAGACGGCACTACTGCTAGTGACCGAGGAGGCAAGGAGATTGGTGGACGAAGGAGGAAAGGCTGGGATCATTCTGTTGGACCTCAGTGCAGCGTTCGACACGGTCAACCATACCATCTTGATCAACCGTCTCAGAATGAACGGTGTGTCGGGCGCTGCCCTGAATTGGCTCACTTCCTTCCTTAGCAATCGCCAGTTCCAAGTCTTTGAGGGAGACGTGACCTCGTCCACCCACTCTCTGGAATGTGGGGTCCCACAAGGCTCGGCTCTAAGCCCAACGCTCTTCAACGTATATATGAAGCCGATGGCAGCCGTCATCCATCCATTCGGCATTAAGATCGTCAGCTATGCAGACGATACCCAGCTAGTGGTATCTCTGGGCCAAGATGGAAGATCGTCTGATAGGCTGGCACCCTGCCTTGAAGCAGTGGCCGGATGGATGAAGGACTCCTACCTCCGTCTTAACGGAGAAAAAAACTGAGATTATGTTACTAGGCAACTCCTCCCCCGCCCCACTTATTCCCTCATGGCCCGCATGCCTAGGTCCAGCTCCACCGCCTAAGCCGCATATAAAGAGTCGGCGTGTGTGGCTTGATGATAAACTTAACTTCAATCATCAAGCCACTGTTTTATCATCAACTTGTTACGGCTTGCTGAGGATGATACGTAAAATTCTTCCCCTCCTCCCATTTGAAGCACGCAGGATCATGATCCAGGCTCTGATTCTTTCTCAGCTGGATTACGGGAACTCCCTGTACCTGGGAGCTCCACTGTCCACAATGAACAAATTACAAGTGGTACAGAACAGCGCAGCAAGATTGCTCCTCCAGGTCCCTAGGAGACAATCGGCAAAGCCAGCCCTTCGTCGACTTCACTGGCTACCTATGGGTGCCAGAATTCAGTTCAAGGCACTGTGCATAGCCCATAAAGCTATATGGAAAACAGGCCCTAACATTCTTCATTCTATACTACCACTTTACCTACCATCTAGGTCCCTCCGTTCCAGTAATCAAGTTTTAGCAACCATCAGGAAGATCAACGAAGCAAGGTGGTGAGGACGCTTCTTCTCATACCCGATACAGAAAAGACGGCTGTAATGCCAGAAACCGGTCCCCGGAAGCTTGTTTCCTTCCCAGTATAAGAATTGGCTTGGTAGTTTGGTATGCCCTGTTCCCATGATGCACTGGGCCAGGGACAGACTAATTTGCATATAGCCAGGTTCTGAGCTGGGATGGTGCAGTGAGCTAAAAAACGGTGATGGATCAAGCCCTGATCTGTTGACTGGGTATGAGTGTTCTGTTTAATTCAGATACTCTGTCCATCACCACCCCCTTTTCTGAATCGTTTTGTCCACCATAAGCGTGGAATGGTATACTCAGATGTGAGTCCCTTGCTCATTGCACCATCAGGATTCAAGCAAGCCGGGCGGAAGACGGCTGTAATGCCAGAAACCGGTCCCCGGAAGCTTGTTTCCTTCCCAGTATAAGAATTGGCTTGGTAGTTTGGTCTGCCCTGTTCCCATGATGCACTGGGCCAGGGACAGACTAATTTGCATATAGCCAGGTTCTGAGCTGGGATGGTGCAGTGAGCTAAAAAACGGTGATGGATCAAGCCCTGATCTGTTGACTGGGTATGAGGGTTCTGTTTAATTCAGATACTCTGTCCATCACCACCCCCTTTTCTGAATCCTTCTCATACTCAGCGGCCAAGTTGTGGAATGCTCTTCCCCAGCCAGTAAGAGAGATCTGCAGTCTGACTGCTTTCCGCAAACATCTGAAGACTTGCCTATTCGATCGGTAGTCGTTACGAAATTGAAATGGCCACTCCTGATTCTAAGCACTACGAGGCCTCCGGGTAGTATAGGCGCTATACAAATATTCTTTCATTTCAAATGCATCTGAATGAAAATGCTAGTTTCCTTTTATTAAAAGAATCAGTGGCATTCATCTGCTTTTCGAGTGCGTCTTCAACTGGGCATGTTTTGTTGAAAGATATATAGAACTTTCAACTACACATCCCCAGTTGAAGATGCATTCAAAAAGCAGATAAATATATATATCTACTCCAATCCTGCTCCACACTCGTTCACGAAACAGGCACTGACACGCCGGGTGAGAATTAACTCAATTTATTTTACAGTTGGCTCCTATATATATATATATATATATTTTTTATTTATATTTATCTATACTACTATTCTAAAGAGAGAACAGAAACCTTTTGGCAAGGTAAACTCGGGAACCACAGCGCCAATCCACACACCCAATACATTGTTGTAATCCTCAGGGTGTGTAGATGGACATAAGGCTGCATAAAATAAAATAAAAACGTAAATTAAAAAATTAAACTTTAAAAACAAAGTAGTCCCCTAAAGGTAGCCCCGGCCGCAACGTAGCGCTGGCCACGATCAAGCGATGTCCGCAACGTGCGTGATGACGGCAGGTGGGGAGGAGCGGTGAAGAGCAGCGAGGAGTGGCGGTGAAGTCCGGAGCGCGGGGAAGAGCGGCGGCTCAGGTAAGACAAAGGCAAAGGCGAGGCGGGAGGCGGGAGGGGTCTGGGCAATGTCGGGGCGGGCGGGCCGGGGCCGGGCGGGAGTGCACTCAAGCCTGAAATGTTGCCCCCAGGCCCCTTCTGCCCCGAGCAACGCTGCCGCAATCCGAAAATGCTGCCCCCAGCCCCCTTCTGCCCCAGGCAACGCTGGGGCGGGCTGCTAGTATTATATATTATGTAATTTAGTCCTAGTACTATATATTTCAGCTTTCTTTTCCTCCAGTGGGTAAGGCTTAACATTTCATTTATGCCCACATAGGACTACAAGTTTGGGTGCAATTAATCGGGCGAGAGCTGTTGGTTCTGACAAGACGGGCGGCCAGTGGGTCTTTCTCCATTGAAAGGTATGCACTGTGGAACGTTTAGAGCAGTGTCATTTGTTCAATAAGATTAAAAGTTCAACAAAAATGAGCACCAACCCATCATAGGACTCAAAACTGAAAACCCTCTGTATGCCTTATTTGGGATGAATATAAATGACTATTTGCAAACTGCATGCTGCGCTCATACAATGAAATGTAAATCATTACCTGCTGGAGGGAAGGAAAGGCGTATTTTGTACTAGTAGGACCAGCATGCAGTGTATTGATAAGAAATGAATGGGTAAATTAACATTCAGAAGTGGTCACAGAAGAAAAGAAGGACTTTCTTTCAACTTGATCAAGGTTCAATGAGGACCGAAATGCGTAGGTTACTGCTGTCTGAGGTTAGTGCTGTCTGTAAAATCTAGAATTAAACACTTAACTTATGCTTAAAGAATTTTCTGGAGAAAAAGAAAAATACTTTGCTTCATAACAAGTTTATTTACTCGAACACCAATATACCCTACGCGTTTTGGCATATTCCATACCTTGCGCACGGGTGGGGCAGGTTTCTTCCTGTCATATATTTTACTTGCAAAAGATGACATTTTTTTTGTTTTTTTTTGAAGACGTTTATTATTGTTCAAAAGTGCAGTACATATAGCAAAGCCTACAACCCTGTGGGCCGGCTGCAAGAAGTCGATGTATCGCTGGGGCAGAGGGTTACAGGGGAAGGCATTGTGCAGTGTTTTGTTCGCTGTCTGGCGTGCCTTGTCACGGGTAATTTATGCATAACCTTCGCGTTCAGCACACAATCATCTCTATAATTGACGTCTCATTTTACATTTTTTCTATAATTCAACCTTTAACTCTTCAACAAAGAACAGGGCTGTTCACATCGGCAAGTCCCAGTGTGTCCGTGGTAACAGTGCTGCGCCATGTCCCTTCGGCACGTACAGCACCGATGTCCCTTCAATCTGCTAGGTATGCACTGGGAGCGCGTCAGTGGAGTGGGGGATCTATGGCGCGCTTGTGCAGATAGCTGTGAAGCTGATGAGGAACAGACTCGGTGAGCGGTAGTGTCCCACCAACTGTCGGCTCAGTGTGCGGCGTGTGTGGCAAACATATGAGTCACCCCTGTTGCATTTTCGGTGGGTGTCGCCCGCTCCCGGGTTCGTTGCCGAGTGTTCAGTCAGTGGCACCTGTCTGTCGCTGTGTGATGGTGGGTATACGTGCAGCTGGGGAGAACAGGAGTGCGAAACCGTAAACAAGGGAGTGTGTAGGGGCGACGGAAACAGGGGGGGGGAGTGTACTCGTGGGGGCTGTGTCGAGGCTGTGGTGCTGAGAGCAAGGGTTGGGTCAGTGTATGTTGGAGAGCCCTCGTGTGTGTGGCTGGTTGTGTCCGCAGCTTGTGTGTCGGGGGGTCAGTGTTGCTCACAGAGGGGGGAGAGGGGGGGGGAGCGCGGCGCGCAGCCCTGCCTATGGTGTCGTCGCTCCTGGGGCGCCTGCCCGTCTCAACTGTCTCCGCGTGAGCCCCCTGGCCTCGCCCTCCTCCTGTAGGGACCCCAGGATGTCATCCCAGATGTGTGCAATCGGGAACTGTCTCAAACCCGCTATCTCCTCTCCGCGCAGCGCCGTGCCCTCTGCTCTGGCCCAATTAGTAAAGGATGTATACCAGTGTGCGGGAGTTGGCGGTTCCCTTCTTTTCCAGTGCCGGGTGAGCAGGCGCTTGGCCGTGATGAGGCCTACGTCCCAGAACCGGGCTTGCGTTTTATTTTGTTTAGTCCTTTTGTATAACCCAAGAATGCATGCCTCCCATGTGTTAGGTAGTCCCGGGCCTGTGCTGTGTATCAGGAGTGATGTCACCTCCCCCCAGTATGTGGACAGAGTTGGGCAGCTCCAAAGCATATGCAGGATGTCCGCACCCAGCAAGTCGCATCTGGGACAGGCGGCGGTGTCAGTCGTAAAGTATTCATTTATTCTGTCTGGCGATAGATACGCCTGGTGCAGTATATACAGCTGAATGGTGCGGAAACAGGAGTTACGTGGGACGTTCACAGGGCTGGCCAGGACCAGTTTCCATTCTTTATCTGTCCAGTCCCTCCCTCGGTGGGCTGCCCATTTGTCCCTAATCGGTTGTGTGGGCCTCTGGGTGTGTATGAGGAGTGCCTGCGCCAGCCAGTGCGTGATATGTGAGCCTCTGCCCATAACATGCAGGTATTGGAGTAAGTGATGGAGCGGTGGCTCCTCTTGGATATCCCCCAAAGACTCCGTATATGTCCTCACCACCGACGCGTGGAGCAGGAATTGCCCTGCCGGCAGGCCTGTGCCCTCCGATAGCTCCGCAAAAGGAAGCAGGGCCCCGTCCGCGTATAGGTCGCCCATTGTCTCCACCCCGTCGGCAATCCAGGGTTCCATGTTGCGTGGTGTCACCATTCCATTCCTCCGGGGGGTACCCAGCAGGGGAAGGGCAGGGGCATAAATGTGTAGCCCGAGGTACTTGAACGTAGTCGGGTACCAGGTAAGTCGGGCGCCACCAAGGTGCACTTCGCATTCCTCCAGGTCCGGGCTGAAGGCGTATACTCCGGACTTGGTCCAATTGACCCTGAGGCCCGACACCTCCTCGAAGGTCCGGAATATGTCCGATAGTGTTGCGGGCACCGCGGTGAGGTCTCGCACATAGAGTAATAGGTCGTCCACGTATAGCGAGACCATGTGCACCCCGTCAGCCAGCGGGATCCCCCATTCCACCCCCTTGTCCCGCAGTAGAGCTGCCAGGGGTTCGATGGCCAGGGAGAAGAGAAGGGGTGACAGGGGACAGCCTTGTCTGGTGCCCCTGCGTACCCGCACCGTCTCTGACAGCAGCTTGCCCGTCCGTACACAGACGCTAGGTCTCTGGTAAAGCAGCCCGACCATGTCCACGAAGGCATCCCCTACGCCAAGTTTGTCCAACACCGCTCCTAAGAACGGCTACTCTACCGAGTCGAAGGCTTGAAAAAGATGACATGACATAGAAAGCTGACATTTCATGTATCTACAGTGAGCCGGAAATGCGTTGGCCATTTTTACATATGTTCTTACTCAATACACACAACTGAAATGAAAGCAAGTGACTACAGAAACAAGTCCCTCCTGCTTATGAACTATATCATATAAACAATACAGCACATTTAAACTTCTGTCGAACAAGTGTATATTCACATTACATTCACATTGCCAGTATGTGAATATCAAAGTTTGACAAATGAAAAAACACAGATGAGAAGTAACAGCTTGTGAATAAGGAACAAGTTGCAATATCAAAACATGCCAATTATATATGATGTCCAGACGAATACAATAGTGACGGGATTAGCAGAACAGAAAAGTTTTCCAATCTACCCCTAGTAGACATCATTCCATGGGTGTCAAAGAATTCTTACCTGTCTGTGTAATTTTTCAAGTAACTATGGAACCTCTGTTATTTTCTTATTATATGCAATGTCTTCAATAATCGAAAAGCCTTCATTTCCTCAATGAACCATATCCCACTTGCCAAAGTGGGTGTTTACTGAATGTCATGTAACTTGATCATTAAATGGGAACTCTACTCTTGTGAACTGCAGAAAAGAAAAATATTTCTAGACGTACAACGTAGGGGTTATCTAAGAAGAAGGACTGCGAGGATGAGGAAGGAGAGCAGCCATGGCAAGGAGGAAGCAGCCATGTCAGGTAAGTCCCTTTTTTAAACATTATTATTACTTTGGGAGGGGGGAGGGAGCGGAGTTCCACGGAGTTGTGTTCCAACTCCTCGGAAATCCGCGTAGTGGCACTATGCCAGTTCCGCCCAGGCTTAGTTTAGACAGGAGCCAGGTAAATAGTGAAGTTCCTCTGTTATATGCACTGCTACTGGAAAAGTTGTGAATACTGTATCCTATTAAGCCAGCCACCAGGTGAATAATGACTTTTTGTTTCCAGTAACCAAACAGTACATTATTTCTGATATTTGATCAGCAGCCGCGAAAGTATTGACATTTCTGTGCTGTTTGCTAGGCTAAATCAAACACTGTGTCTACCAAGTCCTATGATGAAGCATGCCACAAAATTGCGGGTGAGGGAAGTTTTTCAAACAAACAATGTTTGCCACCTCAACCTGTAGCGTGATCTTTTTCATACTCCTACTTTTTTGCGGTGTTTGCTGTTTGCTAGGCTATCAGTTAAATATTATACAATGTCAGATGTTTAACCAGCAGCCAGGCAAATAATTAGGTTTATATGCTATTTGCATGGCTGCTGGCCAAATTATACAGAACATCTGCTGTTTGCCAGCACCCAGTAACGAGTGAAGTTTCTTTGCTGTTTGCAACAGTGAAACTAAAAGTGCTGCTCTGAAGATTTCCACCATTCCATTGGTCAAAACCGGATTACTTTCTTCTAATTTCACTTGTATTGCCTTGCCCATCTCCTGCTCTTTACATAAGTGCTGTTATCTGGCTAGACAGTCACCTGTGACCCTGCTGATTAAGGGAAATTGAACAGGGCAAGCTAGTGGAGAAGTACAGTGACATAAAGAGAAGACTATATTGAGAGACGTGAAGTAGAACAAGAAGGTGGTAGGTAAATAAATTATATCTAAATACACATGAAATAAAATGAGAAGTAAAGTATATGGAGAAAGGTGATATAGCTAGAAGTAAAGATAAAATGAAGAAGAAAAAGAAAAGGTAGAGGAATAGGTATGGTGAGCTAGAGAGGTAGTAAAAGTTAGTGATAGGGAGAAGGAAATGTAGAGAGAAAGAGAGGAGTACACTACTCTAGAGGGGCCAAGCAGAGAAAGAGTTATTGTAGAAAAAGCAGTGAATTAGTGAGAGTTAAAGGCAGCTATAAAGATATACAAATATTAAGACATGAGTAAAAATAGATGCAATACAGAGAGATAGCAAAATAAAAAGAGGGAGCCTAACACTGCCAGTAGCACGAGAAAACCATGAGAAACCCACCAGCAGAACTGTGTCTGTGCCTGCCAGGGGGACTGACGGACTATCGCAGGAGCAGAGTCCCCCCCCCGCTGCCGCTTTCTTCTATCATAGCGGCCGCAGAGCGGGGGGACCACAACCCCAGGAGTCTGAGCGGGGCACACTTGCTGACGCGGTTACACGCGCCCGGAGGAGGATAAATTAATAACACTCCCTCCGCGAAGCGGGAGGCCGGGCGAAGCCCGGGCAAAGGGCGGGCCCTCCGTGGCCCTCATAGGCCGGAAGAGCCTGGGCTGGTCCATACACCCTGCATCTTGTATTGGATACAAGGACACCTGAACTGTAAGCATAGGTATTATATATGCAGTATTCTTGTAAACTCTAAAGTGGTGTGTCTACCCGACTATCACCTGTTATTGCCTGCTATTTAAAAAGTCGCTGAACTGAGGGTGATAAGACTGTGTAATTGTTCCTGTCAATATATTTATTTCTCTGAAGGGGTGTTGATATGGATTGTCGTGAGACTAGAAGTATGACCGCAGGGGGTGTAAAAAAGTTGACAGGTACTCTGGACGACTTTATAGTTCGCACTAACTCATTAATTGATGAGGGGATAGTCTTAATGGAGAGAAGGGTGTCCCAAGATTTGGCCTTAGCCAAAAGGTCTTCATTAGGCCTTATTGCTCAGGCACAAACCCCCGACACTTTAACATGTATTAACACTTTAGCCCAGATTAATGTCAATGCACAAAATGAAAAAAGCCCACAGCTGGGTCCTGGTGTTCCCCCACATCCTAACTCCTCGATTGAAGATCGACTGGGAAATAATGCTAAAGCCATAAAGGCGAACACCCAATCTGTGACCCCTGATATCGATTCGAGAGGTCAGATCGAGGGGGCGATTCCCAAACGTAAGCCTATCAAGACGATTTCCCATAAAGTTAGGAAGGCAGATACCAACCCTAACCAGACGAGAATTAGGGAAGAGTCCATGGATGCTAGTGGGGATTTGGCTGTAAGAATAGAAGACATAGGGGATGACCAGCCGGTAATTGTTGGCTTATCATTGGCCCTTCCTGATGACACACTTCTAGATAATAGCTTGGATGATATCCTGGAAGTGAGTGTGGATGATGATAAACTGGGCGATTCTCATCAGGAAGGAGGAGAGGCGAGCCTGACAAGTAGTAACATCCTAGAAATTTTAAAAACGCTTCTCGCACCCTTAGAGGCAAGGCTACACTCCCTAGAAATCGTGCTTAAAGACATCCATAAGGATATACGTGCCCCTAGTTTTCCTCAGAACAATAAGGCCTCACATGCAACGACCAAAGCACGTAAGCAACCACCGGCCATTAAAAATGCAGGCTTGGGTAAAAACACCGTGCCAAAAAATTCCTCGATAAACCCCCCAAATACTTCACATCTAGGAGGAGTTAATGTTAGTACACCTGAACTCAATAAAATACCAATTCCAGCTCAACCCAAAGACACCAACCAAGTTAAATTTAAAGACTCAGTTCCCTTGACCCCAAAGCCAGATTTAGCCCCACTAGAAAAGGCAGAGTCACAGCGAAATATTCATCTCCCTCCAGATGCCTGCCCATACGTAGTGGTCCTGACTGGGGTAACGGAACTAACACCTCCCTATGTGGAATACTTTCAAGCGTTAAAAAATAAGGTGTGCCACTGGCTATCTAACAATCACCCCTACCTGCAAATATCTCCAGTAACATCTTAATGGTAAAGAGAACCCCTTGGGTGGGTGGAAATAGAAAAAGAACACAAGGGGATTGCATAGTAGTAACCTTTGAAAATCCGCAGGTTGTGGAACACATTTGTAGAGGGACCTCTCGCTTCCACGCTAGTACACTTACCGCCAGGCCACTGTCTTATTTTTATTCGCCCATGGAGCAAGTGGATAAAAGATGGAGCTGGCTAAGGGAGTCAAATGAACATAAGGGAAGGAGGAGGTATGACCCCCCATGGGACTTGCATTCCTACGGACGGGGTGGTGGTGGTGAGGAAGGTTGGAATCTGGTTCACAGAAGAGGTGGCAGATCTACCTATGGTCAAACCCCTCGGGTTAATAGCTGGGTTGGCGTAGGGACACCAAATGGCCACGCTAATATCTACGCCCAGAATGCCTTCAGTCATGAAAATTATTTTAACATCCCAAAAGTAAATCAATATGACTGTCTGTCTGACCTAGGCTGGGTGGATTGACAAACGAAGGGCTTACTGTCTAGTTTGACGGAAAATACCCACTCCACCCTACCCCAACATGTAAAATTTGTTCAGAATAAGCAGGTGACAAATATAGACACTGGACCGTCAGTTTCAGTTACCAACTGGTGTACAGATGGCGGGAACTTAATACCAGCAAAAAGGGATAAAGTAAGAGGGAAAGGAGAGTTAATTGTGGCCACATGGAATATTGCAGGTCTTAGGAATGAAGTTGACCATCCCATATGGAGGGACTTTATAAGCACCATGGATATTATTGGGGTACAGGAAACCTGGGACACACAAAACACACTCACAATAGATGGTTTTACAACTTTTTTCCTCCCAGCTGTTACCTCCACCCGGGGACGAGCACGGGGGGGTCTGGTTACTCTGGTAGCTGATAAAATTTCAGGTATATATAAAGAAATAGACACTGGTTGTCCCTATTGTCTGGCAGTCCAAATAACCCATAAGGGTCATCATAATGTCCTGGTTGTGAATTTTTATAATTCTTTTGAGAGGGCCTATCCAACCAGTAATTTGATAATGTTAAACTCTTTTCTCACAAAATATAAAGAGTTGTCGGAGTCTCAATTCACCATTATGTTAATGGGGGACTTCAATATTCATGGTTGTCCAGATAAATGTCCACCAGATGTTTTATTTGCCCCCCCTGAACAAGGGGATATTCACTTTGAGCACTCGGACCAGGGCATTTTACTAGAAGCCATGTTGGCTGAAAACGGGTTAATGTTACCCACCGGGGGAGGCATGGATATTCCCACATTTAAGGGACCTGGTGGTGGGTCAACAATTGATTTTATCTTTTTAAGTAGTACTTGTGGCAGCCATATTATCAGTTATTCCGCTGTGTGGTCTCATTTTAGTGATCACAACCCTGATCTGTTAAGTGTGAGAGATGTAATTGTCATAACCGAGAGTAGGCTGAATATGGTTGAGAAATGTGACATCCGGTTAACTGACCAAGCCCGCAGAATTAAATGGTGCAAGATAGTACCAGATGAGTTTTTCTCAAATCTCTGTAGTAGTAGCCGGGAGGAATTGGACCTTTGTATGGATGTAGGTGCAGGGGATAAAGAAGTTGTGGAGGCGTATCAAAAGATTTGCCTCCAAATTGTTTCTAATCTGACACGCAACAGCAAAGGCAAAGCCCCTGGGAATGTAGGCTGGTTTGATAAAAATTGTTCAGTGGCCAACCAAAAACTTAAGGCGGCCCTTAAATGCAAACCAGTGGACAGATTGCTTGTGGCTACTCTCAGAAAAGATTACAAGGTAGTTGTTTAAAGGAGGCGACGGGAGATTAGAGAAGACGCCTGGGCAGAATTAAGGTCAATTGACGTGCTGAAAAATAGTGCCAAGTTTTGGGCCGTGGTTAATCAACCTTACTTTGCTGACTCTCGTAATAACGAATTGGACTGTGGGATACAAGAAGATAAATCGTTTTTGCACTTTAAGTCAGTCTACGAACAAGAGAACTTGGGGGCTGAGGCTTCGACCACTTTTATCAGTCTCCCTTACACTCTAGTAGTAAACGAAGGTGAGGTGGCCGAAGCAATTTGTAAAATGACCAGCAACAAGGCTCCCGGGCCGGATGGTGTTCCTTCTGACCTTTTTAAATCTAACATAGTATTTTGGTCCAAAATGTTAGCAAATGTTTTCAATAGAATCTCTAAAACAGGCATTCCAGAGACTTGGTCCCAGTCGGTGATTGTGCCCATTTATAAAAAAGGTGATAGGGGTGATCCGGGTAATTACCGCCCAATCTCACTCATTGATTCAGCTGTAAAGGTCCTAGGTAGATTGGTCTTATCCAAACTAACTGATTGGCTGGAGGAAACTAATACCCTCTCTGCCTTACAATACAGCTTCAGAAAGGGGCGAAGCAAAATAGACCAAATCCTAAATTTGCAACTGCTCATCGGGAAGTACACAATAGCGAAGCCAGGAACATTGTATATCTCATTCATGGACCTGTCCTCGGCTTTTGATCGAGTAAACAGGTCCAAGTTATGGGGCCTGCTTCTAAAGATAGGAATAGATGCTAACATTGTGTACTTCTTGGCAGACCTCCATAGGGACCTCACAGCCACGGTGAGATACGACCGAAAAGGGAATTGCACGGGCAAGATTAGCATCACCAATGGTGTACGGCAAGGTTGTATCTTAGCCCCCTTGCTATTTACACTATACATCAATGATCTGGGCGGTGTTTTAGGAGCCGCATGCAAGGCTATACCACGGGCAGGGAAGTTTCTAATACCGGCAATATTATAGGCGGATCATGCCGCCCTTTTAGTTCGGACCGCAGTGGGACTCCAATGTCTTTTAAATTAATTTTATGTGCTCATGTCTTCTTTTGATTTAAGTGTCAACTATGGTAAATCTCATGTCATGGTGGTGGGCCCGAAAGGTAGGGTTTTGAAAAATGTAAAGACATTGCAATGTAACGGGCATAAATTGACAAGAGTCCCCTGGTTTCCTTACCTGGGGGTTGTATTCGATGATAGTTCCACCTGGCACCCCCAATTGTTGGAAAAAAAAATGCCTTTGTCCGTTCCATTCTGGCAGTTTTGGGTTTTTCCGACAAACTGGGGGTAAAACCCTTGCAGGCAGTATTGAAGGTATATGCTGAAAAATGTATTGCCATTACTATGTATGGTGCAGACTTGTGGGGCTTCAGACCAGTTAAGATGCTTCAGGTAGCGGAGGACAATTTTCTGAAATCGATTCTATCCTTGCCACGATCTACGGCCGGTTTCATAGCGCACCAAGAATGCGGCGTAGAATATTTGGAAGATCGAATCGCTGTGGCCCCCCTACTAAAATGGATTTCAGTTTGGCTGAACCCAGAACTGGAGGTGAACCACGAAGTTTTAAAGGATTGTCTTACACTAGATCACTGGGACTTTATCCCCTGGCTGAAATATGTCCAACAACTATCCATAACATTAGGTCGGCCAGAATTGTTCACTGAGCCGGCCAAACTTGTGAAAGGTGACCTGAAATGGGTTAAAAGCACCTTTATGTTGAACAGAGGGGTGGATAGAGAAGGCTTGGAGCTGGTTAAACCAACCATGAGAACTCACCAGCTGATTGTATCCTCAGGGTGTGAACTGGAATTATATCTAAAGGTTGTTAACATTCCCAATCACAGATATCTTTTAACAAAGTTCCGGTTAAATAAAATTCATTTCCTGATCTCCGGTCGCCCCTGTTGGACTAAGCCCTCAGATTTGGATCTGTGTAAATGTGATGGGTTTTCCCTCATGGATACTGTTCATTTTCTGTTTTTCTGTGGCCACTTCATAGATATAAGGAAAAAGTTTATCATACCCGTATTAAAGGGGAAAGGGTTTAGACAAGTGAAGCCCGCTTTACTGTACCTTCAATTACTGTCTAATATATGGGAAATTTGCAACGTGGCCGCATTTTTTACCATAGCTATGAGACTTAGCAAAAAGATTAATTGGTCTTAGATGAAATATTGTATATGGCAAGTTTTTAGATTATGCCTAAAATGTTTTTATCCTTTTTTCTTAAATATCCTGGCATATTGCATACACTCTTAAAATGACACCATGTGTCCGCATTTTATATATTTTCTATTGGGTACTCTTTTTTTTAACTGTATTGAATGTCATTGTGTCTTCTGGTGTTTTTGGACCTCTATGTTTACATTTGTATACTTTTGTGGTTTTTGATATGAACCGAATAAAGTATTTTTGACTGACAAAAAGAGGTGTAGAAAAATGGGTCACGCAAATAAACAGTGGGGTAGAGAGAAATGTGGAAAGAGAAAGGCGAGTAGAGCAAAAACAGGGAGTTGGTAGACTTACATGAAATAGAGAAAGAGGGGTGAGGTTGATGTTGACATTGATGTGCAAGTCTGATTTGTGTTAATGTGCGTCAAGGGGCACCATATCGATAGTACATGGGGTAAGTGTAAAAGTTAATTTAAGCAAAGTGTTTTGTCCTGGAAGGCTACCCTTCCAGAACCCTACCAATGCTAAACTTATGCATGCACCTTTGCGCTACAGTGCTTAGATGTGTGCATGGATCAAGGCAGTCAAATTGTGTGCCAGCCCATTGCAAAGAGCGCAGGAGCACCATATCTCTGAAGATAAGACGCTGTCCTGCCATCTAACTTTCATGCAATACAGCTCAGCAACCTTGGTTGCTGCACTGCATGAAATAGTAGTAAATGTGCCCCCATGCTTCTGTTAAGCATGCTCAGCTGTCAAAAGAAGCTGGCTTTAATGTGCACTGTTATTATTCCATTCAGTTTACCAGGGACCCTTTGGAGTCCCTGCGCAATTGCCAACTTTGCCTATGCTTAAAACGCTTCTCGCTTACCTCCACACAAGCATAGTGCTGCGCTACTTTACCCTCATTTGCTAACTATTGAATTATCATGTGCATTGGGGAGAGCACCTTTTTTGTTTATGGGGCGCCTGACTCTGGTCTGCCTCAACTACACCAGTTCTCCAATACTCAAGTGCATCAACAATAGAATGTTAGGTGAGTGGAAAGAAGAGGAGCGACAGCAGTATGACGTGTATCATTTCAAGTAATCAGCAAAGTGCAACCCAAACAGGAACGCAAAGCGGAAAAAGCATCAATATGGGAGAAAAGCAATATCGCTATAAATACGAGTAATGCACATATTTTTACTTTGATTTCACCTTAAGTACCTCAAGATAGTAAGTAGGTCTGCCTGGAGAACCGAAAACATGAAGCTCTAGGGTTTCATCATGGACCATTAAGACTTTTATGTGAAGTCCAGCTTTATATCCAATACTGCAGTAAATATGGAATGATCAAGTAAATTCACATAACTCAACAACATTTACTCATAGATGGACCAAAATCAGGGATACAAATGTGATCTTAAGCGGATATTTTAAGCCAGCTTGGCTACTCATTGAACAAACTGCTTCTATTTTATTTATTTTATATAGTGCCTGAATTGACCCCCAAAGGGGTATCTCTGCACGTTAGATGGGCAGCATGGATATAGTGCACCTACAGCTAGATCAAAAACAGAAAAGGGTAGTCTTGAGCAGCTTCCTGAATTGCGAATGATCAGGGCATTGTTTCAAGAGTATAGGGAGCTCGTTCCAGTAACGGGGGCCAAGGTGAGAAAGGGCACTTCCTCCTAATCTAGCATCCCTAACTTGAGGAACCATAAGAAGATGTTTAGAGCCCGAACGAAGGGATCTGGAAGGTAGGTACTGTGTAAATTTCTCCGAGAGGTAGGTGGGGCCTAGATTTAAACAACGCCTTATGGATGGTGCAGCAAACTTTGAATCTTACCCGTTGGCGAACAGGAAGCCAATGAAGTTGCAAAAGAAGAGGGCGGGAGGGAGTCCTCGGAGGAGCATTAAGGACCAGTCGCGCCACCCTATTCTGGACTACCTGCAGTCTGCTGAGCGAGGCCTCATTTGCGGAGATCAGCAGACCGTTGCAGTAGTCCAGATGGCTTAATACAAGTGCCTGAGTCTGAGTTTTTCGAGTGGAGTTGGGAAGCAGAGGGAAGACTCGACGGAGCGGGCCCATTGTATGGAAACAGGAGCCAGCTGTCTGAGCAGTATGCTCCTTCAGAGTAAGGGCTTGGTCCAATCAGATGCCAAAGTTCTTAACAATAGATTCGGGGGCAAGATGGGCACCCAAATTGACCGGCCACCATTCAGGCGTCCATAGAGAAGGGGCCTCTACGAAGAGCAGATACTCCATTATCCCCACATTACACTGGAGGAATTTACTCTTCATTTAGTGTGTGATGGCTCTCATACCAGAAAAGAAGGCCACGTCGGCATAGGATATGGGGGTGAACCCATACGCCCTCAGGAGATTGGGCAAGGGAGCAACATAGATGTTAAACAATGTGGGGCTCAGGCAAGGTACTCCCTTGGACATAATCAAAATGCGGTAACCAGATTAACAAATACAGGCGCACAGCAATTCAGGGGAAAGTAACAGACGGATAGTTCATCCATGGTGCTCCAGGAAGAACAGGAGGGGGTTACCACAACCCCAAATAAATCCCCACACCGGTGGAGAAACAATTGAAACTGAAAAGTCCTTCAGAGCACTCCACAATCAGTAATACATTATCAATGAAAAAAGTCTTTCTTCAATCGAAGGTTCAGTAGGCACAGTTTCCAGAATAGATTTACTAATTCCAAAATTCCAATCCAAAGAAGATCAGTTCCAATTCAAAAGAAATAAGCGTAGCCAGTTCCAATTCAAAAAGAATTAAGCGCAGCCAACACGTGTTTCATCTTGCCTGTATATGGCAATTGACTTCTTCAGGGCTGCAACCCAAATAACAGTAAATAAGAAAATAGCAACGTTCCAAACTATTTACACAACATCATAAGTACTGTTCCAAACTAACAAGTAATTGATTGGAGATCAAAAGTAAGTATACACCCACAAGCCAACCAGTGTTGTTAGAATAGTGGGAAAGGGCCAAGTCCACCAACAAGATATCACCTAAATAGTGTGTCATAAAGTGAATTCCATTACTATACATCTCTAATTCCAGAGGCCACTACCAACCTTGTTTAAATCGTGGTAATACAATGTTTCCTCACACCCTCAAAAATATTACACATCAAACACACCTTGCAGAGTATTCTCCAAGAGGTACTGTGAAGTCTAGATATTGAATGTGAGCTTAAACGGTTCCACTCCCTTGTCAGTTTGTGTGAATATGTTACCTGGTATGTAGTTTCACATGCCAGATGGAACTCTAGTGACTTAATACTGTAGCTGCGAGGTTGTAACATTGCATTGGTTTCTTAAGTACACTGGTGTGGTATGTGATGGGCCATACTGGGTGATTGTGTTGGAGATAAACCCCAAGTGGTTCACTCCCATTAATTAACTCCCCGAGGGCCACTCCTGGCCCCCGGATGAGGTGCTGGTACATTCAGAAGACAGCAGGACCGCTGACCTGCTACATCCCTACCCAACTTGGTCTTGAAAAGAGTTCATGATGTTTAACATATAAAGTCCTTGATTCGCTCACACGATGGCGATTTGGCCTGAGACTATAACAATGGGACTGGGACTGGAGAAGCGGCTCACGACATAGGGTGTAATCAACCTGGTGTGTCCGCTGGGCTTTGGCCCTCGGCCCCTCTTGACGGAGTCGCCATCCTCCTGTCTGGCCAGCTACCAGCGTCTTCCTCCGTCGTCAGGCCGGGATCTGAGGGGGATGGTATAACATTCTTAAACCACAATATATTCCTTGATATTTCTTCTTGTCCCTTCTTTGCCGTCACCATGGTGCCATTGTTCGCGGTGACTGGCAAGGTCCCTGGTTCATAGGGTGTCTTGAACTTCCACCTGGAGCGCCGGTCTCTTTGGATGACGACATCTCTGGGCCTCAGTGATCTTGGCCTGGCCCAGGGTCGTACACTTGTTTGTACTTTGCGCCGCACACCGTGTGTTTTGGTCTTTTGGATGTCATAAGGTGGTTGATGCCCACCTGGGGTAGGTTGGGATCAGGTCCCTTCATGGCCCGTTGAACATCAGGGCCCACTGGCTTTGTTGGGTTGTGCAGTGGGGGTGCTCCTATAATCTCGGAGCAACAGGTAGAGGCATTATTCAGGGTAGGCCCGTTCAACCATGGCAATGCATAGTGTCTTGTTTAACGTGTGCATGAACCTTTCAACGTCCCCGTTGGCCTGTGGCCACTGTGGGGTGAACCGGTAGTGGCAGATCCCTCGCTGTTTGAGAAACTATGCAAATTCAGATCCGTGGAATGGGGGCCCGCAATTGCTCCGGATTCCTGTGGAGAGGCCGAAGGTCACAAACACCTTCTCTAGAACTGGTGTCATGAGGACGAGTGTGTGAGAGGCGATCACTTCCACTACTGGATATTTGAAGTTTGCATCCACGAGGACGAGTGGTCTTTCTACTGTGAAATCTCCCGAAATCCATGCTTAGTTTGGACCAGGGATTTTTTGTTGATCACGGGGGCCGGTCATTCCAGCTTGCTCAACATCTGGCATGTAGGGCACCTTTGCACTAGGTCTTCCACCATTCCTTCCAGCTCTGGGAACCATACCTTCTCTCTCATCCTCAACTTCATTTTAGTGGTGCCTTGATGTCCACTGTGTTCCAGTTGTGTAACCTGCTGTCTCAGTGCCTTTGGATCACAATGTGAGAGCCTCATAGTAGGATTTCATCTTGGGTAGCACTGAGCTCGTCCAGCACCCTCCACATTTTTGTCAGCGCTTCCTTGTCTTCCTAAGCCCAGTTGTTAGCATCCCAGAGGAAGTCTCTCCAAGTCCCATTTTAAATGGCCTTGAGCACTCGCGTGAGGACTGGGTCCGATTCGGCTCAGCTAACCTTTTGTATGCCTTCGAGGGTCATTGCTTCGGGGCACACTGCATTTAAAATCATCTGGATATACTCCTCTGCCTCGTGGTTGTGCTTGTGTCCCTCCGGTGGCGTGGGGTGGTGAGATAAGAAGTCCACCGGGTTCTTTGATCCAGGCCCGTAGACCACCTCCATTTGATACTGTTACAGCTGGATGGGCCACCTCTCGATCCTCGGTGGTGGGTGAGGGGCTGAGCCTTTGAAGAGAGGGACCAAAGGATGACGATCAGTCACAACTTTGAATAGTTGGCCGCTAAGGTAGAGGCGGAAATGCTTGCATGCCCATTTGATGGCCAAAGCTTCCTGCTTGATTTGGGCGTATATCACTTCTGTTGGTGTCAGTGCCTTGCTTGCAAACACTAGGGCAGCCAATCCCCCGGGTTCCTGCTCTTGGGTCGCTTCAAACCCTATGGGGCTGGTGTCTACTAGCACTTCAGTGTGCTTCTCAGAAGTGAAATATACTAGCATGGTTTCGTCGAGGAGGACATCTTCAATTTTCTGAAACAATTTTTCATCTCAGTTGCTCCAGTTCCACTTAGCATCTGTCTTTGTGGGGGCTCTGAGTGGTTTTGCGAGGTTAGGGATGAACCTCCCGCAATATGTGGCCATGCCAAGGAAACTCCTCACTTTAAAGGGGGTGCTAGGAGTGGGAGCCTGTTTTATTGCTTGTGACTTACTAGAATCCACCTGAATGCCTTGTTGATTGACGACGTACCCGAAGAATTTGAGGGATGGTTGGAAGAACGAACACTTGTCACCGTGTACTGTTACTCTGTGTTCACTGAGGCATTGCAGTGTGTCCTTCAGGTGTCTGTGGTGTTCTGCTGCGGTTTAGGAGTGAATGAGTGTGTCGTCACTGACATTTAGAACGCCGGGGAGGCTAGATAGCACCTCACATATGGTGTTTTGGAAGACTTCTGCGTCTGACAAGATTACAAAGTTCAGTCGCTTGTACCTGCGTAGCCCCAGGTGGGTGCTGAATGTGGTAATGTACTGTCAAAAAGTAGGATCTGCTTTCATGGTCACCCCCACTTTTCGCTGATGTCATTACGTTTTCCTGACTAGTCTGACTGGGATCCTGCTATTAAGGGCTCCAGTCTCTGTGCTTCTTCCCTAAATTGGCCCTAGTGAGTACCTACGTTCCCTCCAGATTGGCTACTGGTGTACTCTTGTAAGTCCCTAGTACACAGCACTGAGGTACCCAGGGCATAGGTACACTGTAGGTCTCCCATGGGCTGAAGCATGTATTATGCTACCGATGAGAGACCACTCAAATTGTGATTCCAGGCCTGCCATTGCAGCCTGTGTCAGCTGGTGCTAGCACCACTTACGACAGATATAGGTTTCCCTATATCTGAGGTCACTACACTTAAAACCTATAATTCACCCCTAAGGCAGGCCTTTCAATCCTGAAGGCAGGGTGCTGGGTCCTAAGTGTGAGAGTGCTCCTGCATGCGCAGCGCACCCCTACAACCTTCAGAGTCCATTCTCCAAGAATGTAGGTGCATCAGCCATTATAACATATAGAATGGCCATGCGTCAATACGTGATGACCATCTCTAAACTGCCTGTAATGAAGCCCGTCATTTTTGGTATCAAACATGTTGGAATCAGACCCTTAATAGCCCTGGGCAAAGCACTACGCTATGCTCGCATAGTTTGTGAAGTTTGCGCTACTTCGCACTACGCGAACTGCACGTGGCACAGTGCAAACATGCATAGCGTAGCATAGTGCAGCGGTCATTTTTTGCTTGCTCGCGGTCCTCAACGTCGAGTTGGCGACCGCAAGCAAGCAAAATGTCATCCCGGCGAGACTTTTTCCTCGTTTGGATCAGGAAAATCAAGTAGCCGATCGCGAGCATGGAAAATAAACCTCCCGGCGAGAATCTCAACGTGGGGAGGTCAGGTTTCTCATTGTGAGTGGTTGCGTAAGCTTGCGACCGCTCGCGATGAGAAACTACCAGTCCGCGTTGAAAAAGCTGCCACTCGAGTAAAAATATACTCGAGCGGCAGAAAACTACAGCTAGCACTGTGCAAGATGCCGTTTTCAATGATTGCACAGTGCCAGATGCTTGTCTGCACTGTGCAATCATTGAAAACTGCATCTTGCACAGTGCGAACAGGGTACTACGCAGTTCGCGTAGTGCTACGTGTAGTACTTTGCAAACTATGCCCAGCCCTAACCCTTACACCATAAACAGTGTATGATTCAATGCAATGTAAAGCTCCTCCAGGAGGCCCTCAGTGCTCCCAGTACCAATCTTCCAGAACCAGACAACAAGCTAGGGCTGCTGCCGACCAGAGACACATTTCTCCCCTCCTGCTGCTGAACCAAGCTCAAGCAGGATAATACAGATCAAAAGATATCCAGACACAGAGTGGTGGTGTGACCAGCTCCCAGACAGGGTTTAGTGTATTGGAACAGGGTGGGGGTGCTTGCCAGCTCCACTGAGACAGATTGAAGGGCACATTTGGTGCCCTCCTTGCATATTCAAGTTCAGGGAGCCGTTGGCTCGCACTCTGGTGTGAAACTGGACAAAGGACACTCCCCACTGTCCAGACCCTCCCCTGGGAGGGCCTTCCTGAATCGTCCCAACCCTTTCCTAAAAGTACTGAAGGGCTTACCTGTGGGTGGGTCACTAGATTCGTGGTGATACAATATTCTGATCAAATACCACTTCAACTTCGATCATCTGGACACCTTGGACTTCCTGCTGTTCTTGGTCTTGTCGTCCTGCTGGTCTTCTGCAATATCTCTGCCCGTGCTCCATACAGGTTCAATACCAGGCCTGTGGACATCCAAGACACCTGAAGGAATCTTGGAGTGAAGGAATCACTCCCCTGCATCTGCAGGCACCACACACAGCTGACTGGTCTGCTGATCTTAGGCTCGCACGGACTCCAAAAAGCTCAGCAACACAGGTGGTGGTTCTGCAACTTCCCATTGCCTGCACTGTTTTCATACCGGGTTTGAGGCCAGTATTCCTTGTCGGAAGTGCTGGAACAGCACCTCTGTGCACTGCATCGACTTGCCATTGCCAATGCGTTTGGCTGTTTCCTCCAGAGATCTTTGGGCTCCAAGGAGCTCCTATCTCAAGCAACTCCTGCAGCCAAGATCTTTGTCCTCCCCACTTTCTCTGCACTGTGGGCCTTCTTCATTGGTGAGCTGCTCATGGTCCTCTTGCGATTCATGTGCCTTGACGGCCTTCTTTGTCATCAGTGGGCTACCTGCTTTCTTGGGGCCTGCTTCAGTGTACCTGCTCGTGGTGAGTCCTTTGGACCTTGCTGGTCCCGACATTGCACCTTTTTCATCGACTATGTTGGTTTTTGCTGCCAAAGCTTGTTGGTGTCCCTGCCAGACACTGCCCCCCCGGCTCTCGCCATCCGACGTGGGTCAGCTTGTGAATGGCTCCTGGTCTTCCCCAGTGTTGTCTGGTCTACACAGCTGCAACTTCAAGGGCAGCGTCAACCTCTTCTGCATCTCCGACAACAGTAGCCAATCGTCTTACATGCCATCTGGTCACTCCTGAGTGGCATAGACTCTGTCCCCTCTGCTTGCAGATACCTCTCAACTTTAATCCACCTTTGGGTTTTCACAGGACTCCCTTGTTTCTTTTCCAGCAGCACCGCTCCTGAAGTTCTCTATTGTGGTCCACAGCAGTTTCAGACGTCACTTGACACCTATGCACCCGGCTTTCCTGGTGTAGGTATCCTGGACCCTGGGGTATCCATGGGTGGGGTGACTCTCCAGACTTCCATCTTCCACGGGGTATCTTCAGGGTCCGTTGGGAAGAGCCTATTTTGTTTATAAGTGCAACCGCAACTTACCCATTGACTAACATTCAGCACGAGGTAGTGTTCCGACACTGCACACGACCTCTGTGGGGTTCCTAGATATACCCACCTTGGGTGGGTCCTTTGGTCCCCGGCTCTTCTATGTCCTCTGGGTCCACTCCTGTCTTGAGTTGTGGTTCGCATTCCACTATTTTAGTATATTGTTTGGTCTTCCCCTGGAGACCGCTGTGTATTTGTGCTATTTGCAAGTTCTATTTCCTAAGAATTGTGTGTATTGTGTTAATATCTCCTGGTAGGAGATAATACATTGTGTTAGTGAGTGTTTGTAATAAAATTAATATTTTTATAACTACAGTGTGTGATTCTTTTTCACTTAACCTATACCATAAGATTAAGGGCCACATGCATCAACATAAGGAATTGTGATTCCTATATAGCGATTATTAAGGAATCACTATTTAGGAATCGTAATTCCTTATGCATGTAGGAATCGCAAAATAAATTGTGATTCCTACACATTACCTAATAGCGATTCACAAATTGCGACTCGCTATTAGGTAATGTCACTCCATTTATTCCTATGGCAATAGGCCCATAGAAATGAATGGGAATGTATTTGCAAATTGTGTTTACCAACTTGGTAATTCCAAATTACGAATGCAATTCCAAAGGTGCCAGTGGGCCTAAGGCCCTCCTGATGCACTCCTTCAAAAGATAAGTGCACTCATGGGGTGCACACACATGCCATAAGGGCATGTGTGTGTGCCACATGTCACATTGCAAAAATTCACGTTTGTGCAGTTTTCAAAGAATTTGCAAATTACCATCAACTTGAAGTTGATGGTAATTAGCCTTTACTAAATGCAAAGTTGCATTTAGGAAAGGCTTGGTGCATCTCAAATAGGAAATCACAATTTGCGATTCCCTAAATGCATTTGCAATATAGGTAATCGCAATTTATTGCGATTACCTATATTGCGAATGGAAAAAGTTACAAGCATCGGAAAAGGCCTATTTCTGGTCGCAAACGGGCCGATTCTGCAAATTGGTCCGTTTGCGACCGGAAAGAAAGCTTGATGCATGTGGCCCTAAGTACTGGTAAAGCAAACTGTTTTACATTCTTTCTGGACTAAGCCTGAAGGCTGCTCTCCACAGCTACCACTTAGAGTGCTTTCTAAGGTTGTCTAAGAACACTATAATCACCATAAGGGTTGTCTGAATTAGTGCAGGTTGCTACACTTACATAAATGAGCACCATATATTAAGCCAGCCTCTCACATGTACCAACTTTCTTTCCCCAATGGCAGCTGGTGATACCGGGCGTTGAGGTCCAACTTCGAGAACGATCGGGAGCCATTGACATCTGCCATTGTATCTTCCATGGTGGATGTAATATATTGCTCTATCTTGTTGGCTTGGTTGGGTAACCTCATGTCAATACATAGCTGTATCTTCCCTGGTTGTTTGGGTTTTTCGGCGATCACCATCGAAGAAACCCATTGGGCGGTTCCGACACCTTTTCTATCATTCCTTGCTCTTTGAGTTTTTCAAGTTCTCTTTCCACCAGTGGTCTGAGGTGGAATGGGATATGGGAATGTCTCAGCATCACTGGTGCGATCGACGAGTCAATGTGCAGCTTGATTGGGGCACACTTGAGGCGGCCCAAGCCTTTCAATAAGTATGGGAATTGATCCAGGAGCTCCTAGCAAAAATACTAGGCCCAGATCTTCGGCGGGGTGGCTGCCGATCAAGGTGCCTGCTTGCTGGTCGATGACATGGATCGTTGCTATGGCTTCTTGCTCATCTGACCTTACAGCCACTGACATCTGCCCTTTGAGGGGTACTGGGGGGTGGCTGCCATAGGCCAAGATTCTGGTTCGAGATGGTGTGAGGGGCGGCTTGGGTCAAAGACAGTTGTACTGCTGGATACCCATTACATTGACTGATGCCCTGTATCGATGATGGCTTTGACCTCGGATCCCAATATCTTGATGATATGCGTTGTCTGTGGTCACTAGTGTTGTTTCAGCTCCTGCATGAAGGAAAGTTCTCCTCTTCGAGAGAGGAGTCTTCTAGGCGTCTGTATGACTTCCCAGCCCCCTCTGGGGTCGTCCTGTTGAGATACGTTTGTGGTGGATAGTTGGCGCACTGCCTATGACAGTGGTCTCTGGCCTCTAGTGTCTTTCCCTCAAGATTTCTTCCGGCAGACCACCGCGAAATAATTAGGAATTTGACAGTTGATGCAGGTCCGACCCTGTGCAGGGCACTCACTGACAGGGTGTTTGTCATGGCCACAGTACCCACACTTTGGCTTGGTTTTTGGGAATTTCAGTTTTCTGTTTGTGTCACCCCTGTTTCTCGCCCGGATCGTGTCAGCCCCTCTCCGTCTTGATGTTTGCTGGTTTTCCCTGAGCTTTTGTGAGTGCTTGGTCTATTTCACTGGTCCGTGCTGCCGACAAATCGTGTATTCGCACCAATATCAGGATATCTTCTAAGCTTATGTTGGGATCGCTCAGGATTAGGCCTATGAGTACCTTGTCTTGACAACCTTGGATTACCTGCACCCTAATCTCCTTGCGTTGGTCATCCGCTGTGCAAGTGCTGGCCACTTTGTGTAGCCTGGCATAGAAGGCATCGATGGACTCTCCTACAAGTTGATGGATTTGGTGCACCTTGAACCCCTCGAAGTCTTGGTTGAGTTATGGGTCGAAGTGGGCATTGAGTGCCCTCACAGCCGCTTAATAGTCGGTGGCGATACCTGTGTTTGGTAGATGCTTGAATAGCTTGAATATGTCATCTCTCGCATAGTGGAAGAGCAGCAACCGTCTGAAGTAGTTCTCGAGCTGCTCGATCCAGATTTTCCACAGTGGGTTTCTGTTTCCGGACATGCTAGTTTGCTGAATTGTGGAAGCACCCCAGGGAGGGTGTGCTGTGCCGGGGCCCTCTGATGGGGCTGGGGTCAGGCTTCATCCGCCATGGGGTGTTGCCTTTTAGGGCATCGCACCTACTTTGTAATTCGGTATTCTTTCTGTTTGTATTTTTTTCTTTTTCCTCTGTTTGGACCTACCCTGCAATTGGGATGTTGTAGGGTTAGCTGATGCCATGATCTGACTTAGCCTTTGTCATGCAGGGCTTATTTATTCCGTCTGTATAGTGTCCCTTTGTTAAATGTTATATTATTTCTTGCTTTTATTCCTGTCTTGGTTTTTCTTTCTTCTTTCTTCCTCCCTGTTTAATGGGAGCCTGAATGCCAGGCATCCCTCTAGGCTCTGGCAGCAGCAGCAGATGTCAGAAGCATGCTTAATAGGCTTGCTCTGAGCTGGTGTAGTAGGCGGGAAACAACCGTTACAACGCAACTATTACAACGCACACCGTTACAACGCACACCATTACAACGCAGGATCCGTTACAACGCATGCCTTTACAACGCATGACATTACATAGCAGATGCTATTACAACGCATGCCATTACAACGTAAGTATTGGTAAGTATGTCATTTTATTAAATCATTTATTTTTAAATGTAAATTAAATACATTTATTTAAGTAATAGTATATATTTAGTTTTGGGTTATGGGGTACAGGGGTATTTTTAGGTTTCAGGGCTAGGTATGGGTTTTGGGGTACAGGGCTATTTTTAGGTTTCAGGGTTAGGTTTGGGTTTTGGGGTACAGGGGTATTTTTAGGTTTCAGGGCTAGGTATGGGTTTTGGGGTACAGGGGTATTTTTAGGTTTCCGGGCTAGGTATGGGTTTTGGGGTACAGGGGTATTTTTAGGTTTCAGGGCTAGGTATGGGTTTTGGGGTACAGGGGTATTTTTAGGGTTCAGGGCTGGGTTTGGGTTATGGGGTACAGGGGTATTTTTAGGTTTCAGGGCTAGGTATGGGTTTTGGGGTACAGGGGTATTTTTAGGTTTCAGGGCTAGGTATGGGTTTTGGGGTACAGGGGTATTTTTAGGTTTCAGGGCTAGGTTTGGGTTTTGGGGTACAGGGGTATTTTTAGGTTTCAAGGCTAGATATGGGTTCTGGGGTACAGGGGTATTTTTAGGTTTCAGGGCTAGGTATGGGTTTTGGGGTACAGGGGTATTTTTAGGTTTCAGAGCGAGGTATGGGTTTTGGGGTACAGGGGTATTTTTAGGTTTCAGAGTTAGGTTTGGGTTTTGGGGTACAGGGGTATTTTTAGGTTTCAGGGCTAGGTATGGGCTTTGGGGTACAGGGGTATTTTTAGGTTTCAGGGCTCAGTATGGGTTTTGGGGTACAGGGGTATTTTTAGGTTTCAGGGCTAGGTATGGTTTTTGGGGTACAGGGGTATTTTTAGGGTTCAGGGCTGGGTTTGGGTTATGGGGTACAGGGGTATTTTTAGGGTTCAGGGCAACTGGGGTATTTTTAGGGTTCCGTATTTAAATAAATAATTTTAAATAATTTAAATAATTAATTTTAATAATTTTATTATTTATTAATAATAGTTCTTTAATAATAATAGTTCTTTTAAAAATAAACTATTTTTTTAAATATATATATGTACAAATTAATTATTACATTTTTTTATTTATTCATTTAATTAAATTTATTAAAATGACATTTTTTAATAAAATAATATACTTACCTATACTTACGTTGTAATGGCATGCGTTGTAATAGCATCTGCTATGTAATGTCATGCGTTGTAAAGGAATTCATTGTAAATGTATCTGCGTTGTAAAAATTGCGTTGTAACGGTGTGCGTTGTAAAAGTTTGCGATGTAACGTCATACATCCGTAGTAGGCAGGGGACACCAGGACCACATGTGGCATTGTACTGGGCGGGGTGGGGCTCAATGTGTCTTTCTGTACTTGGCCAGGGCTTCTAGATATGAGGCTGCATGTGGCTGCAGCTGTTGTAGTGGTGTGGTAATGGCAATCAGCTGGCATTGACCAGATGTTTGTGGGCGAAGAGTCTTGAAATTTGCTTGATGAGGGAGCGTGGGTCAATGGCGCACTCATTGCCACCTGCTTGGGCCTCGTTGAAGAACAGCCTATGGGGTGCACTTGGGGACCACTGAACGTCACTCACATACTGGGTGATTGTTTTGGAAATGAACCCCGAACGGTTCACTCCTATTTAATAATTCCCCGCGGGCCACGCCTGTCCCGCGGATGACATGCTTGTACATCCGGTGTGGAGTGGAGACAGCAGGACCACTGACCTGCAACATGGTAGACTGACTAGCGCCCATAGGAATGAATGGGAAGACATTTTCAATTTGCGATTCTCAATTAGAGAATCGCAAACTGAGAATGCAATTTCAAGGGAGCCAGGTTGTCTAAAGAACACCCTGTTGCACCCATGAAATTTGCCAAACAGCTGCTCATTTCCCTCCTGAGGCGGAAGCCGGGAGGTCTCTGTACTTTCCTTTGCACAGTGCGCTTTTAGCGCTTCATTGATTGATTTTAAATTTGCTCTGATTTTATTTCATTTTTTGCGCATTGTTTGCATCTATCACGCTTGATTTAAAAGGCGTGTAGAGACTTTCAGTGTTGTTCATATTGCTTCTGTACCTCTCCCCCCTCCCTCTGCCCCCGGTCAGCTCTCGGCCGAGTGTAGACGCCGAGGGCTGGTTGTCTCTAACTTTGGCGGCCATATTGGGTGGGGGTGCGTGAGTGACGCGCTCTAGCAGCGGTCATAAAGGGCCCTGGGAGTGTTTGCTCGTATTGCCAAACAGCTGCTCATTTCCCTCCTGAGGCGGAAGCCGGGAGGTCTCTGTACTTTACTTTGCACAGTGCGCTTTTAGCGCTTCATTGATTGATTTTAAATTTGCTCTGATTTTATTTCATTTTTTGCGCATTGTTTGCATCTATCACGCTTGATTTAAAAGGCGTGTAGAGACTTTCAGTGTTGTTCATATCGCTTCTGTACCTCTCCCCCCTCCCTCTGCCCCTGGTCAGCTCTCGGCCGAGTGTAGACGCCGAGGGCTGGTTGTCTCTAACTTTGGTGGCCATATTGGGTGGGGGTGCGTGAGTGACGCGCTCTAGCAGCGGTCATAAAGGGCCCTGGGAGTGTTTGCTCGTATTGCCAAACAGCTGCTCATTTCCCTCCTGAGGCGGAAGTCGGGAGGTCTCTGTACTTTCCTTTGCACAGTGCGCTTTTAGCGCTTCATTGATTGATTTTAAATTTGCTCTGATTTTATTTCATTTTTTGCGCATTGTTTGCATCTATCACGCTTGATTTAAAAGGCGTGTAGAGACTTTCAGTGTTGTTCATATCGCTTCTGTACCTCTCCCCCTCCCTCTGCCCCCGGTCAGCTCTCGGCCGAGTGTAGACGCCGAGGGCTGGTTGTCTCTAACTTTGGCGGCCATATTGGGTGGGGGTGCGTGAGTGACGCGCTCTACCAGCAGTCATAAAGGGCCCTGGGAGTGTTTGCTCGTATTGCCAAATAGCTGCTCATTTCCCTCCTGAGGTGGAAGTCGGGAGGTCTCTGTACTTTCCTTTGCACAGTGCGCTTTTAGCGCTTCATTGATTGATTTTAAATTTGCTCTGATTTTATTTCATTTTTTGCGCATTGTTTGCATCTATCACGCCTGATTTAAAAGGCGTGTAGAGACTTTCAGTGTTGTTCATATCGCTTCTGTACCTCTCCCCCCTCCCCTGCCCCCGGTCAGCTCTCGGCCGAGTGTAGACGCCGAGGGCTGGTTGTCTCTAACTTTGGCGGCCGTATTGGGTGGGGGTGCGTGAGTGACGCGCTCTAGCAGCGGTCATAAAGAACGGCTATGACTCCGCGCAGCGTACGCGCTCAGCGGGCGCGCCGGACCTGCGCCGGTGTCGTGCCAGAGTCATGCCCGTCTGCGCCCGTCCGAGCCCAGACGAGCCTAGGGCCAGCCACTCTGCCGATTTCACCAGGTACCCTTCGCACTTATTCCAGAGATGCACTACTTCGTCTGCGTTCCCTGCCACCTTCATATTGTACCCTGTGTAATACGGACCCTTTACCTTTTACTTATTGTGCTTTATGTCACCCCCCTAATCAAGTAGTGGGAAAACATACACTACGGCTCGGTCTCTTGAATTGCAGATCTCTCCCCAGGCATTCGCTTGAGGTTAATCTCCTCATTCTGGAACAGGAGTTCGACATCCTGTTTCTAACAGAAACATGGCTGACGCAGGGTTCAGATGCAGATATGGTTAACGCCCTTCCTCCTGGCTTTCTTATTCTTTCACAGGATCGACCACTGGGTCGAGCAGGAGGCGTCGCCATTCTGTATAAAAATTCACTTACCTGCAGAATTCAGAAAGGTGAGGTGGAAGATTGCGAGAGCTGTAAGTTCTCCTTCCAAATCTCACCTACTGTCTCCATGTCAGGGATGTTAGTTTATTGCCCCCCAGGAAATAATGGAAATTTCGCCAGTTCACTTACAGAAACGGTAATGGTTTGTGCTGCCTCTGCCACAAATTTCATTGCCTTGGGAGACATCAATCTCCACTTTGACGACCAGGAAGATCGGCTGGCGATTGCCCTCTTACATGACCTTAAAACCTATGGGATGGACCTTATAAACCTGGAGCCCACTCATAACAAAGGCCATTTGTTAGACCCCATCTTTGCTAATATTCCCATCATGAAAGCTTCCCCCCCTATTCCTCTGCCATGGACGGATCACTTCCTGATCCCTTTTACATGGGAAACTAAGTTTGAGAGCACCCCCCCCCTCTAGTGTTGGTACTCCTGACAGACCATGGGCCAGGCTATCAGTGGAAAATTTCACTTGTAGTCTGGAAGCCTCACGACCACTACTGTCACAGGACCCTGTCGTAGCCGAAGCAGACCTTTGTAGGTGGATGTTGAACACCTTAGACGCCGTCCTCCCTATAAGATCGACAGGAATAAAGGAGAAAAGACTACATACCCCTCCTTGGTACACACCTGAGCTGAGGGTTATGCGGAGGGCATGCAAAAAATTAGAGCGTGCCTGGAGAAAAAACTGGGAGGTAGCTAGTAAGATGGAATACCGAACGGCAATGAGGAGCTACAAGATCTCCATTCGGCTGGCTAAAACTCAGTTTTTTGAGGAAAAAATTAGTAATGTCTCCAACTCCTCAAGAGAAACTTTCTTGGTGGTCAAAGAACTTTTGAAGGTTCCTACACCTTCTGCCCCCACTGAGAAATTGGAAGCTAAATGCAACAATCTGGCAGAATACTTCCACACAAAAATTGAAAAAATTCTCATTTCTCTACCCCAGCCCAAGATAGGACCTGAGCTATTGGAGGAGGAAGGTCGTCCTCAGACAACCTTGGAATCCTTTGGGCCAGTCACTAAGGATGAAGTTCTTAAAGTCCTATGCTCAATCAAGAGTGGCTCCCCCCGGGATGTTGCCCCCATGAGGATCCTTAAACAGGTTGCCCCTTCCATTGTGGAGCCCATCACCGAAGTTATCAACGCCTCATTAGGTACGGGTATGGTTCCACCTAATTGGAAGAGCGCAATAGTGAAAGCCCTCTTAAAAAAACCCTCCCTAGACCCCCTAGATATGGCCAATTACAGGCCTATCTCGCTCCTCCCAGGACTGAGTAAAATCGCGGAAAAATTAGTTAACTCTCAGTTATCTAATTTTGTTGAGTCCAATGGCGTGTTAAGAAGTTCTCAAACAGGTTTTCGCCCGGGTCAAGGCACTGACACCGCCTTGCTGGCAGTCATGGAGGAGGCACGCTGCATTTTGGATTCGGGGGGATCAGTGGCAGTGATCCTCCTGGACCTGAGTGCAGCGTTCGACACTGTTAACCACCGAGTGTTACTCCAGAGACTGTCGGTTGCCGGAGTGAGGGGGACAGCGCTGAATTGGCTTAGGTCATTCCTCAGCGAAAGATCTTTCCAGGTCTGGGAAGGGGGCGCACGATCGGCATCCACTCACCTCCACTGTGGCGTGCCTCAGGGCTCCTCCCTGAGCCTTACACTATTTAACGTGTATATGGCTCCCTTGGAGGAAGTGGTGGCTCCATTCAACATCAAGATCGTGAGCTATGCCGACGACACCCAACTGGTGTTCGCCCTCTCCCAATCCATAGAAAACTCCCAGATACTTCACGCCTGCCTCTCAAAGGTCCATGCCTGGATGGGGGACTCAGCACTTAAACTGAATGGGTCCAAAACGGAGATTATGCTTATGGGACCAAAAAACACCTCTCTCCCCTGCTTGGCCTGGCCCAGTTGCCTAGGTCCTCTTCCTGAACCAAAGGCTGAGATCAAGAGCCTGGGCATTTGGTTGGAACAAGATCTCTCTCTCAGAACCCAGGCTTCCAAATTAGCGGGTGTCTGTTTTGGTCTCCTCCGATCGGTACGTAAGGTACTACCCCTCATTCCTTTTCTATCCAGGAAGCTCTTAATCCAGAGCCTGATTATGTCTAGATTAGACTTCAGTAATGCGATCTACCTCGGTGCCCCTGAGAGCACTCTGAACAGACTCCAACAAGTTCAGAATGCGGCAGCACGAATGCTTTACAACATCCCCATGTCTCGTTCTGCAAAACCAGCACTGAGGGCGTTACACTGTCTGCCAATACGGGAAAGAGTGAAATTTAAATCCCTTTGCCTTGCACATAAAATCTTGCAAGGCAAAGGCCCACCCGTCCTTCAAAAGATGGTGATCCCGTATAAAGCCAGTAGAACCTTACGCTCAGACCAGCAACACCTGACTGTTGTCCCTAGGGTAAAAAAGGCCCGATCAGGAGGAAGGAGATTCTCCATTAACGTCGCCACCCTCTGGAATGCCATCCCTCTAGGTCTACGCACGGAACCTTGTCTTCTGCGCTTTCGAAAACAACTCAAAACTTTCCTCTTCTGCTAACCTGTTCTGTCTTTGCTACTTCTGATATTCTCTGTTGGCAAAGCGATGGGATGCTCTAGGGTAACCGTGCGCTGTACAAAACCGATCTAATAATAATCTTGCACACACACATGCCTCAAGGGCATGTGTGTATGTAAAATGGAACTTTGAAGAATTCACTTTAGTGCTTTTTTCAAAGATTTTGCAAATTACCATGAAGTTCAACTTCATGGTAATTTGCTCCCTCTATTAGCAAAATCGCTAATTTTTTTACTTTAATGCATTGCATTTAAGGAATCTCAGTTTGAGATTTCTTAAATGCAATCGCAGGTTAGAGACTACTCAAATTGCGATTTTTGCATTTGGGATGATGCATCCCAAATGCAAAAATACTGGTTGCAAAGGGGGCGATTCTGAGAATCTGCCCGTTTGCGAACGGTTTTTGCTTTGATGCATGTGGGCCTTAGTTATGTCTGCATCTTATTATCCATAAAGGGACAGATCGGGTATTTTCTTTGCTTACATTAGAGCCCATGACGCCACTGGGGATCGCAACAGAAGGCCATGTAGGGCACAGAGATTCCCAAAGACCCTGAGATAATGTAAAGTTTCGAGGCTACTAATATAGCTGCTTAAGTACACACAATGACATCTCCGTATCTGGCACATGGGTGTTTAAAAAGAACATTCAGTCCTGTAGTAGAGTGTGAAGGTGAAGTGTGAGTTGACCTTTAAAAGTACATCCTGCCAGGGCTGCATCAAGCACATTGATTGCTCAGTATAGTAAATGTATTATGTCAATATAGGTGCTGCTGTGTCCTCATCTAAAGTCAGCGCCCTCCCTGACAGCTGTATGCACCAAACCCGGGTTGGTCGTGAATTTAAGTACCGCTGGTTTACGACGCACAGTGGGGCATATTACCAAGCAATAGCGATAATTATCGCTGTTGCTTGGTTAGCGATGAAAATTTAGCGCCGAGCTGCAGCGATTTTTATCGCAAATAAACCTTGGTATTACCAAGGTTTATCGCAAATGCGATAAAAATCGGCAATAATGCATGAATATCGGTGAAAAATCCGCGATATTCAGTCATTACCGAGCTAATGCTCTTAGCCATGTTATCCACCTCCCATTGGATAACATGGCTAAGAACTGCTCCTGGGCAGGTGTTAGCTTTTGGAGATATTCGCGCTAAGCGCGAATATCTCCATAAGGTGGTAATAGGAGATAGCGATGTTAGCGACTGTTTCCAGTCGCTGACATCTTGGCACGCCCACTTTGCATGTCATTAGTGATACATTTTTCTGACATGCAAAGCGGGGCCCAAGATGGTCGCTATCTCCTACTAGCTGTCGCTAACTGGTGTTAGCGACAGCTAGGTAATAGGGTGGTAATTTTATCTCCGCTTTCTTGGCTTTTAAAGCCAAAAAAGCAGAGATAAATCCCTTGATAATATCCCCCAGTGTCTCTAGCAGGACTGAGATCGTTTTTTCAATAATTAGAAAAAAACATAAAACCATGTCTACATAGATTTATTGCAAGGCGCTGTGAGAGTACTGGTTTATTCACCTATCACCATTGTTATTCATTCTTGATTAGATCACATTTCACAAAATGAGGCCTTTATCCCTCCTGGTGTTTCGTTGAATTAAATAATTCATTATGAGTGTTTGCTTCTCGTTCATGAACCCGAGGCCATAGCTATGACACGTAAATCAACAGAAGACTTATTGTTGCTGTGTGCTCGCCCCGGAACCTGTGTTCAGCTGGTTTTATATCACAGAGTAAATTATTCAAAAAACCCATTGTCATTATAAGCAAAACAGAGATCTTCAGCGAAACTGACACAGCAAACCATACAGGCCATTACAAAATGCTAAAACAACATCATTTCACAAAGTAAATGCCGTTCTGCAGCAGAATGCATTCTGGTGTGCCAAGTATTTGTTCTCACTTAATATTCAAACACAAGAAATAGCCTTTGCATCAGGCGTTGTCAAAGAAGACCCAGATGGTGGAGATGTTTAAAAGGTGGGCATTGTCAATCTGACAAAATAAATGGTCAGGAAGATGAAGAAGTATAGCAGTGCTGGGAGTGTGGCTGACTGAGGATCAGAGGGAAGCCATAGGTTAGCCAATGTGTATTGGAGAGGGTTCCCCCTACTTAGTTTTCAGCAAGTCAGTCTGTCAAGCCATACAACTACTTCCCTTGACATCTTACTTGCCACAAAGCCACCCTCTAGCACCTTTGATCAGTCTCTCAATTGCTGGCTAGAAGTGGAAGAAAGAACAACCTCTGAGTGATCACACTTATTGCATAATTTATAACCTCAGATAAAAAGAGGTACCTATGAGGAGGAAGTGACACAGAAGGAGGCCCCTGAAAGCCATAGGAATTGACAAGGTGTGACCTATATTGGAATGAGGCTTGTAATCCATGGAGTGCTTCTCAGCTTGAAATGTAACGCAGCACAAGCAGTTGCATTACATTTCTTTACAAAGCCATACACGACAGTGCAATCACCTCTTGTGTGGATTTGTGAATATTACTGACACCATTGCTATGTCCTTACATTTCCTTGCGTGATGCAAGAACTACACAAAGGTTTAATAGATCTGGGTCTAAGAGAGGAACGATGATGGAGGTTACTAAGCTCAAAATTAATGGAGAACTGTGGATAGTTTGTACATGAGCTGAAGAAAATGTCTTCCAGGCCGGAATATGGAGACTTTGGGCACATCTCTAGTCCACTAGTCCATATACATTCCAAAGGCAGAGAAATCTAAGACGGTTGGAACAGAGAAAACTGGCTTGAATGAGCTTGATGAATTAAATACAATATAAACAAGTGTAAATTGGACCAAACGGAGGAGCTGAAAACTCTAGGGAGAATATAACTTTCTGCCCCATTCTCCCGTACAAAAGACATTTAACAGTTTATGCCAAGGGTTTATTCTGAATTATACAAAAAGTGATAGATGGAATTTAGGAATCACAGCCACTAGTAATTATTCGGGGATGCATCCCAATCCATTGTTATTTTTCACGCCATGCCCCTCATTTTGGACCCAGCTATGTGCAAATCAGCCTTGCCCCCACTCGTGTGGAAATAGTCCAGCCAGAACTGCCGAGCCAGACCCACCCTGATCTGTACCACAAGGAACCCAAGGTTGGTTTCACCCTCCTTTCGGGCTCATCGGCCAGGTATAATTTTTTCCATGACGCGATATACAAAGGACCCATTTCTGGACATACCGTCCCACTTAGGGTGACACACTAAATACAAAAAAATGATGGATGGAATGCTTGAATTAATCTCAGCCACTGGTATTTATTTGGGGTGCATCCCCATCCATTGTTATTTCCCCATACATTGTTATTTTGCACATCATGCCACCTCAGTTTGGACAGCTACATGCAAATCAGTCTTGACAATGTGCAAGTGTGAACACTTCAGCCCAAAATGCCAAGTCAGGTCCTCCCTGAATCGGACCACAAGGAACCCAGGACCGTTTTTGCCATACTTAGGGCCAGGTGTAGCTTGGTTGCTGTGATACAGTGTGCACGGGACCCACATCTGGGCGTACCCATCCAATTACCAATCACTTACATTAATTCAAGCATTCCATTGATCACTTTTTGTATACTTAAGTGTGTTGCCCGGAGTGGGACGGGTACACCGAGATGTGGGTCCCATGCAAACTGTGTCCAGGCTGATGAGCCCTAACTAGGATGAAACCTATTCTGGGTGACTTGTGCTCCCGTTGAGGGAGACCTGGCCTGGCAGTTTGGAATCGACTGTTCCCATTGGAGCAGGGTCAAGACTGATTTGCTTATAGCAGGGTCCAAAGTGAGGTGGCATGGTGTGCCAAATAACGATGGACTGGGAGGCTGCCTTGGTAATTACCAGAGGTTGAGAATACATCAAGCATTCCATCCATCACTTTTTCACATACTTTTATGGCCGTATTTTGGGCACCATTAACTATGGACTTATAGGAAAGTTGAATACGCCAAATGATGTGTAAGTTAATTTAGCCATGTTTTCTTGGTCAGAGCACAGGAACAGGGGATTGGTTAGTAGTGTCCCACTGAGCAAAACCAGCAGCATCAGTCCCCCAAAAATGGGGGTGATCATGCAAAAACACTAAAAAGGCACTTTCTCACAATCCTGATAACAAGAGGTTGCAGCTGAGCAAAACATGTAAAACTAAAATTACTTTGGTACCTTCAATAGCCAAAGCTATGCTCTTTTTCCATTATCCCAGACTAAAGTGAAGGGACTCACACAATCTCCACAGTAATAAATGTCAGGTTTGCAGGTCCGTGGGGTTATTCACCAACAAGTCACTTCATAGAAACGTTTTTCAGTGTTGCGAGAAAGGGACTTATTTGAGACTTGGCTAACGTATATATGGAACGCAAGAGCCCAATACCGATCTAGGAAACTGCTCTGATGTATTGAATAACCAATACTTTGACACTAGCCCTGCACAAGATGCGATTTTAGGTTCATAGTTGCAGATGCCGTTATGCTCCTTGTGCGAGCGGTGCTAATGGTGCAAAACACCATAGTTTCTTAGCTGTGGAAATCACTCGTTGCTGGCACAACGATGCCCACATCTGACAGAGCGAATTGTTTGCTTTTATTCAGCCATTTAAATTGCATGCATGATGTTACTAGGTTTCAACAAGCCAAAAGCAGGTAAAAAAAATATGTGTTGTATATGAGATGGTTAGTAGAGCCTGTGATAGGCTACATTCGTCTTTATAGTTTATGCTGCATCGACCCATAAGATTTATGGCTTTAATTAGGACAAACATTACATCGCTCAAAAAAAAATCTAAAGTATCTGTCACGATAAAGTAAGAAAATACTCCTTGTTATTTTAAAGCTAGAAAGAGTTCAGCAAGTTGTTTTTCTTATTTATCCGAGGAAGGTATAAGATGGCACCATGTTGCCGTAAAAGCATTTGAAAAAGCCAGCGGCATCTAAGAATTTGCGTTTTCAAACTAGCAAATTGCATTCTCTGCTCACACCTCCGATTTGATCTTAACATATACAGGATAAATTGGTCGACGTGTCTTAAAGGTCTGCTATTTAAGGCAGCAGATCGCTCTTGGGACATTATCGTCTTTTTCACAGCAAAGCCATGGAGTCGGATCAAAAGCAGAGGGCTATAAAGGAAGCAGCCTGGTCCATATAGAGACCATAGGGTGACCAACCATATGTAAATTTCACCCATCCGTGATTTGGATCTCACGTCCTTTGTCCGTGATGATCCCTTTTATGTACGCCTTTTATCCTTCATTTTTGGCATTGCGGGGAGCAGTGCTCTTCACCTGCAAGAAGCCTCAGCTCCCTGATGGGGCCGCCTCCTACTCATCCTCTGAGAACAAGAACAGCCGAACCCTGCCCATTGTCATTATGTATGCAGCTGATTGTCACTTACAGAATGACATTGGGCCAGTCTGGGCTGTTTAAGACTGTGGTGGGCCTCCTCCTGCCGTGGTCTATGGCGGGGCCATCTGTTGTAACAGTACATCAAGAAAAATGTTGCACCTCACCAGATGGAAGAAATGTACAGAATCCAGTACATGAAAAGAAGCCAGCGAAAGAAGTAAAAAAGAAGGGTGTGATAGTGCTTTCACAGTCTCGTCATTTTAGAACTCAGGCATTTTCATTATTGTATTCAATGAAGCCCTAGTTGCTGCTTTTTAATATTTTGCAACTAACAACCACTGACAAAGCCAATAGTCCTGGCTTGTTGTAGCTTTAAAGTTATATATATCTGGATGCAATAACAGAAGTAGCAGAATAACAGTTGGGCATCACACAATTCTAAGCACAGATTTTTAGGTCAGTGTTTGAAGCCACACCCGTAATTACATCAGACACGCCCTTTGGAGAGACCACCAAGTTTTTTCAACCCACTTAAAGCCCTCGGTACAACACCACATCACAGTTGCCTCAAGTCCTGGCACTGGGCATCATGCATGACTTATGACTTGCCTATGTGCAGGGGCATAGTGAACCTTCCTCGTCACTTGCTATAGGAACTACAGCGAGGGTGGAATTCTTGATGGGCCCCTTCTGTCTGCAACTCTTCAGGCAAAGGTTTAGCTCATAATTAATTTGAAAAGGTGGGTGGGTAGTAAGTGAAGGAATGGGTGAATGGCATGATGGATTAGTGAAAAGATATATAGATGAGTGAAAGGTTGAATGGATGAGTAATTGGAAGGCTGGACGAGAGAAAGGGTTAATCAATAGATGTATGGGTGGAATGGTGTATGTATGGGCAGAATGGCTGATGTATGGGTAAAAGTGTGGATGGGTGGGTAAAAGGGTGGATGGATGAGTGAAAGGATGGATGGATGAGTGAAAGGGTGGATGATAGGCAAGTGAATGGGTGGATGGATGAGTGAAATAATGGATGGATTGAAGAATTGACAAGTGAAAAGGTGAATGGATGGACCAATGAGTGAAAGGTGGATTTAGAGATGTGTGGGTGAGTCAAAAGGAGGATAGATGGTCAAAATAAGGGATGGATGTGTGAAAGGATGGAAGGAGGGATGAGTGAAAGGACGAATGAGTGATAAGGTCAATGGGTGGTTTCATGAGTTTAGTGGATGAATGGGTGGATGAAGGGATGGCTAAATGAAAGGGGGAGGAGAGAGAAAGGGTAGATGGATGAATGAGTGAAAGTATGAAAGTATGGATGGATGATTGACAGGATGGATGGGCGAATGGGTGTATGGATGAGTGAAAAGAAGGATGTAAGGATGGCTGAGTCAAAGAATGCATAGATGAGTGGAAGGGAGGGTGAAAAGCTGGGAGAAAGGATGGATGAGTGAAATGGTGAATGGATGAATGAATGGACGGATGGGTGACAGGGTGAATGGATGGTTGGATGAGTAAGTGAAAGGATGGCTGGTTGGGTGAAAGCGTAAATGGATGGATGAGTGGATGGATGGGTGAAAGTATGGATGGATTGTTGAAAAGATCGATGGTGTGAAAGGCTGGATGGCTGGATGATGGTTAGATGAGTGAAAGGGTGGTTGAAGGGATGTATGAGGGAAATGATGGATGGAATGATAGATGATGGATAGGTTTAGAAATGTCTGGGTAGGTTAGGATATGGATAGGCACACATATGGAAGAACATAATAAATGGTGAAAGACTGAATGATGGATTAAAGAATTAATGGATGCCACACCCCCGGTTGACTCAACCTGCTATCCCAAACCGACACATGCCATCAGGTGGCAAGCACAGAACTCTGTCTTGAAATGTTCCTTCTGTCTGACAAAAAGCAGAAATTAATTCCTTGTATGGCGCCATGGTACCACAAGAGATGTACCACTGTTATGCCACTAGGTGGCGCTGCTCCTATGCCACCGGAAAGCATCGCAAGCAGCCCTCCACCAGCCCCGAGTCCATGAGAGATGCCTGAGGGTACAGCTCCTTGCAAACCTTCTGTGGGAAAAGGCGGGCAAGACAACATAACGTGCACTTGCAGACAAGAGCACCTACGTGACTCGAGTCCCTTCCAACACAATTCTTTTTTTTGTTTTAAAAGTTTGCACCCCTAAGAATATGGCGCCCAGGGCAACCACCCCTGTGGCTCCGCCCACTCTACGCCACTGCCTGCAAGTATATATGACATCTGACTCTTACACCTTGTAGCTGTCATTGTCTTAAGTGATATGTCCTATACATTAACTCTCACATTTATGAGTCATTGTGTCTATAGAATATATGTGTGATGTAACGCACTCCGACACCCTTTGGATTAGTAGCACTATAAAAGAAATTAAATACACATGAGAGAAGGTCTATGTGAAGATGAGTTGCACCATTGAAGGGTGGTAGCGAGGCCGGACTGTCCGAACCAGCATTAGGCATTTCCCAGGAAGGCTGGGAGGGTGGGAGGGCGGTTTTGTTACCGGGGGCTGGCACTGCAAAGTTCCTTGCATATATAGCAGTTTTCAGGTAACAATAAAAGTGTCACAATAACTCTGGTGACTAATGTATCTGATGCAAGGAGATGGGAGTTTTGTTGACTGGTAGTTTTGAATCCTCTAAGGTAGCCCAGAGAGTTAATATGCCTGCTGCAAAGAATGTGTACCATGCATGTCAAAGAACAGTATTTTATGTGCAGAGTTCAGTGGGTTACTGCTTTTGCCACTGAGATTAATTTGTTACTGTGTAGTTTATAAGTTATATATGTAATCTAGCCCATTAAGTTCTGAACTACCATCAAAGAGCTGCATGCAAGCTGCATGGTGCAGGTTATAAAGTTATGCTTTCTTCCAAGTTTTTCATTATCCAGCTGTTGCTGAAAAAGGTTTGTTTGGGTAGTAATACATTCTTATCATTAAAGTCAATGCTAACTACTGTGTTATGTTCTGAATCCTGAGTGTGAGCTTCTTCAGATAAAACACTCTTACAAAATGCCTACACGTGTGCGTGACGTGCAGCCTGAACCTTGTAGTCCCTGTTGCCTTATATAACACTTTCTATACACTGTCTTACACAGGTATGATTCATTGTCTCTGTATGTGTGTGTGATGTAAAGTGCTCTGGCACCCTACACTGCTATGAGAGGCACTATAAAACAAATAAAATACAGCAAGAGAGAGGCACTGTTGGTGATAGTGAGGGATCATTGAAGAGCCCCATCAAAGATTGTCGTATCCTGGTGCACAGTAAAGTCATTATTTACTATGCTTTAGAAGCTAATAAAATTGATACATAATGACAAATGTGTTGTAGAATGTACAGTTTTCCCAAATTTTCTTGGGGAATGCGAAAAACCAAGGCTGTCACGTGTCAGTTTGTTTGTAACACACAACTTTTAAATATCTACAAATGAAAGACGAGGCCGCCTAGCACAGCTAGCATTTCCACGATCAACATACATATGTGGCATATGTGAGGAGGCATCTATCAACATATAGGCTCTAAGCCTGTGCCTGGTGAATGGGCTCAAAATGAGCTCTAAATGAGCACTACAAAAGAGATGAGAGAAAAGAGTATAGCAGAAAGTCAATGCCTAATTCACACCAGTGGACAACCTGTTCAGGACTCAGAAAGGTGGAGGTAGAACAAATCTGTGCTCCTTAGGTGCGTCCCGATATCACTCGCTGCTTCCTATAGAATGGGATGTATTTATCACCTCCTCCCCATTGCTCTCAAAGTGAGAGAGTGAAAGGGTTCAGTTCATTCCATTGCGTGCTGAGCAAGATTAATTTTCTTTCCTAGGTAGTATTAATGAAGAAGAGACTAATGACATTTATTTTGAGACTACAGATAAAGACAGGATCACAGCCTGTCCTACATGAGCCAACATACCATTTTACAGTAGAAGTACATGCTGTTGCATAAAAAAATACTCTAAAGAATGGAGTCCATACCTGCACAAGACAGCATGAGTTTCTATATTAAAGCTTATTGGTTATTCTGGTGCATATGAAAGAACACAATCCTCCTGCAGTACAAATATTATTATTATAAGAACCATGATTTCATGTATTTCTTTTGAACACTTCATTAACAGTACCATAGAATGATCAAAATTATGCAGACATAACTGCCAGGGCAGAAGGTCTGTGAAGCATAACATATATCAGTTCATGTTGCAGAAATAGAGGTGTTTGCACATAGTGCATAAATGCAGAGTAATTGAAGGGATTTATTAATTTGACTTCTTTGCAATTAGCCAGTAACTCTTTTCTTGCAATCTGTATTTTTTTCCTTGGGTTTTGAAGGTCATTGCTGTCAACTCTCAATAATTGTGGTTTGAAATTTAACCTCAATCTGGGAAATTTATAAACAGGCTTTAGTTAAAGAATCCATATTTTGTTGCCTAAAATGATACCCAAATGTCATGCTGTCAGGATGTTGCGAATCCTGTTTTTTTTTATCTAGGCTTATATATTGCCCAGAGAAAATGGTAGAAGTGGTTAAATAAATGGTGAAATAAAATGCATTACATTAGTAACTAATCATGTGTAGGTAAATACAACAATTTATTTTTCTGGATTAGCATTCAGTGAGAGTTTGTCTATTTATGATGAGGCACTCGCTAAATGATGTGGTGGCTACGCTCTGTCTCTAAATGAATGTGTTATTTCCATTTAGTCTGATATCTGTTATACAACTTCTCAATATCAACGCTCCATAAACGGAGTGTTTGAGTATGACTATGTCCTTTTAGCTTAGTTATAGAAATACAAAACGATGCTGCAGCATAAGACCTCTCCTGCAACTAGACATATGGTTTAAATGGCAAGAGTGGCAGATAAAACCTGATGCATGTTACATTTTATTGAGCTGTGGTTACACTTGGCAGTTGATAAATTACTGAAAATATTTTTTAAAGCATGTCAGGGCCTTGTTGGTACCCTAAAATACCTTTCTTTTAGTATACCTATAGTTGTTGGTGTAAATGCACATTGCCTTCATGTTTTCAAAGATTTGTTGGGGGAGAATCCTCCCAATCGTTGTCCCATTGGAAGATTTAGGGGCATATTACCAACAACTAGCGATAATTTTTGTCTCTAACTTGTTTAGAGACAAAAATTATCGCCGCACATCGGCGATTTTTATCGCAGATAAACCTTGCTATTAGCAAGGTTTATCGCAAATGCGATAAAAAACGGCTGCAAAGCATGAATATCGCTGAAAAGTCAGCGATATTCATGCATTATCGAGCAAATGCTCTTAGCCATGTTATCCACCTCCCATTGGATAACATGGCTAAGAACTGCTCAGGGCAGGTGTTAGCTTTTGGAGATATTCGCGCCTAGCGCGAATATCTCCAAAAGTTGGTAATAGGAGATAGCGATGTTAGGGACTGTTTCCAGTAGCTAACATCTTGGCACGCCCACTTTGCATGTCATTAGTGATAAATATCACTGACATGCAAAGCGGGGCCCAAGATGGTCGCTATCTCCTATTAGCTGTCACTAACTGGTGTTAGTGACAGCTTGGTAATAGGGAGATAATTTTATCTCCGCTTTCTTGGCTTTTAAAGCCAAAAAAGCGGAGATAAACCCCCTTGATAATATGCCCCTTAGTTTTGCCCCCTCATCACTGGCAAATCATGACCATTTTTGCGCCTCACCACTTTAAAATCTCACCAGCTGCCACTGAATCTGAAGATAAATGCTTTAGCCCCACTCACTCCCTCCCTCCTCCTCCTACAATGAGCTATTGAAACTGCTCCACCCTGGCAGAATACATAAAAACGCGATCATATTCAAATGAACGTGTTTTCATGTACAGAGCCAGTGAGGTTCAGGTGTCTCTTTCACTCCGAGCATTTGGAGTGTGTATCTCCTCGCAGGTGGCAGGGCATTGCCCACTTGCTCTTGAGGACAAACCGCCCCTGTGTAACAGGCATCATTAAGGATGCCTGGTTGCATGTTTTAAACAGATTAGTTTAGTATGATTGTCTTTTCATGCTGGCCTAAATTTACTGGTCAAGATCCCGCAACCCATTCATTAGGTGGGTAATGAAGTTGACTTTCATGTAAAGCACTCCAATACCTTCAGGTCAATTTTGTGCTACATAAAAGTCAAAAGAAATAGAGTACTCCTCTGCAAATGCCTCGATAACTTTAACTGTTCTAAATGGCCGGGGGCTGGTAGGGGTGTGCAACGTGGCCACAGGGTAGTGAATGGTGTTCTGAACAAGCTGTTATCAATGTGAGCATTATGCTTTACAAAGCAGTCTTTGCTGTCCATGGCCTGCTGCCTGTCACATAAAGTGCTTATTTGTTTTGCGAAATTATGTTATTCAGGAAATCAAGCTCAAAAACATAACCCATGAAATGTTTTGAGCCAAGGTGATTTACAGAGGGAAGACAAGATATTCCCAGTTTGCAGTGCAAGTTAATTTTCTAGAATTGTAATGCGGCGGCAAGATATTTTTTATGCTAAAATTGTTCCCTGCAGTCTGGCAGCCTCCGCGGTAGGAGGAGAATAGAGAGGCGGGGCCGGCATCGGCCACTCCAAATGTATGGCGATCGTGCTGACCCCCCGATGACCACAGGGGCGGGTTTGTCGCGCATAAGAATGACGCGACAGGCCTGCCTCGCCTTCAGTTGGTCAGGATCTGAGGCGCGTGCCCCGGAAGTGATTACAATCATTTCCAGGTCGCGCGTATGTCCAAATCTAGGCAGGTTAGAACCGGCCTTGCATTGTATCTGGGGGGGGGGGGGTAATAAAAGGCTGGGGAGAGTCAAAGTCTGCCTCTTAGCTCGCACACTCCTAAAGCCCGCCTTAAGTGACACCAGCCTCGCTATGAGGCTGTTTTCAAATTTTTCCACCCACCGTCCCCTAAAAGCAGGATTGATAGTTTATATGGTTGTGTTATTTTATTTTCAGGTTGACATCGTTAGGTTATAAACGTAATTGTCAACGTTTTTTTTCCATTGTGACAGGAGATGATTGTTTCTTTTACAGGCATGTTTCATCGTCGTATTTTAAGTGCTATTCCTTGGTCAGGCGGTAAGGTCATGATTGGTGAGCAGTAAATGTAAGGTCCTTAGAGGGTGGTTCTATTCTTGAATGGGGTCGCCCAAGTGGGAGGGACAAGTGGTCTCTCATAGAACAGGGGCAGTTACAGCCAGTTGGCTGGTTGGGTGCGGGGTAGTGGGAGTTACACTTTCCAGGAGGCTGGTTGGCCACCTCGCACGTGCAAAAAGGCACAAGTAAACGGCGCAGAACTGCAAGGGCCCCTATGGAGATAATCTACAGAGCCTACGGGCGTGACTGGGGGGGAAGTACCCTCACGGTGAACGGACCCTCTGCGCATGCGCACTCCGGTTAAAGGGCGGGCATAATTTGATAAGGATCTGACTCCAGTTATTGGCCTTGCAGTAGGCTCAAAATAGGGAAACGCAGAAAAATAATGCTATAATGATTATTTTGAATAAGGTACGTTTAGATCCGGTTAGGAAGATCTTTGTATTAGAGATATATTAAGGTTAGCAATCTGACATCTGTACCTATCAATGTAATCAATGTAATACAATGTTTTCTGCGTACTATGTAAATAATGTGCATATACATTTTGTTTACAAATTTTTTATGCTAATAAATATGGTCGGGGGTTTTAGGACCCCCTAATCCAAAAATTAATTCTGGTAGTAAACGTGTTACTATCTGGGTACTGAGAAGGGTGGAGGGGGTCTAGGCGGTACCTGGCCATATCACAGTGAGAGAGACAAATTGATGACAATTGGTAAGAAGTGGGAGACGTAGACTGGGGGAGTGATATAAGCATAAGGCAGCTGCTTTTGGAAGGAAGTGCATACATAGCAAAAAGTAAAAAGTAAATAAAAAGTGGAGGTAAGTTGAAAATGGATCCGAAGAAAGAACCAGAAGGAAGTTGTAGACAGCTAAGGGGCAGAAAGTGGATGTTCTACGAGGTGACAAGCAGAAGTAATTCGCCTGGTTTTCCTTTGCATACGGGTATTTGTAGTATTCATTTTTCCTTTTGTAAACAGAAGGCGACAAGTATCAGAATGTAGAAAGCAGGAATAGATTAACTGCTTACACTTCATGTGGTCATTTGAAATCTCTGAAAGACCCTATAGAAAAGACGTATAGAAAAGACGCAGAAGGTTGGAGACAAGGGTAAGTACTTGAATAGTAGAAGCAATGAGATGAAGGGAGAGAAGGATGGTCATGAAGTGGGACAAGGAGGATAAGGGAATACAGAGGAGGTATTGAAGGTCAAAAAGAACAGAGGCAGAGAGAGGGATCTGAAGTTTTGTCAAATATGGTGTGAGCAGTTAAAATGCTACAGTTTTTGTCTCTGCATTTTGGCATTTGTAGTTTTGCATTCTACACTTAAATTCACTACTGATACAGGATAGGTTGACATTTTGAGGAAGGAAGATTGGAAAAATGACTGGTAAAGGCAAGACAAAGGGGCTGGGTGTGAGAGGAAACATACTGGGCAAGGGAAATGGAGGGAAGGGAGAAGCATGTGGATAAAGAGGAAAAGGTATGGAATTAACTGGTAGGGAGATGCATGGGCATAAACAGAAAGAGAGGTATAGAGGAAGAGAAGGAACACAAGATTTATAGCATACCAAATTATTTTGATGACATTTCTGCATATGCGAGGATAAAGTCTGACATAGACTGCATGTCAAGCAAGCACAAGAAACAACTTTAAACCACACTGCATACTACTATCAAAGGCACAATAATACAACACTGTACTGTTAAGCAAACAAGGTAAGATGTAAGATCACACAAGAAGGAGTAATTTACAAACCTGACATGATCTAGATACCAATGGAGTGTGTGTGTCCAGCAAAATGGCCCATTGTAAATTGAACACTATGACCTTTTTAAAAAGGGAGGACGTTTGAGACCTCAAAGTGTCACAGAAGGATGTACAACCTGTTTAGAATACATAAGGAAATAAGTGCAAAAAATGCACAGATGAAGTTGAATAGCTTAGGATGTTTCAAATTCACATAGTATATACCAGATTAAAGAACGTTTTAAGGTGTCTTGAAACACATTCAGGGATTAAAGGCAGCATGCAGGACCAAATGGTTTTGGCTTGTAAATTGCATGTTAGAAGCCATGACATATCAAGCAACATTAAAAATAAAAAAGATGTGCAAAAAAACAACACATTGAGGATAGCATGCACTGTGTTCTGTTAAGGTTTTCAGCAACAGTGACCTGAAGATGGCACAAAGAGAATTAATCGGAAAGTGTACCTTAAGCTGAAACCAACCTGTTGTTAAACGTTTTTGCTTAAGTTGAAAACATTGACAAAGGAAATGCTCCGAATGCTCCGCAGTATCTTCAAATGGATCCCCTCCGTCACGAGAAGGACCGTCACCCAGGCTCTCGTCACCAGCAGACTGGACTACGGGAACGCCCTCTACGCAACAACAACAACCAAGCTCCTGAGATGGCTGCAACGCATCACACCCCACCTGAGGGGCCTGCACTGGCTCCCCGTCAACAAGAGGATCACCTTCAAACTCCTCATCCACATACACAAAGCCCTACACAATGCCAGACCAGCATACCTCAACGACCGACTCAGCTTCTACACCCCCACCTGCAGCCTCCACACTGCCAACCTCGACCTCGCCACAGTCCCACGCATCCGGAAAACCACCGCCGGCGGCAGATCCTTCTCTTACCTCGCCGCCAAGACTTGGAACACTCTCCCTACTGGCCTACGACAGACCCAGGACCTGCTGGCCTTCAGAAGACTTATCAAGACCTTGTTATTCCATCAGTAGCAGCCCCCCACCCCCTAACGCCTTGAGACCCTCACGGGTGTGTAGCGCGCTTTACAAATGTAATAATTGATTGATTGATTGAACTCGGCGTACTTACCCGGACTTTGGACATGCCCACTTGGTCTTCAGTATAATGTGACGTAATGTCCTTAAATTAGAGGAACATGAACTAGTCTGGGCGTATGGCCCTTGGACTGATCATTGTATTGCTCTGTTACCTTAAAGAAAATACATATATACTTGCCCTGATAAAGTCTTTTGGCATAAAAGCCTGATGAAACACATGTCGGCAAGACCTTTTGGCTATCCATTGGCTGAGGAATTTCCAAATTAGGAACTGTGGCAAGAATTTTTCTTTGGTTACCCTGTGGTTGGAAAGAACGGAGAACTGTTTTACTATGAAGAAACCATGAAAATGGAACAATAAAGAGAAGAAAGGAAACAATACTATTGAAGAGAGTTCTGTTTTTATAACATAGTTTTTATTAGAAGGTATCAGCATAATACATTGCCGGGTTTTTTTAGCCAGTACATCCACAGTATAATTATACATGTTACATATCAAGCAATATTATCCACAATTCAGTGAACCGTATCTTACATCATGTTCTATCCATTGGCATGTTTAGAACCCAGAAACACCCATCAGTAATCCTCATTCTATTTTTATTTTTAGATCACCTTGGCCTTGCCCCCTTCATATACATTGTTTTAAGGATATACCACAGGCTTAGGAGCCATACTCGGGTAATATTGCGTCAGTATTCTACTTATCATGAAACTTCAAGGTAAACTAAAACTTACCTACATTCCCCCCGGCCTCCCTCCCCCCGAAGACTCAGCAAGCAAGGAAATCTTCAGACATGCAATCAGTTCAATCATGTAATCAGTTCAGTTCAGCATATAAATGTAATACACAAATTTCATTATTTTGGCCCTCAGCAGTAAGTCACTGTACCCTACAATACTCTAGTACAGCCGAATGTCCAAATTTCCCATATTCCATTTAAGCGCACCCTATAGGCAATATTCAAGTATGTCCACAGTTCCAAGGTCCTCTATCAACATGTTCCATTCTAATGATATAGGAATCTTGCGCAAACCGCGTTGTTCCTCCCTTTTTAATTCTGCACCATCCGCCCTGCCCCATCGCATCAGCTCTCCATACCAGTCCTTCAGTGACGGTGATCTAGCAGTTTTCCACTTCATGGTAACATTACGTTTGGCCAGTATGAGTGCCAGGTTGTTGAATTTTGTAATTGGGCTACCTTTCTTCCCTTTAGGGCCCAGGCCCAGTAAGCAGTACTCAGGCCTGTCATTATTCCTCACTGGAGCTATATCTGATAAGATCTTGCAGACCGTTGCCCAGTAGTGGCGTAGCCGTGGGCAGTTCCACAACATGTGCATCAAGTCCGCTGCTGATGATTGGCATCGCGGGCACAAATCTGTTGCCTCCTGAAACATAACACTTAGTTTACGCGGCGTCAGGTAGGCCCGGTGTAGAATCATAAGTTGTATGAATTTAAATTTTGGGTTCCTCGACACCTTTCTAGGGTATTCTAACATCTTACCCCATTCCTTATCACTGAGCACTCGGCCTATATCTAAATTCCATATGGCACGAAGAGGCTGAAGTGACACCGCCGCCACTGTACGGATGCCCATGTAGAGCCACCTCGTTAAGTGTCTACCAGTGCCCATCAAGTGCTGCATCGAGACTAGCGTGTGCATGGTTGGTTCCACCCGTCCTTTGACCCATGTAGTGCGTATGTAGTGAGAAATACTTGCGTGCAGAATAAACAGTGTGTCAGAGGCTCCGTGCTCATTAATGAACACATCGTGAGGCATCAGGGTACCCTCTTTGAAGAAATCACCCACGGTGGTCACTCCTACATCATCCCATGCTCTCATTCTATTTCTTGTAACCCTGCCTAAGTGCGTGGGGAATCCCCAGTAGAGGTATAGTTGGGACGTATGGAGTCACCACCTTGGGGTACCTTAGGGAACTTCTCCAGTAGAACAACGCAATTTTCAGTAGATGTGGCGCCGTTGGTGGAATCTTGCTATTGGGCAACAGTAATGTATGCAATTCCCCTCTCTGCCAGTCCAGCTGTGACATGCTTATCTCCTGCAGATTCTGCCCCGACAGCCAGTAAGCCAGCCACTGTAGCTGACTCGGGTAACAGTTGGTCAGGAACCCCTAGACCTCCTTGTTTAGTATCTAATTGAAGCTTTGCAATTCCTATACGCCTTCTGCCCCAGCCCCATATCAACTCATTCAGTAGAGAAGATAGCAATATAAATATCTTGGTAGGTATTATAATGGGCAAGTTGGTGAAAAAGTACAATAATCTAGGGAGCACCACCATTTTGGCAATCGCCACTTTGCCCGCCCCTGATATAGGTAGGGAGGTCCAGAACTTTATTTGGGACCTAAGTGAAGTGATGGAACGTAGATTCCCCCCTAGGAGAACTGTTGTATCTCTATATATGTTTATCCCTAAGTATTTGAAAGTGCTAGGTGCTATCTGGAAAGACCAGTTCCCAAAGTCCAGCAATCCAGTGTGTGACGCGTCTGTAAAAAAATAAACATAGGATTTGTTCTCATTAATGGACAGTCCGGACAGTGCTTGAAACGTTGCGAATGTAGAAGGTACAGGTTCGTAGTCACCATCCAAATTCTTAAAATATAATATTAAATCATCAGCATATGCAGAAATAATGTGAGTAAGGGGACCCAACACTATCCCTCTATGACCCCCAATAGAGCGCAGTTTCTGTAAGAGGGGTTCCAAAGCTAGAATAAACAGCAGGGGGGACAGTGGGCATCCTTGTCTGGTTCCCCGTGCAACTTTATATTGTTGTGAAATATGTCTCCCTGTCCGTGCCCGTGCCGTGGGTTTCGTATACAACAGCTTCACCCACTTTATATATTCCTCCGGTATGCCAAATTTGGACAGAGCATAGAACATATACACCCAGTGGAGAGAATCAAAAGCCTGGCGTAGGTCTAAAGAAATACATCCCACCGTATCTGCTCGGTGAAGCGTGTGGGACATTATTTGATGAAACCTCCTATTATTAAGAGCTGTGTTCCTGCCTGGAACAAACCCGCATTGGTCACTGTGTATCAAATGTGGTATGTATAGACAGAGCCTAGCAGCCAGCACCTTACTCAGTATCTTATATTCTACGTTTAATAATGAGAGGGGCCTATACCCTGCCATATCAGTGCTATCTCGCCCTGGTTTCAGCAATGAGACCAGAGTCGCCTGAAGTGTTGTGTGGGGAAGGGTGTCAGTTTCTAGGGCTGACTGATATAATCGCTGCAAATGGGGAACAACAAGTCAGCAAATGTTGCATAAAATTCGATAGGCAGCCCATCTCCACCAGGTGATTTATTACGGGGCAAACTATTAATTGCTCTTTTAATTTCCATAGTAGTCACTGGGCGTCCCACCTCCTCTTTGTGTGCTTGCAGCAGCTGTGGAAGCTGCAGATCATCAAAAAAGGCATCAAGGTCTGTGTCTTCAGCAGCATCCAGCTGTGCATATAAGTTCTCATAATACTCTCTAAAGGCCTCATTAATATCTAGCTGTGTATTGACCCTACCACCCGTTATAGTCTCAATCCCTAAAATGGGAGTGACCGGCGGGACATCTTTGATATTTCTGGCCAGTAGCGGGCCCGCCCTATCCGCTACAGCATGTTGCTTCTGTACATAAAGCTCGTAATCCAATACCCTCAGATCTTCCAATAATTCTGCATATTTAATGTGAGCTTCCTGCAGTTGCACCTGGTGCACCTGGTCCAATGTAGCCAATCGTTCTAGTCTCCCTAAGGTATTTTATATGTCAGTAAGATGCACAACAATGTTATGTCTCGCTCCTACCCTTGTACTGATGGCCACTCCTCTTAGCACAGTCTTAAAAGCATCCCACTCTATTTGTCTAGAGGAAGCTGTATTCGCATTTTCTGTGAAATAATTATCTATGGCTGTGGACAGTGTTATTCTAAAAACCAAGTCTTCCAGCAGCTGTGGTTGTAGCCTCCATGTCGGTACTAGGGTGGGTATTTTGCCCCATTGCAGCGTAATCTCCACTGGATTATGATCAAATAGAGTTTTCCCCAGATGGGTAGAGTCACTAACTGCGCCCAGCAACATAGAAGTACAAAAAATTCTGTCAATTCTAGTATGTAAATTGTGCGCCGGGGAGTAAAAAGAATATTCCTTGTCTGTCGGATGCTTCGCCCTCCAGGCATCTACAACCCCCCATCCAACTGCCCAGTTTTTCAGTGCATCTGCTAGTTTTCTACTGGTTGTGTTTTGTAATGGCGGGTATGACCTGTCTAGCTCTACATCCAGTACCATATCAAAGTCGCCCCCTATCACCCATGGGTAATCCCCCCAACCTACTAGTAGTGTAGTTAGAGCCTCCAAGAACTTGTCCTGTTCAGTGTTCGGAGTGTAAATACTTCCCAGTACAATGTGTTCCCCATCAAGTAACCCGTGTATTAGGACATATCGGCCATCCTTATCAATCTTCTGGTCTATGAGCTTAAAGGGCGTACCATTTCTAAGCCATATCACGACTCCACGGGCAAAGGCCGAATATGATGTGGAAAATAACAGTCCCCTCCACTTTTTGTTTAGTTTTACTGCCTCATTGTGATTCAGGTAGGTCTCTTGGAGGAATGCCACATTCACCTTCCGTCTATTCAATTGGGCTAACAATCTATGTCATTTGTGGATGGAGCCAAGTCCCCTGACATTCCAGGAGATGTACTTATAGTTATCAGGGCGTGCCATCTGACCTCTTGTAAGCTGGCCTCCCAAGGGCCAATGTATCTACTGAGCTGGATTTGGGTCTTATTAGCTAAAGCTGAGTCTACTAAACCAACAAAACACCCCAATACTAAGGTCTCCTTATAAACAGCAGAGGACCAAACCATAACTAGTTGTTCAACCAAAACTCCGCTGAAATAATGCTATAGTGCAGCCGCCAAGGGGGGGTAGGCAACCACCGTGTTATTAGTGGTCATGTACCTTGGACATTTACCGGCACTGCATCGCTCCAGCCCAAACCCATCATCCACATATGTAGTGACAGAAAACAGGGTAACATACGATTTCAGCAGCAAAACAACCCACTGGTTATCATATTATACAATACCACTCCCGATGAACCCTCTCCAGCAGTTCAATAGTTATCCGCCGTTTGCGCGGTGACCAAGGGAAATAGTGTGAGGCTGGCCTCAGATTCCGAGCGAATCGTGTCTCCATCTGAGGAGTGGAAAGTCACAGCCTGGGCCCGGGCATCATGTTCTGCCATTGCCGCCGCCGTCAGAAGAGCATCCTTCTGGCTAGTCGTGATCTGTTCCGCAGTCGGTGTTGGCCCAGGGTCTTCTCCCCTGCTCTTGGCAAGTTCCATATTTTCTGTAGCTTCTCGCCTCAACAGGAAACGTACGGGGCCACTCCGTGAAGAAGAGGCCTGTGATGTAGGAGGGGTGAAAGTGATCTCCAGCTATTCCGCCACTTCCTCCGGGTTCTAAAAAAAATAGATTTTTGGCCATGTAGTACCTTCAATCTAGCCAGAAAGAGTATGGCATACTTCAAGTTATGCGCTCTCAGCTTCTTTTTAACATCTTGGAACTTGGTCCTTGCCTTCTGAACCGCTAACGTAAAATCAGGGTACAAGGAGATCGTTCTATTTTCAAAGCGGATAGGAGCATTTTCTTGTGCAGCTCTCAGAATAGTGTCTCGATCTTTGTAATTTAGAATGCGTGCTATTAGGGGCCGAGGGGGCGCTACCGTGAGGGGGGCCTAGATGGCACTCTATGTGCCCTCTCCACACTGTATAGAGCCGACAGCCCCTCCGTTGCCACATGTTCCTTCAGCCAGGTCTCCACAAATTGTGTGGGGTTGCATCCTTCACTTTTCTCTGGTATACCCAGTATTCGCACATTGTTCCTTTGGGACCTCCCTTCCGCATCCTCCACCCTGTCCTGAAGTCCCCGCAGTTGACGCCACACCTGCTCCAGCTGGGTGGCTTGCTCAGTTTGTTGAGGTATCAAGTCGTCCAGTGCAATTTTGTTGGATTTCACCTTTTCTGCCAGTTTCTTGTGGTCTGCCTGTAGAACGTTAAATCTAGTGGAAAGCGACCCCAACTGCGTTTCCAACACCATTCGTGAGTCCCGTATTTCTTTCAATATGAGGTCCAATTTATCTGTAGATTGTTGCTCCATTGTAGGTGGTATCATGTCCGGTTCCGAGTCCTGCGTCCGGCCACTCAGCAGTACTGCATTCGTGTTCTCCAAGACATTTGAGTCATGCTGCTTCCCTTTCAGTGCGCCCCATGTTGTCCAGTAAATTCTGTGCTCTTGGGACCTGTGGCCCCCAATCCCCAGACCAGTCAGGAACACCAGCAGCCTCACCGCAGTAGAAACTAGAACTCCAGTGCGTGCCTTCCCCGTAGAATGTCACTCTCAGTAAGGGGGGGGGCTCTCGTGGTAGGCACTTTCCTTTCCCTGGACCACCTATGGCACTTCCTCACTATCCCCAGACTATAACCAGGTGTAGCTCGCTGTGTTACGCAATGTGGGCAATCCACGCTTGTGACGTGTGGTCAATTAGTGCACAATGTAATCCAGATCCCACCATTCAAGGTTTCAAGGCGGCCACAACTACTCCCCTCAACAGACCTTCAGGATCCAATCTTGTTGCATCAGGTGTCTCCGCCGTTCCGACCCACCCCTTTGCACAGCACACCACCACTCAGTCTTGTGTCCCCTCAGGTCCTTTCAATGCACATATTCATTGTCAGACCCCAGCTGGTTCACAAGAAGGTCCTTCATTACATACACCAGAGTTCCAGTGGCCGTGCCCCGGTCTGCACGCACTCGCAGCTCCCCAGCACCACTTCTAGGGCCTCAGAATCACATGGGGAAAGGGCACAGGTCACGCAGCATGGCGCCCTCATAAAACTGCGCATTACCTTATTTTCGTGCCCATCTCAAGATTTCACTGACTCCTCAGGCACTCCGCTCCCTTTTGTCTACTTCAAAAATTAAGTCCCATTATCCCGCAGTACCTCCTGTCCCCGTCACTGGTGTTTTCTTGGGCTTCCGGGTGCCATGTTAAAAATTTGCCTACCATCCGAGTCTGCTGTTCCTCTCTCCAAACATCAGGGGCTGCAGGGCAAGGCTGTATTCCTCCACTACCGGATGGCACTGTCTCCGATCGTGTTGCGGGGGGGGGGGGGGGGGCGGGGGGGGGGGGGGGAGAGGGGCCACCTCTCCCAGTCTGGGAAGGCCCCGCACTCGGCCGTGTATGGGAGCTCTCATCGCCCTTCCCCCAGGGAGCCCCGTGCAGCAGCAAAGTCCCGGTGTCTCCGTTATGATGTCCCGGCTCACCATGGGCAGTCCGCTAGTCCCTCAGGCATTCCGTCACACATTGCAGGTATTGTTTTCTCAGTAATGTCCCGTTCTGTCAGGATATTGTGTCGAAGTTCAGGTTTTGGCACGGAGCTCACTCAGCTCACGTCTGCAATGCCTGGCAGTTAGCCACGCCCTCAAGAGAGTTCTGTTAATGATATGTACACTTATTCATGCTAGCTTTGCTCAGGTTTTGAAATTTTTATTGTGCTTTAGGGTAAACCTTGTCTATCTGTCTTTACAACTGCTGACAGTGGTTGTATTCTTACCTTTGAGCATTTGCTTGCCAGAAATATCAAGAGACACTGTACACTATCTTGCACATTTATCCCCTACTGCCAATCTTGTATGAATAGAAACTCATTTTAATGTTTGCAACTACGTAATAATCAATAATGAAGCATTCTAAAAGCACGGTACTTATTAAACATTGTGTTGCACAATGTTTTCAAAAACACTGACCAGGTTTGCACTGGATGTTTATGTAGTGTTAATGTATGATTGTGGTTCTATAATGGTGTATGACTGCAACTGGGCTATTTTTGTTTGGGGAGATATGATGGTAAATGCAGCTCCATTTGATGGTGACTATCTGGAAGCCTGATGGCTGGTGTGGTCATTTAATGTTGGGTGTGTGGGTCTATATTCTTTGTGTATCTGTAAATTGTAGTGTGCATGGGGTGTGTGACAATGCTGTGTGGCTGTATCATTGAATGTGTTTTGACGTATAACAGTGGGTGTGTGAGTGTGTAATGTGGGTGAAATGTGGTGGTTTAGGATATATAATGGTATACAAGTGTATTGTCATATACGGTAGTGGCTGCGTGTGCATAGAATGGTTTGTGCATGTATTTATGAGGTGGGCGTATGATGGTAGATGTGATGGTGCATAACAGAAAGTGCCCTAGGTTTTGTAGTGACTGAGTGGACATATGATATTGAATGAATGTTTGATTGATGGTAGGTTAGTATTAGTAGGTATTTGGTCATATGATAGAGGGTATGTTGGTCTGTGATGGTACATATGAGGTCATTTGATAGTGATTGTGTGGGCTTATGATGTTGGTTCACTGTTGTTTTTCAGAAGCTGTATATGTAATGGAGGTATGTGGTAGTGTAATGTGGGTGTGAGGCCTTGTGATGGTGGGTGTTTGGTCACCTCATGGTGGGGAGTTGGGCTACGTTATTGCTAGTGTAGTCACATAGTGTGCTAGATGTGGTGTTGTGTGATGGTGTTTATGTTGATGTGTGATGGTCATTAATTGAATGTTTGTTGGTGGCTGTGTGCGTGTGTGATGTGAAAGTAAGGGCATATGTGGCAGGTTTATTGTTGTATCATGGTGGATACGTGCATGTGTGTGTTTGTGTGAGTACCTATTGGAGTAAAATTTAGCCTAAACTGTTATTTAATTGCTAACAACACAATACATTTATTGATGATAATTGAGCATGTCATTGATGATGACACTGGTAAGGCTTGGTACCGGCAGGTGTGTGCTTTAGTAGTAGTGCATGATAGGGGCACAAGTTATGATTTGTGTTATATATCATGGATAATACATTTAAGTGATTTTTAGAACTTGCAGTGGAACCATAAAAGGTAAATGTGTTTATGCCACATTAACCATAAGTTACTATTAACTGTGTTTTTTTAAAGGAACATTTTCATTAGTTATTATTAACATTTTCTCCTGGTTGTGTTCATGTTATTGCTGGATAATTGTTTACTGGAGGTTGTGTGGACATACAATATTGGGAATGTGATCATACATGGATGTTTGGTTAGTGACCGTAAGATTGTGGATGTGTTGGCAAAGGAGGATTGGAATTTGGGAGTGCGATATTGAGTGTATGGACATTTGAAGATGGATTTGTTGTCATGTCATTCAGACATATTATTCTAATTTTGTTCCAACCCTAGTGACTTTCCAACTCATTGAACAGTACAATTGCTATTGTAATCAATCAAACCAAGAAATGCTTTTTTAAATGAGAGTGCAACTGAACCATGTAAACAAATTTACAGGAATTTATAGGATGCAATAATAGGAACTGATATGACATTAGCCCCCTGGTGGTATTAGAATAAAAAACAGGTGTAAAAAACAACAATGTGGCATAGAAAAGACAATTTTAAAGATTTTATTGGATATGGACCCACAAACACTAGAATGCACATGGGTGATAAAGAAATAGGAGCACAGGAGTGCGACTACCTCAGATGGTGGATGTGTTTGACTGAGCTCCGAGCAAACGTCCTACAATCCTTCAACAAATCAACCATAGCTGCTGGCCATCCACACTCGAGACTCATCACACAAAAAGAAAAAACAACTGTAACTGCCCTGAATACTAGAAGAAACCTAGGTAGAGCTTCATCGCCACAAGAGACATACCTGGGCCTGCAGGGCGTGTGGTAGCTTTGTGTTATATGTTCCAAGACAAAAGCAGAGCCCAACTAGATTGTAGTGGTGGAGAGACTGCAGGAACTGACCTCAGGAGAGTGAGAAATGCGGACTGAATTGATTCATCAGGCCTCCCTGTGCTACAGAGAACCGAGCGCCAGAGTCAGTGATGTACTTGATAGACACACTGGGAGTGGTGGGCCTGGAGCCTGCATGACTGGCTGTTGTATGGGATCACAACATGAAGAATGAAGCAAGTTAAGTTTGTAATAGGAGTTTATTAAAAAGGTAATTCCAAGTAAAATAAACCGACAGAGTGCAGCAAGATCTCCAAAGAAACTGTTGTCCGGTCCGATCTCCAAGTCAGAATGGACCGGACAGCAGCGACACCAAAGAGATGGAACATAGAATACAGAATAGAATATAGAATCACAAAAGGAATAAAAGTTTAAGGGATACAACTTTTCCTTTCGTAACTGTAAAAAAAAATAAAGAAGAAATGCAAAATGCAAACAGAGTAAATTAACAAAATCAATACAAATAATAATAAATATATTTGGCAGGAATAACAACATTTCTTCTTCCGCTAACTGAGGATAAATCTAAAATTAAATACTTATCATTATGAACATTAGTACAATAATTTCTGCAATTTTCAGAAACATCTTGTTGACTATAATTAGGAATAACTTCAGAATTTGGTTGAGATGAACTAGAAGAATTTGAATTATGTTGAGATTAATCAGATACAGATTTACCAAAATCCCACAATGAACAATCCCAAAATTCTCTGTCACGTATTTTCTTAGCAATAATGTCTTTCTGAAAAGGTTCAATTTTCACAACAGCACTTTTGTTCCACCATCCACGATTTTGTAACGTGACTGAAGAATGTGTGACTCTTACAATTTGTTGAGGAGCAGAATACTTAGATTCACATTTACTTGTTTTTTTAGGTTTTTTAACAATGACCCAATCTCCAGTAACATATTCTTTATGTTCTTTAAGAGGAATTTTAGTACAAGGTTTGTATCTTTTTTCAAACAATTTCTAACGCAATCATCCACGGAACTGTGAGAATTAATTTCAACCTCTCTGGACAATGAGTCCAGTTTATTATCAAAAGCAGGATTTAAAACAGTTTTCCATCTCTACCCTTCAATAAAAAGAAAGGAGAGAAACCTGTAATGGAGTGCGGAGAGTTGAGGTAACTCCAAACTTTCTCTTTTATATGTTTACACACATCTAAGCCAGAAGATAAAGCTGTCTTAATCCCTTTTTTAAAAAATGTGTTTGATCTCTCGACTAAACCATTAGCAGCTGGAAAATACAAAGTGTTTTCTCATGCTTAATACCTTATTTTTTAAGAAAATCCACCATTTTATTGGAAGTAAAATGTGTGCTATTGTCGGACACTATTTATTGGGGAAATCCTTCAGTACAAAAAATGTTTTCCAAAAAATGAATCACAATATCAGTCGTTAGAAAAGAAACAAAATCATAAACAACCCATTTAGAATAATAATCAGTTAGCACAAGATATTTAATGTCACTACTCAAAATAGTATATGGTTCTGAAAAATCTATGCTAATTTTTCCCAAGGTTGATCTGGCAAAATATTAGTAGAAGTAGAAACTTTACTGTTTTTCCAATGATTATCGGATAATAAACATTCAGGACACTTGTTAATGAATTGTTCGACGAAAACATTCATACCTGGCCACCAATAAAATTTACGAAGTCATTTATTAGTTCCTGACATACCTGGATGACTAATCTGAGCCTTTTTCATCAAAGATTCGATAAGTTTAAATGGTGGAACAAATAGACCATTTCTAGTAATTATGTTATTCTCCACGCTTAATTCAGAAGATACTTGTTGAAAAGGAAGTAAGCACTTTGTTAAATTTTTTAATGGTGGCCAACCATTGGTGACATATTTGATGACTTTGTTAAGTACATCATCAGTTTTATAACATTCATTCCAATCCTTCTCAGAAATTACTCCATTAGTGTATTCTGAAGCATCAATGGCAGAGACAACACATTCATCATCATATTCCATATTGTCAGAAGTGTTTTTAAGGGATAAGTGAGATAGACAATTTGCTCTAAAATTCGCTCCACCTGATTTATGCTTGATCTCAAAATTGTATTCCTGCAACCTTGATATGAGCCTTACCAATCTAGATGATGCCATACCTGTACCATTACCACTCATTAAATATATCAAAGGTTTGTGATCAGTTAGTAAATCAAAGGAATTACCCCATAAATAGCTCTTGAACTTTTCAATGGCCCATGTGCAAGCAAGTGCTTCTCTTTCGATTGTGCTGTAATTAGACTCAGCTTTACTTAATGTTCGTGAAATAAATGCAATAGTATTTTCTTTGCCTTTATGAGATTGAGTGAGTACACCTCCAAGTCCAATTGAACTTGCATCAACAATAACAGTGCATTTTAATCCGCAAGTAAATTGTTGTAAGGCAGGAGTATTTTTAATCATGTCCTTAATGTTATTAAAAGCTTCTTCATGATCTATTTTCCAAATAAACGTCACTTTTGAGAGTTAAACATCTAAGAGGCACAACACACATTGCATATCCATGCACAAAGCGTGCATATTATTCACTTAGCCCTAAAAAAGACCTAAGTGAATCCTTATCTACTGGTTCTTGGGCATTAGTGATTGCAACAATAACATTTTTATTTGGTGTGATACCTTCTTCAGTGATGGAATGTCCTAAATATTCCAATTCATTCACAAGAAAGCGACATTTGTCTTTTGAAACTGTCATGCTTTTGTCATGTAAAATCTCAAGAACTTTATCTATGACACTATTGTGTTCTTAAATACCTTTGCCAATTACCAAGATATCATCTTGGAAAGCTTGTGCTCCTTTGATGTCTCCAAATAATGAATCCATTAGCTTCTGAAAAACGCTAGCTGCAGAAGCGAATCCAAATGGAAGTCGCATATATTTGAAGGCACCAAAAGGAGTAACAAACATGGTTAAGTCTTGAGATTTTTCCGAACGAGAGACTTGATGATATGCTGACTTTAGATCAATAAGTGAAAAATGAGTAGCTTGTCCAATTGCCATTAACATTTCTTGAATAAGGGGTAAAGGGTGACAATCAACTAAAATATTCTTATTCAAGGAGCATAAGTCAGCACACAAACACACATTTCCATTTTTTTATAGCTCAAACAACCGCTGAAACCCACTCTTTTCCAACACTGAGTGGAACACTTCTAACTTTATGTGTTATAGGTAGGGCACCTTTTTTTTGTTTAATGTCATGTATTACTCTTTTTACGCAGCCAATTCTGTCTTCAAAAACATCTTTGTACTTATTTAGAATTTCATCTAATTGATGACTTATTATTAGTACACAAATCAACTGTTGAGATTAGCATATCACCAAGAATTATGAGAGTATCACTTCCTGGTTTTAGCATGATCCCCATTTTACCTAGACCAATAATATCACATCCTTTTTTTGCTAGATAAGCTTTTGTGGCTATAGATCTGCCCAACAGATTTAATGTTTCATTTAAATAACCTACCATATCTATAGCCTGTCCGCCAAACGCCTTAGAGTTTACTTCTGTAATAAAATGTTTGTTAGGAAAATGATTTTTGTAATAGGTTTCATCAGATAGTATAGTAATTGGCAATCCTGAATCAGCCATAACCTCTAAATTTACATTTCCAATGCAGGCTTGACCTAGGGGTGCTTTAAAGGACACATCAGAATCAATGACATTTACATTTACAATTAGATTGTTAATCATGTCATCTTCAAGATCTTCTACAGTATTAACACTCATGTGAGGAGAACTTTTGTTCTTGATATTAGTCTTGCAAGAGCTCTCAAAATGTCCTTGTTTCTTGCACTTTGAACATCTTCTGCCGAGAGCAGGACAATTTGGATTATTTCCTGTATGTGTTTTAGAACCACATCGATAACATACCAAATTTTTCCGTATGATGGTATTAGGTTTAGATCTCATACTTTCTGAAACTTTAGTCTTGTTTGAAATTGTACAAATGGATTCAGAATTGCTCTCTGATCCTGTGATCACTTTACTTGAAACTGATGAGCGTTCAATGCTTATAGCAATGTCTATAACTTCAGTTAAAGTTGGATTTCTACAGGCCAAAAGTCGTTCTTGTACTTTTTTTGAGAAGCAATGGCAAACAAGCTGATCACGCAGATAAATGTCCAACATTTCTCCAAACTCACATTTAGCAGCTAAAATGCATAAATTAGAAATATAGTCTTCTATACTTTCATCTGCCAGCTGTTTTCTTTTATTAAAAGTATGTCTTTCAACCATAATATTTAGTTGTTCAATTAATCTTTTTTCCAACCTCTTTTTAGCTTCTGTAAAACATCCCAGGATATAAATTGTCCTGGAGGAGGTTCACTCTCTGGAATATTATCAAATATCTCTCTTCCAACATCTCCTAATAAACCGTCAAGTACTGCTTTTTTTCTTTCATTAGAATATGATTTACCATCTACGGCAATGTGGTAATTTTCAAAAGATTTAAACCATTGTTACCATTTAACTTTTGGTTCTCCTGGATTTTGCAAAAAAGGGTTAATTTAAAAATTGAGTAGTCAAAGTAATAATATAATTAAACTAGTGAATGAAATCCTCACCTTTAATGTCCGGTGATGCTTTTAGCGAAGAGTAGTTCTAAAAGAATCATGAACCCTCAAAAACGGGGCAATGGACAATCGGATAAACACTTGCAACTAAAAAAAAATCCAAAGAGTTGCGTGCATACGAGGCTATTTGATGAAGTTGATAGGCAAAACAATGAAAAGACGATGGTGGCCACGTAAGGTCAGGTTGGTTGACGTAGCGTGATGCAGCATGTCGAAGGAAAATCTCCTGAGGGTGCATATTTCAACTCTTTATTCTCACGCTCGGCAGAACATCAATGGCAGTTCAAACAATGCGGTGATCAAACGGTTCTATAAACGGTCTTCAGAAACAAAAGGTAAAGTAATCTTACCAAATGTTTCTCGACAGTTGAAGAGACAATTTCATTTGATGTATTTTCGTTTTCTTCTGCCAATTTTCATGGAGAACATAAATCTTCTTTAAGTTGTGCCGGTGGGTTTATCCTTGTGGTGGAATTCGATTCCCAAAACCAATCGTCACCAAATTAATGTTTTATTGGATCACAACATTAAGAATAAAGCAAGTTAAGTTTGGAATGGGAGTTTGGGAGTTTATTACAAAGATAACTCCAAGTAAAATAAACCCACAAAGTGCAGCAAGATCTCCAAAGAAGCTGTTGTTCGGCCGATCTCCAAGTCAGAATGGACCGGACAGCAGCGACACCAAAGAGATGGAACATATAATACAGAATAGAATACAGAATCGAAAAGGAATAAAAGTTAAAGGGATACAACATCTCCTTGAGTTACTTGAAGCTGACTGGCAGGTGAGGTTGAGCTGAGCCAGCGAGACGTGGTGGGGAGGCAGCAAACAATAATGAGTTCCCTAGCATGTGAAAGCTGAATGCGGGAAAACAAGGCCTGTCCTGTGCCCCTCCAAGTGAAGGAAACCATCTTATGCACATAGGAGCAGCCTACCTGGAGTGCGCCAAGGACCCCTTGTATCAACTGGTAGACAATGATTAGCTCAATCCCAAACCACTAAGAAAATAGGAACCCCTCTAGGGGGATAGGCATGAGTGAGTCGGTGCCAGGATGCCTGAGGAGAGGCACACAGGAGCCTGATGATTTTGAAGCGAGCCATGCCGCCATGTCAAATCCGGCTGAAGGATGTACCTGAACAAAAACACAGTGGGATGAAATTGCTGAGACTTGTGACTGAAGGAGGGAAGCAGACACAGCAGTCAATATTTTTAGTACATGAATATTCCCATTCGGGGCAGCAAAGCATTGCGTGATGGTCTGTGCACATGTTAAAACCAATACATGATCAAGGGGGAGTTGACAGACTGGTTGCAACACTGGTCTCACAGACTAGCTGTAATCAAATTAGCTAACCTAAGCAGCTGGCAGCTAATGAACCTACGGTGGCTGCAAGATATAGCGGTGCAAAATGGCTGGAGTCAAGAAAACAAAATCACTCTCTAATACAGAAGGAGACCTTACAGCGAGGTTATAAGATGGAAACTCCGTTAAGTCAGAGTACACCCTAAATTCACCTACCACAGGAGATCCTAAAATGCTGTTTAAACTAGAAAGTATATTAGCACTAATCATAAAAAAAGGGAAATGCTTGAACACAATATTGTCACTATTGTGATTGATGTTGGACACCTCTGTGACAAACACAGGACCATAGCAGTGAGAGTAAAGCAGACTGAGGGCTGCCTGCGTGCCTTGTCCCCTGAAACTGAAACTCTGAAGAAGGAGATGCAAAGTTTTGTTAGCAGGATCTACTTCTTAGAGGCGACAACAGAAGATTTGGAAGGAAGAATGTGACGCAATAATGTGCATGTCTTTGGGCTCCCCAGCGTTCAGAGAGCTTCAACATTGTCTCATACATGGAGAACTGACCGAGAAATTGTGGCAGAACTTGCACACCAAGTGCCACCTACCTCTGAGCACATCGATTTACAACAATCAACACACTGTCTTGCAGGCAGCAAGACAGGCAGGTAATTTTCAAGTAAAAAACACAAAAGTAATTTTGTTTCCGGACTACACATTAGCAGTGTAACACCACAGACTATCATTCCGGGGGGGGGGGGGGTGAAGTGTTGGCTACGCAAAAGAGTTTTCCAATACCATGTACAACACAGCAGGTCTAACTAAGTATGGTCACCAGACCATGACTGAACATCTGACAAATGGGGTAGCTCATAACAGCTGTCCAACAGGTAGCACGGATTGCACACACTGAGTGAAAATGCTTGTTGTAAAAACAATCTTGGAAGTCATTGAGTCTTGTGTGACCTTGTTGGCATGGGAAGTTTGTTACTATTACGAAAATCTCAATAAAGAGATTACAAAAAAATCCTAAGGAGGGCAAGCCAGTAGGATGTGGCTGATTAGGGGTCTACAACATTGGCTATCCTCTAAACAAGGTCCCATGGAAGCTATTGACTTTTGGGGGAAAGTGCTGAGCTGTGGAAATTAGAATTTCACACCCAAGGATGGTCCTATGCAAGTTGGATAATTTTAGTGCCTTTGCCTGGTGAAGAGATATTTCTTTGGACAAACCTTTTGGATCTCATATTCATCAAGTGGGCACAGCTGCAGACTGTAGTCAAAACTAGGCTGGATACCTTCTCCTCAAGGTCCAGCTGAATTGAAGTTGCTGCTGCAGCAAGCTCAGATTGAGCGTAACCTAAATATTTGGCCCAGCAGCAACACACCTTCATCAGATTGAATTGGCCGGTTGGCTCTGGTCATTCAGTGGTCTTTGGAGGCAAAACATTTCTAAAACCCAGGTTTTATGATATGTTAGCAGGAATACAGCCAAAGATCCAGGACCTTATGAACAACACTTGAGAGGGTCTAGACTCATTCCAGCAGAGGCCAACAGCTGGGTCCAGGACAGTTGGAAATGGCCAGCTGGGCATTTGTTATAAAAAGGCTTTTATAGTTTGCTATGATCTGTAGCTTGAACAGGAGGTCCGTGGTGCGCGATCCCAGCGGCGAGTAATGAGAGGCGATGCTCACCACGAGCACTGCCTCATTTGAAGCACCGCCCCCAATTTTTCTATTGATCACTATTCAAGAACCCAGTGGTCCCGGCGGCCAGAGCTTCTATTACTGTCTCCCATGGTATTCGCTTAGCTATTTAGGAACTTCGAATGATCGCATCGAAGCCTCGCACAGTTAATTACGCGCCGAAAAACTGTGACGTGCTTCCGGGTTTTTGTAGCATACTACCAGCGCCATTAATACCGGGCTCCTACCGGCAATACTTGCTATATGTAAACACAGGCATGATTATTAAAATGTCCTGAAGATGATCCCCCTATTTATTTAAGGGATCGAAACCCCGTCGACGCACTGTACACCATATGCATATACTATATTGTTATGTCAATTATGTAATGGTGTCCCCAAGTTACTAAAATTCTGGTGTATTTTCTAACTTCCATGCAGACACGTCTCCCTTGCCTGAACCCTACCCTTACTGTTGTTTGTTCGTATATGTTAGTAGGACACCGGTTGTGTCCCACTTGAATTCTCTTTGTATTTTTTTGTTATAGTGGAGAAGTGTGGCTCAATGGCTAGAGCGGCAGACCCTGATGCAGAGGTCAGGCCCGGACCAGGGTTCACCTCGGAGGGTCTTGGGCTCAATTTCCCCGGACCTGATAATCCTCGCCTCGGTGCCTATTCTAATCATGGGTCTCACTCTGCAACTCTGGGCAATAGCTTGCTTAATCTCCACAACGGCCCCAACAGCGCTAGAATGCCTGGCTTCACCGTGGGGGTGCCCAGGAGTGGGCACTTCACAGGGAAAGGCCAGGAAGTGTTCCACTGTTCCACAGCGGTCTGTGTACAGTGCCTTGAGACCCCTTCTGGGGTGATTTGTGCGCTATATAAGCACTACATTTACATTTTACACTCATTGAATATTAAAATTCTGTCCGGCTGGACATGGAATATAGCACTGATCGAGTCTGTTTTTATTAACAATATTCTGACTGTCTAGGGACTTCTGTCTTTAGAAACTATGGGGCACATTACCATCGCGGACAGACTTGCGTCCGTCCGCGAGCCCTGAGTAGGAGGGATCATCCGCATGTGCTGCAGCATTCCCTCCTGTGCAATTAGGATGTGAACGCCACCCTGGTGGTCACATCCTCTATTTTTAGGGCTCGCCCCTTTTCTATTTCGCAGAAATAGAAAACAGGGGTGAGTCCTTATGTCGCTGATCCAGTTCTTTCCCCAAAGGCTCTCTTCAGGCAGCTGATTGGCTCTCTTCAAGGAGGATTTCCAACAGTTCACGTGAATCCCAATCACATGACCTGCTCTCATGCACGAGCCTTCAAAGCCTCAGCCATTTGCTTCCCAACCAGCGTTGCAGGCCGTGACTCGCATCAAAGGAAGCCCAGCCCAGCTTCTCCCAGCAGGCAGCCCACCCCCTCCCTCTCTTGACTTTCAGTGACTTCACACTTCGTGCCCCTGTCCCTTCAAGGCAGCCCAGCCCAGCTTCTCCCAGCAGGCAGCCCACTCCCCTCTCTCTCTCAGTGACTTCACACTTCGTGCCCCTGTCCCTTCAAGGCAGCCCAGCCCAGCTTCTCCCAGCAGGCAGCCCACCCCCCTCCCTCTCCATATGGTCGCTCGAGTTCCAAGCTTCCCCAGTGTGCGCTCGTTCACTTCACTTTTTCACGGCCGCAGGCCGTGACTCCTTTACCACTGATTTGCCAGTTGTAATGCTTTCCGTGTGCTGCTGTGAAGGCATTCTGCTTCAATTTTAAACATTAGGCCAGACACTTTTTCACGGCCGCAGGCCGTGACTCCTTTATACACTTTTTCACGGCCGCAGGCCGTGACTCCTTTATAATGTTGTAAATACAAAACACTGACTATGCTGAACAATGTACCATTTAAAAATAGCTATTCATTATTTTCTTACTGAGAACCGGGTGTCTATAGATTAATCTTATTTCACCTGTAAACTTTGTGAGCAAATCAGAAAATGGCGTTTTCTTTTGAGAAAAATAAATGTTTATTTCTAAAGCGCTACAACGTATCCAGGGTTTCTCAGCGCTAGATCGACATTTTTATAATTACATGTTTTTAAGCCTGCCCAGCCTGCGCCGTCTCTCCCTACTCCTTCACCCTGCCCCCACCTCCTTCTGTCTCCCAGTCCCTTGCTGTCGTCCAGTTCCTTGTTTCATATTTGTTTGCCCTCTTCTTTCTCTTTCGTTCTCCCTCCAAGTCCATCTGTGAGCTGTCTTTATCTTTATCTTTCTGTCCCTCCATCTTTCACCATGTTATTTTCCCCCTGTCGCCCTTTTCACTCTCTCCCTTCTCCGGCCGCGAGTTCTCACCGGCTAATAGTCCCCCGCCTCCTCCCCCAGAACACAGCGTTCACTTCCCTTTCTCTTGTTTTTGTTAAGGGCCTTTTCTTTTGAGAAAAATAAATGTTTATTTCTAAAGTGCTACAACGTATCCAGGGTTTCTCAGCGCTAGATCGAAATATTTATAATTACATGTTTTTAAGCCTGCCCAGCCTGTGCCGTCTCTCCCTACCCCTTAACCCTTCACCCTGCCCCCACCTCCTTCTGTCTCCCAGTCCCTTGCTGTCGTCCAGTCCATGTTTCATCTTTGTTTGCCCTCTTCTTTCTCTTTCGTTCTCCCTCCAAGTCCATCTGTGAGCTGTCTTTATCTTTATCTTTCTGTCCCTCCCTCTTTCACCATGTTCTTTTCTCCCTGTCGCCCTTTTCACTCTCTCCCTTCTTCCTCGCTCTCTCGCTTCCTTCTTCCTCTCATTGTTCCTCACGCTGGAAAGAACGTGAAACACAGTGCAAGAAAGTGTGTTGTGCATATGGAGAGGCGTAAAGCTTTCGAGACTAAGCTGCTCATGTGGCATTATACCAACACTTTTATTAAGCTCACTGAGTCTATAATACTGATGTTTGTTGGTAAAGCGAGTCGGATATTGTGCAGCGCGTGCACCGTGTGACATGGGTGTGCAGAGCAGATTGCCTCTTAGAACACGCTGAAGTTGTGCAAAGCACCCTGCTGCAGATAAAATAACACACCAAACCAGCTGGACATTGACCATCTATTAAACCCAGAGCACTTCAGTTCTGTCCCTCCTACCCCCTAATTACATCCCTGTCACTCGAGCCCTGAAGCTTTTTACTGAGCCTGCAGAACCACGTCCTTTGCTCTTTTTTCCAAAGCATTGTTCTAGCCTCCAGCCTCCAATCCCCAAATCGAGGGGCTTTTGTCCATAAGCAGAGATTTATCCTAGTGTAGGGGCCCATCATAAGGGCTGTCACAGGGGCACACATTTTCGAGTAGTGAAGTGTGGACAGTTGATCCATCATTAATACTCATTACAACTAGACTTATTCGGCAGGGGGGACACTAAATTATGCATCAAGGTTGTCTAAATTATGAGGCAAGAAAAAACAAATTATGTGGTACAATGTGCAACATTTTTAATACTTTTAATTCATTATTTTGTCATTTTACACATGGTAATGCTCTCTGATGAATGATTTGAGCACCAGTTATGTTACAGAAGGACACTTTCATTGTGTGGTAGGCGCAGGGAGATAAAGTGATTTGATCAGAATCACAGGATTCTGAGCCCACGCCGAGGCTCCAACTCGGTTCCCCAGCAGCATTTGGCACATCAAAGGCTTCGCTGCCCCGCCCCCGCCGTCACTTATTCACGGCCGCAGGCCTGCCCTCCTCTTGCTGTCTGTAATTCCTTTCACCCCCGCCGTCGTCCTGCTGTCCGTGGTAACTCTCACTCATTGCTTCTGTAGCATATGTTTAAACTTGCTGTTATATCGGCCCTTGTGTAGCACAAGCAACGGATTACAAATGCTATAGGTGTCACATTTCCACAAGTTAACACTATTAGCATTGTAAATGACAAAGTTATTAATTTCCAAAATTTCAAAACAAAAACATAAATAATAAATTTGTCATTTACAATACTAATCCCTCAAACTTTACTAATGCGTGCCCTATTGCATTGCATTGCAAATGCTTGTTTAACATTGCGGCGGGTGCGGCTTCAAGCTGCACCCGCCGCAATGTTAAAAACGCATGCATTATATTTACATGCACAAAGCGGTAGGCACCGCGCGGTACCTGCCGCTTTCTGCATGTAAATGCAGGGGGGTACCATAGGTACCCCCCCATGTGCACCCCCAAACCCCCCTTCAACCAGGGGGCCCGCAACGGGCCCCCGAAGTGAAGATCCGTATGCTTTTCCACGGCGGAGAACCCGCCGCGGAAAAGCATGTCTGGGAAGTCATCCTAATATGTCTGGCGGTGTTTGAGAGACACCGCGACTATATTAGAGCTTTTCCGCTGCGGTTTTAAGCCGACCGTGGCGGAAAAGCGGCGGACTGAAACCAAGACCCACCAGCCATCCTAATGTGGCGGTGGGTCTTGGGAGGGTCCGCAGCGGATTTTCCGCATCCTCCGGGCCGGGCGTGGCTTCTGTCGGACCGGAGGATGCGGAAAATCCGCGATCCTAATCGACCCCTATATACGCACCCAAGGTCCCTGACCAATTGCCTCTTGGGTTCCCTTGTTTCTCTAAAACACCCTTAGGCTGTGGCCATGTAAATGAGCAACTACTGCTCTGTGGTCACTCTAAACCAGGTTTAGGAGCAGCTCCTCTCTCACATGTCCTACTAATAAATCCCACATACTCTGCCTTATTAAGACGTACTTAGAGGTGGCCTAGCAATATTTAAACAGGTTTTATCCCAATAAAAACGGTCATTTTGACAAGGCAAATGTGCAGTATAAACAGTTTATAGCCAGGCTACAAATGGCAGGCCTGCAGTCATATTTGCACCATCACTGCAGTGTGTGCAAGATGGGTGTAGCAGTCCACAGGTGACAAGTAACTTACATGCCCTGTGTACACCTTGTACTGGGTCCCACACCTGGAAAGTCAGCATTAGTGTGGTCAGTCCCAGGGTGATGTTCCACCATAAAGTCCCTAACCTGGAGGGAGATAGACCACCTCAACAGTTTAGAAGTCTCACCCTGAATTTGCATCAGCCATCTGAGTGGTCTGTGGTCTGTCTGACCCCAAAAAGGAGTCACACACAGATATGGCCTCAGCTTCTTCTGTGCCCTAACCACTGCAAATGCTTCCCTCTCAATTGCATTCCACTTTTGTTCCTTGGGTAGCGGTTGCCTGCTGATTAAGGCTACAGGTTGGTCAAGGCCGTCGTCATTTAGATGTGAAAGAACAGCCCTAACACCATGCTCTGAAGCATATATCTGCATAAGAAACTCTTTGCTGAAGTCAGGTGCATTGAGTACTGATGCTGAGCACAAGGCTTCTTTCAGGTTGTCAAATGCACTCTGTCACACTTTGGTCCAGATCACATTTTCCAGCAGCTTCATGGAAGTCAGCTCAGTCGGGGGCAACCATGGAGCCATACCGTTTGAGAAATCTTCTACAATACCTTGTGAGGCCTATGAAGGCTCTCACCTTTGCCTAGGGAGTCTTGCAGGCCATGTCGGTCTGGATCTTGGCCTGGAGAGGCTGTTTATGTACTTGGGTGCCCAAGTACACCACAGAGCCTGGTCCTATCTGGCACTTACTGAGCTTGGTAGTCAGGCCTGAACTTCTCATACACAATGGTTTTCATTAGTATCATTCACTTCCTTCGGCAATTATCAGGCAAAATGTTTGCAATCAATGCAAGTAATTCATAAATACATTAAATAAATACATAAACATCCAGACCACCATGTATCAAAAATACTTCATTTTCAAGTTTCATAATATTTGTATCATACAATCTATTATAAGAGTGCTGTGTGTCCCAGTGAAAAAGGAAACCACAACCCTGTGAGTGAAACAAGTACAATTACTGTTTTGTGTGTTTTAAAAACAAGATTAATATACAACTATTTGGCCAATGTCCGATATTTTTGTCTGTCTGTTAAATATGATGACAATGTTTTGACCCTCAACTTGATACTGGGGTCTCTTCAGGGCAGGGACATGCCTGGTACATCTGAAAGAATTAGTCATAATGTGAGAAAGGTGGTCAAGGGTTACTTTAAATGGGTAAGACTAGGTAGGAATTTCAAAATTATACCTACATTGATCAAGTAGTGTAAATGACTGTGGTCCAAAATCAAATGTAAAGAGTACTGATAAGGTACGTGCCAGAAAATGTACTTACTGCAAGGGTGTCAAGTACCTAAATAGGAGTAATGTACATCATAAGTAATTGTCAACTAATGCTTAAAGGAATAGAACTTAGGCGCTATACAACTCATCCTCTCATAGCAGCAGTACTCAGCTCACAATGGTGGACGCCAGAATTCTACAGCAGCTAGAGGCACAACACGGTGTGACAATCCATCGGTGTTTGGCTGCATTATTGAGTGCGGCCATACAGACCTCCTCCACTGCTCTGAAAGCAGTTTGGTAGTCCCCCCTTCTTGAATCTCTTTGCCAGCTTCAGCCCTCCCCCTTTGCACATCTCCTTCAGACCTGCTATGTTGAGGCCCTCAATGCTGGTTGGATCCAATTCCATAATTTTTAAAATCACAGGTGCAAAACTTGGACATTAAGAATAAAATGTAGGAAAAAAAGCCAATTAAAATTCAAAAGTCAATTTGAAAAAAAAAAGTAAATATTGATTGTCAGAATACAGAAGCCACTTTTGATTTTAATTTAAACCACTAAAGTGGCACTTCAAAACACAAGTCCTGGATCCCATCACAGAATACCAACATAGGGAATGTAAGAAATTGGGGGATTTGTTAAGGGGGTGTATACCCACCTCATGTAATGTAGTGTTGTTCCTATATTCCCAATAGGCTCTGCGCATTGGAATAACATAAACGGTAGCTTGGACGTAGGACTGAGGTCGACTAGGTCTCTACTGAATATGTTAGACTTAATTAGATATGCCAGCTAGCTCAGAGGTCACTAGAAACTGTCTCGAACCTGTGTGGTTTCAGGACCAAGTTGATGTTCTGACTTGCTGTGTCCATTGTACTATATTTTCCATCAATAAATCTACCCAAACTTAAAACCAAGATGAGCCACAGAAGGAGGAAAAGTACACCTAGCACAATCCATAATTTAATCCATGGTGAAATTAGATATGTTTCTCCCAGTAGATGAAAGAGTTCTTTAATTTTTTCTTTGAAAGTTTTTGTTGCTGGCTTGTCTCCATGTTCACTTGGATCATCGGAAAAGTCATAAAAGTTGATAAAGTAGCCAGATGCAGGTCTGTCAATTGGCGGAATTGCTTCCGGATTTCCCTTGATCTTTGGATTTTCTTTTGTTACATTTGTATAGTCCGAGGCTACATCGTTGTAGACAGGTGTTTCTTGACGAACTGTTGCAATTTGGTTTTCAAGAGGCACAAGTTCCATAGCTTTGTTGCATAGTTTGTATTCACTGCAGGTTTATCAAATGTGATTAGTCTCTCAGTTTGAACCTCTTGGATTGTAGCAAGATTTGGTCTTCTGCTATTTCTTGGGAATCCACTGGGCCTGCTACTTATTATTGGCCACATAGTTGTGGTTTCACCAGGTCGATTGATACAACTCGGTTCTCCTTTTTACCAGCAAGAGGCGGTAGTACTACTGATCTTGTTCCGCTGACAGCTAAGACAGGTACTGCTTTTCTGTAATAAGGCCCAAATTCCTTCTTCACTGCGATATTTTCTCTGACCAGATCCCCAATCTTTGGAATCCAGACAGGTCTTGCTGGGACAGGTGGTTTTTCTTCAGTGGCCGTTGGCTTTAGCTTTTCGTTACTTAGACTTTTTCTTGTTTCATTTAAGTCCGGTAAAACAGCCAAACGATCTTTGATATCAAAGGTTTTTTGTTTCACCACTGAAGTCTGACAATCCAGATCCTGGATGATCATTCTAGTACCAAACAAAATTATGTACGGACTGATACCTCCTAGAGAATTTCTTGGCATGTTATTAAGACTACGTTGGACACTTATTAGATGTTTGACCCACCCGTCACCCGAACCTAATACCCTCGCTGTTATACATTGCTTTATGTCACGGTTTTTTCTCTCCACTACCGCATTTCCCTCGGGATGGAATGGACTAGAGTACCGCAATGCAATGCCCATGCTGGCCATGGCCTCCTTGTAAGCCCGAGAGCTAAACGCAGGACCCTGGTCAAAATGTAGCATGCCAATTGCGCATGTGCCGATAAAGACTCGCAAATCTTTTATAACAGTTCTGGCGTCAGCCGAGCGCTGGGGCCACATCCAAATGAATCTCGTGCAGGAATCCACCCCGACCACGATATATTTATAGTTGCCGTCCCTTTGTAATGGACCACAGTGGTCCAGGTAAACACATGCTAATGGTTTGTCTGAGATTAGAAGGGGCGTCTGTGCTGGCCGTTTCACTGTTGATACTTTCATTTTTTGGCATATTTCACATTCTAGAACATAGTTCCTAGTCTGTTTTCTCATGCGTGGCCACCAATATCTCTGTTTTAATAATGATACTGGAGCGGAAACACAAGCATGTGCAGAAGCGAGCCCTTAGTGTGCCGCCAACATCAGTCCTAACTTGTGTTCCGTGTTTGGAATTGCTCTATCCCCCACTCCAGGGATTTGAGCAAACGGAACGTTGTTTGCATCAGTTTTGTATGATTACTTTACTGAAAAGCCTTTCGGGAGTGTCTTACCACTGTCTTTTACTGAAGCACTGACAGCTTGCATTATCACGCTGTCTATTTTTGTTTTTGACCGAGTAATGGCAGCTACGGAAGCCGTTTGTACAGCTGCTTTCGCGGCCTCATCAGCCAATGAATTTCCCGCAACGTGAACGCCATCACGTTGATGACTCAGTGTATGAATCACGTGAGTCTTTTGTAGTTCTTTCTGTAAAAGAACTACTTGTTCCCAAAGCATTATATGCTTGATTGTGCCACCTTTTGCATCTTTGAAGTTGTTTTGGACCCAGTTCTGCAAGTATTCATTGTAAGACTGGAAACAATAATAAGAATTGCCCACTCTTAGTGTGGGGAATTCGCGATCGGTATTTCAAGTGCCATCTTAAAAGCCTGTAGTTCAGCTCGCTGAGCTGTACAGTCTCCGAGTGATTGAGTTTTAGTGACAAAATGTTTAAATTTTCCTTCGTGCCAATGACCTTTAACAATCGCGCACGCAGCACTATAGGCTTGTTTACCCCCAACTGCAGGTTGTGCTGTCTGTATATATTATACAGCCGTAATGTTCGAGAGGCAGGATTTTGGTCGGCAGAGGACATTCGTATTCGTATAGTAGGAATTCTTGTGTTTTTAAGTTAGGATCAAATTCATATACTACGTCTGGTGCAGCAAGAGAATTAACCCATTGTATCCATCTTGGATGTAAAGCTTTAGCATTGGGAATGCTTGCTCTTGTTACTGCCTCTAGGGCAATTACCGGTGTAACGTTTATAAAACGTTTACCTTGTGCCAGGGCTCTTTCTTTTGCTACAGCAGTTTGAACCGCAGTTAGAATTTTTTCAGAAGAACTGAATTTCATTTTAACTTGTGTGTCGAAGTGTGATTTGTAAGCTATTGGTACCATTTCTCCCTCATTAGAGGTCAGGTATGTGAATCCGCATCTTCCTGGGATGACTCGGATTACAAGGTTGCATTCGTTTGCGTGTGTTTGCAGTTTTGTTTTAGTTAACATGTCTGTCTGTAATTATCTTAAAATTTCTGTGTGTTTCTGAGTCCAATTAATTGGTTTAAAATCAGGTTTTATTAGTTTGTAGATAGGTTTAACCCTCTCTGCATAATTTAGAATGTATGTTCTTCCGAAATTCAGGAAACCTAGAATTGATTGTAAGTTTTTCAGCGTTTTTGGAGCTTGGAGTACTGCACACTTCTCTAAGAAGTTGTCTGCTAGGCTTTTGCCATCACTTGATAATTCATATCCTAAAAATAGGACAGTTAGATGGGCAATTTGTGATTTTTTAAAGTTGAATTTGTACCCTTCAGATGCGAACCCAAGTATGATGGTGTTCACCCTTTTCAAGTGAGTTTCCAGGTCTTCGTCTGTAAGATAGATGTCATCAACATAAGATAATGCCTCATCATCAGAAATTTGTAGTAACTCTGTTACCCTGGCTGAAAATAATCCTGGGCTATTCTTGAATCCCTGTGGGAGATGACAAAATTGTTTTTGGGTCCCCATGCTGGAGAAAGCGGTCAAATATCTGCTTTCAGGTGCTATGTTTTGACAGAAGAAACCATTTGAAATATCTAATGTCGTTTTATATTTCTTGCGCACGATGTTATTCATTAGTGCTGCACTGTGTGAGTTTTGTACTGCAAAGGTTTTACAGCAGGAGTTTATGTGTCTGTAGTCCAAAACTAGACATTATGAATCGTCTGGCTTGGAGACAGAAAACAAAGGATAGTTCATTTGTGAGGTGCATGTTTCAATAACCCCCTGATATTCAAGTTGATCTAAAATTTCTCTTACTGGTTTTTTAGCTTGTTGCTTAACAGGATACTGCCTCTGTGCAGTAGGTTGATTTTTTAACTGGATGTTATGGTGAGGATAATCCTCATCCTATCCTACATGATTTTTATATAATGCAGGGGCTTGGGCCACTGCCCATTTTCTAGCAAATGTGTATTTTTTATGAATTGGAATGTGATTTGAGAAGGCAGGCATAATCATTTCTTCGCCATGTGGGCACTCCCTGACAAACTCTGGTGGCCAGTCTTTCTCTGCTAGAAGGATATCATAGCCTTTAGATAGATTCTCCCAAAAGAGACCTTTTATTTTCCTAGTTTTATCTCCCTCTATACGTAATGTTATTTCATATAGTTTATGGGGCACGCTAACTCGAGTGTCTGTAGTTTACACTTGAATGTATTCATTCGTGTCCACTGTCTCCAGAAGATTCATCAGGATCTTGTGAGCTATGGTCACTTCTGCTGCGCTGTCTAGCATGGTCTGGGCCCACTCTCCGCTTTTCAGTTGTGTTCTCAGAATTCTCGGCATGTTTTACTTTAATACTGGCTACCTTCTTTCTGGGAATTTGTAATTTTTTTACTCTGATGAGCAGGTTCCTTGTCTTTGGACTTGACGTGCTCTTCTTTATGTTCTGACCGTCCTCTTCTTTCCGATTTCTTTGAGGAAGTCTGAAAAGATCGAGAGGGACGTGTATCAATATCTTGATATCTGTCAGGTTTTCTGAGAGGGCTCCTGTTGTGGAGACTTGCCCCCCCCCCCCCTCCCTCCCCTTCCGGAGATCATTCTCTTCGTTGGGGCGACCTTCCACTGGTCTGAAACTGTTTTTCTCTGGGAGAGGTTTGTTTATGACCCTCCCCTTTCTTCTTTTGAGTGTTGAGATTATTTTAATGAAATTTTTTTCAGGATTTTCAGTTACTTTATTTAGTCGGTAGGTTGTACCGTCAATTGTTAATTGAACTAAATCTCTATATGCTTTTGTAAATTCTTTTTTTTTAGCTAAGAGTTCTTCGCTTGACATTTTTTCAATGTCGGGATGTGGTGTGTAGCTGGCTAGAACCAGCCATGTGGCTCCAGGTCTACCCAGTGGACCAAGCCTGGTAATGTGATTTTGATGTTTTAGGGAGCCATTAAACCAGAGCAGGTGCTCTTGGTATGTTAATGGAATTTCAACTTCCTCGAAAGGAGAGTATTCCTCTGGAGATTCCGCTATTTTATAGTAGTGGAACTCGTGTGTCACAGCATGTGCTGCTGGAAAATTTATCCATGTATAGAATACCTCTGTCTGCTGATATTCATGGGCCTCTACCACAAATACGACTGTACCACCTCTTGGTGATACTCCATTTTCTATAGGTTTTATCATTATAGTTTTTCTTATATTGACCGGGATGATTATAGCATCCGGGTCGTCCTTTTGGACCGTTGTGTCATCCATTAAGAGTTGAGCTGCTAGTCTAGCTCTTTCTCTTTCGTCCTCACTATCTGACCTTTTTACTGACAGAAAGTTTGCAGAGTAAGTTTCAAGGAAACAAAGATTAGGTGCACAATATTTTGGAACACTGTATCCTTCAACGTTGATTAAACCAAAAACTAATACATAGGAATCTCTTCCTACTAAGTTCTGGCGGATATTAACCTTTCACCCACTCCAGACATCTATTGGAGTTTTTACGGGAAAAGGGGTCTGTGTGAAAAGCACGACTGAGTTACTCTAGTATCTTGCGTTAGATTATCGCCTTACCAAACGTTGGGTGCCATGTAGTGTAGTTCCTATATTCCCAATAGGCTCTGCGCATTGGAATAACATACACGGAAGTTTAGACGTAGGACTGAAGTCGACTAGGTCTCTACTGAATATGTTAGACTTAATTAGGTATGCCAGCTAGCTCAGAGGTCACTAGTAACTTTCTCGAATGAACAGGGAGGACTTAACTTCCCTGATTAGACAGGAAGGGATTAGTTTCTGACTGTCAGGTTCCTGCATCACCGCGCCTACCTAAACATCAGAAAACTACATCTCCCATGATCCTTGTAGGGGGGAGTATAAGGGTGGTGTTTGCAGGAAACTAGTTGCACGTAATTTTGAGTCCTTTGTTTGTGTTTTCCGAGTTTCTGGGAGAAGGCCGGCTTTCCTCGAGCTGCTGCCGCGTTGGGAAGTAAGAGCGCTGATCAAGTTCCTTTCAGCGTTAAGGTACTGTTGCTATGGATTCCGCTGGGAGCCCTGATCTTGGGCGTCTGCCGGCATTATAGATTAGACGCTTTTGTTTTTGTTCAAAAGTAACGCACCATCGGGTGCGTGTCAATTTCAAGACCCGGCTCCTCTGGTTTTCTGTTTCCCGGAGCTTCGCGGCGGCTGCTGCAAGTTACCGCGGAAAGCATTAGTTGATTTGCATATCTTTGTCCTGCATTGTCCGGAGTAGAGTGGTAGTCTTACTACCTACTGCCGGCTAGAGTAATCTTCGTGTTCTGCATTGTCCGGAGTAGAGTGGTGGGCAACACTACCTACTGCTGGCTAGAGTGTTTGTTTATTGGACAATATTCAAATAGCGGAACGTGGTGGCGGTCGCAACCACACGTTGCCGTTATTTGGTTTAAAGGCTTTTTGTTTTGCTGAAGTGTACACCAACATATTACCTCTCATTGGCTAAAGGATATTCTAAGTGCTTTTAAGGGACAGAACATTGCTTGATTGAGTGACAACGTGTGGTATTACTACAAACTATTTTAAGATTTATCCGAACTATAGACTTGTGAATAACTCAAAGAATAATTTAGAGGAACAAGTTCTATACCGGGGGGGGATCGTATACTAAGGTTCATCTCCACATAATATGGAAGCTGGACTGTTAATCATTTAAACTTGCTGGAGGATTGTGTACAGCCCCTCAAGGTATTCAGTGGTCTATAGAGTACAATTGAGAGTAGCCTTACAATTGGCTGGTGTTATAAAACTTCTATTCTGTCGTTTCAGATCCCTTGTCCCTGCTGACCCCTACCCGTCCCCGGTCTCTTTTCATTATTTATCCCTCGCCTGATGGTTCGAACCCCCTGTGTACACATTCAGGGTGTTGGTAACATCAGGAGGTGGACCCCTTTGTTCATCGATCGGATCCTGTGGAGCAGGCCCTGACAGAATTACGTGCCCAAGATATATGCTCCACCTGATACGGTTGTTGAACAAACATGACTACCCTAGAGGAAGTGCTACAAGCGCTTGTGATAGTTCAACAGGAGTTGGTAGCTTCTAGAGCAGAGGCTACAGCCTCTAGAGCAGAGGCTACCGCCTTAAGGGAAAGAGTGGATAGGTTGGCTGGCAACCCCTTTGATGCAGCTACGCTTAATCCTCGTATACAAGTAACGGTACCTCCTCCTATACCGTTGGCAAGCCCTGAGAGATACTCGGGGGATTCATCTAAGACGCAGATATTTTTCACACAGATTATGATGCATTTTTCTTGCAAACCCGCGTCATTTCCCAACCACCATTCAAGAGTAGCGTTCGCCATCTCTTACATGATAGGGGATGCAGCAAGTTGGGCGGTCCCACTGGTAAGGAGAGATGATGCTATTCTTTCAGACTGGGGGGCCTTCAGAACCGAGTTTGAGAGGGTGTTTGATAGAAGGGCCACTACATTCAGGGCTGACAAGGAATTGATGGAGTTAAGACAGGGACGTAACGAATTGATTACATATCTAACTTCCTTTAACAGATTGGTGGCCGAGTCCTCCTGGCCCGAAGAGAAACAGATGTCCATCTATTATCAAGGGTTGCGGGATGGGATGAAAGATGTTATAGCGCAAATAGATCCCCAACCTACTACATGTGCTGGAATGATTAACCTTTCCTTAAGACTTGATGGCAGGATGTCTGAGAGATCTGGGGACAGGAGAAAATGGGACAGAGGATCCCCTAGGCCGGAGTACTTCAATAAGAAGGAGCCGTCATCAATAGGTGAAAGTCATGAACCTATGGAGATAGGAGCAGTGAGGGCACCCTTAACCAGAGAAGAAAAGGAAACCCGTAGAACCCAGGGGCTGTGCATGTATTGTGGGAGGAAAGGTCATTACGTGAGAGAATGTCCCTCCAAGCCAAAAAATACAGGGAGTTGGGTTAAGAAAAGGTTAGCCGTATCCAGTACAGAGTCATACGACAAAGATACGGAAGGAAGGGATGATCAGACGCCCTTAAAACTTCCTTCTTTGGTTTCTGAGGTTCTTCAGGATTCAGTTTCCCACATCGTGTTGTCCATGTGTTTGGAGAGTCAGCTAGTGGGCCACCAAGTATTGGTAATGATTGACTCTGGGGCCACAGGCAATTTCATAGACAGCGGACTGGTAACATCTTTAAACTTGAAACGCATATCCAGGATACACCCAGAAGAAGTGTGGGCGGTAGATGGGAAACCCTTAAAATCTGGGATGATCACTGAACAGACAGAAGAAGTGTTGTTGGTGGTAGAATTACCGGAAGGGGAACAACGGGACAAGTTGATCCTCAACATAATCGAGGCTCCACAATATGAGGTGATTTTGGGTATGCCCTGGCTTTCCTATCATAACCCTGATATTGATTGGAAAGAGAAAAAATTGAGGTTCCCTTCACCTGGGTGTCAGGAACACATGTCAGCACCTCCTGTTACTCAGGCCAGAGAGCTGTCTACTCCTTTTCAGGTGGCTACTGCGGCCGAAAAGGAAGTATCATTACCATGTGTATACCAGTCGTTTGCGGATGTATTCAGCGAACAGCTGGCTAATGAACTACCACCTCATCGTTCATATGACTGTTGCATTGACATGGTTGAAGGTGCCCTGATGCCCACATGTCGGGTGTATGCGTTATCTGTGCCTGAAACCAAGCACCTCAAAGAGTATCTAACACATTATCAAGCTATAGGCTTTATCCGCCCTTCCAAGTCCCCGGCAGCCTCTCCTTTATTTTTCATAGCGAAAGCTAATGGTGAATTGAGGGCTTGTGTGGATTACCGAATGCTGAACAAAAACACTGTCCGTAACAGGTACCCTCTCCCCCTCATTCCGGTGTTACTAGATCAAGTACGGAAGGCCTGCATTTATACAAAGTTAGATCTTCGGGGGGCATATCACCTTGTGAGGATGAGGGAGGGTGATGAATGGAAGACGGCCTTCAAAACATGCTATGGGTTGTTTGAGTATACTGTTATGCCGTTTGGACTATGTAACGCCCCGGCCGGTTTACATTGATGATATCCTGATTTATTCTTGTAATGAAGGGATTCACCACGACCATGTGACACAGGTTTTACAGAGACTGAGAGAGAACAATCTGTTTTGTAAACTTAGTAAATGCGAGTTTGGAGTAACCACTGTGGAGTTCCTGGGGGTTATGCTATGTCCAGATGGGTTGCAAATGGCAGAAAGGAAGGTGCAAGCAGTACAATCCTGGCCCACACCAAAAACAGTGAAAGAGGTTCAATGTTTCCTGGGTTTTGCGAACTATTACAGGAGGTTTATTGATGGCTTTTCGCGCCTTGCTGCACCTCTTTCTCGGCTACTCAGAAAAGGGGTGGTGTATGATTGGTCGCAGGAAGCGGAGTATGCTTTCAATCTTCTCAAAAGGGCGTTTTTTACTGCGCCCATATTGGCACATCCGCAACCTGAGTTGCCGTATGTTGTAGAGGCAGATGCCTCGGATGAGGCAGTAGGGGCTATATTGTCTCAGAGGCATGTACAAACAGGTCAACTCCACCCGGTAGCATATCTCTCCAAAAAACTGAGCCAAGCAGAGAAGAACTACACTATAGCAGAAAAAGAACTACTTGCTATTAAAAAGGCCTTCCAGGAATGGAGACAGTACCTATGGGGGGCCTTACATCCAGTGACTGTGTTCTCAGACCACCGTAATCTGCAATACATGCGAACGGCTAGGCATCTGTCACAGAGACAGATGCGGTGGATGCTGTTTTTTGCGGAGTACAATTTTCTGATAACATTCCGTCCAGGCGCTGAAAACAAGAAGGCTGATACGTTGTCACGCTTGGGCGACACCTTGGAGGTAAAGATCGATCCTCCAATGGATGCCATCATTGAACCTAGCAAAGTAATCTGTGTGCTCAATGCGGATGTCTTCCTAGAGACAATCAAGGGACAAAAGACCGAGACAGCCTGGAGGTCATGGAGTAGCAAAGACACCAGACGATCCCTCATCCGGGGTTTGCCTTTTGTGGAAAACAAACTATTCTTGACTACCATGGAAAGTAGAAAAAAGGCCTTTGAGTGGTGTCACTCTTCACCAATGTCAGGTCATCAAGGCATAAAGAAATCAGTGCTTTTGGTCCAAAGACAGTTCTGGTGGGATACCTTGTCCCGAGACGTAACACTGTGGGTGAGTCAGTGTGAGGAGTGTGCACGTGCAAAGACAATGCAGTGCCAGAGTAAGGAGAAACTTATGCCTCTGCCCACTCCAAAGAAACCATGGCAGAGTATTAGTATGGACTTCATCACTGGGTTGCCTTCTGATCATGGACATACAGCTGTCCTGGTGGTAGTGGACAGCCTTACAAAGATGGGACATTTTATACCGTGCCGGAACCTCCCCACGGCAGGTCAAACAGCGCAGTTGCTGTTGTCTAATGTTTTTCGCTTTCATGGAATCCCTGAAATCATCGTTTCAGACAGGGGTCCTCAGTTCATTGCGAGCTTTTGGAAATCCTGGTGTTTGGCGTTGAAGATCAAAGCCTCTTTGTCAACTAGTTTCCACCCACAGACGGATGGTCAGACCGAACGGCTCAATCAGACTTTGAAAAAGTATCTAGGTTGCTATGCGGCTGAGGCTCATGATTCATGGGTGTCCCTGTTGTGGCTGGTGGAATTCGCCTATAATAATGCGTGGCATAGTTCATTGGGGGTGTCCCCCTTCTATGCCAACTATGGATTCGATGACCGGGCATTGCCGATTTCCATTCCTGGTGAAGTGGGTAATCAACCTTCGGTGTTGGGTTCGGTTCGACGTCTGCACGCAATCCAAAAGAAAGTGACCAGACATTTGGTTCAAGCCAAACAGGAGTACAAGAAATGGGCCGATAAGCATCGAGGTGTGGGACCTGTTTATCAGGTGGGGGACAAGGTGTGGTTATCCACCAAAAATATCAGGTTTAAACTCCGTTCGGTGTTCTATCCTAAATACATTGGCCCGTATGTGGTGTTGAAACAGGTTAACCCTGTGGCTTATAAACTGAAGCTTCCAGCCTCTCTTCGTATCCACCCGGTATTTCACTGCAGTTTGTTGAAACCGGCTTTGGCTGCCCGACGGAGAGTTCCCCCTCCTGTGTTGTGTGACGATGGGCTGGAGTACGTGGTGCGCTGCATAAAGGACTCTAAACGTCGCAGAGGCGCTTTGTGGTACCTGGTGGCCTGGAAGGGCTACTCGGCTGAGGACGACTCCTGGGAGCCATCTGTGAACGTACATGCTCCCGTAGCTGTCAGAGCATTTCATCGGAGGTTTCCTGCCAAGCCAGGGCCTAGGAGGCGCTAGGAGAGAGGGCATACTGTCAGGTTCCTGCATCACCGCGCCTACCTAAACATCAGAAAACTACATCTCCCATGATCCTTGTAGGGGGGAGTATAAGGGTGGTGTTTGCAGGAAACTAGTTGCACGTAATTTTGAGTCCTTTGTTTGTGTTTTCCGAGTTTCTGGGAGAAGACCGGCTTTCCTCGAGCGGCTGCCGCGTTGGGAAGTAAGAGCGCTGATCAAGTTCCTTTCAGCGTTAAGGTACTGTTGCTATGGATTCCGCTGGGAGCCCTGATCTTGGGCGCCTGCCGGCATTATAGATTAGACGCTTTTGTTTTTGTTCAAAAGTAACGCACCATCGGGTGCGTGTCAATTTCAAGACCCGGCTCCTCTGGTTTTCTGTTTCCCGGAGCTTCGCGGCGGCTGCTGCAAGTTACCGCGGAAAGCATTAGTTGATTTGCATATCTTTGTCCTGCATTGTCCGGAGTAGAGTGGTAGTCTTACTACCTACTGCCGGCTAGAGTAATCTTCGTGTTCTGCATTGTCCGGAGTAGAGTGGTGGGCAACACTACCTACTGCCGGCTAGAGTGTTTGTTTATTGGACAATATTCAAATAGCGGAACGTGGTGGCAGTCGCAACCACACGTTGCCGTTATTTGGTTTAAAGGCTTTTTGTTTTGCTGAAGTGTACACCAACATATTACCTCATATTGGCTAAAGGATATTCTAAGTGCTTTTAAGGGACAGAACATTGCTTGATTGAGTGACAACGTGTGGTATTACTACAAACTCTTTTAAGATTTATCCGAACTATAGACTTGTGAATAACTCAAAGAATAATTTAGAGGAACAAGTTCTATACCGGGGGGGGATCGTATACTAAGGTTCATCTCCACATAATATGGAAGCTGGACTGTTAATCATTTAAACTTGCTGGAGGATTGTGTACAGCCCCTCAAGGTATTCAGTGGTCTATAGAGTACAATTGAGAGTAGCCTTACAATTGGCTGGTGTTATAAAACTTCTATTCTGTCGTTTCAGATCCCTTGTCCCTGCTGACCCCTACCCGTCCCCGGTCTCTTTTCATTATTTATCCCTCGCCTGATGGTTCGAACCCCCTGTGTACACATTCAGGGTGTTGGTAACATCAGGAGGTGGACCCCTTTGTTCATCGATTGGATCCTGTGGAGCAGGCCCTGACACTGACAACCGCATAAACATGACAACTTTGCTCCCTCCAGAATAAGGAGTATATCTCTAGAGTCGTGTGAAAACAATAGATAGCTATTTCACTCAGTCAATCGTGCATGCTTAGTTTCACCAGACTGCAGAGAAATAGAGAGACGGGCATTTTCAATAAAAGTTGTTATTTATTGAGCAGTCTTCTTTCTCATGCAAGAGAAATGAATTGTCACAGTTGCAATTCTTATCATAAAGTAAAGTGCGTACAGTAAAAGGAGTATTATGAAATAACACTGTTGAAGCATTGATATGGTTTCTGAGCCATATGATAATTAAAACGGATAAAATATATACAATACATGCAATGATAAAAGTTGACTAAACTTACTCAACTGGTGCTTCTAAAATTCGCCTACCCCGGTGTACCTAACCTAAGCCTAGTACGTGGGAAGGAGTAAGTGAGCTGCAGTTTAAGTTAAGTTAGTATTGCCTAGAATCTGAATCAAGAATTCTCTAAGGATCTAATCAGCTCCGTACCTTGGTTTTAGAATGAAGGAGGTCTTGTATCTCGTTCTCAGGACTCGATCTCCCAGTAACCCGCAAGGGTGACAGGAAACAGTGGAGCTGGATGTTCTTTGCAGGAGAAAAGACAGCGTCTCTCTCAGTGCGTCAAATGGGAGGGTTGCCTTCCTTCGGCACTCGCATCAGCTCGGCTTTGGGTAAGTAGATAGCCGCTCTGCTCCAAACCACTGTGTGTTGCTTAAGGCAAATGCTGGTATATTTATACCTAGAAGGTGCTGTGTTTGACGGAAGGTTGGACATAAGACGTCACTAAGAACTGTCACTAAGAACTGGCAGTTCTTTCAAGACTCTCAGGAGGTCTAGGAAAAATCAAAACAAAAGCAGGGGGAATTCCCGGGATGCTGAAGGTTTGGTTTGTTTAACTTCTTTCTAGGAGTCTAGGGAAGTAGCCTTGCCGTATTTGGACTGCATTGGCTATGACTAAATATGAATATGATTCTTATGCCTTTATAAGGATATGATTTGTTATAACCACATAAGGGCATATATCGGGAATATTTAATTAGGGTCCTAGATACCTTCACAACAGTAATAACCATAAACCTAGTCTGAGTGTCCACCAAAGTCACTAAATAAACCTGAGTTTAACCCCGGGGACCTAAGGCACAGAACAGATGGGCTTAAATTTAAGTATTTTTGCAGTACCTAAACAAGTCTAAAATCAATACACAACAGAAGAGAAATCCTCTACTGTTCTTCCACCAGGCCAGAAAGTAGTCTCAGGAAGGTGCTGGGAATGTTATATGTATGCCTGCCAGCAGCCTGTGGGTGGGGGAACTCATGGCCACTCCCTAACCAATGTGGTAAAAGTTCCCAGGAGTAACCCTACCCACTTTTTCAACATTTCCTGTTTGGTCTACTCCAAAAAATACCACAGTGCCCCTCTTTCCTAAAACCAAGATAGCAGACTCTTATCTCCTCCTGTGAAAAGCTCTGGTGCCCACCCCAGAGATGTGGCCATATATATATATATGAGCAACCCCTTTGTTATCACTTCAAACCAGTTCTTGGGGCTGCTCCTTGCCCACTAGGATTGGTGCCTGCCTGACCGGGGAACACCAGGCAAGTGTCATTATAAATAAAGGATTGCTATCCTTCTAACCATCAAGAGGAAGAATTGGTTGTCTCTCTAAACTGCATTTATACATTGGAGTTGCTCTTATGAGCAAAATGGCATGCCTGTGGCAGGGAAGGATTTAGGAGGAGCAGCTCACTTGTAGTAAGATGAGTGAGTCCAAGTTGCCAGACCACCGTATTTGGCAGCTCTAGTATGCTGAACAGGATCTGATAGGGTCCATGCCAGTGAGGCTACAGAGTTCTCTTCCTCTGGTGTATGTGGAAATAAACCCACTCTCCGGGCTCTCTGCAGCAGATATCACTTACCCATACAGCCACTCACACAACCAATCCCTCACCCTTACAGCCACTCACGCACCCACTCACTCACCAATACAGGCACTTACTCAATCATATAGGTACTCACAAAGCCACTCAATGACCCATACATCCACTCACACTACTACTCACTCAACCATACAGCCACTCACACACCCAGTCAGACAAACTATATAATTATATATAGACATATACACACAGACATTTAGCTATTGTACAGTTTTCTAGTTGTTTTAATTTAAACATTTTATGTTTTTTTGGTGTTTTTCCTCAGGTTTCTAAAACTGGGAACTGTAAAAAAAAACAGTAGAAAACAGAGCACACACAACTTGTGCATCAAGTCTTCAAGAAAAACAAAATTATCATGTATGCAGTTTTACAGCATCCAGAATAGCTAATTAGCCCAGGTAATTATAACTGCTGAATTTCAATGTTTGTGTATGAGGGAAATCTGGGCCTAACTATACCGTCCTTGTAACCTTTGTTTTTTTCAGTGAATTTCTAAGGTTATTTTAATTTCAATTTCCTAACTATAACGTCCCAATGGCCTTTGGTTTTTGCAGTGAATATATATTCTACACAGATGGCATGAAGAGTGCAGACTGTAAAATTGCAATCAACTCAACATGTCAACTTCAGCAGACGCGCTACGGGCTCGAGAGGCCGTGGAGTTGCATTATTCTTAAATTTACCAGAAATAAATGATGTGCAAACAGGGCAAAGCACAAACACAAGCAGCAACAACAACATAAAAAACCTTGTTGAAGAGCCTGGAAAAGTTTCTCCCGGGGAGTTTACTAAATGGTGGGAAAAGAAAAGTTTAGAAAAATATAAGGAAGTCGGAAGGGTGCCTCGGGGGCTCAGAGTACTCATTGCTCCATCATTTGAGAAGCCAAACCCACTCATGTTGAAAGAGTGGGCAACAAACAATGTTGAAGCCTCCATGAATATGGTATCTATTCTTATAAACAATGCTGAAATCGACAGATTAGAAATTGTCAAAGATATTGATAAAACAAATATGCTATTGGATGCTCATGAACAGGAGTGCGTTAAAAAAGGTCGTGAGGTTATTGACATCAGATTGAAGAAACATGAAGAAAAAATCAAGGCCCGTAAAATATGGAAGTTTGCTTGTGATAAAAAAGATTACGAGACTGGCAGAGTATTTACTTTTTCTAGAAAATTCGACACTGCTAGGAGACAGGCTTTAGTCTCTAAAACTCCTGACAGCAATGTACCAGTCCAGATGGGCAATGAGTCATCCAATACAGAAGCCAGCTCTGGAGTAGCAATAATGAGTCTGATGATAGTAGTACCAACAACCAACTAACTAAATTACCCACCGATTACACACCTTCAGAGGAACTGGGTTTTTTCATAGAGGACCGACGTCAAACACTTCGTTCTCACAACCCTACGAAGAACAAGCATTGGAAATGCAATAGGGCTCGCATTAGGAAAGTTTGAGCTAATGGTCTTACAAATGAATTTTTTTTTATTTATGTGTTATTTTTTAAAATAGCTAAATTAATAGCTTTGTCATTTACGATGCCAATAGTTATAACTTTCGCAAATGTGACACCTATAGCATTTGTAATGCAACATGTTTTGTATTTACGTGACTTAGATGTATTAATATTACAAATAACAATGGCTTAATTTTTTAAAATAATTAATACTTAAATAATTTATTTAATTTGTAATGGCAATAGCTTAAACTTTTGTAAATAACTTTTGTGAAGATTATGTTCAGTGTTTTTTATTGCGATGAAAATCCAAGAACAGAAGTGAAATATTAACATCTTTTTGTGATTTGTAATAAAGCGTGAAAGCTTGAAAACAGTTTGAAACATTGAAAGAACATATTTGAACCAGTGATGCTGTGGTTGCGCTGAGTGATGCTGTGGTTGCGCTGAGTGATGCTGTGGTGGTGCTGAGTGATGCTGTGGTGGTGCTGAGTGATGCTGTGGTGGTGCTGAGTGATGCTGTGGTTGCGCTGAGTGATGCTGTGGTTGCGCTGAGTGGTGTGTGCATCGGTGGAGCTTAGTGGGTGCATTGGTGGAGCTGTGTGGTGGGTGCATTGGTGGAGCTTAGTTGGCGCATCGGTGGAGCTGTGTGGTGGGTGCATCGGTGGAGCTGTGTGGTGGGTGCCTCGGCGGAGTTGTGTGGTGGGTGCCTTGGCGGTGGTGGGTGCATCGGTGGAGCTGTGTGGTGGGTGCTTCGGTGGAGCTGTGTGGTGGCTGCAACTGTGGAGCTGTGTGGTGGGTGCATCTGTGGAGCTGTGTGGTGGGTGCATCTGTGGAGCTGTGTGGTGGGTGCCTTGGTGGAGCTGTATGGTGGGTGCCTTGGTGGAGCTGTATGGTGGGTACCTCGGTGAAGCTGTGTGGTGGGTGCATCGGTGGAGCTGTGTGGTGGGTGCATCAGTGGAGCTGTGTCAGTGGAACTGTGTTGTTTGTGCATCGGTGGAGCTGGGTGGTGGGTGCATCGGTGGAGCTGTGTGGTGGCTGCATTGGTGGAGCTGTGTGGTGGGTGCATCGGTGGAGCTGTGTGGTGGGTGCATCGGTGGAGCTGGGTGGTGGGTGCATCGGTGGAGCTGTGTGGTGGGTGCATCGGTGGAGCTGGGTGGTGGGTGCATCGGTGGAGCTGTGTCGGTGGAGCTGTGTGGTGGGTGCATCGGTGGAGCTGGGTGGTGGGTGCATCGGTGGAGCTGTGTCGGTGGAGCTGTGTGGTGGGTGCATCGGTGGAGCTGGGTGGTGGGTGCATCGGTGGAGCTGTGTCGGTGGAGCTGTGTGGTGGGTGCATCGGTGGAGCTGTGTGGTGGCTGCATCGGTGGAGCTGTGTGGTGGCTGCATCGGTGGAGCTGTGTGGTGGGTGCATCGGTGGAGCTGGGTGGTGGGTGCATCGGTGGAGCTGTGTCGGTGGAGCTGTGTGGTGGGTGCATCGGTGGAGCTGTGTGGTGGGGGCATGGTAGAGCTGTGTGGTGGGTGCCTCGGTGGAGCTGTGTGGTGGGTGCCTCGGTGGAGCTGTGTGGTGGGTGCCTCGGTGGAGCTGTGTGGTGGGTGCCTCGGTGGAGCTGTGTGGTGGGTGCCTCGGTGGAGCTGTGTGGTGGGTGCCTCGGTGGAGCTGTGTGGTGGGTGCATCGGTGGAGCTGTGTCGGTGGAGCTGTGTGGTGGGTGCATCAGTGGAGCTGTGTGGTGGGTGCCTCGGTGGAGCTGTGTGGTGGGTGCCTCGGTGGAGCTGTGTGGTGGGTGCCTCGGTGGAGCTGTGTGGTGGGTGCATCGGTGGAGCTGTGTCGGTGGAGCTGTGTGGTGGGTGCATCAGTGGAGCTGTGTGGTGGGTGCCTCGGAGGAGCTGTGTGGTGGGTGCATCTGTGGAGCTGTGTGGTGGGTGCCTTGGTGGAGCTGTATGGTGGGTGCCTCGGTGAAGCTGTATGGTGGGTGCCTCGGTGAAGCTGTGTGGTGGGTGCATCGGTGGAGCTGTGTGGTGGGAGCATCGGTGGAGCTGTGTGGTGGGTGCATCGGTGGAGCTGTGTCGGTGAAGCTGTGTGGTGTGTGCATCGGTGGAGCTGGGTGGTGGGTGCATCGGTGGAGCTGTGTCGTGGAGCTGTGTGGTGGCTGCATCGGTGGAGCTGTGTGGTGGGTGCATCTGTGGAGCTGTGTGGTGGGTGCATTGGTGGAGCTGTGTCTGTGGAGCTGTGTAGTGGGTGCATCGGTGGAGCTGGGTGGTGGGTGCATCGGTGGAGCTGTGTCGGTGGAGCTGTGTTGGTGGAGCTGTGTCGGTGGAGCTGTGTCGGTGGAGCTGTGTGGTGGCTGCATCGGTGGAGCTGTGTGGTGGCTGCATCAGTTGAGCTGTGTGGTGGGTGCATCGGTGGAGCTGTGTGGTGGGTGCATCAGTGGAGCTGTGTGGTGGGTGCATCGGTGGAGCTGTGTCGGTGGAGCTGTGTGTAAGCATGGGCGAATTTTGCGAATCTCGCGTTCGCGAATTTTGCGGATTTGCGAACTCGCAATCTGCAAAATCCGCGAATTCCCGAGTGGTGTGTGCATCGGTGGAGCTTAGTGGGTGCATTGGTGGAGCTGTGTGGTGGGTGCATTGGTGGAGCTTAGTTGGCGCATCGGTGGAGCTGTGTGGTGGGTGCATCGGTGGAGCTGTGTGGTGGGTGCCTCGGCGGAGTTGTGTGGTGGGTGCCTTGGCGGTGGTGGGTGCATCGGTGGAGCTGTGTGGTGGGTGCTTCGGTGGAGCTGTGTGGTGGCTGCATCTGTGGAGCTGTGTGGTGGGTGCATCTGTGGAGCTGTGTGGTGGGTGCATCTGTGGAGCTGTGTGGTGGGTGCCTTGGTGGAGCTGTATGGTGGGTGCCTTGGTTGAGCTGTATGGTGGGTACCTCGGTGAAGCTGTGTGGTGGGTGCATCGGTGGAGCTGTGTGGTGGGTGCATCAGTGGAGCTGTGTCAGTGGAACTGTGTTGTTTGTGCATCGGTGGAGCTGGGTGGTGGGTGCATCGGTGGAGCTGTGTCGGTGGAGCTGTGTGGTGGCTGCATCGGTGGAGCTGTGTGGTGGGTGCATCGGTGGAGCTGTGTGGTGGGTGCATCGGTGGATCTGGGTGGTGGGTGCATCGGTGGAGCTGTGTGGTGGGTGCATCGGTGGAGCTGGGTGGTGGGTGCATCGGTGGAGCTGTGTCGGTGGAGCTGTGTGGTGGGTGCATCGGTGGAGCTGGGTGGTGGGTGCATCGGTGGAGCTGTGTCGGTGGAGCTGTGTGGTGGGTGCATCGGTGGAGCTGGGTGGTGGGTGCATCGGTGGAGCTGTGTCGGTGGAGCTGTGTGGTGGGTGCATCGGTGGAGCTGTGTGGTGGCTGCATCGGTGGAGCTGTGTGGTGGCTGCATCGGTGGAGCTGTGTGGTGGGTGCATCGGTGGAGCTGGGTGGTGGGTGCATCGGTGGAGCTGTGTCGGTGGAGCTGTGTGGTGGGTGCATCGGTGGAGCTGTGTGGTGGGGGCATGGTAGAGCTGTGTGGTGGGTGCCTCGGTGGAGCTGTGTGGTGGGTGCCTTGGTGGAGCTGTGTGGTGGGTGCCTCGGTGGAGCTGTGTGGTGGGTGCCTCGGTGGAGCTGTGTGGTGGGTGCCTCGGTGGAGCTGTGTGGTGGGTGCCTCGGTGGAGCTGTGTGGTGGGTGCATCGGTGGAGCTGTGTCGGTGGAGCTGTGTGGTGGGTGCATCAGTGGAGCTGTGTGGTGGGTGCCTCGGTGGAGCTGTGTGGTGGGTGCCTCGGTGGAGCTGTGTGGTGGGTGCCTCGGTGGAGCTGTGTGGTGGGTGCATCGGTGGAGCTGTGTCGGTGGAGCTGTGTGGTGGGTGCATCAGTGGAGCTGTGTGGTGGGTGCCTCGAAGGAGCTGTGTGGTGGGTGCATCTGTGGAGCTGTGTGGTGGGTGCCTTGGTGGAGCTGTATGGTGGGTGCCTCGGTGAAGCTGTATGGTGGGTGCCTCGGTGAAGCTGTGTGGTGGGTGCATCGGTGGAGCTGTGTGGTAGGAGCATCGGTGGATCTGTGTGGTGGGTGCATCGGTGGAGCTGTGTCGGTGAAACTGTGTGGTGTGTGCATCGGTGGAGCTGGGTGGTGGATGCATCGGTGGAGCTGTGTCGTGGAGCTGTGTGGTGGCTGCATCGGTGGAGCTGTGTGGTGGGTGCATCTGTGGAGCTGTGTGGTGGGTGCATTGGTGGAGCTGTGTCGGTGGAGCTGTGTAGTGGGTGCATCGGTGGAGCTGGGTGGTGGGTGCATCGGTGGAGCTGTGTCGGTGGAGCTGTGTTGGTGGAGCTGTGTCGGTGGAGCTGTGTCGGTGGAGCTGTGTGGTGGCTGCATCGGTGAAGCTGTGTGGTGGCTGCATCAGTTGAGCTGTGTGGTGGGTGCATCGGTGGAGCTGTGTGGTGGGTGCATCAGTGGAGCTGTGTGGTGGGTGCATCGGTGGAGCTGTGTCGGTGGAGCTGTGTGTAAGCATGGGCGAATTTTGCGAATCTCGCGTTCGCAAATTTTGCGGATTTGCGAACTCGCAATCCGCAAAATCCGCGAATTCCCGCGAATTTGCGGATTTTTTTTTTTTGTGTGTTCGCGCGTGTTTCTGCCAGTTCGCGAGGGTTTTTACAATTTCGCAATTTGCGAACTTACCTGTCGGGTCGCAAGTTTTGCGAACTTGTTGTTTCTACGTGTCCAGCCTGTTTGGGACACTCTTCTTCATCACTGCCACTCTCTGTCACCACTGCCACTCTCTGACTACTCATGCCACCCTCTGGCCCACCCATGCCACCCTCTGTTTCATCACCACACCCTCTGGTTGTCCAGTGTACATTATTTTCGGCAAAGCAAAGCACACCTTCCCTGCCTCAAGTGACCTGAATTAATTTGGGGCTGATTAATGTGTCACAGAATATTTTTTTAGCTGGCACCTGCTTCCTTAGTGCTTCCTGATTAGTGATCTTTTGCACTTGCTAAGTGCTTTCATTGTTGCAAAATTAGTTACAACACCTGCCCTGCCCCAACTGACAATAATGAATTAGGGGCTGATTAATGGATTTTAACTTCCAGCCTGGCTCCTGCTTGTCTCCCTTAGCTGTAATTCAGGACCTTTGTGGCATATGTGTAACTATTCTGAGGTTCAGAGCAGGGTCACATAATAGTTGCAACTGGCAACTGAACTCTGGAGGGGCCCCTCAGGAAGCACTACAGGAAATGGCTACTAATGATGAGCCTGAACTTTTGAACCTGGTAAGTAGTTTCAGTTTTGCTAAGATCGTATTTCTGCAATTTAGCACTTACTCGCGGGGTGCGAAGTTGTACTGGCAAGCCGCGAACTCACGCGAACAGTGCGAGCAAGCCATAAAATCCGCTGCTCGCGGATTTGCGGATTTTGCGGGAGCTTCGCGGATCTCGCGGATTGCGAATTTACCGAAAATCCGCAAAATCCGCGAGCAAAACGGATTTTCCGCCCATGCTTAGCTGTGTGGTGGGTGCATCGGTGGAGCTGTGTGGTGGGTGCCTCGGTAGGGCTGTGTGGTGGGTGCCTCGGTGGAGCTGTGTGGTGGGTGCCTCGGTAGGGCTGTGTGGTGGGTGCCTCGGTAGGGCTGTGTGGTGGGTGCCTCGGTGGAGTTGTGTGGTGGGTGCCTCGGTGGAGCTGTGTGGTGGGTGCCTCGGTGGAGCTGTGTGGTGGGTGCCTCAGTGGAGCTGTGTGGTGGGTGCATTGGTGGAGCTCTGTCGGTGGAGCTGTGTGGTGGGTGCATCGGTGGAGCTGTGTGGTGGGTGCATGGGTGGAGCTGTGTGGTGGGGCATGATAGAGCTGTGTGGTGGGTGCCTCAGTGGAGCTGTGTGGTGGGTGCATTGGTGGAGCTGTGTGGTGGGTGCATCGGTGGAGCTGTGTGGTGGGTGCATCGGTGGAGCTGTGTGGTGGGTGCATCAGTGGAGCTGTGTGGTGGGTGCATTGGTAGGGCTGTGTGGTGGGTGCCTCGGTGGAGCTGTGTGGTGGGTGCCTCAGTGGAGCTGTGTGGTGGGTGCATCGGTGGAGCTGTGTCGGTGGAGCTGTGTGGTGGGTGCATCGGTGGAGCTGTGTCAGTGGAGCTGTGTGGTGGGTGCATCTGTGGGTATGCAACAAGTGAAATGGACTCAGCGAGACTCCTGTGGTCCCCATGAGACCTGCGGTAGGGACTGAGAGAGATGTGGTAATGCGAGGCAGGCAGGCAGGCGGCTGGTGGCATTGTGCACACGCTTTTTAGGGCTTGCGCTTGCGCAGTGACCTAAAAAGCACATGCACTCAAAGGAATCACCAGTGGAATCGCCAGTGGTGGTTAAACACTGGATAAGCCCCTATAGAGCTTCCAGCTGTGCGCATGCGCAGAGCAGGCGAGCCCTAAAAAAACAGTGCCAAGCACAAGAACTTGCCTGGAATCGCAATGACATCGATTCTCTGCTGCTGCTTTCGTTGTCTCTTCATTCCGCCAGGATTACCGCCTCCGTGATGCCATGTCAGGCACTTTGCTGGGGAAGAATCAACATTTTCAAATTAAGAGTTTAATGTTGAGCGCCCCCGGGGCACCTGCGAGAGGAGTTGCCCAAGTGTGAAGCAGTAATAACTCCCGAGGCGCGGTGCAAGTTGCCCCCTCGTTCTGCTGCTGCAGCACTCGCGGACGCCCCAACTCTCCACGGCAGACTTAATTAGCTGCTCAGAGACGACTCCTTCCATACGGCACCAGTGGCTCAGATTTAAATCTGTTCTCACTGAACTTTGCTAATTACCAGGTAGTTGGTAATTTTCCGCCTCCCCAGGGGCCACCGGGCTCCAGATAGCTCCACCTAGCTGAACCTAAAGGCTGGGAGGGTGGCGGCGCGCTCCGTGCGCAGTAACTAAGCAGGCAGAGCGTCTCCAGGTGTGGGGGAGTCGAGGCGCTAGAGCGGCGGTGTGACCCTGATAACGCTTTTTCTGCTCATGTCAAATTTAAAGCGCTTTTGATGGACCGGATGTGGTGTTAATGCACTAAGGCTTGTGTTGCAGCTCAGCTGGAACTTGTCAAATACATTTCAATGCAAACCACAATGTAAATGGTAAAAGCACATTATGCTTTACAATGAAAACGAGACAAGAATTTAAAACGGAACCCTGAAGGTTTATTAAAGGTTGCAGATCGTTATCGAAGCACCTCAGCTGGAACTTGTCAAATACATTTCAATGCAAACCACAATGTAAATGGTAAAAGCACATTATGCTTTACAATGAAAACGAGACAAGAATTTAAAACGGAACCCTGAAGGTTTATTAAAGGTTGCAGATCGTTATCGAAGTGAAACAAATGGTTAGAAGTCAGTCAGTGAGTCATTTCAATTAAATAATAGCAGAGTAAAGAGGAGGATGCAAGGAGAGGTACAGAGGGAGTTAGCATAAAAGGAGACACGGCCGGTGGCCGTGAAACTGAAAGTACGGCCGGCCGGCCGTGAATAATTAGGGGATGAGCGCACGCTGAGAAGCTGCCTTTGATGTGGTAATGCGAGGCAGGCAGGCAGGCGGCTGGTGGCATTGTGCACGCGCTTTTTAGGGCTTGCGCTTGCGCAATGACCTAAAAAGCACACGCACTCAAAGGAATCGCCAGTGGAGTCGCCAGTGGTGGTTAAACACTGGATAAGCCCCTATAGAGCTTCCAGCTGTGCGCATGCGCACAGCAGGCGAGCCCTAAAAACGGCAACGGCGCAACAACCGCAGGAAACAAAGGCGAAAAATTCAGAGGCAGAGGGGGCAGGGGCAAGAAGTGGCCCAAACAGTGAATGGGATAAAAGAATTGGATAAAACAGTGATAAACCTATCTAATGTTGAACTATCGGTCGCTGAACTCCAACTGCTCTCTTTAGGCTTATCATTCTGTCCTGAAAATAGCTTCAAATATGCACAGACTCGTGTTGATGTATTCAAGTTCATTCGTAAACTGAACCTTTAAAAGCATTTCAAGTTGAATAAAATCAACGAAACTGCCAAGATAAATAGACCCATAATTACATCAGGCAGTAATCTGCAGGTAGCGGATATTCATCTACTGAGATCTATGCATGCTTTAGCTCAAGATGATGACAACAGTGCTAGTTCTACTCAAGATGACGTTTCTGAACTCGGAATACAAGGTAACCAAATGAGCTCAACTCCCTTTCGGCTGCTGTCTACGTTCATACCATTGATGCCTAATGATGCAATAGATATCTTTGGTGATTGTCTTGTAGAAGATCTCAAACAATTGAATCGAAATGTACTGTGCAAGGACATACAAAGAAAGTTTTGAAAAAAAAGCAATACTCTACACTTATGAGCAACCTTCAGAGCAATGGTAATATCATCATAAATAAGTCGAACAAAGGGGGAAATATTGTGCTCTGGTCCAGTGATTTGTATATACACGAAGCATAAAGGCATCTAAATGACAATGCATGTTATAGAAAAGCCACTTTTAATGACCTCAAACACATCCATATTTAACGATCTATCACAATGGAAAAGAATGGGACTCTTAAGCAAAAATGAATTTTCTTTTTTTTTAAATGATCACCCTACCACCCCAGTGTTGTACTTCATCCCGAAGGTGCATGAAAACACAATACCTGTACCTGGCGAACCCATTATATCTGCTCAAAAAGGATTACTCCAACCAATGTCCAAATATGTGGACTATTTTCTACATGAGTTTGTGGAAAATTTACCTTCACATATTCGAGATACAGGTCCCTTTCTGTCAAAGATCCAAGGGGTTGAGTGGAAACAGGATTATGTTCTTATTGTTATGGACATATGTTCTTATATACCAGCATCCACCACACTGATGGGTTAGCAGTGATTAAACATTTTTTATCTGAACGCAATATTGAATGTTACCATCATAATGAAATGCTTTTGAGTATGATTAATATGTGTCTTACCAACAACTATTCCATTTTTAACAAAGAGGTTCATCAACAGCTATGTGGGGTGGCGATGGGGGCGTGCTTTTCTCCCAGTTATGTGTGTCTCCATGTTGGCTAGTGGGAGGAGCACGTCCTCAAAACCACCCACGTCGAGCTGTATGATATGCATGTTAAATAGTGGTGGCGCTTCATAGAGGATGTGTGCATAATCTGGGAAGGATCTATTGAATCTACTTTTAATTTTGTCAATGACATCAACAAGAATTATCTAAATTTGAATTTCGCAGCCCAGGTTAGCAATGAAAGTGTACAATTTCGAGACATCGAGGAATATATTAAACATGATAACATACATACAAAACTACACAGAAAAAGTACTGCTGGAAATGCAGTACTGCATGCCAGCAGTTCAGCCCCAATCACCTCATTAAAAGTATCCCCTACGGGGAAATTTTAAGAATAAGGCGAATCTGTGACTCAGATCAGGACCTTAAATTCTGTCAAAATGAGGCATTCCTGATGTTTAAGGTTCGAAGATCCAAGGATAAGGATCTTAATTTGGCTATGATTAAAGCTAACAGTCACACCAGAAATGAATGTTTGCATAGTGCTAAAACTGACACTACATCCATGAGTAGCAACAATATAACCGATCAATCAGGACCGACGGATACAGTGAGACTTATTACAACCTACAGTCGCCAGGAGAGGCAATTCAGGAAAATTATTTATAAAAACTAGACCCATTGTAAAAACAGATTTAACAATGTCACAATTGGTGACTGAATTACCTGTGCTAACTTTTAGACGTGCACCCTCTATGAGGGATGCACTGGTGAAAACCAATCCAGAGGTCACAAGTTCATCCAATTGGGTGTTTAAAAGACAGTTAGAGTCTCATTATAACTTAATACTTGATACTAAGATGCCGAACGGTCTTAACACGGGGAGGACCTATATAACTGTTTATAACTAATTGGGCAAGACTCTACTGTAATGTATTAAATTTTCAGTTTTGACCTAAGGTTAATTTGTCTCCTCTAGAGATGGTCCATTTTTATTTCTGTTTTTTAGCTGTATTTTAGCCTGGTTTTAGCTCTGGTTTTACATGGGTTTTCCTGGTTTTACCTCTGGTTTTACTTGGGTTTTTCCTGGTTTTACCTCGGGTTTTACTGGATTATTGCGTAGCTGTGCCTGGAGTTTTAATGGTCACTTTGGAGATTTTACCTTTAATTTCTTTTAGCCATATTGATTTTAGCTATGTATCCCTTATCCCTTTTAGGTTGTACTGTATGATGTTAAAATAATGCATTAGCACTTTATAGTTACATTGATGTATAGAGATATAATTGGTTTAAACATGCCTACTGGAATGAAATACTTACAGGACTGAGCTCATGTTACACATCTATATTTGTTTCTAATGCACTTGCAATTTATATTTATGATGAATTTCAGCATCTACCGGCCATTCTCATATTTTTTTGGCAGTTATGACTTTAATAATTGTTTTTTAGATGATGACATTATTTTAAAATAAGTTATATGCACTTACACTTTATCACCATGTTATGCATGTAATGTTGCCCGTTTAAGCAATTATTGGACATTTCAGGTTACTTTAAGAAATAGACCATTGCGACTGTATTTGGATTGTTAAAATATGTTTTCTAGTTTCATGCCTAAAGAATGGGTGCGCTTCCTTTCACCAGTTTTTTCACCATTGTGGTCACTCTTTATTGCTCATTGGTCATTGGTCATGTGATCAAGACAGTGTTTCACTGTCGAAATGCGTAATGCTGGGCACTTGCCACGATGTATGGTAGCTGATTTCTTTGCAATAAATGCACTTTAAGCAACCCATACCCGTACCTGGTGTTTGCTGTGACATTGGCGATACAGGAGTGTGAACTCTTTCATATAAATATGTCTATTCATCCCAAAAAAAAGGTTACAGGGATGTTATAGTTGGGCTCAGATTTTACTTGTACAACGCTAAAGAAGTTTCAGCAGTTCTAGTTACCTGAGTTAGCTATAACATACACCCCTGCAATGCACTGCTTATGACCTCACATATTACATTACTCATGCTATGGTCGGTAAACGTTTCTAAGACTTAAAAATATATACTAAGCTACTGCATAAGTTAAATTACTATTCTTTCTGCACTACTAATGAGTGAGACTATTCCTAACATATGTCATCTGAGTGGCTGTGTGACTGTATCAGTATGTGTGTGGGTGTCTGAGTGGCTATATGGGTGTGTGGGTAGGTGTGTGAGTGCCTGCATGGATCTGTCAGTGGGTGTATGAGTGGATGTATAGGTCTGTCAGTGGGCAGGTGAATGGCTGTATGGGGCTGTGAATGGGATTGTGAGTGGTTTTATGGGTGTATGAGTGACTGTGTGAGTAGTTGTATGGGGGTGTGAATGTGCGAGTGGTTGTATGTCTGTTTCAGTGGTTAAAGGGGTGAGTGGGTGGATATGTGAGTGGTGGCATATGTGTGTGAGAAGTTGTATGAGTGGCTGTTTGAGTGGGTTTTTGGTTAGGTCATTTGGTGTGTGAGTGGCTGTATTGGAGAGTGAGTGTACGTTTGAGTGGCTTTATGGCTGAGTGAGTGGGTGTGTGAGTGGTTGTATGGATGTGTATGGATGGAACCAGTATGTAAGTGGTTGTGTGGGTGTGTGCGTGGTTGTATCAGTGAGTAAGTAGCTGTGTTGAGAGGCTGTATGAGAGAGTGAGTGTGTGAGTGCCTGTATTGGTAAATTAGTGTGTGTGTGTGTGTGTGCGTGAGAGAGAGAGAGTAGCTGTATGGGTAAGTGTGTGGCTGTGTAAGTGCTGTATGTGTGAGTGAGTGTGTGGGTGAGTAGCTTCATGGGTGAGTGAGTGGGTGTATGTAGGCTGTATGAGTGAATAAGTGTACATATGTGAGTGGCTCTATGAATGAGTGCGTGTGTCTGTGAATAGTTGTATGGGCCAGTGAATTATTGATTCAGATGGTCAGTTAGTGGTTGTATCAGTGAGTAAGTAGCTGTGTTGAGAGGATGTATGAGAGAGTGAGTGTGTGAGTGCCTGTACGGGTAAATAGAGAGAGAGAGAGAGAGAGAGAGAGAGAGAGAGTAGCTGTATGGGTAAGTGTGTGGCTGTGTCAGTGCTGTATGGGTGAGTGAGTGGGTGTGTAGCTTCATGGGTGAGTGAGTGGGTGTATGTGTGGCTGCATGAGTGAGTGAGTGGGTATGTGAGTGGCTCTATGAGTGAGTGTGTATGTCTGTGAATAGTTGTATGGGCCAGTAAATGAGTGAGTCAGATGGTCAGTGAGTGGTTGTGTGGGTATGTGAATGGGTGCATAAGAGGCTGTAAGGAGTACGAGGTGAGTGTTTCTGTGGATGACTGTCATCAGTGATGTCATCATTGATGTCGGTGAGTGTTGTCATGAGTGACGTATTATGAGAGATAATAAGCAGTACACAGGGCGATAAGTTGTAGTTAGCTTAGGGAACTATAACTGCTGAATTTCTATGGATTTGTACGGGTGAAATCTGAGCTCAATTATAACATTCCTTTAACCTTTGGGTTTGGAGTGAATATGTAAGGTTTATTTAATTATATTTTCTAACTATAACGTCCCTATAACCTTTGTTTTTTTCAGTGAAATTTGAAGGTTTTTATATTTTTATTTTCTAACTGTAACCTGTAACCTTTGTGAGTGAGTATGTGATTGGCTGAAGCGGTATATGAGTTGGTGAGCCAGGGCCAACTAGAGAATTCCGCTACTAAAGGGAACTGCAACACCTCAGTAACCCTTAATCTACCTCCTGATGCAGCACCCTATGTAATTATTCTCACAGGAGTTCCAGTGCTGAGACCAGACCAGGTGGAGACTTATGGCGAGCTCAAAAACAAAACCATGTTCTGGTTAAATAAGTGCAGGCCTCTGGTAGGCACAGAACAGGGGGAAATACTAAAGGTTCGGCGGGTGAACTGGGTGGGAACCAGGCCCAAGGATGACATCGGGGATTGTGTGGTGGTGACCTTTAGAAATACGCAGGTTGTGGGCCAGATACTAAGGTGGGGTCCAACTACGGAGGCGAGCAACATCCGGTCTATGCCCCTCAGTTACTTTTATCCTAAGGGGGCCTATAACCGGGGGAGTGCCATGGATGGTCTGAGAGGTAGGGAGTTGAACTTAGCTGGGCATAGCCGTAGATCTCACTATGTAGCCATGAGGAACCAGGGTGGGATTGACCTACAGAACAGATTCAACCCCCTGTCGACCCTAGAAGAAGTGGACTGACTAGGGATAGACACAAACCCTAGGCATAAACAAGATAGGGATAAGAGCCCTGAACAGATGAAGGCACCCCTAATTAAAACATCGCAATGCGAGTTATTGCAGAGAGGGGACGACAAGGGAGTAAATATGGCAGAGAGTTCACAACCATGTACTGCAGATGAGATCAAGATAACAGGGCTAAATAGCACAGATTTAGGCACCCAATTAACACATATAGATAACGTAGCTGACCCAAATGAAATCACGATACTTGAGGGAAACGTGACTACTCACCCCCTCATGGCCGGGGCAAGAAGCCCAGTTAGGCAGGACGGATTAAAAATATTATCTTGGAATGTAGTAGGACTTTCCACCAAATATGAGGAACAGGAATGGAGGCAATACATTACCGGGTTTCATGTTATATGTCTTCAGGAGACCTGGATGATTGATTGTAACCATTTCTCCCTGGAAGGGTTTAAATGTTTCTCAGTCCCTGCCCAAAGGTCAGCTTCAGGGAGAGCCATGGGAGGGTTGATCATATATGTAGATCTTCTTATACAAGGGGGTTGGTCCAACCTCAACTGGGCATCACAGAACATGCAGGCGGTGGGCTTCTGCTCAAAAGGGGTAAACATCACCCTGGTTAACTGGTACAACGTGGTGGGAGCAAATGGCAAGGGAAACACAATAGAAGAACTGGCCTCTCGCCTAAACGCCCAGTTGTCGACGGTGTCGACGGTAAAGTCGGTAGTAGCTCCATCTGTAGTTCTAGTAGGTGATTTTAATTGTCTTCTGTGCTCGAACCTAAGGCCACTTAACAAGGATTGGTCACGGTGCACAGTGGAGAAAGGGCCACACTTCTTGTATTCTCCGGAAGGGGTGTAGCTAGATAAGGTGCTGAAAGGCCACAATTTGGTCCACACAATGGACATGGTAGGAATGGGCAGTAGCGGGGAGCTCAATCCCACCTTCAAGGGCAGAGGATGTCGATCGTACATTGACTATATCATGGTCACACCTATACTTAAAGCCTGGGTTAGCAGGGTGGATATAGAAAGTAGCATATTTAGCGACCATAACCCCCTGGTGTTAGAGCTAAAATGCCCAACTATTAAAAATGCATCACGTCGGGTAGGATTGGTGGAGACGATATCAGACCAAGGGAGGAGACTTAGATGGTCCAAAATAGATGGGGATAGTTTTTATAAAAGCTCAATAACCACAGGGGCAGACGCACTAAACGTATGCCTCGACCCCAATATTGAGGGGGCCGCGGTAGTAATTGCATTCGAAGAGATGGCGCACCTCATTGAAGGACTATTAAAGACCACTTGGACTAGGATATTAACTACTACCACACCTAGATGGTTCGACAAAGAATGCTCAAAGGCACATAAATTAGCCTAAATTTAGCCTAAAATTACTTCCCAGGGATAATATTTATATAGCCCAATGGAGGCTGACAGATATAAGAAGGCACTAAAAGCCCGTAAAACTAGCCTTCAAATGCAATCCTGGGTGGACTTAAGGGAGGCGGCGGATAGAAGAGACCTGACCGAGTTTTGGAAAATTATAAATAAACCATGTTTCCAGGACTCAAATGCCCCACAATTTTTAAATACCATTTTGCCAGAGCAGTCGCATTCCCATTTTAAAAATCTATATAACCATACGGGTGAAATTAACAACGATGAAGGGCAGAGGCTAAAATTGATTGCACGGCCAGAGATTACTATGACAGAAATGGAAGGGGCAATCCTGGGGCTAACTAAAAATAAGGCACCTGGCCCGGATGGCATTCCTCCCGATCTATACCTCAGTAAAGTGGAGTTGTGGGCACCAATTCTTACGAGGGTCCTGAACGCGGCAGTGGAGGCGGGTCTGCCGCGCTCTTGGTCCTCAGCAACCATAGTTCCAATATTTAAAAAAGGAAATCGGGATGACCCCCAATGTTATCGCCCGATATCCTTGATTGATGTCACGGCGAAGGTCCTGGGTCGTGTTGTCCTAAATCGCCTGACTGAATGGGCAGACACCTACCAGGTAATAACAGACACACAAAATGGGTTTAGGGAGGGAAGGTCAACCACTGACCAATGCCTTAACCTCTACTTGCTGGTTGCCAAGTATACTATAGCCAGCAAGGAGGCGATCTACTTGGGGTTCATGGACCTCTCCGCTGCATTTGATCATGTGAACACGGAGAAGCTATGGGCCCTGATGATAGGCCTAGGGGTGGACCAGGATCTAGTCAACATCCCTAAGGCCCTGTACTGGAACACAACTGCGTCTGTCCGCTTCAACCAAGACAAAAGTAGGACTTCACCATTTCTATGCACTAGTGAAGTGCGGCAGGGCTGCATTTTAGCTCCTTTTTTATTTTCACTTTACATTAATAACCTAGACAGGAAATTATGCAAACTTGGAGTGGACTCTCCTCAAGTAGGCACTCGTCCAGTCCCCATCCTGCTTTACGCGGACGACGCGGTGTTGTTAGCCCGGACACCGCGGGGGTTACAGAGGCTGATTGACGGATTTGTAAGTTTTATGTCCACACTAGACTTATCAGCAAACCTGGATAAATCATATGTTATACTTGCGGGGGACAGACCAGATAAGAAATTTTCTTATAAGATAGGAACTTACAAAATCAGTCTGGTCCAGTCCTTTTCCTACCTAGGTGTACTATTTGACGGACTTTTAAAGTTCAGACTTTTGGTGGACAAACACTGCGCAAAACTGGTGGCCTCATCCGGGGCTATAATGGGTTATAGGAGAAGGCTGGAAAGATGGTCTCCTGAGCAAGTGATGAATTTGTATAGATCAATATGCTGTGCCAAGGCAGCCTATGGGGCGGAAGTCTGGGGTTTTGTGAATATATATCAGGTCGAGGCCGAGGAAAACAAATTCTTTAGAAGGATACTGAAATTTCCACATAGCACATCTGCCTACATTATACATGAGGAACTGGGCAACCTTATATTGAAGACCAGATTAAGATCAGGCCACTTCTGGCCTGGGTGAAAATCTGGTCTAACCCCGAGGCAGGCCTCAGTAGACAAATTATCACAGATTGTCTGCATCGAGACAAAGGGAGCTCTATTCCCTGGCTAAAATATGTAAAGTGTACTTTAGAGGTCATGGGTTGTAAGAACCTCTTCACTGAGCCTGAAGCCCTCACTGCCCAGAATAAAACAACAGTTAAGAAAATGTTTGGGGAATGGACAACTGTAAGTAGGACGGCCACTGAAGAGCGTAAATCCACAGTTGCGGCTTATAGTTTATTGAAAATGGAGAGTGTAAGGGAACCCTATCTCTCACTGATCCATAATGCACAGGACAGATTTTAGATGACCCGTTTTAGGTTTAACCTGTTGCACCACTTGTTGTCCGATCCCCCAGTTTTACCTTAACGGTTGAGCAGAAGGGTACCTGCGGCTGCGACAATAGGTCTCCCCAGGATACCCTTCATTTTGTTCTGCTATGCTCATTTTACTCATTACCTAGGCGCAAGTTCCTGGTGGGAATCCTGAAACAAGCTAAGTTTAAACATGCCAAGGTAGTTTTATTGTTCTTGCAGAAGGCCAATGATGCATATACCCTGTCCTGTATCATGAATTTTATTAAGATGGCGGTGAGGTTAAGGAATTCGAGAGAGATGAGTTGATTGTAATACCCTGTATATAGAGACTCTGGATAAAATGAAATGAAATGTCATGAATGAATTGTTTTTAACGTATTTTTAACTGATTTTATGTACTTTTATGGTATCTTTTCAAGTGCCGAATAAAGAAATATTTGATTTGATTTGATTTGAGTTGGTGTGTGAATGGCTGTATTGGTCTGTGACTGGGTATGTGAGTTACTCTATGGATCCATAAGTGGGTGTGTGAGTGGCTGTATGGTTCCCTGAGTGTCCACAATGGATGTAAGATCATCTTTCACTGTGGAATTGCCAAGAAAACACACTTGCTTTGCCTTTGGCAAGCCCATGTTCAGGATCATTTCTCTTTAACGGAATGGAGCATCAATTGGGGTACTTGCTATGTTTACATATATGTACGTTTTTCCAGTTGAGGTTTAATTTCTGCAAAAATTAAGCAGGTCCTCGTGCCAGCCCCTGCAACAGATCTCCTGTCCAGCTTGCGCACAGTCTGCTACCTGTCTCACTGCTGCCTTCTGTTTCACCTTTTCTGCTCCTATTTCTGCCCTCTTTATTGCTTCTTCTGCTATCCGTTTTTACCTTTTATGCTTGTTTTTCTACCTTTTGTTTTTTCTGCTCCTTTTTCTGCCCTCTGTTTTGCCTTTTCTGTTTATTTTTCTGCCCTCTATTTTACCTTCACTGCTCGTTGTTCTGCCCTCTTCGGCTCTGTTTTTATCTTATTTTTCATCCCTCTGTTTTGCCTTTTCTGCTCATTTGTGTGCTTCCTATTTTGCCCTTCAGGTTTCTTTCTGTCCTCCATTTTGGCTATTCTGTTAATTTTTCTACTAGTTTTTCTGCCCACTCTTTTGCCGTTTCCTGCTTATTTGTCTGCCCCCTGTTTTGCCTTTTTCTGCCCGTATTTCTGCCCTTTGTTATGCATTTCCTGCTCATTTTTCTGCCCTTGGTTTTCCCTTTTTTTGAAAAAAAGGGGACAGGCCATGTGCCCTCCCTCCCCGGTCTGATTTTAGAACCAGGGACCCCATCCCCTGGGGTCCAGTGAAAATTCAATTGGGGCCCCTTAGCACCTAAAGTATAACATTGGGGATTTCTTATTACATTTAAAAAGCTTTCATTTCCAATTGGGAACGGTCAAATATTTCATATTTGGAATCTATGATATTGTAAAGATAAACCCTCTTTAATATATAGTTGCATTTTCTATTATTATTTTGAAAATACCACTTTTGGAAAGTTTGCATTCTTCTGCCCTTAGCCCTTTTGTGCATGCAGCCTCTGTTGAGTCACAAGACTGGGTATAGATGACAGTTAGACTTTGTGAATTCCTCCCAGACAGTCACACAACAGAGGGATTAGGTGTACCTGGATGGGCCATCTTCTGACAAGATGGCGGACGGAGGAGAGCACAGTCCTACTTACAACTGAATAGCCTGTGTCTGCCTTCACACAGAGGGTCTATCAACCCCACATTGTTACTGCAGCCAGCTTGGCATCAGCGAAGGGGAGGAAGGGATTTTCACTCACTTCAAATCCACTGTCTAGAAGCTTCCAGAAACAAGGCACCATACTATTAAAAAGAGGACCTCAGGCACCAACTCAGTTTATTTTTCAACCTGTGAATACTCTGCTAGCAAGAAGGACTGCTGTGCTAATGAAAGGACTGCCACTCACTGGACTGCTACTCTGAAGGAACTGCTGGCCAGGTGTGATGATCTGCTGCCTGATTCCCTCTTACCTAGGGAGGAAGAACTGGACCTACAACCTCATCTTGAACCCAGGACCCCAGAGTGACTCCAAGAGCTATTCTGCTGAACTCCTGATCTGAGCCTCGGGGACATAAAAGGCTCTCCAACATCCTACACAAGCCCCTCAACCCAGTTGTAGTGAATTCCTTACCCCAAGTGGTGCCCCTCAGGCCATACACCTATGGAGTTGCTTATGGGAGCTGAAATCAAGCTTTTGGGCTCTGGAGTGCCTGCTCCGAGACCTTGTTGCTTTGACCGCAAATCAATGCAAGCTCCATCAGCCAAACTGTTGGACTGCAGCATCGACCACTAGTGAAGAGTGCCATCATACAGCTTCAGCCACACTCACCCGCAAGGCCTGGCCTGCTCTTCTCGCTTCACCGGCAGCCTCCCATGACGCTCTTCCTGCTCCTCACGGCCACTTCCAATGCAAATGAAACTCTTTGCACAGAGTTTGAGAAGGTAAACCTAAGCAGGCCTAACCTGGTGACTGTATCTGACCTGTGGTCAGTCTGAAAGTGTGACCTTGACACCGTGGGCACTTTATGCTTATTTGTGCTATTTTAGGCTTTAATCTTTATTAATTCGCAACTCTGGTTCTATTGATTGGATTTTGGCCGTTTTGGTGTCAAATAATTTATTAGAATTTACTCTAACTTTCTAAATTGGTTTCAGATTTTTCTTGTGTTGGGTTTTCACTTTATTACTGTTTGTGTGCTGCATAAATACTTTGCACATTGCTTCTAAGCTAAGGCTGACTGCTTTTTGTGCCAAACTACCCAGGGTTAGCCACAGGTTAATTTAGTGACTTTTTGTGGTTTACCCTGCATGGGATTGTGGCTTTTGCATGACCAGGACTCCCCAGCCGACCAAAAACCCATTTCTTTCAAAATACATATGAAAAGAAGGAAGTAAGGAACTGTAGGTAGTGCCTACGTTTAGGCAGAGAGCAGCTCCTTTGTATGTAGCGCACTACAGCACCACAGACACTTTGAATCTGCTCACCTCAAATGTCTGTTTTTCTAACAGTTTTTAAGTATAGGCTTAGCCCAATGCCATTCATGTCGATTTAGAAAGTAATAAAACTTTTTTCCGTATAGGCAATACCTCTTTGAAGAGCCAACAGCATAACACAGATTTCAGGGGTGCTTTTATTCATTCCAGGTTGACTTGAATAGCATTTTGTCTCTCCCAAGCTGTAATACTATGCCTATCATAGTAAAAGGCTGTCGTAAGTTTTTTAGCTCACTGTGGAGTGCATTGTGCTAATCATACACTTAAAAACTCTGCTAGAAAAACATGCATTGAGTTAAGCGGATTTAGAGTGTCAGTGGGCTTGTAGAGTACTTCATACAAAGAAGGATATATTCATAAATATCAAAGTTGACTCAATATATATATATATATATATATATATATATATGTCCAAATAACAAATCAGTAAAACCCGCTCTCAGGCAATGTGATCAAGACCATTCCTGGTCGAAACGTGTCACAGAGGATTTATGATGCTTTTACTGATTTGTTCAAAACCAAAAGTAGAGACTAAGGACAGTAGGACCCATACAGGTACTCAGACAATGAATCAATAACTCATATAGACACTCGTGAACCTACTCACCAACCCATGCAGCCGCTTACCCACCAACTGAGAGACTAATACAGACTTTCACACAGTTTATTCACAAACCCATGCATTCAGTAACACACGTTCAATCAATCACTTATACAGTCAGTCATGCACCTACTAAATAATCCCTTCAGGCACTTATAAATCCACTCATTCTTCAATACACCTTGGCATAGATATATGTGCAAAATATTTAAACTTTACAGAAATATACATGTACTGGATGATGTAATCAGTGATGTCATGAGTGATGTCACTGACCATGTCATGAGTGATGTAATATGTGACGTCATTAGCAGTGCATTGCAGGCGCACAAGGTAGTTCAACTAACTATAACCGGCGAATTTCTCTGGTTTTATATGAGTCAAATGTTCAACTAACTATAACGTCGCTGAAACCTATGGTTTTTTCAGTGAATTTCTAAGTTTTTTAAAATGCTAATTCCTAACTATAACGTCTGTAAAACCTATGTTTTTTCAATTAATTTCAAAGGTTTTTTTAATGTTAATTTTATATTTTAATATTTATAAAACCTATAATTTTTCTAAATATTTTTAATATTTTGCAACTCTATTATCCATTTTTTTAACTTTTACAAATATGTAATGTTTTATATCTTCCCCCAAAAAGATGTATATAATTATATATTTTTCTTTTATATAACTACAGTCCCGTACCGGTAGTCTACCAAGCTCGATCCGCACGCGAATCCTATCCACCACATTTAAATGATGCGCCTTTCGTATCCGACTGGTTTGTCGCACCGCGTCCTGCGTAACAACATATACATAGGAGGTCGCACCAGCTGCTACTTTGGTATGCAACGGCCGTGCGTTACGTCATATACGTATGATGTCACGCCCGCTGCGCATTGTGTATGCGTCGAGTGCACGTTGTCACTCCCTGTGTTACGTCATAGACGTACGGTGTCGCGCCATGTACGCCATTCCCTCATTTTCTTGTCTCAAAACTATATCTAAATAACTTTTCCGTGTATATGAGAGCAAGCGTTAATGAAAAATATTTTAAACATTTATATATGTCTAAATGTAATAAACATATTATAGTAAATATATTTTCTCAAAATCACGTCGGGTGCGGTCTCCTTGCGCTTGGTGCACGATTGCCATGTGACCATAAAAAAAAGCATTTCATTAGTTCATAACATTTCCCGTGGTAACAGTTCGAAAACACCACCCATTTTAGTCAATCTCTGTACTGCATTTGATGAGACACACCTCTTCTGCGTAGAGAGCTTTTTAAAAAACGTTTTGCAATGTACACATATCTTACACTACACAACAACATGCAACCATCATCTTCATACTTTGTAAAGTAGCCTTCCACCTGTGATAGCCATACACCTAATAGTTACATAACTGATGAGTTCTCCACTACCAAAGGTAACATGGTTGTATACCCTTTCCACAGCACAATTTAATGTAGTACGGCCCAGAGGCAGTATCATGCATAGATAATGAACACACAGACACAGATAGATAGTGGAAGTGGGTACGGGCACGTGCGCTCAACTCCTTTTTATTCCCAGCGTCACATATCCAGTGAAGCCTGTGCTGGATGTATGTGGGGTGAGTTTAAAGGAGCCCTGAGGGAATGGTTGCTGCTAGCTCAACTACAACAGTAATCATTGGATCACACACAGAGATTTGTGCTGCAGTAAGGTAGGGACAGTAGATGTGAAATAATACAGAAAAAAATACATCGTAAAAGAACCACAACTTGTGGTATACTGAGACACAATCAATAGATCTGAAATAATACACAAAAAGATTATATCATAAATGCTCCATCAGTTCTATGCACTCACATAGCCACATCAAAAGCATTCAGGATGTGCACAGCCAGCAATGATGTGTGCTGGAGGCGGGCCGTACTAGGAGCAATATCCGTTGCCATCAACACTGCATCATGTCCAATAGCGACTCGATCTGAATTGTGAACACTGCTGTCTGCAATGTAAGCCAGACAGAGTGGTCAGCAAAGGCCCACAGCCATGTGGCATTGACTTGACTTCCACAGTTTTCAGTACGCGAAGCAACAAAAAAGTATGTGCGGAGCCAGCCATGATGCGTATGAGTGGTGCAGACAGAGCGTACTGCAGCAATGTCTTTTCCTAGAGGACTGCGTCATCTACAAACCGACTCAATCTCAAATGTGAACACTGCTGTCTGCAGTGACGGCCAGAGAGAGCATTCAGCAAGGGCCCACAGCCACGTGGCATTGACTTGAGCTCCACAGTTTGCAGTACGCGTAGCAACAAAAAAGCATGAGCGGAGCCAGCCATGTTGCATATGAGTGGTGCAGACAGACCGCACAGCAGCAATGTCTATTCCTACAGGACTACCTCATCTACAATACTGAATTGTGAACACTGCTGTCTGCACTGCAAATTGAAGGCAGTACTCACACAGACATCCATTAATACTTTTTCTCACTTCCTCTTCACATAATACAACAACATAAATTACAGAAAACTCTGCAATAAATAAATCAAAACAATTTGAATTCCGATTTCTGCTGTCCGCTGTTGCTTGTAAAAAATGTCTGCGCTTCCTATGCTAACAACCATATAAATATATAAAAACATTTTTTAAAACATTTAAGTACATAGGTGTGAAGACTCAACTTTTGATTCCTAGTAGTACATCTTAAAACCTGTGCCTGGCGTAGTATTCCATGTATAATATTGAAAATAATGGTGAATAACAAAAAGTATAAAATCTACAACTGCAGGAAGACATTGATCTACTGATGTACATTTACTACTTTTACCATGAATCAGGCCCATTATATAGATTGTCATGTTTGTCGTCATGACATTGCATGAGGAAATTAGCTCATTTTCACAAAACTGGTTTCTCCGGATCCCTGTAACCCATCAATCTCTTTTAATGATCCAGACGAAAGAAAGATTGTCAGGAGAGATGCAATAAATTGGCTATTCGTGCAATAACTCTGAACTGGCCGTAGAACAGCACGAAGGCTGTTAATTATCACCGGCATCAACCTATAGGACCATTCTGAAGCAGAGATAATATTGCTGCAGTAACTGCAAATTGATTGCTTTGATTTAAGAAACGAACACGTCAACGAATATAAAAACACAACATTTTCATTCTGCTGTTTGTATAAATATCAAGATAACAAAACCGTCAGCCAGCAGTGAATACATTTCCACCAGTAATTGCACCATGTTGCTTTCACAACTAGTTTTCTAACCACATTCCAGATTTACATAACATTCTTCTCCTCGAGGATGGGAGTAGAATTTAATGAGCTTGTGGTGCTATTATCAGATTATATTTTAAAAATCACAAATGAGAACTGAAATGAGGTTCCAGGCTATATCGAGAACCAACGTTTTCTGTGAGGATTGATAGGCACATTACCTCACTGAATGCTAATCGGGCTCATTTTGAAGTGGAGGCACACTGGTTCATAATATATCATACGCGACTGATCTATTTCTAAGAATGAAGATGCAATAGACCGGAAGAAGTATTATATCGTTACTGGAACATACGTAATTAAATGTGAGTTATAATTTGGTTTTCGGAGTCCCACTCTCCATGGCTGTAGTTTACTATCTTCCGCCAAAACCGAGGGCAGTGGATGTATCTGCAGTAATGCTGTGGAATACAACATCCGAAGAGCCCTTCAGGTGGGAAAACTCATGGAAATATTTCCAATGCCCACCTCTGTTGTATTTGCTGCCTGGGGGTGGGGGCACTGTATTGCACCCTGAATGTCAGAGTGCTTTGTTATTGTCTACTCTTCTACCCTCCCAAACAGAGTGAGAGGTATTTCCGAGCATTATAAAAACGCTATACTTAACTTTTTGTGACAGTCCCTCTTTCTGTGGAGCTGTTAAACAAAGGTAATCTGTCCACCTGACAAGCTGATCTGACCATTGAAACAAAGCACAGAATCACAGAACAATGTGCTTGGCTAGAGGTTAGCCAATAACTAAACTGAAGAAGCTTTCTCTATTGGTTTACCAGAGGTCCCAGAAGAAGATTAGTAGGCCACATATTGTGAGCACCACTCCCTTACATTTTTGGGAGGCAGGAGCAGGTAAATGGGAAGATCTTAGCAGAGCAAATTTTGGGGGTAGGTCAGGTAAACTAGCACATAAAGGCTGACACCAAGTAGAAATATGGCATCTTCATAACCTCTTATTAGAACACTCCTGAACTTGTGCAAGATTCGGAAGAAGGATTGGCCTGCTGCTTGAAGAACTGACCTGCTGCTACAAGGACTACCTAGCTGTCTGAAGAATGAAGATTGGACCTGCTTGTTTTTATCCCAAGCTACCGAGAGTGAACCCAAGGGTCATCTGGCTACAGGGACACAACAAGCTCCGAGAGGCCACCCTGCAAATGCCCATCAATGGGGAAAGGGTGGCGGCTCTGAGAGACACAGGAACCAATATTACTACTGTTAGGTGCCAACTGGTGTCCTCTAGCAAGTAACCCCCAAAGTGTTCCACCAGGTTGTAAGTGCTGACAAAGTAAACAGCAGCAGATGATGGACGGAGCACTGAAACTTTTTAAGACACTTTCCCCAAGTTACAGATCTGGGTTGAATCCATAATCGTTCTTTAGCTTCCCTTAGCCACCCCAGTTCAGATCCAGCCACATGCAAATCAGTCTTGACCCTGTTCCTGCAGCAGGAACCGCAAAGCCAGGTCTTCCCTGGACCAGAAACAATCATACTGGTACTGGGTTTAGGTTAAGTAAAGTAAAGTGAGCAAGGGACCCATGTCTGGGCATACCCTGCAAACTTAAGGAGTCAGGGTCAAAGAAAAAGGCTACACTGCTTCCACTCCCCATGGTGGGAACACCCTTTGGGAGGGTGGGTATTGATATTTTTGGGCCCCTGAACCCCAAGACTGCACTAGGAAATGTGTTCATCCTGGTCTTGGTGGATCATGCTACCCAGAACTCAGAAGTCATCCCTCTGAGGGCAGTCACTGCACCTACAGTGGCCCACAGTAGCCAAGGTACATTATAGATATTTAACCAGGTGGACTTCTCCAAGCAAGCTGTGTCAGACCATGGTACCAACTTCATGTCGACCTCAATGAAGTAAATGTGGGTTGAATGTGCATTAACCTACAAGTTCTGCATACCATACCAATTCCGGGCATTTTTTCCTGACTGAGACTGATGTATGAGCTCCCTATTTCACGACATTCCTTAACGCCATCATGAGTAAGTTGTCAATTCCTCCAACTTGGGCAGGGGTAGAAATCATTCCAATCCATAAAATGGGCTCCCCGCTAATACCATCAAACTATAGACCTATTAGCCTCATCGATACCACACAGAAACTTTTCAGAAGAGTTATTTTAGTTATTTTAATATGACTACATGAGTGGATAGAGACCAATTATATTTTTAGTCCTTTGCTAGCTGGGTTTCGTAATCGCACATCAACTAACTTAACTTAAACTACAGCCCATCTACTCCTTCCCACATACTAGGCTTAGGTTAGGTACACCGGGGTAGGCGTATTTAGAAGTACCAGTTGAGTACGTTTAGTCAAGCTTTTATCTCTGTCTGTAACTGTATATATTTGATACCTTTTAAGTATCATATGGCTCAGAAACCATATCAATGCTTTTACAGTATTATTTCATAATACTCCTTTTACTGTACGCACTTTACTTTATAACAAGTATTGCAATCATAGCAATTCATTTCTCATGCATGAGAAAGAAGACTGTTCAAAAAATAACACCTTTTATTGAAAACGCCTGTCTCTCTATTTTCTCTGCACTCTGGTGAAACTAAGTATGCACAACTGACTGAGTAAAATAGCTATCTATTGTTTTTTTTTTAATTTAAATTTGTTTTTATTGTTGCATCAAAGTATATCAGTACAGTGTAAATAATCCGCTGACGTGGCCTCAACATTCAGCCACGAACAGCTAGGCGTGCAACGTTTTCTTGTTTTATATAACTGGTACAAATATACATTTCCTCAGTTAATCAGTACAGATCGTGCAAATATGACTGCAGGCTGGGAGACAGTGGACCTGCGTCGCCAAGAGGACGATGAATAATGACAGGCATGCAAGTTCCCGCCACAATAGCGTAGGATCGGGGTCTGTACTGTCCATATGACGGTGCTACCAGTGAACAGGGGGGGACAAAACTGTGGGAAGGAAGCATGTGGGCGCTAGCAGGGTCTAAGCAGGGGGATACTGGCGACGGGTGACGGGGGGGGCCACAGAGCCATACAGTCTGTGCTCCAAAATGGGGGGGGGAAAGAGAGGATTGGCAGGGGGTGGATACACCCCACGCAGGCGAGTAACGAGATGGGCGATATGACATATGAGAATTTGATCAGGATGCAGGGGGTACCGGGAATCGATCCTGGGATGGCTTACTCCAGGTAGAGGCTACTGGCCCTCCCGGGCGGGGGGGGGAGGAGTAGGTGGGTATCCTGCATGCGTGGACTGCCGGAAGCTGTGGAGGAGCATGGCCCATTCCATGGATATGGGAATTTTACGCGAGCCTCTGGCTTGTTCTTCTCTAAGAGCATCCTCCTCCGCCGCCGCCCACTTACCAACCGCCCCCTTCCATTGTTCTATAGGGGGGCCCTCCGGGGATCGCCAGCGCATGGTTATGCATCTGTTCGCCAACAGGAACGCTAAGGACACGAAACGTCTATGCACCGGTTCTTGCTTAGAGACATGGAAGATGCCCAGTGCGCTGGACTCCCAGGTGGCCAGTGCAGTGAGACCTCTGAGTTCCGACAGTGTGTCGTGTACCGCCCGCCAAAAGGGATGAAGGTTGGGACAACTCCAAAACATGTGACGAAAATCTGCGGCAGGGGAGCAGCATCTGGGGCATAGGAATGGTGTGGAGGGATAGAACTTCTGCAATCGCGCTGGGGTGAGGTATGCCCTGTGTAGTATATAGTATTGGATGTTTTTGAAGCGGGCATTCCTAGAGACGCGTTTTGGGGCCTCAAGTGCTTTAGTCCACTCTGAGTCGTGTAGAGCGCGACCTATGTCCTCCTCCCATGTAGCACGTAAGGTCGTCAGGGGAGCGTATGAGAGTTCCCGGATGGATTTATATAGCCAGGTGACTAGGTGGCGTCCCACCCCCATATGCAGGATAGCATGTATTACTGGATGCGTGTCTGGCTCGCCAGTTTGGAGATTAAAATGGGGCCGGTATCCATCGAGCAGCTGCCTATATCTGAGGAATTGGCCCGGGGGGAGCCCGTATTCAGCGACCAGGCGGTCGAGTGGTTTCAACTGACCCTCCTCGAAGAGCGATTCCAGATCCGTGATGCCACATTGGGACCATTCGGTGAACAGAGGAGCCGTGAAGTAGGAGTCCTGCCTGGGGCTGCCTATCAATGGTCGCAGCGGGGAGTACGGGGGTCTACTGGGGAACAACCGGTGGATCCGCATCATGCACCGGCGCGCTATCGCCACATGAAGGGGGTATGTGCGCCGTGGCTTGGTGCCCGGGAGGAGAAGACGGGTGAGTTCCGGGGTCGCGATTCTGCCGGTCGAGGTAACAGTCTCCTGAGGGTAACGGTCCGCCGTCCAGTAGGATAGCCATTGGAGCTGTGCCGCGAGGAAATATGACTCGAAGGATGGAGCCCCGAGCCCCCACTGCGTCGTGCTTCGGGCTTCAGGGCGACCCTGTGTCGGCCTGTGCCCCAAATAAGGGTCCCTAAGAGGGAGTCAACGTGGCGGAAGAAGGACCTGGGTGGTATCACCGGTAGATTTGTGAAGTGGTAAAGGAGTCGGGGAAGCATCACCATTTTAGCTAGGGCTATCCGCCCTATTGGGGCCAACAGGAGTTTATTCTAGAAGGCGACAGTCGGGTGCAGACTAGCGAGTGCCCTGCAGTGATTACCCTCAAAAATGTCTGCTGGAGAATGGTACAAGCGGACACCGAGGTACCGGGGAGCCTCCGCGGACCATGAGAGTTTATGCGGTCCGAGCTCGACTTCCCGGGGGGGGCAGGCCCGGGTGTAAGGGGTAGACTGTGGACTTGTCCCAGTTCACCTGTAGTCCCGAGGCGTCTGCAAACTCCGCCAGCGTTGCCCCAATGGGGGCTAGGTCCGTTTCAATGTCTCGGACATATATGAGAAGATCGTCCGCGTACATGGATACGCAATGGGTGCCGTCTGCAAGCGGTATGCCCCAGTCCACACCCTCCAGGCGCAGCCGAACCGCCAGCGGCTCGACCGCCAGCGCGAATAAGAGAGGCGACAGGGGGCACCCTTGTCTTGTGCCTCGCCGAACTCCAAACGCCAGTGAGATACGTCTCCCGATACGAACTCGGGTGGTTAGATCGGTGTACAGGAGGCGTGTGTACGCCATAAGCGTCGGGCCGATATTGAGGCGTCGCAGGACTGAGAACAGATAGGGCCAGGTGAGGGTGTCAAACGCCTTCTCCAGGTCCATAATGAGGCAGGCGGCATGGGGAAATCTGTCGCGCACCTGATCTTGAATATGGAAGACTCGGCGGAGGTTCTGGGAGGTGTTCCTCCCTGGAACAAAGCCGCATTGGTCGGGGTGGACTAGTGGGCATATGACCTGTGCATATCAATCAGCCAGAATCTTCCCTAGGATCTTACAGTCAGCCGACAGGAGCGTGATGGGCCGATATGACCCCATGTGGAGTGGATCTCTGTGGGGTTTGGGAAAGGTGACAATCACGGATTCCCGCAGTGACTGGGTAACCTCCCTAGATGAAGAGACGCCCCGAACATCCGTGACAGACGGGGGACCACTAGGGGAGAGAATGTCGAGTAGTATTCTAGTGGGAAGCCGTCCAGTCCCGGCGCTTTATTCCGAGACATGGCACGTATCGCCTGGGTGATGTCAGAGGGAATTATCTTGGCGTCAAGTGTGCGCTTGTCATCATTCGATATTGTGGGCAACGTCAGCGGGTCTAAAAAGTGATCCACAGAAAGCGGGGAGTATTGGGTCGGGGTCCCGTATACTTGTGCATAGTGGCGCTGGAATGCCAGGAGGATCTCGGCCTGTGAGTGCACTAGTACACCTTCCGGGTTGATAATATCCATGATTGGCTTGATTTCGGTGTCCTGCCTCGCCATCCAGGCCAGTAGCGCCCCAGTTTTGTCTCTGTCCTTGTGTACCCTAGAGGCGTAAGCCCTAAAATTGTATTTTCGGAGGTCAGCGCAGGCAGTCTGATACTCCGTCTTAGCCTCGGCCGTGAGCACGGCGTGTTCCTCCGAGTCGTCAGGCCGTTTAGTGAGTGCGGCCAGAGCTACCTGTTTGATGCATTCTCCTCTTGCCACCACTTTAAACGCGTCCCACTCTACCAGTACCGATGATGCCGTGTTCGCGTTGTGTGTGAAGTAATCTAGTATGCTGGTTTTGTGTGCGTCTCTGAAAACTGGATCTGATAGGCAGTCCCTAGGGAGGCGCCAGGTGGGGACCGGTGGGTGCGGGGGGCACCAGGTCAGACGAATGATGTGGGCGTCATGATCTGAGAGGATCCGACAAAGGTAATCTATAGATGTTATCCTAGGGAGGATTGGTGCAGAGCAGAGGAAAAGGTCTAGGCGGACTCGGAGGTTGTGTGGAATCGAGTGGAAGGAGTAAATGCGAGCCAGTGGGTGTAGGTGTCGCCATGCGTCAGTGGGCGCCCAATGCGTGGTCCATGCCCTGAAGAGTTCTGCCTGTCGGGGGCCGGGGAGTGTGTGGGGGGAGGATGCGAGCGGTCCAGGGTGGGGTCCAGTGTGCAGTTAAAGTCACCTCCCAGCACCCACGGAACTGTAGTGAACTGGGCCAAAACGCCCGTGAGGTGATCCCAGAATTTATCCTGATCCGTGTTAGGGGCGTAAATGCTGCCAAGGAGTACTCCCTGTCCATCAAGTATTCCCTCCAGAAGCGCATACCTGCCCTCTCTATTTACCACCCGCCGGAGCACCCGGAAGGGAGTACCTGGTCTTACCCAGATTAACGCGCCGCGCGCAAACGCTGAATATTGTGTGGCACAGAAGATCCCTCGCCATTTGACCTGCCAACGAGTGAGTTCAGTAGCGTTAATGTGTGTCTCCTGCAGAAATGCTATACCGGCTGACATACGCTTAATGTAGGAGTATACAGAGTAGCGCTTACTGGGCGTGTGTAGGCCCCGCACGTTTAGTGTAAGGATATTAATGTCTGAGCGTGGGACTGCCATTCCTAGAGTGACGTGGTTGGGAGAGGGGCCCCCTACAGCTCCCGTGGGCCGCCCGTGTGTATGTGTCACATGTGCTCCTGCGCACCAAGCTTCCACAATCGTGGGGGGGGAATAGGGGGATTAACAACAAGTAGAACCTTGGGTGGGTAACAGTCCCAATACTGAGGATACGTCACCGGGGGTGTCATATCCAAACTAGTGTCCCACTAGGGGAGAAATACAACAGATATCTGCGGGGGTGGCAGCGTGTGTTGCTGCTGGGCCTGTGCGCGGGTCGGGCTCTAGCAGGAGAAATGTCTACTGCTCGCTGGCGCATACATTCATCTGGCAAAGCAGTCTAGGCTCCTAGACGTCGCGCAATACAGTAGGCAACCATGAGAAGGATATAGCAGTTGACAGTTCAACCTTCACGAAGAGGTGGTAGGCTGGCTGGCAAGGGCAGCGTCCAGTGTGAATGCCACAACGAGGGGGGAAGAGATTGGGCCAAATCCCGACATTGTCCCATCACTGTCTCGGTCTTTCTCAGGGGTGAACAGGTGCGGCTGACCTTCCAGGTCCGAAGCCGGGGGTGACGTGTGCAGTTCGGTCACCGCCCGTAAGGCGTCTCGTCGCTCCTGCATGATTTGCGTGAGGTCGGGTGAGCCCGTGGGGGAGGACGCCTGGCTCTTGGGGCGGCCTGATCGGGCGTGGCTCGCGCCCCGTCTTCTGGATCGTCTGGAGTCGTTGTTGCGTGTCCTCTGGGGTCCGGGTTTAGGGATCAGCGGGCAATGAAATTCAGTCCAATCCTGCGCGTCTGCGCGCCCGCATAGTCCGGGAACACCATGACGTGTTGGTCTTCCACCTGCAGGGGACCCGCCGTCCGGGCCGCACGGAGCACCGCGACCCGGTCTCGGAAGTGCAGGAATTTAGCAAGCATGGGTCGTGGAGGAAGGCCGGGCTTGGGTGCCCGGGCCGGGACCCTGTGGGCCCTCTCGATGGAGAAGAATGGCGACCGTTCGCAGTCCGGGGTGAACGATTTAGTCCAGGATTCCATGTAGGTCAGAGGGTCCGAGTTTTCAATCCCCTCCGGCAGGCCCAGGACGCGGATGTTACATCGTCTCGAGCGCCCCTCTAAATCTACTGTGCGCTCCTCTAGGGCCGCCGCGCGGTTCAGGACCTCCTGCATGTCCGCCTCCTGCGACTTCACCGCGGGTTGTAACTCGGTCACGATCCACTCTCCCTTCACCCTTACGGTGTTCATCACGGATTAAGCTAATGTCCGTCGTCAGGGTGCCCAATCTCTCTTCCATCGAAAGGCGAGACATTTCGATTGCCGCCAACACCTGATCCAACTTCGCCGTTAGCGTAGGGTCGGTTTGCGACGCATTGGCTTGCGTCCACGTCCTTGTGTGCGGCATCTTCTCGACAGCCGTTTCAGGGACAGCCGTCACCTGAGAGGCCTTCGGTTTCCCCATGGGTGCTGTCAATAGGGCCCCCGGATCGTCGTACGCCTCGGGAGCGGCAGGCCGTCGTCTCACAGTGTCGCCGGGTAGGTGGCAGCTCAGTGTCGATCGGCTCCCCTAGTCCCTTACGGCTCCAGGGCAGGGTCCGTTTCACTCCGGGGAACCCCCACCAGGGGTGTCAGAGGTGGTTTGCGGCCGCCGGGGCCGGTAGGGCCGATTGCAGGGGGTCGTGTGGGCGTCCTCTCCCCCCGGGGGGGTGTGGCACAGTATCGGTGCCGATCGGCAGGGTCAAAGGCCGGGTGGTGGGGACCAGGGGATTCCGGGGCAGCGGACGTCCACCGGTACCGCCTCAAGTTCGAGGGGGGAACTCCTACCCCCGGGGCGAGGTTCGCGCTGTTCTTGGTGTCAGGCCTCCGTGGGCGCCATCTTAGGGTCAGGCACCCGGGTCCACCGGGCAGTTCGTGATGGTGAGCGCTTTCTGGTTCCCCCGGTCAGGTGGCGATGTGCACTATGTCCTCCCACGGGGCCCGGAGGAAGGAGGGGGCCACCGGGGTGCTGGCGCTGAGATCCTTGGGGGAGGGGGGGAGAGATCAGCACTCACCGCCCTCGGTGGAAGGTTGCGGGCTTCTGGAGGGCCCAGCCCCGCACAGGCGGCGCGTTCGTCGGCTCCCCGCAGTCCGCGGTGGCAGGTTGGCCGAAGCTGGAGGTTGATCAGGCTCCCGGCGGGATGATAGCTCCGGTGCAGCGGAGTCCCGGCGCGGCGGCCGCCATCTTGCGTGCCGGGGTGCTATAACGAAGGAAGGCGCTGTCCAGTGCGCACCCCCGTGGGCCGGTCCCACCGCTTCCCCAGGTCTCTCCGCAGCTGTCAGCTGGCCACGTCCTCCAGGGCCGTCGCTCAGGGAGCCGGCTCTCGGTGGCGTGCACGCCCGCAGGACGGAGCTGCGCCCGCCATTTTCAGAGTCGGCGCTGCTCGGCTCCGGCGAAAGACAGTTCGGCTCGCGCCGTCCGCCAGCAGCAGTCCCAGGTCACCCGAAGGATGCCCCAGCGCGCGGGGGCATCACAGGTGCTTATTCAGCGAGTTGAGGCTCCCGGCGATCTCCGGTACTGGGCAAGATGCTAGCCCGATCGCGGAGCCTCAGCAGGACACAGCCGCCATCGTGGCTTGCTAAGCCACGCCCCCCATAGCTATCTATTGTTTTCACACGACTCTGGAGATATACTCCTTATTCTGGGGGAGCAAAGTTGTCATGTTTATGCGGTTGCCAGAAGCTGAATCCCTTCTTGTCTAATCAGGGAAGTTCACTCCTCCCTGTTCATTCGAGAAAGTTTCTAGTGACCTCTGAGCTAACTGGCACACCTAAATAATGTCTAACATATTCAATAGAGACCTAGTCGACCTCAGTGCTACGTCTAAACTATCGTTTATGTTATGAGCCTATTGGGAAAATAGGAAATAAATATAAACAAAACTAAATATATGGTTTTCAATCCCTGCCGCACCACGTGAGCTAAACCAACCCCGAATGGGTCTCTGTAAGAGCAGGTCCATCTTTTTGAGTATCTTGGCATTACCCTTAATGAGAAGTTAGATTGGGCTCCACACATCTCTAAATGCAGGCTCAAATTGGAGAAACACACTGGTGGATTGCTGAAGGTCCACCGGGGGTTCTTTTTTAAACCTGTTTCCACGGTTGTGAGGATTTACTTACATCAAGCACTGGGTGCTGTACTGTATAGTGCAGAGCACAGTGTCACAAGGCTGTTAAGTCCTTAAAAACAGTTGAGAATCTGTTCGCGAGGCAATTGTTGAGCTTCCCGGTTAGCATCCCCTGGGCCCTCTAAAGTTAGATATGGGGTTGAGGCCAATCTCAGACGGATTCGCTCTTAGACTGCTCCTGTACAGGAGAAGCTTTGGGCCACTCCTGAATTGACCCATTATTGACAGGAGTTGGAAGAGATTCTTAACCTCTCTGGGGCTGGCAATTACCCCTGGATTAAACATGTAAGAGGCACCCTACTAAGCATGGATCTTGATAGCCTTTGGAAAGACCTGGGGTGTGTGTATGTGTGTGTGGCTTACCAACTAGCAAACTGGAGCTAAAAAGGCGTTAAGAATTTTAAGTTAGAAAGGCTCATCTCAAGTTCTGTTAAAGGTACGTTGACCACCCCTTTTCTAAGAATAAAGGATTATTACAAAAGTTAACACTTCCTAGATGAAGTTGACCCAAACCTGGCAAGAAAGCTGTATACTCAGTTCATATATGGGTCTTTACCACTTTATCCATTTATGTCAAAAGGGGTGTTTTCTGATAGCCCGGCTGAGAGGGCGTGCCCATCCTGTGGTCATAGCAATGAAACTGTGGCTAAAGTAGCCTTCTTTAGAGTGTCTCACTCCTCTTGGCCAGTGGCTGGGTCCTCCCGTTGTGATCAATTCAGGGCCCGAGGGGGTCCATTGCCAAGTTTGAAGATCTCTGTTTTAAACAGATTTATTTAGCAATTGATGTTCGAAATATATTTCCTTCTGTCAAATGCGCGAGGCCACTCTACACCTTCGTTTTTCTTTTAATTAATATAGAGTAAAGCAGTGAAGAATTTGTATTTCAAGACATACGCTTGATTTATCCAACTGAGTCTGGCCTGGAAGGAAGGGTACGTTGCTTATTTGAGCGCCAACGACTTGATTGAATTTTCATAAAATGTTGTCACAAAAATGTATGTATATGTATAGCTGTTTATGACGCACGCAGCTAGCTAGCTAGTAGCAGCGGAGAGCGGTACATGGCGCAAGCCAGGAGTCACTCCTGATGTGCAGAGGTTTTGGACTTATGTTTTATACAAATCACCATGGAATTTGAAAAGTAGAAGAAACTGTACCTAAGCACTTAGGACCTAGTCAATGCCATCAAGGTAGTAGCATAACACAGGCTTCCGAATATGTTTCGAAATCTGTACTCATGCTTGTAATTCACAAAAAAGTAACTCCTATACGTATCTTAATTGGGGCACAAATAACCAACAAAGCATCTCACGCACTAAACTACAATGGCGGAGCTACCTAAAAATAAAAAATAAAACACTGGGGATATTCAGTAAGGAACAAAAAAGTTTTTATTTAAAAATGAGGGCTTTGGATCTGGTCCTTTATTGCTTGGGTTCTACATGTGCTTGCATCCGGATGGATCAGCGATTTAAGCGCTTACTGCTGCCATCTATGCTTGAAATCCGGTTAGGCGTAAATCGGACATTACAGTCGGTAATGGTAACATCTGTAATATGCAGAACTTAGACATTGCAATAACTGCAAATCTGTGCTCGATATAGAAATCAAGTTATTATTTTGCGCACTTTCTCTTCTGTCATGGTTTTCTTTGATTTTTATAGTTTGAGTTTAGAGAACACCATTGGTATTCTTCATCGCTACTATTCTTGGAACAGTTGTGATAGGTGTTCTCCCTCTTGAGGTTTTTTAGTTGGAATATGAAATTAGTTTCAATTTGTCTTTTTCTGTATTTTGATCCTGCGTGAAGATTACATGGAATGCACTTGTGATGAGTTTGTGAATTGTTGTGCAGCGCCCCTTCTGCAATTTTGAGTGTATTTGTACTTCATCAGACGCTTAAAATATAATCATAAAAAATAGTGTGGAAAAGTTCAGAGATGATATCGTCTTCTCTGTTTACATTATTTAAAACAAAAATGCCATCATTTGTTTATAATTATTTGATGATTAGATGATGTGAAGACTTTCTGTCACTAAAGCCTCTGTAGATTCATTATTACATTTCATAAGCATGTTTGTGGATGGTTCTGAATATAGTGTAAATTATAGAAAATGTAGATCTTCAATAGATTGAATCCAATTCACATGGATAGGACATTGGAAACGTATCTATCAATCAATCAATCATGATCTTTATTTGGATATGTGTTATCCATAAAAGTTTTACATAATCCATCGTTAATAAAAGGTTGTGACTAAACATGGATTATATTACAGGCTTATCGCTTAGGTATTTCTCATTGTCAGTTACATAATCCTTCATCAAGTTTAGATCTACAGCTAATCAATAAAATATTACATGGGTATCACACATAACCAATTACAGCTTCAATGCTAAAGTGCAGGGTGCGATGTGCAAATATGCAGGGGGCAAGCAAATTAGCAAATCACATGACCAATTGCAGCTTTAATACTAAAGTGCCAAGGTGCAGTGTACAAATATGCAGGAAACACACAGCCAGTTCCAACTTCAGTACTAAAGTGCCAGAGTGCAATATGCAAATTGATAATCACAGAGCCAATTGCAACTTCAATGCTAAAGTGCAAAGTGCGATGTGCAAATATGTATGAAGTAGGCAAGTTAATAAATAACGTTAAAATTACAAATAGCAGCATTGTAAAGAAGTCCCAATGTACAAAAGACAGGAAAAAAATATTGTAAACAAAGTACTCTATGCGCCCTCATATTAATTGTGTTACATATTCCTCTATTTGAGAATACGATCCAGAGGTATATATAAAACTGCGACCTAGTCCAACATTCAAGGATTCATGGAAGAGCGTGAACGGATAGCCATTTTCAGAAACGTATCTACATGTAGCATGGCTACTACTGTTGCTAGGTTTATGAACAACAAAGAATATATATAGATTCAAGTGAAGGTCTAGACAAGCTTCCTTAAAGTTAAGAAAATCAGAGAAAGTGTAGGCATACATTTGAAACTGCGCACATAAGGCTAGTGTAAGTAACATCACTGTTGTACGTTATGTGCACTAAAGCATACATCATGGAGGAGGAATGGTATGCAGCAGCATAGACATATGCTGCACATTGTTCTGAGTAAGTGGGGAATAGGACATATTCATATCCGTACAAATCACAGGTAACAATAACAATCTAAAGCACATACATGCAAGCTACACCCAGTCCCAAGCTCTCTTTCCCTTCTGCCTCATGTCACTTTGGAGACAGATTGCATCAACACCATCTAAGATGCAGACCACACCCCTCTTGTAGAAGAGGAACTTCACTAATGAAGCTGTAGATGATATGGTCAACCTTATTGTTGACTCTTGTGGTGTACTACATTTTCTGCTTCCACACACCCTCAATGTAGCTGAGAAGCAAGCCAATTGACAGGACGTCAGTGATACAGTGAATGCATTGAGGTTGGAGGAGCACGGCACAGAAAAACCAAGAAAAAGTGGCAAGATGAGAGGAGGAATTGGAAGGATACGTTTTCAAGGCTACAGGTGACAGCTGCTGTTTGCTGTGTCAGACTGAGATAACACACCCATGGTGGGGAGGCAGAGGTGGATACAATCAGTGATGTTGGAGTGCTCAGATCCAGACATTATTAGATCATCCTTGCCATGGTGGCCAACCTTCTCACTCTTCTTCTGGCATGTGGTTGTGTCCAGTTCCACCATCTCTTCCTCTTCCATGCACACCTCCCTGAGACATCGTGATGACCATCTTGTGACCTACGGGGCTATTCCTCTCCTATGTTGTAGTTCTGGTGGTTGTTCCTCCTTTCTTGCCACAAATACAGCTGTCCTTTCCTTTGCTGTATGCTGACTCCTGTGTGTGTGTGGGGGGGGAAGGGTGGAATAGAGAGCACTTCTTGTTACACAGTACACAGATGTTGATGGCATGCATGTTCCGTTGTGACAGACGTCACTGAGACTACTGAGTGACTTTGCCTATCATGATGAACATGCATCACCCATTTCTATCAACATCTATAATGTGAGGCTGACACTCAAAGGTCCAATGTAGGAAGACCTCACTAACCCAAACTATCTGACAAGATCGGATTTTGGATGTTCCACATATATATAATTACCAAGTACTATACTAGTGAGGTTAACTTATGTGCTCACAACTGAATACAATTAGGTGATATGGCCGTACGCAAACAACACGATGCTCAATAGGAAAGGCTGATCTTGTGACAGTGAAAGTAAAAATGTTTTATTTATGTTAATAGAAAGAAATTAATGTTTAACTGTTTTTATAATTCTTTTGTGGGTGGATTTTCTAATAACCTTGCTATTTTTGTAGCTGTCGTTTTCTTCCACTATCTTCTTTTTCCTAGATTCTGGTTTCCACTTTCTATATGTTGGTAAATATTTATTGTTTTCAAATGCTTACACCTACTTATACAGTCTTATCGTGCACTGTGGACCGCAATTGTGAGAGCTTCTTGTCATCATGCTGTCACCTTAAAGGTCTCCGCACGAGGTACCACAAAACGGTTGTTGTTTCCTTTTTTGTAAATTTTATAGTTTTTTTCAAAACACTGTTTTTACAGGTAAAAGTTTGAAGAAATGTGTGTTTTTTATTTGTTATTTAGTGGTAGAAATCTATTTTCAACATTAAAAAAACAGTCTTAACTTCATGTGAGTGTTTGTGTCAGCACCATATTAGTTCAGTATATCCTAGTCAACCCGACTTTAACGATTTTAAATTGAAAAATATCTAGTTGTAAAGACAACTTAAAACCCACATTTTAACGTCATGATACCAAAAAATCTTTGTGATGTAAAGACATGTGTTGTAGTGGCAGACTGCATTGAAATACATTACAACATGTTGTAAAGACATGCCACAAAGAAACAACTGACATTCATATAAAATACATTGTTCATACTAGTGTCCCATAATGCAAGAAAAAGCTGGACTGAGCACACACTACATAGTCATTGTTAGACCTGGCATCCTTGGTGTGATTTCCCTGACTTTTTGCATTCTGACCTCCTGTTTTGCTTACTTCATTTTTGCTGGCTTTAGGAGTCAGGGTACTTTACAACTGTTAACAAGTGCTAAAGTGCATATGCTCTGTACTCAGATAACATTGGCTCATCCACAATCGGCATATTAGATGTACTTGTAAGTTCCTAGTAAAGCGCACTATATTTGCCAAGGGCCTCTAAATTAAATGCTATTAGTCGGACTGCAAGAACTGATTGTGCCACCCACTTCAGTAACCTTCAAACATAGCTCAGGCCTGCCACTGCAGAACCTGTGCATGCAGTTTTGAACTGCCATTTCAACCTGATTTACATTGGGCTTGCCTAAAATATCTTTTAAGTGTAATTTCCAATTGGGAAAAGGTAGAGTGTCAGAGTTTGGTGCCTCTTGACTCACAATTTAAAATCACAACTTATGGTGAAGTTAGATTTTAAATTGTAAGTCTGAAAATGCTACTTTTAGAAAGATAGCATTTTCTTACTTTAACCATTTTGTGCCTCTGCCAGTCTCGGAGTACACATCCTGGGCAGTGCAACAGCTAGGCTTTGTGCATTCCCTCTAGACCAGGGATACTCAAAATACAGCCAGGGGTCCGCATGCGGCACCCCTGACTTTTAATTGTAGCCCCCCTGGTGAACTGCAGCCCTGGGCTGCTATTCATTTGTCAGAGCAGGAACATTCAGAAAGCTGTGAAACAAATGAGCATACTTTATTTACACATCATCTAAAGTAACAGTAAAGAAGAAAATAAGGTGTCTTAGGCAACTTATCTTTAAGAACACCTCTAGTTTTAAAGACATCTTGCACTAAACATGTAAAAGCATGATACACTTTCTGCAAAATTCAAAAAAGTGTATTTTGTTAACATGCATGAGCTTTTTACTTTAGAAGATCAGATTATTTTACTGCATTGAGAAGCATTTATTTGTTTTCAAACAAGATCGTAGTAACATTCATGCTGCCCCATTCCGAAAACAAAGCTATTACTGAGCAAGTCATTTTTCAGGTGCACCTTGTACGTGGCCTTGGTTATTATATAAATGGAACAACATTAAAGTTAAATAAATAAGCTCAAGAGAAAGTTTTCTACAGCACACATCCTGAACTCATATATTTTAAGGGGCTCTCATATGTGGTAATGGGAGGCAAAGTGAAATTAATCAATTGCCTAGGATCGCATACTTTCGTCAAGTAGGTAATCCAGGACTGATACCAGGTTTTTTGGCTTCACATTATGCAATTCAGCCTCCAGATGAGTATATCTTTGCATCTCATGTTTTACATTAAAAGTTAATACTTTGACTTTAATTCTTGGTGCATGAGAATAGAGTGTTGGCAGCAGACAGAAGTCACTTGAAGGCTCGGTTTGTTGTCTACACCATACAGCTACTACACATCCCCCTACACCCACTTTTCATCATACCGACCCTCGTATTGCTGGCATCAGTGCAGCCCTCGGGCATACCACACACAGTGATTTGCAAACTATGGTGAAATGTTTGTGAGTACTCATGCTCTAGACAATCATTCAAAAGGCTCTGGGTGTGACATTTGCATGTTGATGGACCATCACCAGGCTAATGGGCCTTCCTGAGGTAGATTGGGAGGGAGGAGCTGACACTTGCACCTGTATAGGGCTGTGTCTGTCTCCACACAAAGAGATGCATACCACCCTGGTAGTGAGTCTGGAGCCAGGGCAGGAAAGGCTCCAGACTCACTGTGATCTTCAAAGGCCTATTTGAAGTCTCCTTCACTTCAAAGGGACATTTGGGTGTACTACTTGACCCCTGAAACCACTAAATTCGAGCTTTTCTGGAACCAAGGAAATTCTGCCTAGAAGTAGAGCTGCTGTGCTGTAGGAGGGACACCACTTTTCTACCTGCATTGCTGTATTGGCTTGCTTAATTGTTTTTGCTGTGTCATAGGAGGGACTACCACTTTGCTACCTGCTCTGCTTTGTTGGCCTTCTACCTGCTGCTTCTTACCTGGGAGTGAGAGGGACTGGATCTGCTCACTACATCCTTTAGCCTAAGCTTCTCCAAGGGCTTGTTGGTTTGATTCTTATTCCCTGAAGTCCCAGGGTCACAAAAGAATTCTTGCAACTCTGCTGGTGCTGCTGGACTCTGCCATCTGCAAGTCCTCATCTTGCCTGAGGTGCCCCCTGGGCCTCAGAAGTAGGTTCTGCAGCTGATTTCGGCAAACAACAATGCAGTGACCCCTTTGCACCGATGGGAACCAATGCAGTGCCATTCAATATCGACTCAGTGCCGGTTCAACGACAACACCGGTCCTGACTGCGAGCCTAGACACAGTGCTCAACCTGCAACACGACTGTGAGGCTTGACTCCGATGAATTGACCTGACTGTGCGAATCAAAACCCATGCAAGGAATCCTCGATGCTGAGGTACTTTTTCAACGGGCCCTGCATGGGCCCTGTAGCTGGCCTCCCCTCCATCACAGTTGACCTGAACTTTAGATTTACCCCAGTCTAGCATGACATCAAGTAACCTTTGAGCAGTATGGATTTCTAACCTCTCCTTTTTTAATATTTAAAATCCATATCTCAGATTTTACTTATTGGATTATTGTTGTTTTAGTCTTGTTTTGCTTGCATTAATATTCTCTTTGTTTCTAAACTATTGTGGAGACTTTTTGTGATATTTCACTGTGTTACTGTGTGTTTGTTTTGCACAAATACTTTATACATTCCCTTTTCAGTTAGCCTGACTGCTCTGTGCCAAGATACAACAGGGTGAACACAGGTTAATTTAGGGTGTGTATCTCACTTATCCTGAATGATTTTGGTCCCTACTTAGACAGGGTGCATACCTCTGCCAACTAGAGACCCAATTTCTAACAGTTACTTATTGTAGGTTTCATAGAGCTATAACTGGATTTTGCCTCATGCTGAAGCAGTCAATGGTGTCTCAGGATGTTTTGTATGGACATATGCATGTTTTATATTTCATCATTGACTCATCAATGTATTCCCACAGTAATACAATAGGCAGACATGTTGCTCAGATAAAATGTGAGGCCACAAGTTGACCATGTGCCTGCAGACCTTGATATCTTGACACTGAGGGCCCGATGTAGGTAAAAGTCATTTACCGATTTTAAAATACCGATTTTTACCGAATCGGTATTCTGAAATCAGAAAATGAGATGTAGAGAAAAAAATTCGAAAATCGGTATCGTGTTTCGATACTTACCGAATTGGTAATTACCGAATCGGTAGATACCGAATCGGTAATGGCAATACAACCCTATGGGCTAAAAGGCCCATAGGAATGCATTGGAAAAACCGAATCGGTATTTACCGATTCGGCAAATACCGATTCGGAAAATACGGAATCAGTAAATACCGAATCGGAAAATACGGAATCGGCAAGCAAGTAAAAGTGAAACCAATGAAAACAGCCAATGAGGTGGAACCACCCTCCCCCACCCTAGTAGGGAGTGGCTACCCAGGCAGGTGCAACTCATTAGAACTTTCTGGAGAGGCAGCCAGAGCTGAGCAGTGAGAGTGAGCAGCAGAGAGAGTGGTAGCTGAGTTTGGAACACAGTGGAAATGGCAAGCAGCTCAGAGAGCCAGAAGGCTGAGAGAAAGTGCAAGGTGAAGTTCAGCAGCATGGAGCTGCAAGTACTGGTGGAGGAGGTGGTGAGGGTCCACAGGCAGCTCTTTGGGAGGCTGTCCCTCACAGTCCCTGAGTCTACCAAGAGGAAACTGTGGACTGCCATCCGTGAGAGGGTCAATGCTGTTGGTGTGACCCCCAGGAGCCTGGAGGACCTCAAGAAGAGGGGTTATGATATCCGGAGCCTCACCAAGAGGAAATTGTCAGAGCTCCACAAGCAGGCAGGTCTGACCGGTGGAGGCAGGAACCCCGGGCCCCCCCTGACTGACCTGGAGGAACTGGTGGCCACAACGATCGAGATGGAGATTCTGGTGGGAGTAGGGGACATGGACAGCTCAGCCAGAGCTACAGCAAAAGGTAAGAAGCATGCGTAGCATAACACACCCAACCAGACACCTCCCCTTTAGCCTCAATGTACAGCCAAGCCCCAGTCCAGTACTGCTAGCACCATACATGAGCAATGCATTATGGGAAGTGTAGTCAGCTAATGTAGGAACAAATGTCAGTGCACATTAATCTGCAATGCACTTTAACAAATAATCAGAGTACTGAAAGTGACATGTGCAATGTTTTTATTGTAGTGACTGTAGAACATTTGCACTCAGTTCACAAATGCTTCTTTATACCTAGGGGCGCCATCATGCAGTGGAGCATCAGCTGCACAAGCGACAGCTCCAGCGACAGCGGACAGTGTGGTGGCAGGGCCAAGCACATTGGATGCCTCGCAGGAGGAGGAGGACAGCAGTGCCACGGCCAATGAGGATGACCCAGGACATGCCCTCTTATTTCCCCACTCCCCCCAACTGTCACAATCCCCCCTATTGCAGTTCTCACCAGAGAACTCCCCCACACGGTCCCAGCCAGCACCTGCCACATCTCCAGCCAGGAGGAGTATTGTGGCCCCAATTATCATCATGGAGGGAGCTGCGGGTCAGGCACCAGCACCCACACCTGCGACACCTGTGGCACAGCAGTCCACCCAGCAGGCCAGCACCAATCGCCGCCGCCCACGCACTCCCAGCAGTGCATGTCCATCACGAGAGGGCACCGTCTTCCAAGGGCTTGAGGGGAGCATGGTGCGAATCCAGCGGATGCAGGCCAAATCCATCCTGGCTTGCCACCACCAATTGCGTGCACACAACCTGCAGATGGTGGAAATGGCAAAGGGATTTGGTGAGTTTGTGGCAAGTAACAAGGAGGTGGCACAAACAAACAGGGAAATTGCCACAGGACTGGGCCGCATGACAACTGCCATTACACAGCTGTGGGCCAAGATGGAACATAATGAGCACACAAGGCGCAGGGATGCCCGTGTTCAAAACCGGGCAATTAACCGGCTTGCCGCCGCAACTTCCCAGCTATGCCGCCGAGAGGCAAATATGGAAGAGTGCCTCACACAAAACACTGCGGGGGTGACCAGGGGCATGGCCCGGATCACCAGTGCCGTGGAGGCCATCATCATTTCCAACACAGTGGTGAATCCTGCCCTGGACGTGGCCGAGGCTGGGGTCAGCAGCAGCCGCAGCAGCCCGGCCAGCGCTGTGTCAGAGCCGCGCCGGAGCACCAGGCGCTCCGCAGAGGCAGCCGGCCATGCAGAAGGGGGGGAGCAGCATCCCAGTGGCTCTGCAAAGCGCAGCAGGAAATGACTCTGCCAGTGTGGGTGAGGCAACCCGGCCCATTTTCAGTCCCCACCTTTCATTTCATTATTTCATTTGTTGCACATCAGTGCTGTAACGTTGTGCCAACATTATTTAAAAAAAATCCACATCCATAACCTGTCTGTGCATCTGTACTCACTCCGAAATAGTTTTCTGTTATCTCCTCACGTCTGTATCTGCCATCACTTGGTGTGGACACCCCAGCAGGTTGTGTTTGTGGCACAGCAACGTCGTCGTCATGGTCCTCGTAGTCTGACAACTCCACCTCAGTGCCCTTCTTCACCGCACGGTTGTGCAACATTGCATAGACAGCTATTATCTTACAGTAGGTGATGGGGTTTACTGCCTTGCACCTCCACTCTTGTGCAAGCATCTGAACCTGCTTTTCCAGATGCCAAAGGTCCGTTCTACTACATTCCTTGTGCTTTTGTGGGCCCGGTTATACCTCCTTTGGCTGGCTGTAGAGGGGTTGAGGTAGGGGGTGAGTATGAATGAGCAGAGGGCATATGCACTGTCGCCTAGAAGGAAAAGGGAATACATTACTCACATGCATACATGTACTTCACAGTGCTATTTTTGTAATGGGGGTCTGATGATGTGTCTCACCTAGGAGGTATCCTCCGCCAAATTCCCCTGCCGTCAGCCGTGCATAGATGCCGCTGTTTTGGAAAATGTAGGAGTCGTGGGTACTCCCTGGGAATTTTGCAACCAGGTCTGTGATGCCGCACTTAGCATTGCAAATCACCTGCACATTGATGGTGTGCGTAGACTTCCTATTGTCGTATATGTATTCTGTGTCAGCAGAGGGGCAAATCGGAATGTGCGTGCCATCAATGCAGCCAATGATGTGGGGAAATCGTGCCATCTGGTAAAAGTCTGCTTTTGTTTGTACCAGTTCCGCATGGGTTGGAGGGAAAGAGATGTATTGGTCCATCCTCTGTATCATGGCGTCAAGGAATTTGTGGAAAAACCTTGACAGGCTGCTCTGGGTCACCCCTCCTACTGCAGCAACTGCACTTTGATAGCTGCCAGACGCAAGCAGGTGTAGGCTGCATAGCACCTGCACGTGCGGTGGGATGGTGTGTGCCCTTGGGGTGGGGTGGTCCAACAGTGGTTTTAGGTCCCTGATGAGCTCCAGAATGGTGTCTAAGTCCAGCCTGTACCTCTGTAGGATCTCTGCCTCTGTGAGCATGAACAGGGTGATCCTCTGTCTGTAGACCTGCTCCTCTCTTTGCCATTCCCTCTCTCCTTCCTGCTGTAGCCGGAGCCGCCTTGCAATGAGATAAAATGCCGCCATCTTGCAAGTTGCATTACATTTTGGGTCTAATTTTATAGGTTGTAGTTGGTTACCACCTGATTCCAATCCATGGTAAATACCGATTTTGAAATACCGATTTTGAGCCTAAATCGGTATTTCTGTGCTTCCCTACATCTCTAGCTGAGTTTTAGCCTGTCCGATTCGGTAATTTACCGATTCGGTAACTCTACCGAATCGGTAGATGGTCCGAATCGGAATATTTACCGAATCGGTAACTCTACCGAATCTGTAAATAGTCCGAATCGGTATATTTACCGATTCGGTATGTTAGCGATTCGTTATTTTACCGATTCTGTGTATTTCCGAATCGGTTTTTTAACGATTCGGTATCTATACCGAATCGGTAAAAATACCAATTCGGCCGGATTTCTGGCTCCTACATCCCGATGGCTCAATACCGCTCGGTAAGGGCCGAAAATCGGTATTTTCGGCTGTTACCGATCGTTATTGGGCCACCTACATCGGGCCCTGAGACAGCTAAAGGAGATAATCTTCGTGAGAGTGCTGAATGTTTAGCCAGGTGTAGCCCCGCGTGTAAGGCAACATATAGCAAACAAATATAATATTGCTCTACTTCAGGAGAGTACAGTGGTACCTTTCTTATGGCGCTACAAAGACATTTGAAACACATATACTTACTTTGCATTTTATGATGCTTTAGGCCAGGTTATATCTTTGTTGAGGGAGAGAGGAGGGGCTTCTAAAGGAGATGAGCAGATGGGTAGAGAGGCCATAAACAACATCTGCAATTGAAAAAAAAGGAATGGACACAGATTATTGTTGTCTTCATTCACAGTTGCTTATATTTGACTCATTAGTACATTCATAACTACAGTTTCATTTAGGTATGTGTGTAGTGATGCAAGCTAGTCACTGTGAAGTCATGTTTCTGTGTTCATCAATCAGTGTAATGTCTCTGTAATCACAATAAATCAACTGACATGCAATCTCCAATTCATGGAAGATTAAACTGTTGTGGGTTGCTCCAGGAAATGTAGTGTTAACAGGTGTGAAGCATTTCCTGACATCACAACTAGCTTTCACATTGCAGAAGTGCCAGTGTTGTTTATTGTGACAATGATGAGCAACGTGCTTTGGTAGCTCAAGTGCTACATGTGTGCAATTGGTGATTCCTAATACACATGGGATTTGGGCAATGAAACAGAGTTGCCATGCCTGTCTTTCAGTGATTGCAGCATTGGTGATTTACAACTGCCCTGACTTAATGAATCACGTCATTATCTTGTACAAGCACTCTAACTGGCATGCCTGTGACATGCCAGCTATGACCCTAATGGACCTTGGGAATGATCCAATGGCCAGGAAGTAAAGTGCAGTAAATACCAACTAAGGATTACTGATAGCATAGAAGAAAACCGTTGGTGAAGTAATCTGCTGTTGTCATTCTGTACCTATGTCCAGAATCACATCTGGAGTGAAGTGGCTACTTTCCAATACCTCTTCCACAAACATAGAATAGAGAGTGATCCTCTGTCTGTGTACACTTGCTCTCCTTCTCAAGTAGTTGGTCCAGAGGATAAGAAGCAGTCCAATACAAACTGATGCCAACATTGTTGCAAAGATGTTATTCTGGCTGGCGTATTAATTGTGCAGATATGTGTATGATTGGATGGTGCATATATAAGGTTTAGCAGGAGATGGGTGTGGTGCAGGTGCTGTCAATGAACCTCCTTTTTGAAGTCATATTCCCCTCTTTTGGGTCTATCCTCTGGTATTTGTCCACATTTACACCATGATAGTTAGTTTAATATACCACATATGATCTGGACTTTTTCTGCAGATATGTCAGACAACTATTGTACCTACTTTTCTGAATGTGTGACTTGACAATTGAAGTGCAATGGGCCGTAATGCCTCAAGCCACACATTCAAAGCTGATTTTAGGTTACCGTATCTGGACTGTCAGGAGACACATATAACTAACCTTAGAGTCAAGATTTCAATGGATTTGCAGAACATTATTCCACTGAATTTGGATTATCTGTTTTTATTATCCAAATTGAAGTTTGAGAGCTGGAAGAAGAAACTGTACCTTGGTTAGGAATGTTGCGAATATTTTTCAAAAGCCATTGAAATAACCTCAAGAATGGTATTCACAAAATATCACCATTACATCAACGTATAAATAAACAAGCGAAATATCTAGAACTAGCTACAAATAAGTATAAATTACAAGATAAGTTGCAAGTTCTTGACGGGTTTTCGGATTTTCAGTAATGTAAACATTTCATCAATAGCTTGTCCTGTAATTGTTGAAAATATCCATTCAGCTCACTGAAACTGAATGACTTTGTTGACGAATTTATGGATTCATGGAAAGGGAAATGTCAAAGTCAAAGTCAAATTTATTTAAATGTTCGCTCTTTTAAAACCATTACACTATATAATATCATTACATTACTTAAAACATCCAATATATATATATTAAAAAAACAATCTTCTTTCATTAATCTACACTTCATAAAAAACAAAGACTTATCCAAAAAATGCTGCATCACAACATCATCCTCATCTTAAAAACCATCATCATAAAACTGTATATTAATTGTTTGGTTTTCTTCTACAATTCTTTTGAATTCCTTTAGATACAAATTCATGAATTTAACCCCCCTGCAGACCAGCGAAATCGAAGACCCACCCAACCAGTTGGTCCCATGGAAAGGGAAATGGAAGGATGAAATGTACTGCCAAGGTATAGCATATAACATAACATAGCGTGTGTATTTGTAAAGCCACGTTTACCCAGAAGGGTATTTTGGTGCTGAATGACATATGTTTATTGTTATCCACCTCAATGGTACTCAAGGTATGAAGCTGTGCCACCCCCATCATGTGCCATTTTGCTTTTGCCATCATTTTGTAGAGCCCCTGATTGTGAGGGAACCCTAATGCCTCCAAACGATGCACCTGAAAGCCACCCTTTTTGCTTTTCATGAGAAGGAAACCAATACATTGATCCCCTTGTCCTGTAGTCAAAAGTGGGTAGACCTATTTAACCACTGCTGGCTGATGTAAGAATATTCAAAGGTTTTGAGATGTATAATTGCACCAAGCTGAGATACCTTCTGGTCTCCGCTTTTAAGTTACATTGAATTAAATTAAATTAAATTAAATTCTAGGGTTTAGGAAGACTCTTTGCATTCATTATGTTCCATGAGAACTGTCTGTAAACATTATTTACAGAACGTTTTCAATAAATAAAGACTATTGGAAGTTGACTGCACATTTTGGGCTTTTAGAACACCTTTCAAATATATTATTCGTAGCTGATCAAAGTTGGTAGCACGATGGTTAATAACTGCTGTCCACAGAGGACAAACCTATCTGTCACCTCTTTATCTACTGCGGTCCTATATTTTTAGGGTTGTTAAGAAGGAATCTTCAGGGTTTCCACCAGAGCAGTGTCCTCGAAGGTGTCCCTGGGCATCTGCATATAGGCAGTGATCTCTGTATTGTATTTTTGGGAGAGAATGCTCCCTGTTTTCTCTCTGAAGGGGAAAACTGTGTCCCAGCTTGATTAGAGAATGCACTGACTGTGATAGGCAGAGAATACTAAGCGACACCCTGAACTGAGACCAATAAGCTGGACTTTTCAATCAGCTTGTTTAACACCTATTGGACCTGAAACTGCATGGGATCTGCTACCGTTGGTGATAAAAGTGTGGAGATGCATGTTGACCACTCCTCGTGGATAGGAACACGTCTGAAGACTCTTTCTAAAGCTCTGCAAGCCTTCCCTGCTGCCAATGCAAGGCCTTGTCTGTGTGGAAGCCCAAGCCAGGCGAAGGAGTGCAGAGATGCAACATTGCATGAAGCACTCCCTACTCCTCATCAGAGCTTGCAGGAGAGTTGCTCACAAATTCCACTGCTATAAGGGCAAGTGAGTGTATAGTCCTCCCCGGTTAAAACACTCCCTAGCTGCACCACCTTTTAATATTTCCTTGTTCTTAATTAACTCTTGTTAGTTGTGTGGTTCAGCACTGCCTTGCAATGTAAGCTAGCTGGATAGGGAGAGGCCTTAGTGACTGGAGAGGATACATTTTTTTGTCTTTGGGCTCTTTTCTATTTCTGTTGAGCCAGAAGTTTGGTCTACTCCCGAGTGAGTAACCTCTAAGGGCCCAAGGTACTTTGGTATCCCCATTTTGGGTTACCAGCTCTAATAACCCAAATCCCTGAAGGTCGCTTACTCTCCTAGGCCAGTAAATGAACTCTCTATGCTTGCAGACACTGTACTCTCTTTGCCAACACTAGAGTTGTTAATAGAAAAAAGCTTGTTACAAAGTAATCAATCTGGCTGGATGATGGTGAATCTTCGAATTTCATGGGTATTGATTGCGTTTTGGTTGTGAATGGGTCCAATTACTGTCTGTGAACATTTTCATCTGTTCAGTAATGCATTGCTGTGGCATTGTGCTTTTCATTGTAGGGCGGTCTGACGTTTGTGATCATCTCGGGCACACACATAGTATACAGTGTGTATAGTCAATAACCTTGATTTTAATTTTAAATTGTTTTGTACCATTGTTTCCCGTGGTATTCTATTGTGTACATCCTTTGATCTGAATTAATATTCATACTGTAAACACATGTTGTGTTGTGTGACAACAACTCTGGTTGGGCATTTAAAATTGTACTGCAGCTGGGACAATTGTTTTGTAAGGGACCTTGATCCACTCTACACAATCTCACTTGAACTACGCGTTGACTTCTCTTGCATATCTACCAGGCAAGGCAAGCAAGATTAGTGAGGCTAATAATAACTCCAATTGATGAAGATTAGACTAAGTGTGGTAGAATGAACTTGACTGAATGCCTAGAGTATGTGGTATAATACTGTTGATTAATACAAATATGTATCTTAAGTTATAAGAATTTTTGTTATGAGTATTTGTGATTGTTTTCTTTGAAACACAAAATGGCACGTTTAATTCTAATGCATAAATTACTGAATGACTATTTGCCTTGTCAGAAGTGGATAATTAGCTGATGTGGATGGTAGTTCTCTTCAAGTTATAATGTCATTCATTACTAGATCCAGTTAGGTCTTAATAATTTTAACCTGAGCTAAACCTTTGGTAGCTAAAGGACAGCACAGGTAGGCTTAACTTAGGAGAAATGTGTAAATAGTTCATCAGTACCAAACAGTTAAAAAGTAGAAAGCAATTAAAATCTCACTCCAAGTTATAAAAATAGAGTAAAGGGTAATAAAGAAATAGATACCTAAAATGACAAAAATCTGATGTAGGGAAGTATGATTTGTTTCATTTTCTTTTTTCAAAGTTCTCGATGTTTCTTGAGGCAATAATAAGCACAAAGTGCCAACCACAGGTATCTGGTTGCCTTAGACAAGGTCAAAGTGAAAAGTTAAGGCCGACGTGGTGGAGCGTGGGTCAGAGACAGACTCCGGGTTCATCTGGCTGGAAAGTTTACTTTCTGATGTAGGCATTTTTCTGGGGAAAAGTCTTTGTTGATGAGGTCCTTGGTGGGTCAGATGCTAGGGGTATCCACAACGGGGCTTGCCGGCGGCAGCTGACTGCAGGGCCTTGGTGGAATCTTTGACTTTCACTGGAAGTTTGAGGCTTTTGACAATGACGGTAGAACACTTTGAGTGGATGAAGTCCCGGCGAAATTCCCTACATTCAAACTTATAAACTTTTCTGGAAGTGAGGATGTAATATTCCAGGAAAGAGGTATGTCCAAAAGAGATTTATTTCTCAGCAGAGCATAAGGACTTAGTACAACAGCATCAGGATACAACTGACAATTCAGAGCAGAATGTTACATGAGGAAAGCTCTGTTCAGAACATAGAATACATGAAAAAACATAACAAGTCGCATGCACTTAAAGGAGAAGGAGAATAAGGATAATGTGATTGGAATGTAACACATCTCCCTTATATATAAAATAAAAAAAAATAAAAAAGAAGATTACACATAGTCTTGCAAAGAATTAGGTCTTCTTCTGATACGTACATCATCTTTAACCCTTGATGCCACAGTGTCAGAAACCTGTTCAGACCCAAAGCCTTCATTCGAAAAGTCACTTTGACATTGGTTGCTTCTTAATTGAGCATCTTGAAAAGAAGACATTTGACTACCTTACTCACATTCCAAACCTTGCCATCCTGAGTGACAACAGTATTATTAAAAACTTTCTTAATCTGAATAGGCCTTCCATACTTACTCATTCCCTTGCTTACCATAAATGGTTTCAATAATCCTGACCCAATCACCAATTTCAAATTCATGCACCCTTGTTTTCCATTTATTGTTATACCACAAAGCTGACTTATTTTGCTTGTCACAAATTTTATTAGCAACACTACGAATGTCAATCCTATTATCAGTCAAATCCCTACACTTCTCCTTAAACCACCAAGGACAAATCGAAGAAGCAGGATCTCTTCCTTTGAGCAATCTAAAAGGGCTAATCTCTGTAGTGGTGTGAGGTGTGATCCGGTAACACCAAAGCTTTTCCCTGAGTGTATTTAACCAATTACCTTTTTCCTTTATAGAATCTGTAACAAAACCTTTGAGAACCCTATTAAACCTTTCTACTTGGCCATTCTCATGTGGCTCATAGAGAGATGTTTGAATGTGCCTGATGTTACAATTCTTAAAAAAAAACTTCATTTCTGATGAAACTAACTGTACACCGTTATCGGATACCAAAACAGAAGGGCACCCTTCTCTAGAGAACACTTCCTTAAAAAATGTAATGACAGCCTCAGAGGTTGCTTTTGCCACAAACTTAACTTTTGGCCATTTAGAATGATAGTCTATGATGACCAAAGCAAAACGTGAAGTCTCCGGCAGAATATAGAATGGACCTGAGATATCAAATGCAATTTTATTCCAAGGTAATTCAGGCCATTTCACTGTCCTAAGAGGAGGAACATGTAATTTAAGCATGTTATCATTGGAACAACACTCAGTACACTCCCTGACAGTACGATCCACATATCTGTCCATGCCTGGCCACCAAAAATGTAATCTAATTAAACGCTTCATAGCTGATATACCTGGATGAGTTTTATGTGCCAGTTTCAATATCAACTCCTGTACTCCGCTAGGTGGAACACACTTACCCGCCTTGAAAATCAAATCCCCTTCACAACCTAATTCCTCCATAACCTTATAAAATGGAAGTAAATCATCCTTGACACAGTCTTTATTAGGCCAACCTTCTAGAATGAATTTTTTCTGCAAAACAAATTTTCCATCCTCATTCTGACACTTCAACCAAAACTCTTCAGAAATATCCTGATAATGAGGAGAAACAACATCAGAAAGGCTTAAAACACAATCAGCCTCTACAAGTCCATTTACACTATTCTGGCTATCCACACAAGGAAGACGTGACAGGCAATCCGCAGTGACATTTTTTTTTCCAGGTATGTATTCCACTGTGAAATTGTATTCCTGTAACCTAGATGCAAGGCGTGCAATTCTTGCTGTGGAGTTCCAGCCCCCTCCAGCTGAAAGAATGTTCAAGAGGGGTTTATGATCTGTTCGCAGAATGAATTTGCTACCCCAAATGTAAATTCTATAGTGTTTAATAGCCCAAACACATGAAAGCAATTCACGCTCAATGACTGCATACCTGCGCTCAGTCTCATTCAACGTTCTAGAGGAAAATGCAACATTCCATTCCAATCTGCCATCTGTGTGGGATAACACACAACCCAAACCATACATACTTGCATCCGTGGTGATGATGCATGTCCTGCCAATCCTAAAAGGCTTTAACGTTGGGGAATTTACAATATCTTTTTTAATCTCCATAAAAGCCTTTTCCTGTTCATCTTCCCATTTAAATACATTATTTTGCCTCAGTAATTTTCTCAATGGCTCCATTTTAGTAGCAAAATTCACCACAAATTTACTATAGTACTCGCACATTCCTGAAAAGGAAAGAAGTTGATCCTTATTTACCGGAGAAGGAGCATTAAGAATAGCCTCAACATTCGATTTTTTTGGAATAAGGCCTTCCCCAGATAACGTATGGCCCAAATATTCTACAGATTTCTGAAACAATTTGCATTTATGTCCTTTAAGAGTAAGGCCATACTGTTCAAGCCTTTTACAGACTGCATCCAAATGCACTACATGGTCAATATCATTCTTAGAGAAAATTAATATGTCGTCTTGAAAACATTTGACGAAAGAATCAAAGTCCCTGAAAATCTGGAACATAACTCGCTGAAATACAGAAGCAGCAGAAGCTAGCCCAAAAGGCATTCTTCTGTACTGGAATAAACCCATGGGAGTGATGAAAGCTGTATATTTTTTAGATTCTTCTGCAAGTTCAATTTGATGATACGCCGACCTAAGATCTAAAGTAGAAAATATCTGCGCACCATCAAAAAGAGAGACAAGCTCATTAATGTTAGGAAGAGGGTGGCAGTCAATAACAATGTTAGCATTGAGAGCTCTTAAATCAATGCAGACCCTCAATTTTTGGTCAGGTTTACGCACAAGAACTATGGGCGAAACCCATTCAGAGGACTCAATGGCTTCTATAATGTTCTCACTCAACAATTCATTCAACATTTCTTTCAACTCATCTCTAACATTAGGAGGAACACCTCTTAATTTCTGTTTGACTGGAAGCGCTCCATCCTTGCACAATTTTATGTGTGAAATTCTTCAATTTACCTAACTGGACATATTCTTCTTCTCTTCTTCTCTTCTTCTCTTCAAAACCAGGAGAGATAACATTAATCATCTCTCGTTCACTATTTAGCATATCTTGTTCACTGCATAATGACACAGGATCTTTAGCACGTGGATTTAGTGTGATGCCAAGCTCCCATTGATCATGCCACCCAAGAACATTTACACCTTTGGTAGCAATGTACAATTTGATATGAGCCATTCTACCTCTGAAAGCTAACGGTACCCTAAAGTACCCTTCTATATCAATCCTAGCACCATTAAAATCATCTGCAAAAATATCCGGTAGTTCCATATTAGCCATATCACATACACCAAGTAATTTTTCTTTAAAATATTCCTTGGTAATAATGGTCCAGGGGGACCCTGAATCCACCATAAGTTCTACTTGAATAGCGAAAATATTAAAGATACATTTAGGTGATTTCTTACAGGTAAGCATTACACGGCCTGAATGTACAATGGAGACAACATAACCTCTATCTAAAACTTGTGTATCTTCTTCTGTATTTGTGATAGAGGAGACTTTTGCAGGAGTAAAGTTACTAGTAGATTGTCGTGATTGTCCCATTCGAGATTGATTATTGAAACGATTTTCCCTGCAAACATTGCCAAAATGTCCAATCCTCCCACAAACATTACATTCTTTATTCATAGCAGGACACCCCTGAAATGAAGCAATATGGGATTTGCTCCCACACCTAAAACAGACCAAATTGTTATTAAACTCTGTTTTCCTATTGCTCCCCATGTAGAAATTTCTATTTCCTTTTTGAGCAGGAGGAAAACTTTTGTTGTCTCCTTTTGGCTTGACAACGCATACTTCTTCTTCCGTAGTAGTTTTATTAGAAGAAGAACTTTGTTTGACAACAATATCCATCCATTTTTCAGATAACTCTGTAGATTTAGCAATAGCAATTGTTTCCTCTAAATTAGGATCACCCAAACACCACAGTTTATCTTGAGTCTTTTTGTTCTTAACATGAACAATTATTTGGTCTCGAATCATTTCGTCAGTCATTGCTCCAAAATTACAATGCATGGATAATGCTCTTAATGCAGTCAAAAAATCGTCAAAAGAGTCATCTTGTTTTTGTGCCCTAGTATAGAATTTAAAACGATTTAGGGCAATGTTAGCAGTAGGTTTGAATCTTTTTTCAAGTCTATTTAAGGCCTCAACGTAAACATTCAAAGTATCTCCACTTCCAGTAAGAACTGTCAATTGCGGTAAATTTCTGAAAATTTCTTGCCCCTCAGAACCAATGCAATGTAAAAGAATACTTTTCTTTCTCTCAGCACCCATGCGTTCCCCATCTATAGCACGCATGTAATTAAAAAATTCTTCCTTCCATCTGGACCAAGGTACAGGAGGATCACCTTTGGTTTGAAGAAATTTAGATGGAGGGTCAAATTGCATTGTGGAAAATAATTGTAATGTTTAAAATAAAGAAAGTGACAATGAACTAAAATAAATAAATAAAATATGTCCAACCTTTAAAAGTATTTTACATTACCAGTTCCATAGTTTTGTGTATTTTCCTGGAGGAAACAACTTCAAATGTAATAAGTAAATAAGTAAATATACTCCAAATTTGAGATACGGGCGTTACTGTTGGAGAATAAGTTTAAAATGTGAATGCTGGTGAAGGAAATACTTCAGTGTGAATACTTGCAAGTCGCTCCCAGCCGCTTGTTTAGTGTGATCGTTGCTGTGAATATTTGCAAACGTCGCTCTCAGCCGCTTGTTTCCGAGAAATCGTTGCTAAGAAACGAGCAACGCAGAAACGCGTAATGCCGCTTCTGACTTCCGTTGTCAGGAAGCGAGCAACGCGTAATGGCGCTTGTGGCTTCCCGTTGCTAGGGAAACAAAAGACGCACTTGCGTAAGGACGTAGTCTCTTGTTTTCAACGGAGGCTCTGTTGGGAAACACGTCAGTGAGGATTTATGACGTGAGAAGATTCCAGGAAGAGCAGCTCCGTTCGTGAAGATTCGAGGCAGCGCGGCTTCGTGAAGGTAGACTCAAAACTTTGAAAGATGCAAAGCGGCAAAAATCACAAGTAAAAGGCAAAATACAATGAAATCCACATTTACATCCAGGGAAAGTCGTAGTGAAGTAAAAAAAATCAGTTCCAAAGATCAGAAAAATAAAAAGAGTAAACAGATCCAAATTTGTTCTTAAAATAATGAGAAAATGAATAAAAATAGGTCCAAACTCCGCTCCTCTGCTGGTAATGGCAGGAGTAAATGAGCCTCGTCGCCAAAAATTGTAATAATCCAGGAAAGAGGTATGTCCAAAAGAGATTTATTTCTCAGCAGAGCATAAGGACTTAGTACAACAGCATCAGGATACAACTGACAATTCAGAGCAGAATGTTACATGAGGAAAGCTCTGTTCAGAACATAGAATACATGAAAAAACATAACAAGTCGCACACACTTAAAGGAGAAGGAGAATAAGGATAATGTGATTGGAATGTAACAGAGGATCCTTTCAGTTTGGCAAACCAGCAAGTTGAGGCCAACTGGCAGTTCAGCAATGACAGCTGCAGCTTGACAGTGGTCCTTTGGTAGCCTCTGGTTCTTTGTGTAGAAAGTTCAGAAAAGGGTTCTAAGTGTCCAATCTTGCAATTTTGGACGGAGAGGGAGTACACTCTGCCACTAGAAAAGGGCCCAGGAACTTTTGGGCACCACGTAGGTGTTATGACTCAATCTCTCAGAAGCCACCAATAGGGTCCAGGGCAAAACCAGTTGGAACTTATCAGCTGGGATCATCAGAAAATTGAGCTTCATGCATCTATTGTATTCCTGGAGCAGAACAAGAGGCTAGCCACCAACTATCCCTCTTCTATCCTGGTTGCAAGTGGGTTTCTCTCCACAGATTCAATAGCAGCCACTGTCCTTCTTCTGTCGTCCACAGGTCCAGTGGTCTTCTGAAGATGGTACTGAGGGTGCCAATTTAATGCCCAGTGCCAGCCTGTGGGTGAAGAAACTCCAATGGAGCTAAAGTTCCCTGGTGTGCCCTTGTCCACTTTTGTGAAATTTCCTGTGTGTTTTACTATATTTCTCCACTGTGCCCCCTTCTATGTACAACCAATATGGCAGAACATATCTTCCCTTATTCAGATCTCTGGGCACACCCCTGAGGTCTAAAGAAATGAGAGAACTCACCCTGCAAACCAGTTAGGCAACAGGATTTCATGATCCCACTTGGACTGGGGCCACTCTATGTACTTGGAAAATGGCAATGAAAGGCCTAGGTGTGATTTACATCTGTCTATGACAGCAGATGTCCCATTGAAGCTTTTGCAGTTGGTGGACACCCTCCTCCAGGGCATCCTGTCAGCAGGTGGTCCCACCTCTTACCAGCCAGGCCTTTGTGCTCCCTTTCCTTAAAGCCATTCATACCTCCTTGCAAGAGGCCAGCAGCCTGCCAGGTGACAGTTGAGGATTATCTTGAAAAGAATACAATTGACTCTAGGCATGAAAACACAAACTTTCAAACAGCCGTGATTCAAAATAGTAATTTAAAATCAAACTTGACCTTTGATTTTTTTGAATTTATTAATAATTGTAGTCCTTGAATCATGGTTCTAGATAGCTAAGTTATACATGATAAGATCTTCTAATGTAACCTAGCGCTTTTATTTTGAAGATCCAGCCTTGCCACAGTGAAAAATGGCTTCAGAGATTCTTCACTGCCAGGACATTGTTGCACTAATTATGTTGGTAAATCAGAACTGGATGACAGAACGTCAGAATATAGGGACTGAGTCGCCCTATAATGCCAGAACTTGTCTGCCAAATTCTGGCTAGCTTTCAGTGCCTCACATAAACTCCTAACCTTCCCAGAGTAACTGGTGATTTCAGCAACCTTGAACATGACCCTCTAGTCCCCAAGGAAACCGTGGAAACAGATCCTCCCCTTTTATTACTCACTTACTCATGCATGCCCATATTAAACATAAGAAAGACACAAAGAAAGTTTACAATGCAATTATTGAAACTGTCATAGTCTGTTATGAAGCAAATGTGCTGCGATCATTAGGCATACGCAACTAAAGAAAGTGATCAGCATTACTAACAGTGTATAGGACAAACATCCCAAACATGGCAAATTAAATATCTGTCCAGGGCTACTCTAACTGTGTGACCAAAGGGATATATTGGTGATCTCTGGGATTGGCCTCACACCACCATACCTGGTGTATGTATTGGAGGGTTCCGCACATCATGGGTGTAAACCTAGTTTAAGCGGGGCTGCTTGTAAGGCACTGCTGTCATTCCAGAACAGTCCTCTCTGCCAGAATACTCCTCTCTGGCCCCCAAGGCAATAAAACACAGTCACTCTGTGGCCATTTCCTTAGCCCCCCCCCCTAGACTTGATTATTGCAATGTGGTCTCTGAATATTAGTGCCTCATCACTTAACAGGCTACAAGTGGTGCAAAATGCGGCTGCGTGCCTTATTCTTAACACTTCTCAGGGATGGCATTAGAGTGTTGAATTGGCTTCCTGTGAAGAAGTGGATTGTTTTTAGGGCTATTTGCCTAGTTTTCAACGCTCTCCAACACAAATGGTGCAAACATCTCCCCCCTCTTCAGCTGGTGCACTCCGGGCAGGTCGCTCAGAGCCTTTAGCTAGGAATGTCTCCATACCCAGGTTCCGAAAAGTCAGATGAGGCAGTTGATCCATCTCCAGGGACATCGCTAGACTTGACTCCTTTGCCTCATTCAAGAAATTGTTTTCTTATCATAGGCTCTCTGGATTTTCTGTACTGAGGAGCTCTGCTTTGCAGGCATGGCACTTAGATACCCTCTGGTTTAACATGCTTTATACATTTATTTTTCATTTTTCATATGATAAAAGCTATTGTGCTTGGAATGCAGCTGTGCAACCGTGTTATGTTTAAAATGCTTGGAGGTGTTCCTGAACGAGCAAAGAAAACAGTACACTATGTTGTTATGTATTCCACACAACCTTGTACAAAATTTGTAGACTAAATCCCAAGTAGAGTACCTGAATGACAAATAACATGTACAGCATATTCCAAGAATGATGTTGCAGAAAACAAATATATAAAATGTGGCTATGCAGAGCGAGCAGAGGCAGCCTAAAACGTCAGAGGCAAAACTAAAGGAGAACCAAAGCTGGTCTAGAAGGGAAATCCCTATAACATGTAAAACTTAAATACACAAGTGTCTACTTTTTAAATACCAAGCACCCTGCCCTAGTGCATTTAAGACCTACTTTAAGGTAACAAATAAAAAAGGAAGTTTTAGGTTTGGCCCAAAAGTTTATTTTGCCAAGTCAAATATGCACTATTAAACTACACACTCAGGCTGTGAGAGAAGGCCTGAAGACATTCTTTTTAGTGTCACTAAGTGGTGGCTCAATAGGTACTGCAGTTCACTAGTGACATTTTCAATTCAATTCAAAAATTCTTTATTTCGACCGTCCAGGTCATAAAAGAGTGCAAATTAAAACATTAAAACTTTTAAAAAGGAGATATTTACAGCCATTAGGTAAACATCATGAATTGCACTATACAGTTTTGATACATTTGAAATATAAAAATAGCTTTCAGTAATAAAAACTTTAGCAGTGGATATCAATTAATGTATGCCTTCTGGTCCACATAGCTATAAGGTACTTGGAAAGTGCAAATACGATGAAACTTGATATATCAGTCTTTAAAATTCTAAAAGCAAACAAACCATTTTAAATCCTAAGTTTCTGCAGAGTGGAGCCAGACAAGACTTCTTGGAGTTGCTATATGCAGGACAAAAAAAAGCACATGAAGTTCATCCTCAACATCACAGCTACATCCTGGGCATGATTTATTATCAGCCGCTGACCATTTGCTAGGGAATGCTTTAAGTGGCAGAGTGCCATATCTCCATTGGATAAAAGGTTTTCTTGCTAAAATCGGAAAAACACAATCCATAAAATCGTCAAACATATAAGAATTTTTGACATTTAACTTACAGGCCCTGAGTACCCAGAGTACCATATTACAGGGCATCTCTATGTAAGGTAAATGTGGCAGTCATGGATTATCCAATTGTACATGGGTTTAGGGGTCAGCACACATACAATGGGTGCTGGGCCGGAGTGCCCTAGTGTTCAAAGTCCATGCACCAGCAATAAAATCTGCCAAAAAAATGGGGAGTGAACATGCAAAAAAGGCAATTTCTTAAATGCCTGTTAATTGAAATCATGGGCCTGATGTACCAACATATTGTTTGCAAAAAGTAGTTGCCATTTGCTGAATTAGAGCAGTTAACATACCAACCTGCCTATTTATTATTCTGTAGGCAGGTCACAAATTGCAAATCCCTGCAATTGACCACATTCAAGAGGATGAGGCCTTCAGGGGACTGTTGACCACCATCCCTGTTAACGTTTTTCAATATGGATTTTATTTTAAAAGCAACCTAAGATTCTTCAAGAACTGCTTATATTTTTTTTCGATTTTGAAAAACTTCAGTAAGAGTTGGAATGGCCCCCTGGCCCTCCCTTTTGCGAATTAGTTAGCAACCCAACTTCAGACATTTTGCAATGGGTTGCTATTGGATTTATGATTGCACACCATTGATAGGGACCTGAATAGGAATTTTTAAGGCACCCCCAAAACACACCCTTTCCAAATAGTGTGCTTTAAAAAAAGCGTTTTTACCTGTTGCAAATGCTCTGATTTAGCTGATTAGAGGTTTTGGAACCTGTAAAGAACTTTGTACATCTGGCCCTGTAATATTGATTAATAAACAATATTTACAACTAGTGCGTCTAACTTTCCATCTCCGACTCAGTCCCTGAAGTCCTGGTTACTAGAGAGCCCCTAGTATTTTTACATGAGTAGTGCTGGGTGGCGACTAAGGGTGCATGCCTGAAGAAAAAACATACAGAAGGTACCAACTATAAGTAGAACATTCACTCGAGGGATAGAGTTAAGGGAAAGGAACAAATAACTTGAGGTAAAAGCAATGAGACAACAAATTAGAAAGTTAGTAGGAAGATTGTAAGATCATTCATTCTTGAAACAGGGCTAAAGGGCCCTTGTGGAAGAATGCTTATTGGAAATGATTAATAAACAATGCAGAATAGCTGTCATTGTACTGGAGCCTCAATAATAAAACATGTATTGACTGGTGATGATATGATTTCATATTAGTCAGTTAAATCAAGAAATGCTGCTGATGCGTCTGGTTTGAGAAACAGTGCTCGCTTGAGGATGTGCATGCTTCAAGTGCCCAGCGCTAATGCCGCCAAAATGAATATTGATATTCTTTTATCATCTGTATATTACATAGTTGCAGAACAGTTATACGCTTGGAGGATTTATTAAGGTGTATTCCATCGGGGCATAGCCATCATTCTCAGTGAGAAAGGTCAAAGAATAGAATGGGGAAATTGAGAGAGACATTACTAGAAAAGCATGAAACAGCTGTAATATCAGAGCAGCGAGGTAAGTTCATGAGTCAAACTCATGATCAACAGGCAGAAAATATTTTTCTTCTCTATTGGATTCCATCCGGTCCTTATATATGGAAACCAGGTGACTCATGTTTGGCAGGTTTTCCAGAAGGGAACTTTCCATCCATTTGTTATGTTCTTCGTCAAAATATTTTGGAATGAAGTGATTTTTAAGGTAAGTTTCATCTCAAATGTTAAATCTGCAGACTGACAGCTAAGCATTCTTTTTAAGTATCCGAATTATCACATGGTAAAAAACAAGAATTATTAAATTGGCTACCCAATGCATTCATGCTAGATGAAAAAGGTAATACTTTTCTAAAGAGAAATTCAAGAACAGTGTCGATTTTGTGTTAATTACTTAAGCGTACTGAATTTTTTTACACATTTGACAGGTTTTACAATGCTCATAGCATGAATATGTTTGCCACATACAAACAGAGTCAGTTATTTGTGCACTTGTGAAAGGTTTTATTCGCGAAGCTTGTGTGTAAATATGTCTACTCTTTCTAGGTTGAGCTTCAGCCAGTGCGCAAGTGCTGCTCTGGCGATGATCTGTTCTAGTTCAGGACGGAAGAGAAGCCCCGCCCACTCCTCCACCCATATGTTTCATTGGCTTTTGCCCTTTTCCTTTGTAAATGCTGCCGTCTGATTCCTTAACAGGCTTGTTAGTCCCTCCTTAGCACTGCCATGCCATCATTTGTAACTTCCCGTGGCTACAGGCCCCTTTGCTTGGTTGTTATAATGTATGTGTCCTATTACCTTTATTGAGTTTTTCATATGGTAAGCACAATGACGTGCTTCGCTTACATTCAGTGGGCCATGTCCACTTTCACAGCAGCCGGGACAATGGCGGCCGTTTGTTTCCAATGCCATAGTTCTCCCATTTCATAGCATTGTAAGTAGTTTTTTTTTTCCGGCGATGCCGCTGCACGTTTTTTTGGGTAAAGCCTTCAATAATAGACTGGCACATCTTACTTGAGAGGTTTTCCTCCCAGAAAGCACATCTTTCCCCAATGCTCAGAGACAAGAACTGAGGCAATCGAATATGTAAGACGAAGGACAATGAGATGTTAGCAGAAGACAACAAGTAATTTCCGCCATCAAAACAAGCTATTATTTAGTGGATTATTTTTTTCTCTAGCCGATAACTTTTTAGTATCATGCAATTTAGCAATTTTCTGCGGTCCTCAAACGATCTCCAGAGCAGCGTGTGTCACTAAATAGGGGCCAATGCCCCACTCGCAGAGCCTGAAGAAAAGGTGTACGACTGGTTGCCTACCCGTGCATGATGTTATGTTATGTTATGAAAATTTATAACGCGCACAGCTGCTCCAGCAAAGGAGCGTCCTGGTGCTTGACAAGGTAACAACATAACACAGCTCAAAGAGGCAACAGACAAAAAAGAGCAACATTTAAGAAAATAAAAAGGTCTTAATGGCCCTACGAAATGAGAAAAGATGAGGCACAAACAATGTGACTGCGGCGCCATTGTTCCCTTTTTTGCAGATTTATGTAGCGTGAACTGGGTCCAAGCACATTAGAGTGCTTTCTATCGTCATAAACTGTTTTTCGCTTTCAAAAAAGTAAAGTAAAAACTTTTTTTGTTTTTTTTGTAAAGAGAGAGGGAAAGGTGTAAAAGATGTGCAGGACTATGAAGAGAGGAAATAAGGTGAGGAAAACGGAAGGCGAGTGGGGAGAACAGGCATTTTAAGATGTCTGTGAGTGGCATGAACCTATCAAATAAAGCCTGTTTAAGTGCAAAGCAAACGTTACCACTAAGCCCAATGTATCCGGAGAAACAAAGCCTTAAGTTAGCACCTCACATTAAAAAGGCTTGGCAGTTGGAGGTGTAGGAACAGCGGGCCTAGATGGCACACAACACGCTCTAGCGGCTCATGTATGTACACAACACAGCTCTAATGGCTCATGTATGTACACAACACTTCTCTAGCAGCTCATGTATGTACACAACACTGTCCTAGTGGCTCATGTATGTACACAACACTGCTGTAGCGGCTCATGTATGCACACAACTATTTCATCAGCTCTTTTAAGTTCAGGACACTACTCAAGCAGCTCATTCTGGGTCACAACACTATTCTAGCAGCTTGTGTCAGGTCACAACACTGCTCTAGTGCCTCATGTAAGGTCCTCAGAACATTACTCTAGCAGCTCAGGTATGTACACAACACTGCTCTAAAACTCCATGTATGTGAGGACATAGGACATCAGACCCTCCATGCCCTCCTTTACACCGGGATTTAACCTCTAGCCTCTCAGGTTTTAATTCACATCCCTGTCTCTGACTTCCAAAGCTAAGCCTACTGATAGAGCGCACACAGCACTCTAAATTGTAGGGGTGCATTATACTCATAGGTTAAAGACATTTATCTATATATCAGTGTGTGCAGTGTTTCACGTTTATCAAAATGCATTTATTCAACATCGTAAACCTAGAATCATAATGTACATCTTTAAGTAGGAGCTATATGTATTAGAGACACCATAATTTTGAATGCATATATGCAGAATGATATTATATTCATATTAATGTAATTGTGTGTTAAAGTTGCCTGCATTACAGTTCCAGAGTTATAAGTTGTTGTTGGTTTCAAAACCCTCAGCTACTGAAGAAATAATTAAATGTATTTTTGTATGTGCCAGAACAGTATGCTCTCATCCCATTGCAGGTATAAAGAATTTACCATCATTATTTTTAGTTTAAGTAGATAACTGGAATGCCTTTGAACAGTCTGAGAAGCGAGAGGGGAGGATATCTTCTGTGCCTGGCCTATCTACACTCCAAGGTCAAAAGTAGCAAGGAAGGTTTAATTAAAGAAGTCATGGAAAATAACTGCAGTCCTGTAGAAGCGAAATAATTTGTCATGTGATACATTTAGGAGCATCTTATGAGCGAGCTCCATAGCTTTACGCTGAGCTCCATAGCTTTACGCTATTTTGACCCATTTGACGTGAGTTCTTCTAAGGAAGTCTACATGTGCTGACACCTTTGAAAAATAAGATGGGGATCCAGCCAGAAATACCATCATGAGTAGAGTAGGGAAAGATAATTTATGCTTTCCTTCCTAATGAAAAGGGACTTGGATTCCGCCTCCATCTTGGGTTGTCTACTAATCTTGGAGTTTATTATTCTGTATCTCCTATGCCGAATGAATTATATGCGTAGATTTGGCTTTTTATTAATTTTCCTGTACCTATATTCATGAATTCTAAGGTGTGTATACGTTCAGTTATTTTTGGCCTTATAATAAAACCCATAAACTAGAATTTGGAGTCTGTGATCTTTAAAGCATGAGTACATTGTAAGTATAATCCTGACGTATTTCTTCCTCTCGACTACTTTTAGCAGGCAAATAAAAGACCATCGTAGCTACATTTGGAAGGTAAGGCAAGGCCCAAATTTGGCTTAATCACTAGTAGTATGGTGACTAAAAACAGACCGTTTATTCTCACAGACTTTAAACAACCCAGGTCTGCATCGCAGCTCTTCAATAAACACAGATTTCGAGGACTGAAATACTTTACCCATGCGTGTTTCCAAACACAATAATACTGTGAATCCTTGGATATAAATTGACGTAAAATTTTAAATAAGGTAAATGCCATTGTGTGCTGCACTACGCTCGTGCTAGGCTGGCCCTTTAATTGGCGTTAATTAAGGCCATATGTGTGCAACCGGTAGCATCAGCTGCACATCCTTGAGCTCTCCTGCTTGCCTGCATCGCTGCCCAAAAAAAAAACATGAAAGAAGCAACAATGAACCTGCTGCACCCATAAAATGATGTATGCTGCCAACCAGCACATTCCAATTAATAAAAACAAAACCCAAACATAACGTGCTTTGTTTCCCATGTTTATGAGGACCTTGTATCACGCTCACACCGTTCATGTCGATGTGGCCTAATGGTCAGAACTGCCGACTTTGGAGCTGGGGAACCAGGTTTGTGTCTAGGCCTCAGTTCAACATCTGGTGATTCTGGGTAAAACACTTAATCTACCCGTGCCTACTAAAGAATGAATGTGTCTTTGTGTAATGTAACTGGTGCTCATGTACAGTGATTCAAATACCTTCAGGTCGAGTTCACACCAATAAAAACTGCGACAACAAAAAAGACATTGACTATAATCGTGGAGATTTATACGGGCAATCTGAGCACCATTTACACTACCCGGCCCAGCTGACAATGCAGTGTCTAATGATACAACTCACATGTGTACATATGTGCAGGCTGAAAGACAATGTAAAGCACACAACCACAAGTGCTTGCAAACATGAGCAATAAACAGAAAAATAGTCAATATGTGCTAAGAGGCGCTACGTGACTGACAGATTACTCAGGGTACATAACAATGACATTTGTGCCAGCAACACAACACATTACAAAACATGGGACATGCCACCTTTGAAGATGTTGAGTGGGGAGCCAGATTCGTGTCTAAATAGGTTCAACATTCTGTGATTCTGGGCAAATCACTCAGTCTCCCTTGCCTACCAAAAATTACTGCGTCTGTGCTCCAAAACCTTCGGGTCGAGTTTGCCCCATGTATACCAAGCATTTGCAATGCAATAGGTCTCGCACTTACTCGAGTTTAAGCTATTGGCATTGTAAATGATATAGCCTTTTATTTATGTTTTTAAAAACCAGAACATAAATGTCTGGAATGCTCTGAGGTTTAGAGAATGAGCTAATTCTGTTCCAAAAAAGGGCAAGAGAGCAGTCATAAAATTGGTGTAGGGGAAAGAATTCCCTCACAGTCAAATATGATTACACCAAAGAGGAAAAACGTATTTCCTTTTTACGTGCAAAAATACAGGAATACATATTTTCAGTTAAGAAAATGGGATTCTTGATTATAATGACTCCTTTAGAAATAAAGTGATAAAAATGGAAAACAGAATTCTGAACTCTCTTTTAGGATTATACTTGGAAATCTGCCACTAGCACAGGTTTCCAGGATTAATGTGAAAAATGTCCCAACCTGCACCATTGAGAGATAGTAATCAATCAATAGTTCCTTATTCGGCCATTGCACCATTGAGAGGTAGTAAACCTGAAGGTGCAGATTTAATACTGACAACGAGGCGCTTTATATTGTGTTTTTTAGGTGTGTCTTGTATTAGGTAATTCAGTATTCCAATAGACGCTATTTGAAACAAAGACAACAGCTCCATTTGCAACACAATGTAGGAAAAAACATTACATTAGAAAACATATCACATAGGTAAAAACACAGAATTGAATCATATGGCGAGATAAGATGTTACTTAAAAATGCACTTATAGCATGTGTATTATGAAAATAAAACAGGTTCACTTTTTAATTAATAAAACATGTTTTCTTTTTATTGGAACATATCAGCCTCTAACAGCTGACGAGAACATAAGGGATTTTATTGCTTTTCTCAAAGTACTTTTCATTGCTGGAAAACAACTAGCAATGTCAGTATAAAAACTGTTTGGAGAAATCCTGTAGATAAAAGCACGCAAGTATTACTTCATTAAAGGAAAGGTACACTATTATTTTCTATCTGCATTTGTCTGTGTTCAAATTGCTGACAGCTTCAGTACCAGATCACACAGACCACTTTGTATGGGTGCTCAGGGGCTCATTTAAGTCCTGTGCGCAGCTGTAACCTCACTTTTTGTCACATTCTGGTGGTGAACAAGGCTTAGCCATATGTACCCTGCCACGTAAAACCACCTTCGTGGCTTTTCATGGCCTTGTAGGCATGGACTGAGGCGATGCAGCGCAAGATGCTGTGTTGCCTCACTCTCGATAGGGAGGAAGCCCTGGGTGCTGCAATGGGTGTTCCCACACAACACCCGTGCCTTTTGGCACATTCCCAGATTTACAACGAGCTGTACATGTGGGAATGTGTCTACAGCCCACGCTAGGCCCAGGGGGTTACTTTAGATGGAGTAAGATTTGATTCATTATAGTCTTTTGCTTTTGTGCACTGATGTATTTTAAGGTCCTCTCGTGATGATGAAGTAAAAGGAGGTTCTGTGAAAAAGTAATTGCATGGGATTCCACAAGTTGGTCAAGTGGATGCCGGGATTGATGTAATGTTTTTGTGCAATTCAACCACTGAAATGATGATCTAATTCTCTCCCCTTGTTGGATGAACGCTAATGCTTCTGTTGAATTCTTTGAGGCGCTAAATCGCAGCATTTTGTTAAATACATCCAGGCTATGAATGTTTCATAAGGCCTGGTGGTAATAGTGTTTGGGGAGGGTGATGTTTTAATGTGGAGGTTGCAATGCAAACCAGAGCACCCGCCCTTGTTCAGTGCATTGAGACAATTTACTCCACGAACCTAAAAGTCTTTACTCATTATCTTCGATTTTTTCATGAATTCCACGACTCACTCCTCACCATCTAACTATTTGTTTTTCATGGTGCCATGCATCCCTGTCTCTAATATACAGTCGTCCATTCGATGATTGTACAACTTTCGACATTGAAAAATGTGTTGTAAGCGTACCATATTTACAACTTTTTAAAAACAAAGGGGCATATTACCAACAACTAGCGATAATTATCGCTATGTTGATTTAGCGGCGATATTTTTATCGCCGAGCTGCGGCTATTTTTATCGCTTAGGAACCTTGCTATTATAAGGTTTATCTCCTAAGCAATTCACAAGCTCTTTAGTTTCAGAGGAGACAGGCTGCTTGCTGGAGTGCCAACCGGCATTTTCTGCATTTATTTTTAAAAAAACACTCGACTTTTAAATTTGCGCTTTTATCACTTATATTTACTGTATATTTACCTGCATATTGCTACAGATCATTTACGCTTGTTTGCACACATTTCTGACATCCACACAGCACTTTGTTAGCTTGTGCTCTGGTGTTTGCATACTCGACCGCCATCTTTGTAGGGGAATTTCGAGGCTAGTGACGCTCCCAAGACGCCATCTTGGGGAGGACTCTAGTCTTTTTGCTGAATATTTACCACACCCTATTTAAGGATTGCTATGTTGGCGCACAGCGTTTACGCGCAGCGTGCGCGCCCCTGGCGCGCCGGTGGTGCGCCAGAGGTGAGCCCGTCTACGCCCGTCCACGCCAGGACGGGTCTAGGGGCTACCCACTCAGTTCCCCCTACATGTCCTATCGCGCCAAATGGGTTACGTATTACTTATACAGGTGAGGAGCCGAAAGCATTGGGACACATATCTTCGATACTCTGTCCTAAATGTATTTTGCCACAAAATAATTTCAGATGCTCACAGTGCAATTTCAGAACGTGTAATATGAAGGCATGTAAATCTATGAAACCCGCACATATACGTGGACCTTCCAGGGGAGGATCGAGAGTATTTAAATCCCTTTCCTCCAACAAGACACTCAATTTTTGGAGCATAAATTGTAGGTCGCTCCCCAAGCATAAAGATAACATCTTTGATTTCTTAACGGAGGAAAATCCTGACGCCTTGTTTCTTACTGAAACCTGGCTTCATGCCAGCTCAGGCCCCGACATCGCCATGGCCGTCCCTGATGGCTTTAGTATTGTTAAGATGGATAGGGAAAAAGGTATAGGTGGTGGCATTGCCATAATATTCAACTTCAACTATACTTGTAAATTTGAAGCCCTACCGCTAGTTGGCTGCTAAGCCGGACTTTTCAGGCTAGCGATCAATCCTAATTTCACCCTATCCGGTCTATTGATCTATCGACCTCCTGGCAATCCAAATACCTGGGTATCTTCCTTCGCAGATACCATTGCCCCTATTTCCTTGAAGGCTGCAAGTTTTACTATTCTTGGCGACCTAAACTTACATTTCGAGGATGTGCAATGTAAGGTTAGCAAACAGTGTTTATCGGAGTTAGAATCCATCAACATTCACCTACATAATAGGAGGCCTACCCATGTCGCTGGTCACTTACTAGATCCAGTTCTCTCCAACCTTTCATATGACTGCCTTTCCCCTGCCCGTCCCTTGGAATGGTCCGACCATTTTGCTGTCCATTTCTCTCTTCCTAGGATGCTTTCCTCCATCTATCAAAATGGTAGTAAAAAAGAGTATATTCGCCGTTGGAGTAAGCTTAGCATCTCAAGTTTTAATAAGCATCTGATAGACACCTTGCCTGTCATTAAGCCATCAGTTGACGAATCAAACACTGCAGTATCTACTTGGCTGACTTCTGCCATTGATGAGTCTCTTCCTTTGACACTCAAACGTACTTCTTCACATCGTTCTCCTGCTCCTTGGTTTACTGAGGAATTAAAACGCATGAGATCCAGCTGTAAGGCTTTGGAAAGGAGATGGAGGCGCTCCTATTCGCCTTCTTGTAAAAAGGCATACAAGGAAGATCTGAAGAAATATCACCATCATTGTAAAATGGCTAGAGCTGCTTTTATTGTTAATACGATCACGACTGCAGAAAACTGTCCTCGCACCCTTTCTTCAGTGGTGAAAAATCTTACGGGCGCAAATCAGGCACCACCCCCACCCGCTCTTGATAAGGCCAAATGTGATGCAATTGCTGAGTTTTTCATTGCAAAAGTGGAACGCATTTATAGTTCACTTAACTCTAATGACTCTGACGATTCGCCACTGTTTGAATTGGTGCCAAAACCATTGACTCCTTCTACGATATCAAACAAACTTACTGCTTGGGTACTGTTTGATAATATCTCTTTTTCCTCCTGCCTTAACAGTGTTAAATCTGGTTCCCCGCGCGACCCCCTACCGGCCAAAATACTGAAACAACTTGAGGCTGAGCCACGCTGCGTGTTAATGCACCTCTTAAATCAGTCATTACTGAAATCTACTGTTCCACAGGAGTGGAAACATGCCATGGTTGTCCCTCTACTGAAGAAGTCTGGAGCTGATGTGGCCAATCTTTCCAACTTCCGGCCCATCTCACTGCTCCCCATCTTTTCTAAGATACTGGAGAGGCACATCAATGAGCAGCTTACTCACCTAGTAGAGAACTCGGGATTTCTCCATCCATCCCAGTCAGGTTTCAGAGCTCACCTTTCGACCGAGACCACACTCCTGGGGGTCACTGAGAGTTTGTGATACAGTGTTGATCAGGGTCAGACTTGCGCCCTCATCTTATTAGATCTGAGTGCGGCATTCGACACTGTGTCTCACTCCATTCTGATTGAAAACCTCTGTTCCCTGGGAGTTGAGGGATCGGCTCTGGCTTGGCTGGCTTCCTTCCTTAGTGGTCGCACCTTTCAGGTGTTCTCTACTTCTGCCTCTTCTACAGTTTGTCCTTCAGCGCATGGAGTCCCTCAGGGATCCATACTTAGTCCTCTCCTGTTCAATGTTTATGTGAAACCCCTTGCAACACTTATCGAAGAAGCTGGCCTTAGTTTGTATTCTTATGCTGACAACACTCAAATCCTCTTTCCTTTATCAAATAAAACGAGTAATGACATTCCTGCACTTAATATAGGACTGACCCGAGTATCCGATTGGATGAAAAAAAACCTCTTGAAGCTAAACGGTGACAAAACTGAGGTGGTGATACTGGGGAAGGGGAAGGACCTCTGGGGCCCTCACCATTGGCCCGTCAAGATGGGACCTACCCCGCTGCCCGTGGCGGTTGTCCAAAACCTTGGTTTCCTCATTGATGAAAATCTCACCATGAGACAGCAGGCCGTAAAGATAGCCTCAACATGTTTTGTCATCCTAAAATGGCTACAAAAGATCCTCTGGATGTTACCTCCATCAACACAGAGAACCGTTGTACAGGCGCTTGTCATCTCGCGCCTGGACTACGGGAACGTTCTATACCTTGGAGCCGACCAGAAAACTATTAAGAAGCTCCAAGTTATTCAGAACGCTGCGGCACGTCTTCTCCGCAAAGTTCCCAGAAGGGTTTCTGCTTCACAAGCACTTCACGACCTCCACTGGCTGAAAGTTGTAAACCGGATTAAATTTAAAGCTCTTTGTCATCTTTTTAAAATTAAACAAGGCTCAGCCCCTAAATACCTTCAGAGCCTTGTCCAGGCTTACAAACCCGGCCGTGAGTTACGCTCTTCTGGACATGGTGATTTCACCGTTCCCAGGTTTAGGTTGGTCAAAATGGGAGGTCGTTCTTTCTCCCATCTGGGCCCCAAGATGTGGAATGCTTTACCAATGACCTTGAAATTGGAGCGTAATCTTCTCCGTTTCCGCAAAGGTCTTAAAACTTGGCTCTTCCAGCAGTAATGCCTCAATCGTCAATCTCTGGATGTGTTCTCTATACTGCTAGTTTTCTTCTTGAGTCTATCCCTGGCGCCGGGAAACCCACTGCGGGTAGCTGAGCGCATTATAAGTGTAATAAAGTAAATAAATAAATAAGCGATAAAAATCGGCCAAAATGCATGAATATCGCTGAAAAGTCAGCGATATTCATGCATTACCGAGCTAATGCTCTTAGCCATGTTATCTACCTACCATTGGATAACATGGCTAAGAACTGCTCTGGGGCAGGTGTTAGCTTTTGGAGATATTCGCGCTTAGCGCGAATATCTCCAAAAGTTGGTAATAGGAGATATCGATGTTATCGACTTTTTCCAGTCGCTAACATTTTGGCACGCCCACTTTGCATGTCATTAGTGATAAATATCACTGACATGCAAAGCGGGGCCCAAGATGGTCGCTATCACCTACTAGCTGTCGCTAACTGGTGTTAGCGACAGCTAGGTAATAGGGAGATAATTTTATCTCCGCTTTCTTGGCTTTTAAAGCCAAAAAAGCGGAGATAAACCCCCTTGATAATATGTCCCAAAATCTCTCGGAGGGAGACTCACCTAGACCCCTGTTCCACTGGTCAGGCTCTCTCGTTTGCTTGCTTGCCACATGCAGCATGGGGCTGGTCTGACAACATATGACATGGCTGCTTTTGGTTCCCAGTCCAGCATTGCCAGGACTCTTACAATGAATACGCACTGACTCTAATGCTACAACATTGTGGTGCTCCTGCCTTGCACATGCAGACTCTTTTCCCAGAGCAGCAAACTTCCTGTACTTGTTCTAATATATGCATATTTTCTACCTGTGCTTGGCCTAGGCACGGCCACTGTGTCCAATACTGGGAACCCCCAGTACTATACCCTTACACACATGGCTTAGATATACACATCTTCCACTCTTGCACACCCTTTCAGTTTGGCTTTCACAGACTCTCCAGTCCAATGCTCACTCCCTCAGGCTCTGTTCTGCAGGTGGAGAAGTACTTGTGTCCTTTTCTCTCGCCCTTCCAAATTCACAGAACATCCCATGTCCTTTGCACTTTGTACTGAAAATTGAGTTCCCTGCACATTTTTGTTGGGTCTCAGTGGGATTTCTACACATTAAGACCCTTCCAAATTCACAGAACATCCCATGTCCTTTGCACTTTGTACTGAAAATTGAGTTCCCTGCACATTTTTGTTGGGTCTCAGTGGGATTTCTACACATTAAGAAACACTAGTCAGGGGAGCTTTCATTCTACATAATGCATCATTGTGCATTTTCTGAAGAATAATTACGTCTTGCACACTTGAGGCCAGCTCCTTCTCCTGCTTGGCACTGAATTGTAATAGCTTTTTTGCTTGGCGTAGTGCTATTGTGAACTACTAGAAGTCCAGGTCAAACAGGCTCTTGCAGGCCCCAAGTGCCTGCAACTGGAGTTGCCATGCTTGCTTGCCTAGCATTGCTTGAATGCACTTCCCAGAGACAGAAGTTGTATCTCACTTTGCTCTGCTGATTGTGAACGAAGTACAGCTGATCCCCGACCACAATGCATGCCCCATCCTACATCTAAAAGTTAAACCTTTTATTTGAACTAATGGTCTATGAATAGAGGCTCTAAACGAACAAGACATCACAAATCACCTTTTCACAGACCCCAGCCCTTGCCCTCCTCCCAGCATAGTAATAAAAGTTGGAATTGTACATAATTGACCTGAACAGAATTGATTGCACCCTTTCGATTTATTTTTGTATGCAATTAAGGGGTTCATTTACCCTGTTGAGTGAACTAACAGCATACATTCAAGACTAATCTAACATCAATATTTTATCAGAAACAAGGGAATCCCAGTAATCTGACGAGGGGTAATCTATATTCTAGAAATGGACACTGGTGCAATAGAGGCCTCTAGGGTCCTCAGTAGCCTAGGCTACGACTACTTAAACAGGTATTAATCAGAAGAACCAGAGAATAAGTCCGTGTGGGACTTGCTGCGCAATACATGGCGGGACACAAGGTTGAAATGATATCACATTTATTAACAGCATAAATGGAGTATCACTTTTTGCATTCAGGTGGTACTTCTGGTGCTCACACAAATATAGTATTGGTGCATGAAGTGAGGGGTTGGTGACATTTAAGAATATATCACATTGACAACAATAAACAAAAATCCAATGAATTAGTGCAATGGATGAGTTTTAGTTGTAGAAGGGATTTGTGAATCTTCCGTTATATATATAGTACTGGGGTACTCGGGTTTTTATTGTTAAGGTATAGGAACTAATTGTGAATGATGGAGCTTAGTTCCTCTACTTCTATGGTGATGGTCTGTATAAGATTCTTGATTTCTGGGAGGGGATTATGAGACAGAAGTTCATAGTGTGTGGTGTTGCTAAGTTGACGTAGGATCTCATTGTCATAGGAGGTTTTATTTTGCATGACAATCCCTTCCCCTTTGTCACACAGTTTTATGATTATGTGTTCCATGTTTTTGAGTTTGGGGAGACTTTTCTTCTCGTCCAAGCTGATGTGGTAAGGAATGAAGTAGTGTTCTTTCTGTAGTTTATCTAGGTCTTTCAGGACTAAGGGCCTCATTTATGAGGCTGTGAGTCACTTTTACGCCGCCGGTGCGTCACTTTTTGTGACGCACCAGTGGCGTAAAAAATGCACCTTGTTGCGCCATATTTACAAAGTGACGCATCTAGGTAGATGCGTCACTTTGTAAACCCCTGCGCCACATTATATCTGCGCCAGGTATAATGTATGCAAGGGGGGCGTATTGACGCAAGGAAGGGTCATAGAAGTGACGCAGTGAAATCTATGAGATTTCACTGCGTCACTTTTAGGACGCTGTTGCGTCAAAATCTTGCGCCTGCCTCACAGCAGGCATAAGACTGACGCAGGCCCTTTCACATGGGGCAGGCCACATGTGAAAGGACGCATTGCTGGAGTTGCGTCACTTTTGTGACACACTCCAGCAATGCGTCACTTTTGCGCTTACAGATACGTCAGAAATACTGACGTGTCTGTAACTCCTTGCGACATGATGCGTCATACATTAAATATGACGCATCAGGAATGTCGCAAGAAGTGCGCACTGAGAAGTGACGCATCGCTGCTTTCACGCAGCGATGCGTCATTTCTCATAAATGAGGCCCTAAATTTTTAAAAATGACTACCTCTGGAGGTAGGGACCCAAGTGGTGGGTTAGAGGTCGACTTAGGACGTAGTCCTATGGTGTCAGTATTGGGTATAGTCTCTCTTTCCTGAAAGAAAGATTTAAGTCTTATTTTCCTAAAAAATTGGAAAGTCTCTGTCTGAATGGTAAACCAATCGGGTTTCTCCATCAAAACATATGAAAGTCCTCTACTCAGTAGGGAGATCTCTGTTGAGGCCAATTGGTAGTCAGGCAGATTGAAGATGGGTATCTGCTCTGTGTTGGGAGTCGAGTCCGCAAACTCCCCCGTGTTTAATACTGATAGCCCCATGCTCGAGTGGCCCCCTTACTGGGTTCAGTAGCTCCCAGCGCGACTGCCTCCCCCTGGTTCACGTTCCTCTGTTGCATCCTAGCATGATGCAGCTTTGTTTTTAACCTCACTTTCCTGCTTTTTGAGCTACAAGCCACACAGACTCCCCCTGGCTCCCCAGCACCTTGCCTTCAGACCTATTGCGTAATTGACCTCCCTTTTGTCTGCTTAATGTGATGATTCTTCCTGCGGAGACAGCACTTTCCTGCTACTCCAGGCCCTACATTTATTGTGACGATTTAATTGCCTCATTATGTCATTGTTCGGGGAGCCCTATCTCTTGGCTATCCCTGTATTTCCTTTTTTCAAATAATGTTTACTGTATGAAATGGAATTATCACCACACAGGACCGATGGTTGACACCATGTTCTCTCCTCTTTGTAGATTCTTCTTGGTCATACCTTTTTCATCCTGATGATGATCTCAACCCCTATCCGACCAGAACTCCTCTAGTGCACTAATTTATTGGAGTTTTGTTTATTGTTGTCAATGTGATGTATTTTTAAACGTCACCAACCCCTCACTTCACGCACCTTCACTATTTTTGTGTGTGCATCAGAACTACCACCTGAATGCAAAAAGTGATACTCCATTTATGCTGTTAATCAATGTGATATAATTTCAAACTTGTGTTTCGCCATATATTGTGCAGCAAGTCCCCGGTGGACTTATTCTCTGTAGTAGTAGCCTAGGCTACCCGAGGATCCTAGTGACCTCTATTGCACCAGTGTTAATTTCTATAATAATCTAACATCAAAGCACTTCTTCAACACAGCCACAGTGCCTAATCCGGATCAACTTGCCTTAGGGGTAGTGAGTGCACCAAAGGCTTTTGGAGGTGCCTGGGGTGGATGTGGGGAGCAGGCCATGTCAGTGGTGAAGGTGGTCAGTGGAAACATTTTGAGCACTGGCATTTTTCTGTATTTTTTTTACAAATTAAGCTCCGAGTGACAGCATGTGACAATAGTTTGGTTGCAATCAAACTACTCACTATGCTTCAAAATCACTGTAGAGACCACTGGTCTGTCCACAAACCTATATTTGTGCCTATAGTTGTGAAGGTATTTCATTTTGTGTAGGCATATATATCGCAAGAATATGTAGACAACACTTTTCTTTGGGAACAAATCACATCATTTCATTAACCCATTTCTTAATATGTGAAAAACCACAAGCGCTTCACAATGTGTTAAATAAAGCAGCACATTACATTCTTTTTTCATTATTGGTTCACGACCACAAGTTCAGCGAAGGCTTTTTAATTCTGAATTGCAACACTTAGAAAATAATTAAAAACCGCAAACATACATAATAACCAGCAGGCAGTGGTCAGCCAAGGCCCACCTCAGACATCTGGCATGAAGCAAGAGTTTTAACTCTTTGGGGCTCATTAGGATGTCGGTCGGAAAGACTCCAACCGCAGGTCGAAGGCTTTCCGGCTGAAATCCTTGGTTTAAAGTCTGACCACTTAATTACAATGTGGTCGGACGGATTTTAAACCAGCCAATTGAACTGACTGGCATCCGAAGGGGCTGAAGGTGCCCATTGACCAGTCATAGGCAGCACATAATCCCCTACGGACAGCGTTTTTGCTGCCGAAATTATGGTGTCTGTTTCCTGCAGGCTTTTCATGTTGGGCTTTCTGACAAGAAAAGCTTGTTGGAAAGCGACTTTGAGGGCCCCTAGTAGGGCCCCCATGCCTATGCAACCTCAGGTTGGGGGCCTGACCTCCTGTAAATTCCTGCACTGCACCGCATGGCAGGCAGAGAGAGGTGCCTGCCATGCGGTGCAGGGATTTACAGGAACTCCCATAATTCTATGGGAGCTTGTGCTGTGGCCAGTTTCCGACTGGTGCACAAGCTCCGATAGATAAAAGGGAATTGGTGACCACACCATGTGGATTCGCATTGTAACAGGGTGTTCGGAACCGCCGGCCTACTGTCGGTCTGTTCCCACACCGAAACAGTGTCAGACGGACTTAAGTCCACCCGACATCGTAATTAGGGCCTTAGTATCTAAACCTCCATTTTCAGGGATGTTCCCAGTCTATTCTGTTTTATCAGTTTGAAAAAAACTACTGTACTTGAAGTTGAAACATGATTTTTTCACTCTGTGCTGTTTGAAAACAGTTTTTCATGCCAGATTAACATCTCTGTAATAAGCCTCAGAAAAGTGCAGGTCTGATGCTTTCTTTTATTGCAGCACAGTGTGGTGATCTGTATTGCTACCATTTCATCACCTTGTGATGTCACCCTTTGGATTCCCATGTACCGAAGATTCCTCCCCAGTGTTCCCTGTTTGGCAGTTGCAGCTGCTGTGTCTTCCCCTCAAGCTGGACGGCTCTCTTCTCCTGAATAAATCCTGAACTACAACTCCCTGCCTCCGCCTCATCTTTACACTGGCGACAGAGGATGGTCAGCTGTTCTTCAGCTGAGCGCTAAGTGTCCTTACTTTCACAGCGCTCAGCTGAAGAACAGCGGACCATCCTCTGTCGCCAGTGTAAAGATGAGGCAGAGGCAGGGAGTTGTGACTGAAATCACAAAAGCTTGGCCTGTCCTCTAAGTGGTTGTGCAAGTGACTGGAGGATTGTGGTCACTGCAGTGTCTGCAGCTGTTTTAGATATAATCTTTTCTGTTTTCTGAAAGTTAGTGAGAACAGGTACCTCTGCCAACTAACTGTGTTGCTAATTAAAACATCTGCATTTTTCTTAGTGAAATTGGAAAACTGGATGACATTGTTTGTAAGGTCAGCCCAATAGTAATAGAGGAAATGGACCTGTGAGGTGTAGTAATCCAAATTCAAGACATAAGAAGCCTTTCAGCATATGGTTTATTGTAGATATACATCGTTGAGGAATACAGCTGGTAAAGGCACAGGAGTCCTAGATCAACTGACTAATGTTTTTGAATATAACAATAAATAATCTAAAAGAGAACAAAAGAACCAATGGGATAAAGTCTTCACTATTGCACGTAGGCATTCTGACAATCATGGAAGGAGAAGATATATAATACATCTATCTCCCCTACATCCAATACAAAACAAACAAAACATAAGATACACAATAAAAATACAAAAACTGTAGACACTCTCACAAGACTACCCTATAAAAACTAGAGCTTAAATTTAAAAGAAACTCAAAATAAATCTTAATCCAGAAACCTACATAAAACCCTTTTAGAACATGTATTCCTATGGACCTATAAATTCTGGCAGGATCACAAAGAAACCCTTCTTTGAAAATTCATAACCCCACCAACGTTCCCAGGACGCTTCAGACTACTGTCTAACCGTTCATAATTCCAGACAAGGGGATCAGATTTGGCCACATGTGAACCATTCCACCACTGTCCATTTGATGTACACATAACATTACCTCATACTTCAATAATTTGTGGAGGATCTCTGAACTTAGACATTCATTTTTCTCAACAGCAAAGGATCCTCTAAGCAGACCCAATCTCCCTTACTCAAACTCATGGAATTTTCCTCCTCTTTTTCAAGTGACATTCACAAACATAACATGATTAATTGGCAGCATCACTGGCATGGTTGGCACTGTTACAAAACACATGCACATTAACCTCTTGGCCCAGAACATCAACCATCCAAAATGGTGACAGATTTGTAAAACTTTTCTTCCTGTCATCAATTCAAAAGAAATCTGACCAGTCACAGATTGTGGAGTAGAATGATAGAGCCACAATTCCCAAACAGCATTTGAAAAATCCTTTATGGACTTGGGAACACTTTGAATACATTCCAAAAACACTTTGTTAAACCTCTCCACCTTGCCATTAAATTGTGTATAATAGAGTGAAGTGTGAAAATGTTTAATGCCACTTTGTCAAAATATTCTCTCATAGTAGTAGGTGTGGGCCGTGGCCCTTTTTGGCAGGTTCACCCCTGAACTTTTTGCCTTCAGCTCTGACATGGTGGTAGTGGTTTTAGGCCTCTGGGCACTTTAGCACTGTGGCTCAGTATAAAGTGTGTGCGCTCTCTGTGTACATGTGTGAGATTGGCCTGCCCTCCCATTGGAATGCATGGGGGATAAGTGTGTACATGGTAATTCCTGGTATGAGAGGAGTGCAGGGTCGAGTTTAGTATGTATGAACTTGGGATATATGCTGCACAATGGTGTGTGCAGATTTATAGTGACTGGTGGAGAAATGCCACTTTTAGAAGATCAGGGAACAACTAAGGGATGGCTCTAATCAGTATGGCTGAGCCGTAATAGGAAATAACAAAAGAAGATTGCCAGTACTGGTAACAGAAAAGTCATATGCATAATATTAAATACAGTGCTTGAAACCACATTCAAGACTAAGAGCTAGTTAATAGCTTTTATTATTCTTTATGATTTTATCAACAAAAAGATCATATTTTTTAGCAGATTCATATTCCAAAAACAGACATAAAAAACATGTTCGGCAGGAAGTCAAATTTGGAACTCATTCACCATATCAAACATATCACAGTCATACAAAAGACAGCCATTCAAGAGGGGGAGGGGGTGCAATAGCTGAAAGTATTTACAAAACTTACAAGAAATTACAATATTTACAATGTAATACCGGACAAAAATTATATAAGAAAAGCCAAGGTCTGCGGGGCACTTAACAGTATTATCACTTAATCATTAATCCAACATGGGGCACATTCCAACATCAAAATCAAAATGTCTTTGGAAAAAGGTAATGTACACAAACTAGGGATAAGCAATAGAAATTCTTGGCATTAGCGCTTATCACTCTTGCAGACAACGATATGGCTAGGGCCTACGCGTTTCGAATCCCGTTGGCTTGTGGGGATTCTCTTCAGGGCCTTTGGTTTTCTCTAGGTGGGAAAAAGAAAAAGAAAGGGGAGGACAAAGTATGAGAAAAACTCCAATTAACATAGTTTGTTTAACCAAGCGATCACCATCAGGCACATCACTCAGTTACCACCCTTATCTCCTCAGACTTACCACAAGGCAGGAATGCAAGGGGCAAGGAAGCCACAACTTCCTAACACATTGGAATATGGCAGAATCTGAAAAAGTTAGTTTAAGGGAGTCAGCGAATTGAAAGAAGGGTTGACAAGCGATCAAAAAATAGTAGGAGGCTGCAAAATTACTTACCTGCTCTATTGGAAAAGCATATTCTCAGAGGGGGGGAACCGGGTACCAGAAGTTGACGGTGTAAAACCTATAGAAAGGTAAACAAATGGTACATCAGGGAGGAGAACTCTGATAGAAATTGGTGCACTACAGATTTAGGGTACAGACTTAAGGCTGTTCTCACCTAGAAAAAATTCCTCCGGAAGAAGCACGGTGTGCCTTCGCCGGGTGAAAGAACTCGCAATATACGTCTAAATAAAAAAATGGAACTTTAGTATACAAAGACCGGAAAAGACATGTAAGGCTGGATTTAGACTAATAGAGAGAGGTCATACCGAGCTTCCAATAAGTCGAATGTAATGAATCCAGGGACGCCTATTTAATGTAGAACGGTTCGCGTAGTAGCAATCTGTAAGAAACCCGATAGTAAACATAATTAGCAGCTTACAAATATGTACGTTTGAACGAGAGGATTTTAGTCTCGAGAACGGCAGCTTACCGCGGTAACAAACAACAAATGTGAATCCGCACCGGGCGGGTCGCTATATTGCTTCACTTCAGGGCGTCTAAAACAAAGATAGCAAATAAGCGCATAAGGCTTTAGAAGCGTTATCAATCGCAACCTAATTGGTAAAGGATTAGAATGGGCTTACCAGCATATCTACAACACACGGCCAGCAGAAATTAATTTAAGTGAATGGCTGTAAAAAAGAGAAAAATGTACAGGCATAAGTCCAACCATTACCGAGGTACTGTTAAAGTACCAGTAATGAATCTGGGGGGGAAAAAGAGTACTTACAATCGAATCCTCGATCTGAGCCTAAAACTCGGCGGCGTCCTAGTCAGCACTGATCTCTGGCTCATGCTCAGTCGCACGCCAGGGCTGCACTGGTCTTCCTATATATCTAGGCCAGGTGGGGCGGACCGCCCTCAAGATGGCCAGGGTAACACATGAAATGCGGACCGGAGTGAGGGTGGAATATCCAATAGTTCACAGCCAAAGTTGGAGGAGACGTGCATGCAATTCCCTTGACAGGTAGATGGTAGCACATCAACAACAGGTTACAGTTTGAAGATTTCGCTCAATTCATTGAGCCCGGATACAGCAGTATCAAATTTCACTATAAGGAATGCTTCTCGTTTCGATAATGCTAGATTGGGGTCTCCTCCACGAGGGTTTCTTTCTATTTTAGAAATCACTGTCCACTTTAGGTCACTGACTACATGTTGCAATCGCGTCCAATGTTGCACCAAAGGGGCATTTTCAACTTTCCTTTTGATACTAGATTTATGCTGAGAGATCCGTTGACGGACCTCTTGATTCGTTTTGCCTATGTATAGCAACTGGCATGGGCATGTAATGCCATAAACAACGAACTTACTCTTACAGTTACTTACGGTGTCATGCTTCCAAGAAATTCCATTATGCTGGAACAGGGAACCCTCCACGGTGGATTCACAGCATAAACAGGTTCCACATTTGTGGTGTCCGAGGATGGGTGGCATCCCCATCATTTGACGTAAGGTAGGGGGTTTGTAAAACGGCATCGCTGCTCGGACTATGTGGTTGGCAATGTTGTTTTCTTTTTTAAAGGCAAACAGAGGCTCATTTACAAGGCTGCCATCAAGGTCCTTTACCAGATGCCAATTTTGTTTGATAACTTTTTTCAAACGATTGGCGTTAGGACAAAAGGTGGTGACACATACCTGCCTTTTTAGGTCAGGTTTGGATCTGCGTTCCAGAAGTGTCTCGCGTGGGATCCATTGGGCTCTCTCCATACAGGTTTTTACAAGTTTTTTCGGGTAACCCCTCTCACACAACTTAGATGTTAAGTTTTCAGAATGTTGTTGAAAATCCTCTTTGAAGGTACAGTTTCTGCGAACTCGCAGAAACTGCCCATAAGGGAGATTTTCTTTTAAGTTTCGGGGGTGGTTACTGTTGAACATCAAGGACTTGTTTCGATCTGTGGGTTTGATGTATAGGGAGGTAGCCAATTTCCCTTCCGAGGGAAAGACCTCCACGTCAAGGAATGCGATCCTGCTTGGAGATTCTGAAATGTTGAATTTTATATCAGCAGTCCTGGCATTAAGCCATTGATGGAAATTGGTAAGGGTGTCGCTGTCACCTGTCCATGTCATAAAAACATCGTCAATAAAACGGAGCCACGCTCCGATGTATTGAGTGAAAGGATTATTGTTGTAAATGTACGCATTCTCGTACATGGCCATGAACAGTACTGCCAATTCTGGAGCAAAAGGGCAGCCCATGGCTACCCCTTTGACCTGGTAGTAAAATTCACCATTAAAACAGAAGTAATTCTTTTTTAAGGCGAATGCTGCCAAATCCACAATAAATTTAGTAGGCACACGCATGGGCCTGGGTCTGGAGTCTAGGAAGTGGGAAAGTACTGCTAAAGCCTCATCTTGAGGGATCTGAGTATATAGAGCAGTTACGTCTAGGGTGACTAGTCTATCTCTGCCTTCACAAAAATCAATGTTTTCAAGTTTCTTGATAAAATCAGTCTTTAAGGAAGCAATCTACATATTTAGATGCCGGCTCTAACACAGAACCACACCCTGCCACGATGGGTCTGCCTGGCGGGTGGTCTGGATCTTTATGAATTTTCGGCAATATGTAAAACATAGGGACCTCGGACCTCCAGAACGACTCTTTGCAATTGTGCAAGAAGGTTTTGATCTGGGTTTTGTTGGTCCGAAAGAGTTTGAATATCTGAAAACTAAACATCCCAAAGTCCCTATGTTTTACATATTGCTAAAAATTTATAAAGACTTCATGATCCAGGTCAAATCCTACCTTCAGGATACCACTGATTTTATCAAGAAACTTGAAAACATTGATTTTTGTGAAGCAGAGATAGACTAGTCACCCTAGACGTAACTGCTCTATATACTCAGATCCCTCAAGATGAGGCTTTAGCAGTACTTTCCCACTTCCTAGACTCCAGACCCAGGCCCATGCGTGTGCCTACTAAATTTATTGTGGATTTGGCAGCATTCGCCTTAAAAAAGAATTACTTCTGTTTTAATGGTGAATTTTACCACCAGGTCAAAGGGGTAGCCATGGGCTGCCCTTTTGCTCCAGAATTGGCAGTACTGTTCATGGCCATGTACGAGAATGCGTACATTTACAACAATAATCCTTTCACTCAATACATCAGAGCGTGGCTCCGTTTTATTGACGATGTTTTTATGACATGGACAGGTGACAGCGACACCCTTACCAATTTCCATCAATGGCTTAATGCCAGGACTGCTGATATAAAATTCAGCATTTCAGAATCTCCAAGCAGGATCGCATTCCTTGACGTGGAGGTCTTTCCCTCGGAAGGGAAATTGGCTACCTCCCTATACATCAAACCCACAGATCGAAACAAGTCCTTGATGTTCAACAGTAACCACCCCCGAAACTTAAAAGAAAATCTCCCTTATGGGCAGTTTCTGCGAGTTCGCAGAAACTGTACCTTCAAAGAGGATTTTCAACAACATTCTGAAAACTTAACATCTAAGTTGTGTGAGAGGGGTTACCCGAAAAAACTTGTAAAAACCTGTATGAAGAGAGCCCAATGGATCCCACGCGAGACACTTCTGGAACGCAGATCCAAACCTGACCTAAAAAGGCAGGTATGTGTCACCACCTTTTGTCCTAACGCCAATCGTTTGAAAAAAGTTATCAAACAAAATTGGCATCTGGTAAAGGACCTTGATGGCAGCCTTGTAAATGAGCCTCTGTTTGCCTTTAAAAAAGAAAACAACATTGCCAACCACATAGTCCGAGCAGCGATGCCGTTTTCCAAACCCCCTACCTTACGTCAAATGATGGGGATGCCACCCATCCTCGGACACCACAAATGTGGAACCTGTTTATGCTGTGAATCCACCGTGGAGGGTTCCCTGTTCCAGCATAATGGAATTTCTTGGAAGCATGACACCGTAAGTAACTGTAAGAGTAAGTTCGTTGTTTATGGCATTACATGCCCATGCCAGTTGCTATACATAGGCAAAACGAATCAAGAGGTCTGTCAACGGATCTCGCAGCATAAATCTAGGATCAAAAGGAAAGTTGAAAATGCCCCTTTGGTGCAACATTGGACGCGATTACAACATGTAGTCAGTGACCTAAAGTGGACAGTGATTTCTAAAATAGAAAGAAACCCTCGTGGAGGAGACCCCAATCTAGCATTATCGAAACGAGAAGCATTCCTTATAGTGAAATTTGATACTGCTGTATCCGGGCTCAATGAATTGAGCGAAATCTTCAAACTTTAACCTGTTGTTGATGTGCTACCATCTACCTGTCAAGGGAATTGCATGCACGTCTCCTCCAACTTTGGCTGTGAACTATTGGATATTCCACCCTCACTCCGGTCCGCATTTCATGTGTTACCCTGGCCATCTTGAGGGCGGTCCGCCCCACCTGGCCTAGATATATAGGAAGACCAGTGCAGCCCTGGCGTGCGACTGCGCATGAGCCAGAGATCAGTGCTGACTAGGACGCCGCCGAGTTTTAGGCTCAGATCGAGGATTCGATTGTAAGTACTCTTTTTCCCCCCCAGATTCATTACTGGTACTTTAACAGTACCTCGGTAATGGTTGGACTTATGCCTGTACATTTTTCTCTTTTTTACAGCCATTCACTTAAATTAATTTCTGCTGGCCGTGTGTTGTAGATATGCTGGTAAGCCCATTCTAATCCTTTACCAATTAGGTTGCGATTGATAACGCTTCTAAAGCCTTATGCGCGTATTTGCTATCTTTGTTTTAGACGCCCTGAAGTGAAGCAATATAGCGACCCGCCCGGTGCGGATTCACATTTGTTGTTTGTTACCGCGGTAAGCTGCCGTTCTCGAGACTAAAATCCTCTCGTTCAAACGTACATATTTGTAAGCTGCTAATTATGTTTACTATCGGGTTTCTTACAGATTGCTACTACGCGAACCGTTCTACATTAAATAGGCGTCCCTGGATTCATTACATTCGACTTATTGGAAGCTCGGTATGACCTCTCTCTATTAGTCTAAATCCAGCCTAACATGTCTTTTCCGGTCTTTGTATACTAAAGTTCCATTTTTTTTATTTAGACGTATATTGCGAGTTCTTTCACCCGGCGAAGGCACACCGTGCTTCTTCCGGAGGAATTTTTTCTAGGTGAGAACAGCCTTAAGTCTGTACCCTAAATCTGTAGTGCACCAATTTCTATCAGAGTTCTCCTCCCTGATGTACCATTTGTTTACCTTTATATAGGTTTTACACCGTCAACTTCTGGTACCCGGTTCCACCCCTCTGAGAATATGCTTTTCCAATAGAGCAGGTAAGTAATTTTGCAGCCTCCTACTATTTTTTGATCGCTTGTCAACCCTTCTTTCAATTCGCTGACTCCCTTAAACTAACTTTTTCAGATTCTGCCATATTCCAATGTGTTAGGAAGTTGTGGCTTCCTTGCCCCTTGCATTCCTGCCTTGTGGTAAGTCTGAGGAGATAAGGGTGGTAACTGAGTGATGTGCCTGATGTTGATCGCTTGGTTAAACAAACTATGTTAATTGGAGTTTTTCTCATACTTTGTCCTCCCCTTTCTTTTTCTTTTTCCCACCTAGAGAAAACCAAAGGCCCTGAAGAGAATCCCCACAAGCCAACGGGATTCGAAACGCGTAGGCCCTAGCCATATCGTTGTCTGCAAGAGTGATAAGCGCTAATGCCAAGAATTTCTATTGCTTATCCCTAGTTTGTGTACATTACCTTTTTCCAAAGACATTTTGATTTTGATGTTGGAATGTACCCCATGTTGGATTAATGATTAAGTGATAATACTGTTAAGTGCCCCGCAGACCTTGGCTTTTCTTATATAATTTTTGTCCGGTATTACATTGTAAATATTGTAATTTCTTGTAAGTTTTGTAAATACTTTCAGCTATTGCACCCCCTCCCCCTCTTGAATGGCTGTCTTTTGTATGACTGTGATATGTTTGATATGGTGAATGAGTTCTAAATTTGACTTCCTGCCCAACATGTTTTTTATGTCTGTTTTTGGAATATGAATCTGCTAAAAAATATGATCTTTTTGTTGATAAAATCATAAAGAATAATAAAAGCTATTAACTAGCTCTTAGTCTTAAATGTGGTTTCAAGCACTGTATTTAATATTATGCATATGACTTTTCTGTTATCAGTACTGGCAATCTTCTTTTGTTATTTCCTCCTTACTTTTAGAAGATGGCATTTCTGTGTGCTATGTGTCTGCCTGCCTGATGTGAATTGCATGTCTGGCTTGTGAGTGACAGGAGCTGAGAGGTGTGGGTGGTTCCAGGAGGGGGAGGGTGAGTCAGCACTGAGCTGAATGGGATACCTGGAGGAAGAGTGGTGGGAGGGGTAATCACCGGAGGAGTCCCCCAACAGAGATCCGGTGAGTGGGGCCCCTCCAGTGTTCGAGCCGATTGAAGCACAAATGCCTGTGCGCCCCCTCGTGGGCATGTTTTGTTTAAAGCGCCAGCGCACTCCAACAATGGGCTATTTGTTTTAAGGGCCCCAGTGGGGGTCCGAGAACCAGTGGTGCCCATACTTTCCTACCAGTTTGGCCATTTCCCTGAGTGGGCCCGCCGACGCTGGCTGCTCCCACATTAGGGGGCAGTCTTTCCCCTGATTACATAGGAGCCAGTGGGGGTCTCCCTAATAGGAGCACATTGTCAGTGCTCATGCTCCTGCCACAGCTGCCCCGCCTGACAGGGGGCAGCTACAACATTTTTGCCCACATTCTTTTTCTACAAAATCCCAGTGGGGACCACAGGGGCTCAGGGAGAGCCCAGGCCTTTATTTGATATTTACAGCTGCGGAGCACTTAGTGTCAGCTGCTGTGTTTAGGCCACAGTTCTTAAGGGGGCATTATGAGAGATAGGAGTGAGTTGCACTCCTTGGCCCTAGCGCAATGGCGCACTTTGGATTCCGCTGCACAGACCGCAGCCCCGACATTCTGGACACAGGGCATTTGAGCCCCTTAGATAAGGTCAGTTGGCCAGGGGGGTCAGTGAGTTATGTGATATTAGGAAATGTGATGCTCTACAATATATTCATGACTCTAAATGCGTTTAGGGATGAGAATATGTGCATAATGTGTTTATGCCAGTGAGACTATTTTCTACTGTGAGTACACCCCCTAATTTGAGTGATGCTTAGGAGGTTTAGTTACAAAAATATTAGACTGATGAGGTTGGTGTACAATGTGTTTGGCCCCTAATGTGATCCTGTGCATAAAGTGGTTTATGTTACAGGCTGAAGCTGAGTACAGTGTTTACCAGTGATTACTGGTTGTACGGTTATGATATGTCTTACTTTTACTAAATTTGCTTCGTGATGGTTCTAACAGTGGTCCAGTGGGCCCTCCCAGGTGTAAATAATCCCTTGTGAATATGAACTAGTGCCAGGTGGCACGATGTATATTATGTGTTTACTATTCTAATGTGTCATGAGAATATAAAGGCTATTTTTGATATAACCTTGTGTGGAGTTCCTTTTGTGGTGTGGCTAGGATGTTGTTGCTGTGTGTATGCGTCAATGCTTTACACATGGCCTCCGGGATAAGCCTGACTGCTTGTGCCAAGCTACCAAGGGGGTGAGCAGGGGTTATCTTTGGCGTGTAACTCCCTTGCCCTGACTAGAGTGGTGGTCTCTGCCTGGCTTTGACGTAAGCCTTATCCAACCTGAGATCCCATTTCTAACATTGGTTGTCAGCGGTGAGGATAGGACTTGCATTTGCGCAGTACCATAGTGACAACTGGCTGCACTACAAAACTCTGCATTTTAGATAGTCACATGGAAAGGGCTTATTGTGTCTAAGTTTGTTTTAAGTACCATTTAATTGAAATGTGTTACTTGTGCACTATGAGTGGGGGGTCCTGCTCCTGCCAAGGACAGAAGCCAGAGAATCTGGAGGAGTGACTGCCCTTGTGCAGACTGCTATTTCTTGGGTTAGCTTGAAGCTGAAGGAGGAACTGCCCTTGCGCCATCACGCTGGTTGTTGGGTTGGTCTGAAGCTGAATGAGTGACTGCTCCTGTGCTGTCTGCTAGTTCTATGGTTGGCCTACAGTGGTGACTTATTTGGCATGGAGCAACTAGCTCTGGAGGGTAGATTATCCCCTAAGTGCAGTGTTAGTTGTCTGGATTCACCAGTAAGGGTGGGATCCAGTGGTAGCAGCAGAAGTAAGTCCAGTGCATGACGTCCCATTCCCAGTTCCCAGAGTATGGTATCTGGTGCTCAGTAAGAGGGGTGCAGGTTGAGATTCAGGGGCAGTAAGGAACTGTCTCACCAGTCTGGGGGGGGGTGTGGATGAGTGGTGTGTTGCACTGGTAGATTGGGTGTGAGTTCCCTGAAGAAGGAGCTTCCATGGAAAAGTGACCCAAGAGGAATGGTGTAGGTGTCTCCCAACCCACGTGGTGGAGATGGTTCAGAGGAACCCAAGTAGGTGCCCTTAGAGAGAGTGAAATAGGTTGCAAGGCCTCACATCATGTCCTTAGAGGAAGGTGTGAGACTGGACCGTGATCCGTGCCTCAACCTCGTTCTCCAGCACTGGCTTGTTCTTAGAGGAAACACCAGGGAAGGAGTCTAGTCTGTCCTGTTGGACTGTTCTTGGTAGGGGATCTCCCCGTGGTAGGTGATCTGGGAGTGATTCCAAAAGGAGTGGCTGCGGTGCCTTCCAGCCCAGAATGATGGAAGAGGTTCAGAGTAGCCCAGCTAGGTCCCGGTGTAGTGGGAGGGGTGTAGGGACTCACATTCTGTCTCAGAGGAGAAGGAGTGAGTGTGGGTCTGCGTGTCTCTAGGTGACCGAAACCCCGTCTCAGGACCTGGATGGTTCCCGAGGGGAATACCAGGTTGAGAGCCTAGGCTGTACTGATAGTCCATTTGAGGAGAATGTCCTAGTGTCTGGAGAACGTGGAGCGTCTGTAAGCAGAGCTCCAGCAGTTCTGGTGTCTGGCAGTACCGCTCCAGTTGACAGGCTGCAGAGGTCCAGAGTGAGGGTTGAGAGGGGGAAAGCATCCCCAATGGAAGAGGCAGTGGGTCAGGGGCCAGCCAGCAGGGCAGAGTCGCCAATGATTGGCCATGGTGACGCCACTTCTGTCCTGGGGGATCTGCATGCACTGTCAGATAGACAGAGGGTCATGAGATCTGCGCCAGGCAGACTGTCACATGACACATTAGTTATGTATTACCCTCGGTGGGGGGGCATGTGTGCTCCCCGTGAAGTCCTGGTTCACCGGGCATCTGACCAAAGGGTACCGTTCCTGGGTTGGGGAGCCAGGAGCAGGTGCTCCCTGACATGGACGGCAGGGCGGCTGTAATCAGTGTCCTGGCCGGTTTGCCTTCTAGGAGTACCCAGTTGAGCACAGGTGGAGCCCATCTTAAAGGAAAGGGACCCTGTGTTTCCCAGAAGGGGTGGTGCAGGCCTAGCCGGGATCTTTAGGGTCCCTGGCTGAGGTAGTACCACCCTGAGAGCATGTGGGGCCCATATTAATTGATGGGATCCTGCTCTTCAGTGGGAGGGTGCAGGACTCTGGAAGGGGTTGCAGAGGGACGGAGTCCTCACCTCTGACCCTGGTGCATCTGGTGAATGTGGATCCCAGGTGGTAGACCAGTTGATGGAGAGAGGTCCTGAACTGGTGGGAGAGTTGGAATCTGGTGGGTGCTTCCCCTGGGAGGGTGCGTAACTCCAGAAGTAGAGGTAGGATGAGGAGACACTTTGCCCGTGACCTCTGGTCAGACTGAGGGTGCGGATCCTAGGTTGGAGGATCAGTGGAAGTTTGGATCTACACTGAAAGGGAGAGTGGAGAATGTCTATTGGATGCCAGGGGTTAATGCCCCCACTCTGTGAATTGGCAAGGACCAGTGACGTCTCGGTGGCCTTGGGCCTGGTCCTGACCATGGACAACTAGGGAGTACCAGTGGGGTAGCCTAGATGGGCCTGAGAGTTCTTTTTCAGAGCAAACCACGTGGGTTCAGGGTGAAGTAGAACCGCAGGGTGTCCCTGCAGTGCAAGCACACGTCCGTGTTCTATCCCCCCAAGCAGGGAAGCCCATCACGGTGTTGATTGGTCTCCCCTGCATTTTGGCTGGAAGGGTGTTGTGTTGGACTTGGCCCTTTTTGGCAGGTTCACCCCTGAACTTGTTGCCTTAAGCTCTGACATGGTGGTAGTGGTTTTAGGCCTCTGGGTACTTAAGCACTGTGGCCCAGTGTAAAGTACGTGCACTCTCTGTGTACGTGTGGTAAGATTGGCCTGCCCTCCCATAGGAATGCATGGGGGATGAGTGTGTCCACGGTAATTCCTGGTATGAGAGGAGTGCAGGGTCGAGTTGAGTATGTATGAACTTGTGAGGCTAAATGCTGCGCAATGGTGTGCACAGATTTATGGTGACTGGTGGAGAAATGCCACTGTTAGAAGTTGGCATTCCTGTGTGCTATGTGTCTGCCTGCCTGATGTGAATTGCATGTCTGGCGGCTTGTGAGTGACAGTAGCTGAGAGGTGTGGGTGGCTCCAGGAGGGGAAGGCTGAGTCAACGCTGAGCTGAATGGGACACCTGGAGGAAGAGTGGTGGGAGGGGTAATCCCCAGACTCTGAATAGGGTGGTGCTTCCCTGGTAAATGCTGGCTCCGCCCCTCTGTGGGGTGTCTGATGGCGAGCTCCCACCAGACAAAGGGGAAGAGGACCTTGGCAAACAAAGTGCTCCAAATCCACCCTAAAACAGTTCTGGCTGGTATCCGCAAGCCCTGTGCTGTGACACAAAGAAGAAAGGGTGTATAAAAGAAGGGGCTGTGACCCTATAATGTTGTTCAGTCTTGGTGTGCTGTTCCTGCTGGGGCATCCTGCTGCTGGGGCCCAGGGGGGGCTACCATGAGGGTTTGCCTCCCTGGGCCCTGCATTGCCCCATGGACCTGAAGGAATTGCTGGGACCTTTTACTCCATGTCAGCGCTTTGCATGCCAGGACCTCCAGCACTTCTTGTTGCACATTTCGCCCTGGGAGCGCTGTGCTTGTTTTCCTTTTAATTGCCCAGAAGAAGAGCGAGTAGGCTTTGCAGCGCCGCGCTGTTAGAAGGGAGAGAGAGGGAATCCCCAGCTTAGGGGTTCCCCCGTGATTCATAATTACAGGTGCCCAACCCACGTTTGGATTTCCTTATGGCCTTTACGCTTGGAGAGCGGGTGACCACCCAGCTCTCATGTTATTTTTACTGCGGGTGCCCACCCCGCTTATTGCAGCCTAGCAGAAGACTACCCAGCTTTAGGAGTATTGAAAATAGTGGTGCCCACCCCGCTTTGTGCCGGTAGGATAGCGGGAGCCCACCCCGTATTGCCGGCAGGAGAGCGGCCGCTAAAAAATGCAAAGACCGGCGGGAGCGGAAGTCCGGCCCGCGCCTGACTCACTTTGCCACTGGATTCAAGCAAGCCGGGCTGAAGACAGCTAGAATGCCAGAAACCGGTCCTCAGAAGCTTGTTTCCGGTCCAGGGAAGACATGGCTTGGCAGTTCAGGCTGGACTGTTCCCATGAGGCACAGGGTCAGACTGATTTGCATATAGCCAGTCTGAACTGGGGTGGCAGAGTGGGCTAAAGAACGGTGATGGATTAAACCCAGATCTTTTGACTGGGTGTGAGTGTTTGATTGATTCAGATGCTCCGTCCATCACCACTCCCTTTTGTACTGTGCCTGACTGTGGGCATGGCCCACAGCCGGAAGGAGTTCGACTGGAGCCTCGCAGGATTCGTGGTTGCCCGGTTATAATAGGTCTTACTTTTACTAAGTTCGCTTTGTGATGGTTCTGACAGTGGTCCAGTGGGCCCTGCCAGGTGTAAATAATCCTTAGTAAATATGACCTAGTGCCAGGTGGCAAGATGTATATTAGGTTTTTACTATTCTAATGTGTTATGCTAATATAAAGGCAATTTTTAATATAACCTTGTGTAGAGTTCCTTTTGTGGAATGCCTAGGATGTTGTTGCTGTGTGCGTGCACAAATGCTTTACATATGGCCTCCTGGATAAGCCTGACTGCTCATCCCAAGCTACCAAGGGGGTGAGCAGGGGTTATCTTTTACCAAAAATGGGGGTTGCTGTACTGTTCCTCGAGAAGGTAGAGTTAGGAAAGTTCTTGCTGGCGTGAAAGGGAGAGAGAGAGGGGATGTTATTAATACCCTGGGGAATCCATTATGTTGGATTTATTTGCCTCACACACCCCGAAGAGTGTCATGCTTCATCATCGGCGGTTGCTCCTCGTCGGGGAGGCGGTGCAACCCCCGACGGGCACACCTCTGAGAGGGGCTCTTTGGCGGAGATCTTTTTCCAACTGCCTGTAGGTGAAGTGGGGGTATGTGGGCGGGTAGGTGTATGCCTCTAGTGAGGTGTCTAAAATATAGAGAGGGGTACCTGAATTGACTTTTATTCTGGGGGTCCCCTAGCTATGGTTAAAAGGTGAAGCTAGTCCTCTAGGTGTTAACCAATTATGTTGTGTAACCCTAGAAGGGACTAGTAGTGCATGTGGTCAACATGTTTCTCGCTCATGGTGCATTAACCGCGATTCTTCAGGACCAAGAAGTGAAGATAACATCATGCGTGTATCATATGTTATTAAAATTTACCTTAGTGGGTCCTCCTATGCCTATGTCTAAAGATCACGACCTAGAGGCCCCCTGAGTGTTCGGCAGGGCTGGACTGCAGCGCTGAGCCCAAGGTGTGGCTGTCATCCGCTGTGTCCGGGTGTGGTGACCTACCCTTCCCCGCCGAGCTCGAGTAGAAGTTGACATCTACTCGAGCTCGGCGGGGAAGGGTAGGTCACCACACCCGGACACAGCGGATGACAGCCACACCTTGGGCTCAGCGCTGCAGTCCAGCCCTGCCGAACACTCAGGGGGCCTCTAGGTCGTGATCTTTAGACATAGGCATAGGAGGACCCACTAAGGTAAATTTTAATAACATATGATACACGCATGATGTTATCTTCACTTCTTGGTCCTGAAGAATCGCGGTTAATGCACCATGAGCGAGAAACATGTTGACCACATGCACTACTAGTCCCTTCTAGGGTTACACAACATAATTGGTTAACACCTAGAGGACTAGCTTCACCTTTTAACCATAGCTAGGGGACCCCCAGAATAAAAGTCAATTCAGGTACCCCTCTCTATATTTTAGACACCTCACTAGAGGCATACACCTACCCGCCCACATACCCCCACTTCACCTACAGGCAGTTGGAAAAAGATCTCCGCCAAAGAGCCCCTCTCAGAGGTGTGCCCGTCGGGGGTTGCACCGCCTCCCCGACGAGGAGCAACCGCCGATGATGAAGCATGACACTCTTCGGGGTGTGTGAGGCAAATAAATCCAACATAATGGATTCCCCAGGGTATTAATAACATCCCCTCTCTCTCTCCCTTTCACGCCAGCAAGAACTTTCCTAACTCTACCTTCTCGAGGAACAGTACAGCAACCCCCATTTTTGGTAAAACTCTCTAGTACTTCGTACAGGACACTAAGCTGTTACTGGACCTTCCACAAATACTGTGTGGTAAATAGTGTCCTTTCTGTCTCCCTCTTTTTTGAAATCTACCCCAGGGGTTATCTTTGGCATGTAACTCCCTTGCCCTGACTAGAGGGTGGTCTATGCCTGGCTGTGGCGCAAGCCTAAGCCAACCAGAGATCCCATTTCTCCAGTGGAAGTAAATTGAACACTGTTATCTGATAAAACCTCAGATGGAACTCCTTCTTTAACAAATTCTTCTTTGAAAAATCCTAAAACCCTGTCAGTTGTAGATTCTCCCGCACATTGCCTTCAACCCATCTCAAAAGATGATCAATTGACACTATAAGATATCTCATATGATTGGGTAACACATGAAAGGTACCGAGAAAATCTATTGCAACCTTCAACCAAACCATATCTGTAGAAAAGTGCTTCTTTTTGCATGGCTAGACCCCATTTTTTGCCTGATGTGATTTTGAACTGTTAGTGCACTTAGGGCCCGATGTAGGTAAACGCGATTTTCCGATTTCAAAATACCGAGGCGGGCCGAATCGGTATTCTGAAATCGGAAAACGAGATGTAGGAAAAAAATACCGATTGAAAACCGATTCGGTCGGCATCGGTAATGAGATTCGGTACGTTCCGATTCAGCTCGGTCCGAATCGGAAATTACCGAATCGGCCAACAACGAATCGGAAAACACCGAATCGGCTACCACCGAATCGGATATTTCCGATTCGGCGAATACCGATTCGGTAAAAGCCGATTCGGTAAAAACCGAATCGGCAATCATAGACCCATGGCGAAAAAGCCCATAGGAATGCATTGCATGAACCGATTCGGCTTTTACCGATTCGGATAATACCGATTCGGATTTTACCGAATCGGTAAAAGCCGACTCGGCAATAGGCGATTCAGCCAATGAGGTGGCTCCCCCTCCCCCACCCAAACAGGGAGTGGCAACCCTGGCAGGTGCAGCCAATTAAGAAGTTTCTAGAAGTTTCTGGAAAGCCTGCCTGAGCCCAACACACAGTTAGCAGCAGTGGGAGAAGGAGGTTGCAGACTGAGCAGGAGCAGGAGAAAATGGCAGATCAGGCAGGAAGCCAGAAGTCCTCCCAAAAGAGGAAGCCCAAATTCACCACCACAGAACTTCAGGTGCTGGTTGAGGAGGTGGTGAGGGTGCACCGCCAGCTCTTTGGCAAGCTGTCCCTCAACGTGCCAGACAGCACCAAGAGGAGATTGTGGGCCGACATCGCCCAGAAGGTCAATGCTGCTGGAGTCACCCCCAGGTCCATTGAGGAACTTAAGAAAAGGTTTTATGACCTCCGCAGCCTCACGAAGAGGAAGCTGGCCGACCTCCAAAGGCAGGCTGGACACACCGGAGGAGGCAAGAACCCGGCGCCACCCCTCACCGAGCTGGAGGAAATTGTCTCCAGCACCATCGAGAGGGAGAGCATCGTAGGGATCGGGACCCTGGACAGCACTGCGATGGCCACAGCTACAGGTAAGAAGCATGCGCATCATGACACACCCTACCAGACACCTCCCCATTAGACACAATGCATAGGCAAACACCAGCACTGTACTGTCACCAACATACAAGAGACAAGCATCATGGTACATGTAGTCAGCAGAAGTTAGCCAAATATGTCAGTGCAGAATCACAAGACAGGAAACAGTGTGACACGGTGTAAGGAGATGCAAGGACATGTGGAATGCCATAATTGTACTGACTGTAATACATCGGCACTCAGTTTACAAATGCTTCTTTGTACCTAGGGGCACCATCAGGCAGCACCACTGTGGCAGCAGAGGGAGCTTCGACTTCAAATACTGCAGTGGCAGGGCCGAGCACCAGCCAGCCTGGCCAGGAGGAGGAGGATGAGGATGAGGAAGGAGACACCCCAGGGCTTGGAATGGAGGGAGTCCTGGTGATTGATTTCCAGGCAGTGCACTCCCCAGTACTGCCCAGCTCACCCCCCTTGCAATTTTCACCATACAACTCCCCTACAAGGCAGACCATTCCGCCGACAACAGCTCCTGCCACAACCGTGGCCTTGCCACCCGTCCAACCTGTCGTGGGAGCAGGGGCTCCGGGACCGGCCAGCACCACACCACCACCAGTGGCACCCCAGCCCACTCAGCAGGCCGGAGGCAGCAGTGCCAGACGCCGTGCCACCACCACCACCACTGCTGCACCAGCACGGGAGGGCAGTGTGTTCCTGGGCCTGAAGGGCCAGATGGTAAAAATCCAGCGCCAACAGGCCAAATCCACCATGGCCTGCCAACGCCAGCTCCTGCAGCACAACCTGCAGATGGGGGAGTTGGTGAAGGGGTTCCAGGCTGTTGTGGACAGCAACAAGGAGGTGGCAGCAGGGTTGGGCAGGCTGACCACTGCCATCACCCACTCCTCTGCCAGGCAGGAGGAGCATGAGGTTGCGCGCAGGAGGGATGCCCGGGTGCTCAACCGGGCCATGGCCCGCCTTGCAGCGGCGACCGCACAGCTGTGCCATCGCAGCTCAAATCAGGAATCGGCACTCAGTCAGCATACAGCTGAGCTGACTAGGGGGATGGCCAGGATCACCACGGCCATGGAGGCCATGTTAATATCAAACGCCGCCTCCAATCCTGCCCTGGACCTGGGTGATGCTGGAGACAGCAGCAGCCGCAGCAGCCCGGCCAGCGCTGCTTCAGAGCCAAGGAGGAGCACCAGGCGATCCGCTGATGCTGCTGGCCATTCGGAGGGGGCCGAGGGACACCCCAGTGGGTCTGGAAAGCGGGCCAAAAAATAGGCTGGCAAGGGGGGATGAGCAAACCAGAACCCTGGACTTTATTTTCGTTAACAATCTCCATTATTTGATGCACATCAGTGCTGTAACTGTGGTGCATCATTATTAAAACTTTTTTTTTCCAAGCAACATTTAGCTGTCTTTGCATCTGTACTCAGTCAGAAATAGTTCTCAGTGATCTCCTCACGTCTGTATCTGCCATCACATGGCGTACACACCCCAGCTGGCTGTGTCAGTGGCACAGCTTCGTCGTCGTCATAGTCCTCGTAGTCAGACAACTCCACCTCAGTGCCCTTCTTGACCGCAAGGTTGTGTAACATTGCACATACAGCTATGATCTTGCAGCAGGTGATGGGGGTATACTGCCTTGCACCTCCACTCTTGTGCAGGCATCTGAATCTACTTTTCCAGATGCCAAAGGTCCGTTCAACAACATTCCTGGTGCGTATGTGGGCCCGGTTATACCTCCTTTGGCTGGGTGTGGAGGGGTTGAGGTAGGGGGTGAGTATGAATGAGCGGAGGGCATATGCACTGTCGCCTGGAAGAGAAAGGGGTCACATTAGACACATGCATACATGTATTACACCTACCTACTATGTGTTATGGGGGTCTGATGATGTGGCTCACCTAGGAGGTATCCTTCTCCAAAATCGCCAGCCATCAGCCGTGCATATATGCCGCTCTGTTGGAATATATATGAGTCATGGGTACTTCCTGGAAATTTTGCTACCAGGTCTGTGATGGTGCACTTGGCATTGCAGATCACCTGCACGTTGATGGTGTGTGTAGATTTCCGATTGCGGTATATGTATTCGGTGTCCGCTGGTGGGCAAATCGGAATATGCGTGCCATCTATGCAACCGATGACTTGGGGAAAGTGTGCCATCTGGTAGAAGTCCGCTTTGGTTTGTAGCAGTTCTGCGTGGGTTGCAGGGAATGAGATGTATTGGTCCATCCTGTCTATCATGGCGTCAAGGAATATGTGGAAGAACCTTGACAGGCTGCTCTGGCTCACCTCTCCTGCTGCTGCTACTCCACTTTGATAGCTGCCAGACGCTACCAGGTGTAGGCTGCATAGCACCTGGACGTGCGCAGGGATGGCGTGTGCCCTTGGGGTGTGGTGGTCCAAGTATGGCTTAAGGTCCCTGATGAGCTCAAGTATGGTGTCAGAGTCCAGCCTGTATCTCTGTAGGATCTCAGCCTCAGTGAGCATGAACAGGGTTATCCTCTGTCTGTAGACCTGTTCATTTCTTAGCCATTCCCTCTGTCCTTCCTGCTGTAGCCGTAGCCGCCTCGCAATGACATAGAAAGCTGCCATCCTGCAAGTTGCAATGCATTTTGGGACTGTTTATATGGGTTGGAGTTGGTTACCACCTGATTGCAATCCATGGTAAATACAGAGTGAATTCTACCGATTTTGAGCCGATTTCGGTGTTTCTGTGCCTCCCTACATCTCCCCAACTGTCGGAATCGGGGAATTTCCCGATCGGAGATTCATACGAATCGGCATGTTTTCCGATTCGGATCATGTCCGAATCGGTATTTTTTCCGATTCGGTACATGGACCGAATCGGTGATTTTCCGATTCGGTGTCACTAACGAATCGGTAGTAGGACCGAATCGGTGGATTTCCGATTCGGTGTCACTAACGAATCGGTAGTAGGACCGAATCGGTGATTTTCCGAATCAGTGTCACTAACGAATCGGTAGTAGGACCGAATCGGTGATTTTCCGATTCGGTGTCACTAACGAATCGGTACATGGACCGATTCGGTCTTTGTAACCGAATCGGTGTTTTTCAGATTCGTTACATATCCGATTTTCGGTATGTACGTATCGGATTCTTTCACATTCGGTACACATTCCGAATCGGTTTTCTATCCGATTCGTTCTGTTTTTGGGTCCCTACATCTCGATGGCTGTTTACCGATCGGTAAGGGCCAAAAATCGGTATTTTCGGCCGATACCGATCGGTAAAGCCCTACCTACATCGGGCCCTAGGTCCCTGCTAATCTGGTTCCTAGTTCCAAATCTCTTTCCCCAAACACTGTATCATGATTGACACCACTTCAACCTCCCCTGTAATTCACTAGTAAGTGGTACCCATGGTACCTAGGGCATGGGTATTAAAGAGGGTCCACTTGGGCTACAGCGCCGGTTGTGACACCCCAGGGACCCGTCACCAAGGCTGTGCACTCTGCCATTGAAGGCTGCGTGTCTTGGTGCAGAGAAATCCAAAGAATTGCCGTGGCACACAGCCCTGTGTGCCATGCCACCCATACACTGCATAAAATATAGTTAAGTCACCCCTACTGCTCGTTAGCCCAAAGGGAGGATGTACTACATCCTACATGAGGGCATTTCAGCATGAGCAAATATACCATTACAATGTTCAGTGTATTCTGAGTAGTAAGCACACAGGGAAGGCATAACGAGTATATGGGCTGAATACTTGTAAATATGAGTTTACAAGCTCCATGATGCCTCACTGATTTCTAAGATGTTTGGTACAAAACATCTAATCTTAATACAGTCTCACTGATGCCAGTGGTGGATTTTTAATCAATTCACCCAGGAGACCCTGTGGTCTCTGACTTGTCTTCACCAGCCTACCACCACAAGTCATGTTTCTGACCTCTTGGGGTGCAGCTAGCACTTTCAGAGGACAGAGACAAAGCCTGCTCAGGGTGGAGGTGCTACACACCTCCTCCAGGACAGGATGGCCTTCTTGGGTGGGAAGCTTCAAAGGAGATGCTGCCTTTGAAATCCAACCCAGGAATCTACAGATAGGGGGGAAGCCAAGCCCCGTTTCCTGCTCCACTTTTGGTGGGAGAAAAAGTGAGAAAATTAGTTAGATGAGAAGGAAGGGCCCCACTAAGCCTGCACCACCCTTAGGGCGGGGCTGGCGAGGTTAACCCCTCTCCTGAAATTCCACCATCTTGGGATGGTGGAAAACAAACTATCAGGGCTTAATACAGGAAGTGGTCACTAAAAGGTGTAGATACCCTAAAGGTAAGTAGCCCATTGGCTACTACCTGCCTCCCCTTGTAACACCCCTAAATTCAGTATTTACGTGGCACCCGGGATCTGAAATTCAGAATTGATGAACAAGGGGAGACCAGGACAAATAAAACCCACAGCAAGAGAACTGAAGCCCTGCAGAAGAAAAAGGCACACATTCCTTCCTACTGCACCAAGGACTCAATAATCACTGCCTGCTGTGTCACCAGAAACCTAAAGGGACTACAGGAACCCCAGAGCACCTTCGGCCTTCAATAAATCACCAAGAAACTCCCTTGGAGAGTAAGTATCACTCCCCTGCTCCCCCACAGGCTTGTGAAGTCATGTTCATTTACTTTCTACTCCCCAATGACCTCGATGCAGCACCAAAGCAAGGAAAGGTACAATGGCTCCAGATGGTGAGATCTGCCTATCCACCAAGTTTGGAGGCACCGGGACCTACCGGAGGTGCAGTGTACCAATACCCAGGGTACAGGATCCCCCGTGACACACACGCAGAAGAAGAGTGCACATTGGACTCCCAAAGCACCAGAAGCACGCACCTATTGAGGGACATCAAGACGCCCCAGACCCACTTTCTGAGTGGCGGAGCTGTCCCGAGATTGCCTCTCCATGTTGCCTGCTCCTGACCGCGAGGACTTCAAGACTGCAAGGACTTTCTGTTCAGTCTGCACCTGGCCCCACCATCAATTAACCTGATGTGCTCCAATGGTGCCCTAGCCCTTGTGACCTCCTCCCTGCAAGGAGCCCCATTGGACTTACCAGTAAGTCCTCCAGTACAGTGTGTTTTTAACTGGCCCACTTCATCTTTGCGCAGCAGCTTCCAAGACCCTAAGCACTCTGCTCTGGCCTGATCCAGGACACTCCCATATTTCTCCTACTGCAACTTTGGACATTGTCCCACGTCAATCTAAAATGAGAAGGTGAACTTTGTGAAAACATTGCTGCATTTATATGCTTTTCTGCTTTTGCTCTATTGTTTTCTATAATGCATAATTGCGCACAAGAGTGATATATTTTTTTTAACTTTGAAAAATCATAATTCCAAAGTACTTACCTTAGAACTGAGTTCTTGGTCTTCCAAATCCTATCAAAATCAATATTTTTTTCATAAATTGGACTCTGATTTATTGTTTAGTGTGTGTCTCATTTATTGCTTCTGTGGAGTACAAAAAATACTTAGCATGACCCTCTGATAATCCAAACTGCTCGCCAACACTACCACAAGAAGAGCATTCGATGTATCTGCTCTTACGTCTGTATACCATTTGGGGACTCTCTGCACAGTGTACTTCATTTAGTACACTATATAGAGAGCCAGATTCCTACAATAGCTAACAAGGTGTCAAAGTAAGAGAAGGAAAAATTGTGATGAGATGTTTGTCACTGTAAGTACACTGTGAACAATTACGAAGCTAGTCCTCAACATATGTACTGTATCATATTGTAATTGCATTCATATAGTGCTTACTAACCCCTGACGAGGCGTCAAAGCATTTTTTCAGCATGTAGCACGCTACTCTGGAACCTACAAAGGATTAGTGTTGAATTAGTATAGGAAAATGTGAAATTAATGTGAGTGGTGAATAGGTTAGTCAGTTATTTGGATTCAGAAGCATAGCGGAGGGATAGAAGAGGGAAAAAGGTTTGTATTTATATATCCGGTGTTGCCCCTGATTAGGTGTCATTGCGCTTTTTTCAGTGAGTAGCACGCTACTCTGGGACCCATAAAGGATTAGAGGTGAATTAGTATTGTGAAATATGAAAGTAGTGTGAGTGGTGGATATTAGTCAGTTATTTGGATTGAGAAAGATAGCGGAGGATTAGAAGAGGGAAAAAAGGTTTGCATTTATATAGTGCTTGCTATCCCTGATGAGGTGCTGAAGCGCTTTTTTTGGTGAGTAGCACTCTACTCCGGAACCCATTAAAGGATTAGTGTTGAATCAGTATAGTGAAATATGATATTTGGGAAGTGGACATGTTAGTCTGTTATTTTTGATTGAAAAGGATAGTGGATGGATAGAAGAGTGAAAGATTTAGACTTTTTTTAGGTCATAGCAGTAGTTGGAGGCTTGGGATGAGTAAAAAGGGATGTGGAGGGGTAGAGTCAGCTGGAAGAGTTTAGAAAGACTTGTTTTGGGGGATCAGTATAGTATAGTTGTGGAATATAGTAGTAGTATGGGGTTCGAGATGAATGAGAGAGTGGATGAGAGAGTGGATGTAGAGGATATATTGATAGAGGCGTAGGGTGAGAAATAGGGTAGTGCTTTGGAAAAAGTATTAGAAAGAGGTTGGAGATGAGTCAGAGAGTTGAGGTAGAAGATATATTGAATGAGGTATAGGGTGAGAAATAGGGTTGTGTATTGGATATGCTGAATTAGAAGAAAGTAATAAATATATAGATCCATAAATACATGGAAAGTTTATAGATGCATAAAGGAAGTAAATATATGTAGATTAAAGATATTGATAGAGTTATAGGTTGAGAAATAGGGTAGTGCATTGTATATGCTTTTTTTGGGGAGGAAAGTAATAAATCTATAGATCCAAGTACACGGAAGGTGTATAGATGCATAAAGGAAGTAAGTATAAGTAGCTTAAAAATGCAATCGATAAACTCTACTTTTCAAGTGTGTTTTTCTTTCTTTTTAAACATAATCATTCTACATGTTTATACAAAGCAATACACATATATAGGTACATATCTATAGTATAAATAAATGCTTATATGCAGAGGGATATGCTGTATATTTCTGTTTTCATATGGTGCTTATGTGGGGAAGAGCCAATTCTTGAGTAGTTTTCTGAAGATACGGTGGTTGTCGGTGGATCTTATGTTGGGAGTAAAGAGTTCCATATTGTGGCTGCTTGAACAGAGAAGGAGGTGCCACCCTTTTTTTTTTTCTTGTATATTGGGATTTTGAGGTGAGGTGCCACTCCTGATGAAGAGCGCTCCCCTTCCATATATCGCTTTGTGGGTAACACAAAGCAGTTTGAACGTGGATCTTCTGGCAACTGGTAACAAATGCAGGGCTTTCAAGGCAGGGGAGATGTGGTCTTCGGTTTGATTTGCAAGAGTAGTCTGTCAGCCGAGTTCTGAATGCATTGTAGTCTTTTCATAGTTGTTAAAGATGATCCATTGAAGAGGCTATTGGCATAATTGAGTTTGGACAGAACAAGGGAGATGGTAGCTTGGACCTTGTGTGGAAATCCCAAATGGGGGAAGATTTGTCGCAGAGTTTTCATAGTAACAAAACTTGATCTTGCTAGTTTGTCCACTTGGGCATTCATCAATAGCTTGGAGTCCATGGTGATTCTGAGGTTTCTTACTTCCTTCAATACTTTAGGTGGTGATCCCAGTTCATCGAGCCAGGTGGCAAGCAGGTCATAATGTTTCCAATCGCCACACGTGAGTATTTCTGTTTTGGAAGCATATAATTTGAGATGGCTCCAAGTCATCCATTGGTCCACGGCTAAAAATTGGTGAGTTTCAAATGTCTTTGGGGCATTCCAGTTGAAGGAGTATTTGCGTGTCATATGCATACTTATAGCACATGAGTTGAAATTGATTGATCAGTACTGGAAAGACTTCATGTAGATGTTGAAAAGCATGGGTGAGATAGAGCCTTGAGGGACCTCAGCTTTTGTGGAGTAAGGTTTGGACAAGAAAGGTGGGATATGAATGACATTAGTTCTGTTTCAAATGTAGGACACAATCCAGTGTAAAGCAGTCCCCTCTATGCTGGCTTTGTAGAATATTTGTATCAGAGTTTCATGGTCAACCATGTCAAAGGCAACTGAGAGGTCCAAGAGGAGTAGCGCAGCAACCCTGTTGCGGTCAACTGTAATCTTCCGGTCATTCCAGATGGCAAGAAGGGCAGATTCTGTGTCTCTTCCTGTTTGGAAGTATGAAAGTATGGCATTGTCTTCAATGAATTGTGACATCTGGGCGAACGCTGCTCTTTCTATTAGTTTGCCCAGGAAAGGTCCATTTGTAGTGGGTCTGTAGTTGTCAGGGTTCAGCAGGTCCAAGTTTGTTTTCTTCAGTAAAGGGCTGATGTATGACTTTTTGATTTCTTCTGGAAATATTCTGGTAATGAAGGAATCGTTGATGATTCTTTTTACTGGAGTGGCAATAGAGGTAGTTAAAAAAATTGTCTTGGAAGTTTGCGGTAGATACCGGTCAGAAGGGCTGACGGCAGGCCTGCTTGCTTCGACCAGGTCCATAAGTTCATTGTGTGAAATATGTTAGAAGGAGAGGAGAGGCTGAGTTAGAGTATTCTTGGATTATGATTTTGTAAAAGGATTAGCGCTGTTGCTTTGTCTCTGTTTTAAGTATGAGTCTAATTTTTTTTTGTAAATATCTTTTTATTGCAGCAAAGACAGATAAGTATACAGTACAATTTATACCATTCCCCTTGATGCTCAGTGTGAGCTCCGCTCCCACTCCCCAGTATCACACAGCCATTCAGCTCGCACCCCGGAGGTCGAGCGGCAAAGTCGTAGGTACATAGGAAACTGCGCTGGAGCATTCTGTGCATGGCTACAGCCAACAAGTGGATGGGAAACGGCAGCGCTGCTTTTCGGACCTAACACTCCCTCTCCCCTGTCCCAAGTCCAGTTGAAGCCAAGAGTTTCTGTGCAACTCCCGTGAACATACCCCCCTCCCCTTCCCCTAAGCCCCCTCAACTTTTCCTACCCCGCCTTCCCCGTCCAGGATTCCCCCCCCCCAACTCTCCCTGCCCCCTAACCAGCCCCCCCACCCCCCCAGGCGTGCCAGAGTATCACCTAATTGAACTCTCAACCTTGCCAACAAGATCAGACCCGAAGCATGGTACCAGGATTCGTCTGCAATCATCCGTAAATCATCTCGATGGAACGCAAGGGCAGTGCAATAGCCGAGCGGGTCTATGCCGCCCCCCCGTCAGGCGGGCGTCCCTCTGGAGCCGGGCTATGTACTGGGGATTCCTCCTCCTCCACGTCCAGAAGCGTGAGATCTAGGACCAGCCCCTCCCACGCCCTGGCTCTCTCCAGTGCCAAGTCATTGTCTATCCTGAGCGCAGCTCGCAGGCGAAGCTCACCCTCACATCTAGCCCATTTAAGCAGTTCAGCCTTCCAGCGCTCTACTACGGGGCCCCGGGACGCCTTCCACTGGGACGTAATGGCCCGCTTCGCCAGGAGAAGCCCCAAGTCCAGGAACTTGCTAGTGACTTTGTTCTTTGATGTGTGTGGGAACCAGTGTAGTATGCAATGTGCCATGGTGAGTTGCAGGTCCCTCTCCGTCACCTCCCTCAGAACCTCCACCACCTCCTCCCAGAAGGGCCCCAGCTCGGGACAGGACCAGAACATGTGTCGGAAGTCTGCGGGATCCGCCGGGCAGCGCGGACAAGACGCTGGGTGGGCCGGGAAGTACTTATGTAATTTATCAGGGGTCAGATACGCCCTATGTAGGACATAAAAGTGCACCAGCTGGAACCTTTCGTTGCGCGTGCCGTTCCGGGCCCCCTCCAGTATACCATTCCAGGCCTCTTCGGGGATCTCAGTCGCCAGGTCGGCTTCCCATTTCGTCTTCAGGGTCAGCAGCGGAGCGGTGGATTCCGAGACCATGCGTCGAGTCAGGCACGTGACCGCTTTGACCGTCCCTGCCATCATCACGACGTACTGACATCCCAGGGACAATGGTGGCTCCGAAATGCCCGCCCCCCAGTGTTTGCGGATCGCCGCCGTTAAGGCCGCATGAAGAAGGAAGTCCCCACCCGCCAGTTCGAAGCGGTCCTGCAGGAGGTCGAAGGGCAACATCACTCCATTTTTGTACAGGTCACCTATGGATGACAGCCCCTGCTGGTCCCAGCCGTCCAGCCCGCGCCACGAGCCTCCGTGCGGAAGCGCCCCGCAGAGTCTAAGCGGGATCTCTGGTGCGTAAGGAACCGTAATACCGCATCTCCGGCGATATCTGTTCCAGCATTTCCGGGCCGTCGCAAACTCCTGGGTGAGGTGGAAATCCCCCATCGGAAGTCCCAGGACAATCCGGGACAACACCTGGACCGGACCCGCCGGTTCTCCTGCTCCATCCTCCCCCCTCCTGGCCCGAGCCACCCATTGTGTCAGCCATTGCAGCTGCGCCGCTAAGTAGTAGAGCTCGTAGTCCGGCACCGCTAGACCTCCGTCCGCCCTAGGGCGGAGAAGCGTGGCATGGGCCACCCTGCGCCTTCCCGTCCCCCACAGGAAGCCGATGACCATCGATCGCAGCCGCCGAAAGTAGCTCGCCGGGATCCAGATCGGGAGGGTCCCGAAGAAGTAAAGCAGCCGCGGGAGGGTTACCATCTTGAGCAACGCCACCCTGCCCATGAGTGACAATGGGAGCGTGCCCCAAAAGTCGAAATTCTCTCTAGTGTGCCGTATCGCCGTACCGATATTACCCTCAAGGATATCGGCTATGTCATGGAAGATCGAGGTGCCAAGGTATCGCAGGCTCCTCTCTTCCCAGGTCACTCCCTCTGTAGTTTGCGGGCATGTCCTCCGTGGGCGGGCCGGGAATAGGTGGGACTTCTCCCAGTTCACTCGGAGGCCCGAGATTCTACCCAGCGATTGCAGGAGGGCCTTAGCTCCTCGCAGGGAGTCCGTCGAATCCGCCAGGAACATCAGCAGATCATCTGCGTATAGTGCGATGTGGTGGTCTTGACCATAGACGTCCAGGCCCCGATACGCCTGCCCCAGCCGGGCCCGAGCCGCAAGCGGCTCGACGGCCAAGGCAAACAGCAGGGGGGAAAGAGGGCAACCCTGACGGGTGCCCCTGCCCACTCCGTACATCTCAGAAATTATCCTCCCCGTCCTGACCCTTGCCGTCGCGTTCGTATAGAGCAGCCTCGTCCAATCTACGAAGCCTTCGCCAAGGCCCAGCGCTCGCAAAACATGGAAGAGATACGGCCATTCCAGGCTGTCGAAGGCCTTCTCCATGTCGACAGCAAACACCACTGCCTCATCCCCGTCGTAAGTGTCGGCCTCTAGTATGTGCAGGAGTCGCCGCACGTTAAGCGCTGTATTGCGGGCCGGGATGAAGCCCGATTGGTCCGCATGTACCAGCATGGGCATGTGAGGGAGCAAACGCGTCGCCAAGATCTTGCTCAGAATCTTATAGTCCAGGTTGAGCATGGACAGTGGGCGATACGCTGACCTGTCCCATGGCTGCTTACCCGGCTTCAGTAGGGGGACTATCAACGCCTCTCTCGTGGTCGCAGGGAGGCAGCCCAGCCGCCTCGACTCGTTGTATACCCACGTCAGCCGGGGCGCTAGGAGATCCGTGTAGGTGAGATAGAATTCCGTCGGGAATCCATCGGTGCCCGGCGTCTTATTTCTTGCCATGCTCTTGATGGCAACCCGTACCTCCCTCTCCTCAATCTTGTCCCCAAGTCGCTTTGCGATCCCCTCCTCCAGCACCGGTAGGTCAAGACCCTCCAGAAAGGCCCTAAACTCCTCCGCCGACGGGAGGACCCTGCTGCGGTAGAGCTCTGTGTAGTAGTCATAAAACAATGCGTTAATTCCCTGTTGATCAAACCTCGCCGCCCCCGCCTGGTCTCGGAGCTCAAGAATGACCGAGCTTCGGCGGGACGGGTTGGCCAGCCAGGCCAGGAGAGCCCCCGATTTGTCGCGTTCCGAGTGCGCTCGCGTGAGGTAGGCCTTGTAGTCAAAGCATCGGAGACGCTCCACTGTCGCCGCCACCGCCTCTCGCGCCCCCAGCAGGGCCTCGTGAGTGTCCGGCCGCTCAGGTCTCGCCCTCTCTAGTCTCCGCAGGGTCTCGTCCTCTTTCTCGATGTCTTCCAGTAGCGTTCTCCGCACTCCCGAAGCCGTTGCAATGCACTGGCCCCGAAGTACCGATTTGAAGGCGTCCCATTCCGTCGCGGCTGACCCCGCCGTACCCGCGTTCTCCTGGAAATATGCCTCAATGCCCGAGGCAATCGTGGCACGGAAGAGCTGATCGTCCAGTGCCTCAGGGCAGAGCTTCCAAGCCGGGATCCTCGGGCGGAGCTGCGACCTGCGCAGCCGCACGAGGAGCGGGTTGTGGTCCGAGATCGAGCGCGTGAGATACTCACTGTGGCACACCTCCGCGTGCACGTCTTGCGAGCATAGGAAGGCGTCAATGCGGACATGTAGTTCGTGGAGAGCGGAGAAGAAGGAGTAGTCCCTGTCCGACGGGTGGTTAGCCCTTCAGGAGTCAACCAGTCCCCACCGGCGCTGCCAGGCTGAGCGCGCGAGTGCAAGTTTACCAGCTGGTGCATTCGGAAGGGGAGGGTGGGATCTATCCAGGTTAACGTCTGCCACGCTGTTAAAGTCGCCGCCCAGGAGCAAGGGTTCCACCAGAAACTGAGCTAGTTTATTGGACAGTAGTGCGAGGAATGCAGGTTGGTCCACATTTGGGGCGTATATGCAACCCAGGTTAAGGTCCCTCCCGTCCAGCTTGCCACGCACCATTATGTATCTCCCCTCTGGGTCAATCACCTGTTGTGTGCATTGGTAGGGAATCCCCGCCCGCACCCGGATGGCCACCCCCCTAGCATAAGCGGAGTAGCCGGTGTGAAAGACCTGCCCCCTCCAGCGCCGCTGCAGTGCCCTCCCTTCTTTGTCCAGCAGATGGGTTTCCTGAAGGAAGGCGATGTGTATGCCCCGCCTGACCAGATAGGAGTGGATCTTATGACGCCTGTGCATCGAGTGCATCCCCCTTACGTTCCATGTGAGACATCTATAGCCTAAGTCGGATCCCATGGCGAAGTCTGCCAAGCCCCATCCACTCCACTCACTCTCCCGGCAACCCCCCCAGCACGCCTAGGTCCCCCCCCCGTCCACCCCCCAACCTGCATAATCAAACTACCCCAACTCCCACACCCCCGGACAGACAACCAACGTGGAAACCCCATCCAAACTCAAGAATCAAAGAGCGTATCACTACATAGTAGGGCTGGAGTGGCAGCGATGCCGGCTCCAGACAGGTCCGAAGCCCCCCGCCCCCGCCCCACTATCCCTAACAACAATCAGGAGAGACCCCCCGACTCTCCCCGTCCCCCACGGTGCCAGTGCGAAGTCCCGGGGGGGCATCCGCATCCCACTGCAGAGCGTCCAGAAGCGGTCCCCCCCCCCCCACCTGCATGTCCCATTATCTTACTTGTGTGGCCAAGGTCTCACGAACCGTCTCAGCCAAGGATACCTTCCGCTGTCTGGGGAGTCACCACCGGCAGGTCCGTCTCAGAATGTTCGTGCCCACTGCTGGAGCCAGGGCTGGGAGTGCTGTCCTTCGACTGCTCAGATGCGCTGCTGGAGGGGCTGGCGTCCCCCTGGCTGATGGCCGCCACCGCTTGCACCGCCTTGGCTCGCTCCTGCTGCCAGCCCGTTGGGGAGCCAGATCGTCGCGTCGGTGTCGCATCCGCGGAGTGTCTCCTGGGGGGGTCTGCGGCGTGGGGCCCGTACCCGGTTCCCCTCTCGCGTCCAACCAACTCCAAGCTTCCTGCGGCGTCAGGAAAAAGTGAGTGCGTTCCCCATCGACCACCCGCAGCCGCACCGGGAACAGCATAGCGTAGGGCAGGTGCAGTGATCTCAATTTTCGTTTGACCGCCAGGAAGGAGGCACGCTGCTTCTGCACATCTCTGGTGAAGTCCGGAAAGACCATGACCCTGCTGTTTTCTATTCTCAGGTCCGGGATTTCCCTCACCCTCCGCAGTATATGGTCTCTGTCTCTGAAGTGCAGCAGCCGCAGCACAATCGGGCGCGGAGGCACCCCCGGTTTGGGGGGACGCGCAGGGACCCTGTGTGCGCGCTCAATGGCAAAGAACGGCGAGAGTCCCTCCGGGGCCACCTCGGATCGCAGCCAGCCCTCCAGGTAGGTGACCGCATCCCGCCCCTCTGCGTTCTCAAGGACCCCCACCAGGCGGAGGTTATTGCGCCGAGACCGTCCTTCACTGTCCTCTGCTCGGAGCTCCAGGACCCGCACCTTCTGGGCCATTTCCGCCAATGACGTTTTGAGCTCCGCCACGTCCCCTGGCAAGTTTTTCAGGGCCACCTCTGAGGTCGTCACCCGCTCCTTCAGTTTCCTGTGGTCGTCCTTCAACAGGATTAGGTCCGACCCTATGGTGTCCATGCGCTTCTCAAGTGCCTCCCGCGACGCCACAATCGCCTGCATTATGTCCCCCAGAGAGGGATCCCATGGGCGGGTCGAGCTCCCGGCCCCTTCCCCCGGCGGGTCGTCCTCGACGAGGTGCCCCGGGTCGTCCTGTCTCAGGGCCTCGAAGCCTTTCTTCCTGCTGTTGCCCCGCACCATCCTGGCGGGCAGTGATCGTCAAGCGCCCCTGCGGTGGCCACCGATGTTCCCCCTCTCCGTCCTTGGTCTGCCTCAGGCCCGCCATGCCTTCCGACCACTGGGCCTGCGTCTCGTGGGGTCCAGTTCAAGGGCCAGTCTCCGCCGGCGTCGTGTGGCACCAGTGCCCCTGGTCCGGGCACCTAGAAGGCTAAGGCAGGGTAGTCACCGATGAGTACCTGGTCCGCTGTGCTCGGACGCCCCCGGTCAGGCAGGCACCTCTTCCCGCCCGGAGCTTCAGTGACTCATAGGGGTGGGGAGTCAGCACCTCGTCTCCTGTTCCCCTCTTCGTCCCCCTTGTGCGCGTGTTGCCAATCCACAGTGGCACAGGCTCCCTGGCAAGACCGTCACCGGGATATCAGGACGGGTGCCCCTCGTAGGTCCAGGCCTCCACTCGGCCCCCACAGCTCCGCAGACATCCACCCAGCCCAGGTAGGCGCCTCGTGGTGGGGGGGGGGGGAAGGGCAGTCAGTCCCTCAAACCCCGCTCTCCCTGCCGGCCAGTGTCCTCGCGCACCCCCCAACGCAACCACCAGGAGGTCGGGTCGTGTGTTGTGCGTTGGCCCAGTGGTCCACGCAGCTCCAGGGGCTCTGTCGCCGGCCGCCAACGCGGTCACTCGGTCTCCGCCGGCGCCATTTTAGGGTCAGGCATGGCCGCCGACTCCCGTCCTCCAGCGTCACCCGCGAGTGCACCAGCCCGGTCCCCTCACCTTTGTCCGGTCTCCGGGGGTTCTCCGCCGGCCAGCGGTCAGTCGTCACCGCGTCAGGGGGTCCTGCCTTGCCTCCTGGAGTCAGCCGCCAGGCACATCAGGGCAGGACGGCGGCCGCCATTTTGGGCGCTCTCCACTCCGGGAGCCGCGCTCGAATTGTTAAGTCCAGTGGGGGTGTACACAGGGGCCCCCAGTCCTCCAAACTCACCCTGCGTGCCCCCGTTGCCCTCCTATGTATTTTTGAGGGGTCTGGGTGCGAGCCGGGGTTCAGGATATGCAGTGGTGCGAGGCGGGCACGGAGGAGCTCCGGAGTCCCGCTTCCACCTACATCGGCGCCTTAGCCACGCCCCCTTAAGTATGAGTCTAATGTGTCTGCTTTGTCCGTGTAATGATTTGCCAGTTTGTCTGTGAAATCTTGAGTAACGGGATGAGTTCCTTCTAGTCAATTAGATTTTCGAAATTCATTGAGTAGTGTATAGAATTCTGTATTTGCATATTTAGCATTTGGAATGCTATCTGAATAGTACCTTTTCTTTGCTTTTTTGATAGCTCACTCGTATAATCTGTTAGTTTTATGTAGGTGAAGTTTGTCTTATTTGTTTTTTTTTTTAGCCAGGCACGTTGCAGCGTTCTAATTTGCAGTTTTATGTCTTTAATCTCTGTATTTCCCTAAGGTTCTTGTTTTCTTTTGTTCTGTTGTGTGATTTTGAGTGACATTAGAATATAAAAAGCTTCCTGTAGCCACTCATATAGTTTTTGAAAAGAATTTATTGTTTCCAGATCTATACTGGATGTTAGTTGTGTTTCTAAGTGTTCCAAATTGAGCTTGTTCCACGGTCGATAGGTGAATGCACGTAAGGTGGTTTTAGGTGAGTCGCTTAGTGTTGTTTTATGTTGGAAAGCAAGCAAATGGTGGTCTGATCATATGACCAGAGTTATAGTTTGAAAGGTAACGATTACGGTTTTAGCAAAAATGACATCTAGGATATGTCCAGCGATGTGTCAAGGTTTGTGGATAATCTAATGCAGGTTCAGTGCATCTAGCAAAAAGAAGTGCATCCAGGCCTGTGATTATTGATTTTGGATGGGTCATATTGGGTTTTGCCAAACCAAATGTTGAGGTCACCTAGAACGCATAGGTTGGAGTGTATTGTTATTAGGTTTGAAACTGTACCTAGAAGTGCATCTGTGAATGTCGTCCTGCTAGGTGGAGGTCTGTAAAGGCGCAGGAAGTTACAGGAGGAAGATGGTGTAGGATTGCATCTTGTGAGAGGAGCCTCACAATTCTTTATGGAGATGTCATCAACTTTAGTGATATGTAATGTTTGCCTGATCACAATAGCTAGACCACCTCTTTTTTTGCCTATACGATTTTTGGGTGACCATTTGCTCATCTAGCGGAACGGCTTCATGCAGGACTGGAGCCATATCATCTCCCAACCATGATTCAGTTATGAATAATATGTCTAGTTTTGCATCTGTAAGAAGGTCGTAGATGTGCTGTTTGTTTTTAGAGACTGATCAAGCATTTATTAGTAGACAGTCTAGAGAATGTGCTTTGGTGATAGTTAGACTTTGTTTTGTAGAAGAGTGATCAGTATTGTGTGGGTTAGTTTTAGATGTGTCTTTAGTTCTGGTATTATCTGTATTAGGGTAGCAATAGTGTAGCTGTTCTGTAAAGTGTTCCCCATCCAGCAGGCTAAGAAGGTATTTTGATGAGTCTGTGTGTGTAGGTGGTGGAGATGGTGTTTGAGAGTGAGTTGGTGTGCTGTTGTTTTTGTGGTGTAACCTTGTTGTGCAGTAGACATGGAGAAGCAAAGTTGTGATGTGTGGCACGTTGCCTCTATTGTTTGGGTATGTTTAGGGCAGAAGGTGTATGAGCCAGTGGTGGTGGTGCAGCATGTAGGTCATGTAGTAAGCTGGATGAAAGGTGGTTGGAAGAGCGTTGCTGTGTTACAGTGTGTGTGTTAAGTGTGGTGGAAGATTGTATTTTGTGACTGTACGTATTATGAGGTGTTGTGCTTGAGAGATTTTGTTGTGCAGATGTGTTTTGTTTTTGAAGATTAGTGAAATGAGGTACTGATGTATTTGTTTTATCAGATGGATTTGTTTGTATTTTATTGTTTGTGAGTGGAATTTGGAAGGTAAAGGTGGTGGTGATGTGTTTGTGAGGACAGTGCATGTTATGTGTAGGAGCGGATAAAGCAGGTTTAAGACTGCTTGTTTTAGACCTGTACGCTGCAGGAGTTAAAATGTATGGTGCTGTGGCATGTAAGTTTTGTTTTGTTGTGTTATTGTGGTAGAAATAATTTGTTTGGACAAATAATGGAAGGTTGAGTATGGGTTTGTTAATGATAAAAGGGGGTCTATTAGGAGTAATTAGAGTGGGGACTGGGTGTCTGAATAGGTTGTAGATAGGTATGGTATGGATTATGTTTGTGTTAGTGATGAGTGCATTGGTTAGTGGTACAGGATAGAGTTGTGTATTGTTTGTAGGTGATGGTAGAAATGTATGGTAGCTGGGATCGAAGGATATATAGATGTGGTTTGTGTGGTTTTGCAGTGTATGCTGGTACATTGATGTGTGCATAGGGTTTGTTTGTAGTAAGTGTGTGATGTACATTTGATGTGAGTGTGTTACTCTGTGGATGTGGATCGTGTAGGGTGGGTATAACTGGGGTTGAAGATAGGCAGCATTTCTGGCCCTAGTCCAGTCCAGTCTCAAACAGGCTCAAATTGGCAACTGGCCTTGTCCTCTCCGCCCTTAACCTCGACGCCTGGGCTGAGACGCCCTAAGCCTTGGCCTTGTATAGCCCTAGTAGGTGACCCATCCAGCCAATGGGAACCCTAGCCCTAACCCTAGCCAATCACAACACTAGGCCTAACATCTAGAACCAATAGGAGAACAGGACCTTATAGCCAATATTTACCCTAGTCCAAGCACTCAATCAGGTTCAAAAACCCCAATCTCTATGTCCAATAAAGACCCTAGCCCTAGCTGTAGTCCCAACCCGTGTCCCAGCAATGTATCCAACCCAAGCAACCAGAAACTACAACAAGCTCTACCTTTGGTAGCACTCATGCCAACATGTCCCACATGTACAGTTTCAACAATCTGTTACCTAAAACACAACACAGGAATGAGTTTGCAACCTGTTACTAACAGTCCATTTTCTAAAGACAACTCATATGCAATTTTACAGAAAGTCTGAAAACTAAACCTTACTATTTTCTTTAGTGACACCCTTTTGTTACATAATTAATGAAATATTTCCACCTGCAATGTGTTTACTATCAACATAAAACCCAATCAGTTTAGTGGAAACTGTTGCAAAAAAAGCAGTTGATTTCTTAATCTTTTTTTCTTTCAAAATATAAACCATAGCACGGTGATCATATATCAAACAAAACATCATTCCACACAAGGATGGTTTGAATTTCTCCACCACCCAAGTAAAATAATGCAAATCTTTTTCAATGATGAAATACCTAGAATCCACATCATTCAACCTTCTAAATGCAAACCCAACAGTAACAATGCAGGTCCTATTTCATCTGAACTTTCATCAACTGTAACAGATGGTTTTCGTTTTTCAGAATTTGGTTATAAAGACGATGCAGAAATAATACTTTAATTGAATCAAAATTCTCTTTACATAATGATGACTAAACAAACTCAGTATTTGGTTTCAGCAAATTACTAGAACATTCATTGAGACAGGAATAATTCTTCATGAATATTGAATGAAATTCACACATACTTAAGGAACAAACTTGTTCTTTATCACGTGTGCAGAGCTTTAACCCTTTCGATGCTGATGACGAGCTCAGCTCGTCATCACCCACGGGTGTCGTGTGCTGATGACGAGCTGAGCTCGTCATGGTGCCACTAAAATGGCATTTTCCAGCACAGGGGGGGGGGGGAAACGCCCAGCAGCCATGTGGTTAACAATGCCATATACCAAACCCGGTTTAGGTTGTACTCCATTTTTGAACAACACATGTGCCAAATACTCCACTTCATTTACAAAAAAAAATGCAATTGTTCTTTCTCAGTGTGACACCGTTATCTGACAATACCTCTAGTACACGTTTCAAAGGGGCATCATGAATTTCCTGTGTTCCTGCAAATAGTAAACTATAATCTTGAAACACAACTACATTGATAATACCATTTAACAGTTTAGTCACTCATTTCTGAAACACTGGCGCAGCCGAGGCAAATACAAATGGCATTGTACAAATATTTAATGTACCATCAAGTGCGAATAAAGCAGTTAAGTAGTGAGAATCTTTATCCAATACTAACTGATGTAAGATGCTTTAAGATCTAATTTTGTGACCCACTTGGACTGAACTACAGATGTTATTAGGTCTTTAATATTAGGTAGCGATAAATTGTCCACCCATATAGCGTTGTTTAGCCATCTCAGGACAATGCATGTGTATAATTCATCTGCTTTATTTATTGTTAAAACAACATAGGATAACCATAATGTAGCATACACTTTTTCAACAAGTCCATCTTCCTGCATTTTATTCAAAATTTGAATTCACCTCTTACTCAAAGTTTAACATGACTTAATTTATGTTTCATTGGAATAAATCCTTCTTGTACGTTAATAGTGAGTGAAATCTTTGTTTTTTCCAATTTTCTCTTGGAACACATTTTCAAAACTGGAAAACCACTGATGACTGCTCCTAGATTAAATCCCACCTACAAAATGACTATCCTTTGAAGACACAGGGCATGCCCTCACAGGTCTGATCACCATGACAAAGTCTGCTTAATGCCACCAACACCAACCAAGAACATTGAAACCTTCCTTTGCCACATACACTTTACCTTTAATCATTTCATCCTGAAACCCAATATTAGCCAACAAATATCCTAAAAACTCAATTCTACTGCCTGCAAATGCAGTGGTGGTGACATAAGGAAGTAGAGGGACTTTTGTAGCCCATTTTTCATTGAATTTGTCAATACCAATGATGGTGTTCCTAAAACCAGGATCAAGTAAAAGATTTATATCCAATGCATCTATAAAAATGGAAATGCAGGGGTCACTTTAATTCCTGATATTGTTAGCATTCCCTCCCTTTTTTTGCAAAGGAGATCACAGTATATACAAATAAACAATAAAAGAAAAAAGAAACAAAACCGGGGTAGCATTGAATCCCATAATTTCCATTAAACAAGATTGGTTAATTGAGAACATAAACAGCAGGAAAAACATATTTAAATTATCAATCCTTAAGTAACTTATGCCAAATATTTAGAAATTTCTGCTCAGCACGTATACCTCTGGTTTTTGCCACAGCTTTTTCCCTTTCACAGACCTCGACCACCAAAGTCCTCCACTCCACCAACCTGCTGTTTAGGAGAGATCCAAGCCAAGGCGATGGTGAGCCTTGCAGTAACCAATAAGATGGAAAAAAGTGCACGACGTGCCGGGCAAGGATCAGCCCTAAAACCCAGCATTATATCCTGTAAAGTAAATCTTAGTTTTAGACCCAATCTGTTTCTACAAGTGTGACTAACGTCCTACCAAAAGGCCCAGATCAGCTGGCATGTAGCAAACATGTGCACTATATCAACCGCAATGGCTCCACACTTGGGGCATTTTGTTTTATCATTGGGGGCTTGATCGCCTCTTCTTTCCCGCCAGCTTGCAATCCTCTTAGGGATGTATTATAGCATACATAGTGTCCTAAAATGTTGAAACTTTAAATTAACTGAGACTACAGCTTCTTTTAGTGTTGTCCGGCTACATGGGTGGGGGTGTCAACAAGTTGTTTGAGTCCGAGATTGGTCAGGTTGTCCAGAAGGGTGGTGGTGTTGCTGTCGTTTTTCTTTTCCAGGTGAAAGTTGAGGTCTCCCAGTAGAATGTAGTTCTCGGAGGTGAGGGCATGTGGGCTGATGAAGTCAGTGATGTCTTCGCTGAATTGTTTACGGGTTCCTGGTGGTCTGTAGATGAGGGTGCCTCTAAGTGTGGTTCTGGGGTCGGTGTGGATCTGGAAGTGGAGGTGTTCGGCGATTGTAAGGTTGTCGTCGACGCTGGTCGTGATTCTGATGGTGTTCTTATGGACGATGGCGATGCCTCCTCCTGTTTGGTTGGTACGGTCTTTTCGGATGATCTTGTAAGCGTCCGGGATGGCTATGGCAATGTCGGGTGCTGATGATGAGTTCATCCAGGTTTCTGTAAGGAATGCGATGTCCGGTGAATCAGTGTCGAGTAGGTCCCAGAGTTCAGTGGCGTGTCTGTGGACCGAGCGGGTGTTCAGCAGGATGCACTTCAAGTGGTTGGAGTCGAAGCTGTGTTTGGAGTTAGTGGATTTGTTGTGGGTCTTGATGCAGGCGAACTTGCAGGAGTGGCAAACGAAGGGACCGTGGGTATGTCCTGGGACAGCTTCGTAGCATTGTTTTGTGCGTCCGGGGTTAAGGGCCGAGAGGGTAGCGGCGTCATACGTAATGCGGGAGGAGTGGGTTTTGCGAGGACCAGGGGGTCAGGTGCTGGGCGCGGTCCAGGCGCGGACGGGCGTAGACGGGCTTACCTTTGGCGCACCTTTGGCGTGCATGGGGCGCGACCGCTGCGCGTGAACGCTACGCGCAGAAGCATCTGTCATATGTGGATGGAGGAGGGGGAGGGGCGAGGGCGGAGCAGCTGGGAGGCGGGAGCGGGGTGGAGGGCCGGGCCGGGCCGGGCTGGGAGGCACAATAAACAAACAACAAGATGGCTGCAAGCCACAAGTGGGAGCAGGGCGAGATTGGGCACGATCTAATTTAAGCAATACGACTGGACAGCACAATAAGTCAACAATATGCAAGGCAAGTGGCACAGCAATAGATTATGGCACAATACAATGCAAATCACGGTCTACTCATGAAGCCCTGCGATGATCCTGATCAGTGCGCTCTAGTCTGGCAATAAGCGTTGCTATGGCAGAAGCAGTGCGAGGCAGATTTCAGCGCTACGATACCACGTGTGGGGGTGAGCAGGGAGCAGCGAGGGAGCGACCGCTTCAGAGAGGCTCCGGACGGTCTTAACGGGAGCTGCTGAAGTGCGGCTGATGTTGATGCTGCTGCGCTTCCAAATGTATTTCTAAAGATGTGTTTTTCATCTTTAGAAATGCTAATGGGGGATGTTTAAATACCTACAGGGCTGTCATTAAACAGCAGGAGACAATTCCCAGAGCTCTGCAGCCCGAGTCCCGTTTGCCAAGTCCACAGACCTCTGGCTCCTCCACCTTTTGTTTTCTCCTTCTTTGTCTGCCTGTTGCATCACATGTGCTTGTCTGGGGCCTTACCAGTTGGTATGCTGGTTGGTCTCATTTCAGCAACCTTTGCTATTTTTGCCCGCCATTCAACTCTGCAGTACTTGTTAAACTTTTCTGTACTAGACTTTTGGTTCTCGTTTCTAAAACGCAAATAAAATATTTTGAAACAAAAAAGAGTAAGAGGCACAGCTAGAAGTCTGTGCTGATCTTGGAGGCTGGTGCTTTTTACCTTAAATGTTAGCTTTAGAAACAAGCATTTGTAAAGGGGTAACCTGATTTAGTCCTTATTAGACTGCACTTCACCTGTAACATCTGTACTTTGAGAACCACCCGAACCTCCTTAGGTGCATCTGGCTCTCTCGCTACGCTCGCTACACTGCTTTACCGTGTCGCAAAATGTGTGTCACCTACATGAAAAGTTTTGAAAGCTGTGCTCTATGTGAAGGGAATTGACACAGTGCGTTAGAGAGTAAAGACCCTGGCATCATGCATTGAAGGGATTAAACAGATGGGAATGGACAGTATGCATCATGTATGTGAAGGGTATGGGTGCAGGGTGCTTGAGGGAGTAAATCGCCTGGCATCATGTATGTGAAGTGCATAAACACATGATGCTTTGGCCAATTGAGAACATGGCATTATACTTGTGAAGTGAATAGGCACAGGCTGCGTGAGGAAGTAGAGAGCCTGGCATCCTCTATGTATAAAGGACAGAGCCTGGCATCATGTATGTGAAGGGGTAGGCACGGTGTGTGAGGAATAGAGTCTGGCATCCTCTACGGGAAAGGTGCATGAGTAGAGATCATGGCATCCTGTGGGTAAAGGGAATGGGCACAGGATGCATGAGGGAGTGGGGAGGCTAGCATCCTCTATGTGAAGGAATTGAATGCATGGGAGTAAAGAACCTGGCATTATGCATGTGAAGGAAATGGACACAGGCTGCTTGAGGGAGCAGGAAGACAGGCCTGCGTGAGGCAAACTAACCCAGAGGCATAAAATGGAGCCACAGATAGTTGTGCTTGATAGAAGTGGAAGGGCGGGGGAAAACTCGAGCCTGGTTCTGACTCAGCCCAAGGTCCTGACTCTAGTGCCAAAAACAGCCCCTTTGACCCATTAGAATCCTTTCCGCAACTGTGTTTCACTGATGTTGTCACGGTTTTGAGGCGCTCCCTTTCCAAGAGTCGAACAAGGACTTCTCCAGTAAGGGGAGAGGGGTTGGGGCGGGAGAAAGACATGGCAGAGGAAGGGCGATGGTGGTGAGGAAAGGCAGGGCAGCGAGGGCCTTAAATGCCAGCTTCAGCCGGACATGTGACCGAGAGAGGAGGGGAATCTGGCATGGGGAGTGGCGAGACATGGAAGAGGAAAAACAGGGCCTAGAGGAGGAGTGAAACTACCTTTCTGGTTGAAAGGCAGTTAGGGTTTGGGTAAAGTCAGAAGTGTGAATTACCAGGCCACCAGACTCATAGCTGAAAATGTCATCGGTCTATACGTATCTAGTTAATCCAGTCACGTTTGTTTCCTTAGAATTCTGGTACTTATAGTCCTGGTTTTATAGTGGGTTAAATAAGACTACAAGTTCCAGACTTCCATGAAAAATCCGGGGCTGGCCTAACGAGTCACACAGAAATGGGAAACTTGGCATCTCTGCTGTCTGCCAGGGGCCTCTGTCACAGTACATACTTGCCAAATTATGGGTCAGTGCACCCATTCCATCTGCCCCTCCTAGCCCCCGCCACAGCATGATCATTTTTGCTTCAGGTCTGGCTTGTGTTTTGGTTCTTAGAGGCATCCACATTCCTAACTCGGCTCTTTTCATAAATTCTCTGGTGTGCACACTTCTACTGCACAACTAGCAGACTTTAAATGGTTTAATTTGTTTCTTTTGTGAACGTTCTGGAACGTTGAACATACACAGAGCCAGAGTCATACAATGTAGCCTTAATTTTGACATCAATTTGAGAAACATTAATTTATATTTTTAATCTACAATGTGTATATTTCACTAGGAAGGTCAAAATATTTCAGTTTGTTATTCCAATATATATATATTTTTATATTTGCATGCTGGTTCTGGCGCAGCAGCTGCCCAGCCTGCTTCCATGCTGGATTTTTTGTAATCCTGATCAGGTGGTGTGTGTCTCACCCCATAGACTCTTAACCATGCAATGGCACAATAGATAGGGGTTGATAATTATTGAACCCAGAAGCGGAGCCTTAGAGAGTGATTCTAAAGAGGGGTAATAGCTAAACAATATTAGGGATGTTTAATCTTTCTGTCTGATAGGACTTTGAGTGCCCTACAGCTCTCAGAAGTCACTGAAAGGGGTTACCGGTGCTTTACAAAACTTCTCCTTAAATAAATGGGAATTACGCACGCAAACAGTATTTATGCACGTTTCATAAATATTACCCACATCAGTGTGGTCAGTGGGCACACACCAGCCCAGAAAATGCTATAAAACAGGTTCACATTATGTTTGCACGCATTTCAGCATAAGATCTTGTGCAATGGCCCATGAAGTTGGGCATGTGTGTGGTATGTATATATACATATATAAATTTACTGAACAAAAACATAGGTTTTAGAGACGTTATAGTTAGAAATTAGCATTTAAAAAACATTTGAAATTCACTGAAAAACCACAGGTTTCAGGGACGTTATAATTAGTTGGACATTTCACTCGTACAAAACCAGAGAAATTGAGTCGTTATAGTTAGTTGAGCTAACTATAACTCACGCCCTCGCAATGCACTGCTGATGACATCACATATTACATCACTCAAGACATGGTCAGTGACATCACTGATGACATCTAACATTACATCACTGATGACATCAGCCAAGGAAGGCAGGATGCACACAAGCACTTTTGCAAAACCCACTGCAGGGAATTCCATCCTACATTCAAGCAGTTTCCATCCACAGAAACTAAAACATAGCATACCTTATGCAGAACATCTTCACATAAAAAGGAGCTGCAGTGAGCTGTCCTCTCTAAAACAAGCACAAACTGAGTTGACACAAAGATTTAGAGAGAGGGGTTACAACCAGCAGCTATTAGATCAGGTTTTGAGTAAAGTGGATGGACTTCCTAGAGAATCAATTCTCTTTCGGGACAGTACGGAAAACAAACAGACTAGGTCTAAGAAGGAGGAGACTAGAATGATAACTGGATACAATGCCTATCATACAAAAGAGAGAGATTGCATGAATAGAAGTTGGCATCTAGTTAAAGAAGATTCGACAACAGTTTAGTCCCATGCAGGCCCCTCATTTTCTTCAGAAGGGTGAAGTCTATGACGCAACAGCTGGTAGTATACAGCCAGAAGGGGATTGTGACAGAGGGGTGGTTGAGAGCTAATCCAGGTTTTAATAAGTGCCCGAAATGCAAGGCAGCTTGTCCGGATGGTCTTCAAGTTGAGGTCTTTCTTAGTATTATTGACAGAGTAACTCCTTTTTTACAACTTTTATTCAATGAGATATACATAAGGGGGAAGAACGTCCCTAATTCTTGGTCAGAAGCTACAGTCACTTTGATTCTGAAAGCAAATAAGGATCCACAGAAAGTGGATTCATATTGACCAATATCCTTATTGAATACGGATTATAAGATCTTTTCCGGAATCATAGCATCTGGGTAGCTACGATAATACACAAGGTTATCCATCCTAATCAAAGAGGCTTTATACCACGGAGGCAGCTGAATGAATTGAATTTTCAGTTGTTGGGAGTTATGGATATTGCGGAGGCTCGGAAATTACCTTCAACCATAGTGGCTGTAGATGCAGCCAAAGCTTTTGATCAGGTACCTTGGCCCTACCTGTGGGAGGCTTTGCTAAGTTTTGGTTTTCTACAGAATATGGTAAGGGCGTTGCAAAATCTGTACAGTGGTCCTAAGGCCAGGGTGCTGATAAATGGGGGGCTGTCAGACTGGTTCAAAATTTTCAGAGTGACAGGGCAAGGATGTCCCCTGTCCCCACTTCTTTTTAATATATATTTCGAGCCACTAGCTAATTTGATATGGGCAGATACTGCTTTTCTCCCTTTTAAATCACCGGATCTGGAAGGTAAATTAGCATTATACCCAGATGATTTGCTGTTGTATACGAGAAACCCGCAAAACGCAATCCCCAATCTGATGAGGCAGGCAGAGATGTTTGGTCAAGTCTCTGGGTATAAAGTAAACGCAGGAAGATCCGAGATTATGGATTGGAATCAGGGTATGGCAAGCTATGGGCTGAAAACTTAAATACAATACTTGGGGGTGTTAATAACTCTGAGAATGGAAGACATTACAAAAACAAATTGGAGGAAAGTTAGCCAGGAAGTAATTGGGCTACTGTCAAAATGGGCAAACCTACATTTGAATATTTATGGAAGGGTAAACCTTATAAAATAATTATTATTTATAAGATGACATTTCTTTTAATACCATCCTGTTAGCTTTTCCAAAGAAAGATATAGCAAAGCTTCAGGGGAAAATAGGGAGTTTTATTTGGGCATCAAAGGGCCCTAGGATTTCATGGAAAAATTTGAGTAGGAGGCTTGAAATCGGAGGATTGGCATTACCAGATTTACTTGTTTACTGCTACGCCTTTCAGTTTAAGAATGTCCGCATGTTTGCTAACAGAACCAATAAAACAATGATAGGCTCACTAATTAAGGCAATTCTGACCAATGTCCCACAAGGTCAAACTAATTTTCCTTTTAAATGCAGAAGCCCAAAGTTTTTTTAAAAAGTGAGGCTCAAGATTTTGAAGTCCGCATTACATACGTGGATGTATGTATGGAATACTCTGATAGTCCCATATTATTCATCATGGGCACCGATTTGGGACTCTCCAGGTACCCCAGATGGCTTGAGGGATCAACTAAGTCAGCCTTTGAAATCGAGGGGTATTTGTATTTGGGCAGACCTTAAGAAAAGCATAAATTTGATGAGTTGAGAAGCATTGTTTAATTGCACTAATGGTCTGTTGACAAGGTTTAAATATTATCAACTGTGTTCCTGGTGGGTAACACAAGACTGGGCGGAGGAGGAGGAACCCAAATTTGATCAAGTTATGAGAACCGGTCAGTGGAAAAAGGCAACATCTTTTTGGTACTGGGCTTTCTTGGAGAAGAGTGTGAAGACCAAGACTGAAATTGTAAAACTGTGGGGTGAAGAGTTCAACGATGAGGATTTGACACAAATGTGGAGTTACTCTTAAAGTATATTACGATAAGTAGTGAAACCGGCACCACTTAAACGGAACCACCTATTTACCACCTATAGAGTTTATTGGTCTCCAGCAAAGCTCTCCAAAATCACTGGTAATACCTATATCTGCCCTAGGTGCATGTTAGTAGCAGCTGACAATATGCACTTGTTTATGTAATGTCCAAAAATAGTACTATTTTGGAACTCGATATGTGACTTTGTGGGAGAAATCATTAGGATAAAAATTAAAGTGAGCCCTAGTGTAATTTTCTTTGGAATATTTCAGTTCTAGAAGTGTAAATCACACAACGGTTGAATCAAAGTTCTTGTTATTGTAGTTCTGCTGTCAAGACGTGAGATTTGCATGTAATGGAAATCCGAATATCCTCTGTCCTTTTCTGAGTGTCTTAGGAATATTATTTATACATCTAGCATGGCATGCGATTTAAGAAGTAGAGAGAAAATTTGGGCTCTGTTGGTAAGGTGGAGAGAGAAGGAAGCATGAGCCCTATGATTATGCCACCTACACTGTCGGCCATGTTATCGCCTATCCTTGGGCAGTCTCAGTTTGTAAAGGAGATGGAAGTGGAAACAGTAGTATACGTGTGGGCCGCTACTCTTCCTTTACCTCTTATAGTCTACAGTCTGGTTTCCTATTGTAAGACCTAGACTAGAGTATAACCCAGCAAGAAATTTGGCAAAATAAGGACTTTATAAAATAAAAAAAAGAAATGCAAGGGTGTCAACATGGAGTAAACAAAAAGGAAATTCAATCACCCTTGCTGAGTGAACATTGGAAAATTCCTTCTTTCTTTAAGGCACAGCTTTCCAAACTGTGTGGTGTGACACATTACTGTGTCGCGCCCCATATGTAGGTGTGTCGCGAGATGCGATCTGACATCTGCCGGCAATCAGCAGAGCCGGGCTGCAGGGGCTCTTACAAGGGGTGAAACAAGAACAAAGCCCTATTAACGTGCACAGGTCATTAACGACCTGTGAAGTGCCTGGGTGCGGCTGTAAGCGGGCCCGGGATGCCACACACGACGACAGGGGGGGTGCTTGAAGCCCTTTCTGATGCAGGAATATCCACAGGTTAACAGCTCTGAAGCTGAATAGAACGAAGATTGCTCTGCTCTCTGGAGTTTCTTTGGCAGAGTGCTGTAGGTGATGTAACGCTTGTCCACTCGAACAACGATCTGTTTTGCCTTCCCACCTTCAATCAGCCACATTTTTTTGGCCAGAGCCAGCCTTAAACTTCTGCGTAGAATATGAAAGGACACTACTTTTCGCCTTTCAAATGTATTTTAAATGCACAGCAATATAGGAGAATTACCAGACCATTTAGTTAATCAGTTACGACTGCAGTGAGTTTCCAACAAGTGTGCCTTTAACGGGGGTAATCTGTGTGCCTGGTGTATTTTTAGCACCACAAGCAGTCGTAAATAAGCCCCAACTATTGTAAAAAAAATCCAATTGTACTTTTCCGAAAGTCACAGACGCTAAATAGCTCTTTCCCTTGAAAATCGAGCATGCAGCAACATTAAACGAAGTTAATTGTATTTGTTTTCTCTTGCTCAAGGTGAAGGTGATATGCAGGCATTTTTTTTGCTTAACTCGCTCATTTTAAACAAATCCCCTGGTAGGACATATGTCTTCAGGCTGTGCGGTACCTTTTCATCGCCCGAGCCTTTTGTCAAATCGACCAAAATGTAACAATTACATCATTTCAGAGATGGGTCTGTCTAATCTAATTACTTATTCATCAACATGTGGTCAGCTGAATCAAGATCAGAACAGTGCCAAAAAAGAGCAGCAAAAAGATTTCTCCACTGCAGCGACGCTAGGCTAGCATATTTTACCTGCTATTGTAGTTTCGTTTCGACAGGTGGAAAAATTTTCTTAGCCTCCTGGATTACCAATGTAAAATCTGGTTACATGGAGATGTTCAGATTTTGAGGCGTCAGTGCTCCATTTTCTCTGGTCATATGCAGGGTGACATCTTTATCTCTTTAGTTCAGGCGGCGGTCCGCAAGTATTGGTTGTTGCTTTACCTTGGCACAGGAGTTTGTGCTAACATTCTGTGGACTTTTTCAGTAATGAAAATAACGGAGAAATTCCTTCCAAACAAGTCCAGTAGGATATTTTCAACACGTTTCAACCTCCCACATATTGGTAGACTTTGGCAGCCCTAAAAGGGAAAGATATTTCACCTGGAGCATAACGACCATAGAGAATATAGTAATCCGAGTGCTAGGGTGTGGTGTGTGTGGGGTGTGTGAGGGGGTTTGTGTGGGGGGGTTGTGTGTGCGTGTGGGGTGGGTGTGTGCGTATGGGGTGGGTGTGTGTCTGTGGGTGGTGTGTCTGTGGGGTGGTGTGTCTGTGAGGTGTGTGTATGTGGGATGGTGTGTCTGTGGGGTGGGGTGTCTGTGGGGTGGTGTGTGTGGGGTTGTGTGTGGGGCCCGAACCCACCATAGGTGGTTCGGGCTCACTCTCTGTGCTTCCTCGCGTTACCATGTCCCTGAAATGTTTTTCACAAAAAAGTGTGTCACCAACATGAAAAGTTTGGAAAGCTGTGCTTTAAGGAGTGACTATGTGGTGTACATATTTGAGTGCACCTGCCCCAAAGTATATGTGGGTAGCATAATTCACATGGTACACGTTAGCATTCTTTAAGACCTGAGGGCAGTAAAAAACAAACATAGAACGTATCCAGTAGCCAGACACAATAATGAGATCCATGGAGGTAATTTAAACAAGCTGTCTTACCATGTGATAGATTCAGTCCCGAAGAATAGACGAGGGGGAAACCGTGAGATAAAGCTAAGGCAACTTGGATCACCCTACATATTAATGCTTGCCTAAGGTGATTGTAACAGAGGGGTGGTTGAAAGCTAATCCAGGTTTTAATAAGTGCCAGAAACGCAAGGCATGTCAACACAGAGTAAACAAAAAGGATATTCAATCACCCTTGCTGAGTAAACATTGAAAAATTCCTCATTTTTTAACTTGTAGGAGAGACCTTGTGGTGTACATTCTTGAGTGCACCTGCCCCAAGGTATATCTGGGTAGCACGATCCACATGGTACACGGTAGGATCCTTCAACACCTAAGGGCAGTAAAAAACAAAGATAGAATGTATCCAGTAGCCAGACACATTAATGAGATCCATGGAGGTAATTTAAACAAGCTTTCGTCCTATGTGATAGATTCAGTCCCGAAGAACAGATGAGGGGGAAATCGTGAGATAAAGCTCAGGCAACTTGGATCAAGCTACATATTAATGCTTGATAGCAAGACACCCCGAGGCCTGAATTCAGAAAAAGACATGTATGTCCATCTCTGAGTAAGAAGTTAATGAACTTGACCAATCTACAGATGAATATGAAAAAAAATATGAATTTAACCAATGCTTTTAGGAAACTTGTAGAACTAAAAGACATATTTCATATTATTTTGTTGTAAGATCGTGCCCCCACTCTTGGCATTGTGTAAAGTTATACTAATTGGAAATTAAATTAAGGGAGAGCATGATTGACTGAGATTTGACGTTGATCAAAGAAAAGATTTGTATTGCACTAGCATTTTAGATACTGCAAACTCTGGCAATGCATGCTATCATCCGAATGGCAGAAAGAGATGTAAATGCAAGAATACTGTGTACTATGTTTGCAGGTAAATATGATTAAGGCACTTGCATTTTCGTATTTAAAGTAATATCGCACAGATGCATTTACACCTTGAGCTCATAGCTTACATGAGCATATGAAAAAGTCACTTGCACTTTCATATCTGAGCTATACTGCACAATTACACTTGCACTTTAAGCCCTAGATTAACTTGATAATGTGGAAAAGGCACTTGGACATTGATATTTGAGCAATTTTGCACAAATGCACTTACACTTTAAACACATAGTCCTTATATCAGCACATTATTGTAATGGACTATGGCGAGCGAAAAACCAAGATGGGTTTATTCAATATACCAAAATTGCATTTGCACTTTAGCGATAAATTAACAGCTATTAGATCATGTAAAAGTATTGCTCAGGGTGAGCACCGAATAGCAGTGCTTTTGCACTTCATGCCTTGCCTACGCAACATGTACTTTGCACTTTACAAAAGGGTTATAAGCGGACTTCAATGAAAATAGACCAGTGGCGTAAATATACAGATCTCTCATTAGGTTAAATCATTGATCTTTAGTACCATTGCACAGACTGAGCATTGAGGTCATGAATCATGACATACCATACAATTGGGAAGAAAGAAAACAAATGAGGTACAGTGCCTATAACACAAGATTGAGTGTTAAATAAGGGGCACTTTTAGTTGAACTTAAGCAAATCACAATTGTTGGATGATTAGATAACTATGGGTTTAATCATAGGGTAGCACAGTCCACATATAAGCACGCGAGTAAAAAATTCAAAAACAATAAAAAATTGAAAAACGAATTAGAAAAATAAATAACACAAACATGAGCTTAAAATAGCTTAAATAAAGATACAAAAAATTAGGAAGATAAATTGAGAGCATGCGAAATCTAAAAGGTTTTGATTTTATTATTTTCATTAGTGTGTTGAAATGTGCTTAATACATGATTTAACTTTGTAACAATTATGATGTTTGTGTAGAAATAGAAACCTTTTAAGGGGTTCACGGATCCTTAAACCAACAAAGAAGAGATTGGCACGGAAGCTGTAATATCAAAACAATGCATTTATTACCTCACATGAGGGAGACTGCGTCAGGCCGCTGTATGAGACAGTCTTAGGAGTAGAGAACAGCCCCACCTACAGCCTGGGACGACTCCTGGTGGCCAACATCGCTAGGAACATCCCCAGAACCCACCGAACACGCACGCAACCTGGGGGTCATCCTCGACTCCGCCCTCTCCATGACCAAGCAGGTCAACGCCGTCTCAGTTTCCTGCTGCAACCCCCTCTGAATGCTCCGCAGAATCTTCAAATGGATCTCCTCCGACACAAGAAAAACCCAGCAGACTGGACTACGGGAACGCCCTCTACGCAGGAACAACAACGAAGCTCCTGAGACGGCTGCAACGCATCCAGAACGCCTCGGCAGAACTGATCTTTGACATCCCCCGACGCAGCCACATCACGCCCCACCTGAGAGGCCTGCATTGGCTCCCTGTCAACAACAGGATCACCTTCAAACTCCTCATCCACGCACACAAAGCCCTACACAACGCCAGACAAGCATACCTCAATGACCGACTCAGCTTCTACACCCCACCCGCAGCCTCCGCTCTGCCAACATCGCCCTCGCCACAGTTCCACGCATCCGGAAAACCAACGCCGGCGGCAGATCCTTCTCCTACCTCGCCGCCAAGACCTGGAACACTCTCCCTACCGGCCTATGACAAACCCAGGACCTGCTGACCTTCAGAAGACTTCTCAAGACCTGGCTTTTGATCAGTAGCAGCACCCCCTCCTCCTCCCCCCCCCCCAGCGCCTTGAGACCCTCATAGGTATGTAGCATGCTTTACAAATGAAATGATTGATTGATTGATTGAACAGGGGCCTTTTATGGCAAGTTTATTTCTGAGTTAGCATGAATACTCAAAATGAGGCAGTACAAGTGTTCACACAAATACATATAAGGATACATAAGAATGGCTTAGTCAATAGAGTGGGAGGAGAGACTAAACTACTTACATCAGTAAGAATGCCCTGACAGTTACATACAAGAACAGGGGTATTGACAGCTACAGGTCTTACTGAGCATGTGTAAGGCTCAGGCTCAATGATGAAGGAGTTAACTATATCACATGACACAAGCAGAAAACAAGGGCAGTCAACAGTGAAGAGGGAGAAAGCACATGGAGAGCACATGGCTAACTGAAATGGCTGCCAAAAAATAAAATGGCTTCAGCTGATGCTAATAGTCATTTCAAGCCGTTTCCACAGATGGCCTTTTTAGCATTAGCTGAAGACATCCGCTATGATCTAGAAGCATGGAAGTTATCCTTCACATTTATCCTCATAATCCATCAATATTTACATTCTAAACATTTCATTAAGCGTATATATATATAAGGTATAATAGTAGCACAAAGGGAACAGAGCACTGGGTCATAATTAACATACAGATAGCAGGAGAAAATGATGGCTAATATTACGAACAGAACTATCAATATTTTCCAACCCCAAGCAAAAAGCAAAGCAAATCCCAGAACCATTCAGTTAAATTTTATGTTTCGGGGCTCCAATGTGTTTCAGTGACCATCTATTTCAAATTCAGAATAGCCAACAGCACAAATCTAATAAAAAACATTTTCAATAGACTTTTTCAGTGTTCCTTTTATGAGGGCTAGGGTATTAATTAATATGCTTAGGAAGAGGGCAAAGAAGAATTTATCAATTGTTTAGAAAAATGTTTCTCTTGCAGAATAAACATTACTAATGCAAATATTAAAGCAGTCAGACATATTATTGCAAAAACAATCTTCACTCTAGGGGACCAGGAGGACCAAATGGGACCATAGGAATTAGGACGAGGAGCCGCAAACGGCTGCTCCTCTTCGAAAAATGGGATGACCAAAGGGGTACATTACTAACAAAAGGTTCTTGGGGAAATTGAAGTCACTGTACAACCAGCCAGAGAGGAGTCTTCTCCCTGTGTCTGTTTGAGCCTCACAGGCAGGCTCTTGTTGTTTCTAGGGTGGAGCTCCACAACCTGCAAGTCAAGAAAACAATCACGGCCCAGTTTTAAGGGAAAAGATTCATCTTTCAGGATAGGGCACTCACCTTACTGGGCAAATACCCTCAATGATCCTGTCCAGTGTCTCAGGCAGTGCACCAGTTTTCTTCACTTTAATCTAACAGGCACCAAAGGCACAGCACCTGTACCCTGAACTCAAGTCCTTCCTTAACTCCTGTATTGCTCTGCTGGCGCACTGCTCTTTTGTTGGGGCCACAGATTGTACCCAGTATTCCCAGGCATTCCTTGATCAACAAACAAAGGCGCAGACTTGCATTCACTTTGGGTTCCAGGATTCGAAGGCCTGAAGCAACCCTTGTTTCACAGGGGGTGACCTCAAGCAAAAGCCTCCTTGCCATCCTTCTTGGTGTGACTCTCTCAGCTGGGCATCAAAAACTGGATCCACAACTTCTCCATTCTGATTTTTGACCCTGTCTTTCGCCCAAGACAGTGGCAGGGGTACACACTTCACATCCCAGTCTTCCACCTTTACTGCTGTTATAGTTGCCAACAATGCCTTTGCTGGTTCCCTTCACCTTGTCTTCAAGCTGGACTGGTGCTGACTTCCCAGACTGGTTCTGATGTCCGAACCACTCTGGCAATGGTTGTAGGGCCGCAAATATCTATTGATGGACAGAACAAAAGGTCTTTAGACAAGGCATACAAATAATCTATCAACAGAGAGCTTAGTCTCAGAATACTTCCTTAGTCTTGGGGCACCCCATACATTAGCAAGTGACCCAAGAACCACTTCATTTATCTGAGAGTAAAAGAAACAACAGCCTGGACATATTGGCAATTATAAAAGGAACTCCTTAGTGAACTGACAAGAGTAATATGTTACACTATTTGATTTATTTCTCCCAATCCCACGCAGCCAAGGAAGTCTGTGTTCATTTACTACATTTGGAGGAAAAAAGAAAAATAATACAGTGATACTCTAAATCCTTACATTTGTATATTCCTATATTATTCATCTGAAGAACCTCAAGAAAAAGGAAATTCTTAGAAAAGCATTCTTTTGTCTTAACAAGCTTGTGTTTCATAAGTCATAACTTTTCACTACTTGTACAAGACTGACGACACTTCTAAAATGATTTTTCTTAATGAAAGCACCTGCATTTTACACTTAAGGTCATGCTTTCATGTTATTGGTGCAGCGGGGATGTCTAAGAGTGCTAATTTAACAGGGATTCTTATTACATAAATAACAAACAAAAAAACTCAACAAAGTGGGTACAATGAATTTCTCCAGCAGAACATGTTGTGACAAACAAACAAAAATATTTTTCTTTCAAAAATGTTTGCGGAGGATCACATGGGCGTCTTTCCTGCATTCTACTTTTCATGATCCAGACTATGCAACATCATTTTCAAAGGAAAAAAAACCCTATTCACCAGCTCTAATAAGGGCTGTCAGCTCATTTACACAGACTGACTAATAAAAGATTAGTAATGCACTTGCAAATCTGTATATAGCATGAAAATAACATATAGTTCCCCTGAAAGGTCAAATAAGGGAACTGCAATCTAGACTACTCATCCTTTCATAATTTCATCAGACAGGATGGGCAGTAACATGGCGTATTTTTTATTCATTTTATTAATGCTAACATTTTTTTTTAAACGGTATTACTGAATGGCCAATTAAATGTCTCATGGCCGTTTCCTAGACAGCTTTAGACAGGCTCAAGAGAGAGGGAGAAAAAGAGGGAGAAAACATACATTTGCTTACCCTTAATTTGCACAGGAGCTAACCTCCTTTCCCCCATTTTGACAGTAGGAAACCTGAAACAGGTTTTCCTTCTGTTGACACTATCTACCCCTATTTTTGGACACTGGGGACAAACAAACTTGTAGGAGGTAAATAGCACATTGAGCTAGCTAGAAAACATTAATAACCAACTACCAATTCCTTTAGCAATTGTACTATTGTAACATGAGGGTGCATGAATGCAAAATGAATTCCATTGCTTCCTTATTGTAGCCCTTACACAGTAATCGTTAAACTAAAATCATTAGTGTTATATACATGGCAGAGCTATTCTCTGCATATGACCTACAAACGCTGCTATACCTTGATAATGTTATTCAATAGGATAAACCCCACCTGCATATATCCTACACTTGTATTATGTCTCAAGAAAACTGTGATATCCCCATGTGCTCGTTACAGAATATGCAATATTTCCTTTAGCTAATGTTACCTAAAATATTACTTATAGTGCTTTACCCTACACTGTGAGAATCAGGATATTTAATTAATACAAAGAAAACAGTTAATTAAACTACTCTTCAACATTACAAGCTTCCATAGTGTAATGTAGAAATCACATACTGTCACAGTGGTTCCCTGCGTGGGAATTGCACGTTCAGTAGGGCTGGTCAGTTCGAAAAACAGACTTTGGCCTCTGACCTTTAAACCTGTTGTCCCCTGTCTGAGAAGGGCTACACCATGCAGACTTTCCAATTCAAAACAACTTTAGAGAATCACAACTGAAAGGCAGACCTGTTTCATACCTGCTTGCCAATAATTAAAAGGTAGGATAATAACTTCTGTTGGTTTCTTTATACTTATTTTCATTTGTGTGCAGTGTGTGGTGTGCTTTCTAGCAGTATAGAGGTCAGCTGTTCGTTCTGTTCTTGCATGTGTGCATTACTGAAGCCTAAGATCAGTTTGAAAACTGCCCTGAGTGACAGAACTGGTTTAAAAAAGTAAATTTTGCTCAAATTCGACTTTGGTGGTAGGGGCACTTAAAAATGAATAACCTACAATATTTTTGGCATATTAGGGACCTCCAGAGTCTCCCCTAGATATCCCAGGGATGGGGGATCATAAATGTATAAAGTATACCCTTATAAAATAAGTTTTTGTACGCCTGGGTAAAGTGAAATTTATCATTGCACTCCCCACATTGTAGTAAAGTGCCACTCAAATTCAATGTTGGTGCTAAGAGCATATTTATTATTCACAGTATGATTATTAAAGATCAAAAGCGATTTTAATGCAATTATTTTTAATGAAAAAATCTTTTTTTCATCGTCAATATTCTTTTTTTTAATAATGATCACCAACCCTTTTGATATTTTTACATATGAAAAGCAAGCCTCATTCCTTTCCTTTCGCCTTTAAGTGTATGTATTTATAACAGTGAGCACATAAGCTTTACTGAAACATAAAATACCTTGCGCCACTTTTTAAAGGGCAGTCATTATTTTACCATCAGATCCACAGATGTGCTTGTGTAAAAAGCAACAAGAAAGAAAGTCCTACACTTTCAATACTTTCTATTTGATCCAAAATAATGAAACTGTAATCCTAACATTCAAAAATCAGTAGTTGTTAACACACGTCCCTTCCTAGAATGCTGCAGTAACTTAAAATCTAGTTGACCCAGCATTTTCCTTCTGTGACTTGCGGTCAGGAATAGTCATGTTTTATTTACTCAGCTGTGCTCTGACCAGCAGGCGTCAATTTCTACTCCTTTCTCAGGAGAAAGACCCTTTGCTGTATTGTAATGTCCTGAAAAAGTTTCATCTCTGTTTATTGTATCAGACAACTTCTTCTAAGTGAGACAGCTTAATCACAGCTGTTTGAAAGCTCTTTTTCTGGTGCTGAAATGTGAGCACGGTCACAGTCTATTTAAAAGTCAGGCATTTCAAGCCAGTCAAAATCTATTGTTTTGTAATGTCGTGTTTATTTCAGCAACAACCAAGTCACTCAGATGATGTGAATTCCTTTTTAACATTAAAATATAGGGATAAATGCTGTAACATTTTGTATGAAGTCCTAATTATGCAAAGCACACAATTATGTTTTTTCTTCCTTTCTTCATTCAATACCAACTGTCAGTTTTTTTGTATAATCTTTTGTATTTTGACATGTTGGTTGCTGTAGCTTATAATCAACCTAAATGTGTTTTCAGGTTCTCCTTTGTCCCGCTTAGGTTTATTGTTTGTTTAACATTGAGTAAAGAATCTCTACTGTGGAGCATTGATTTAGATAGGGCTCTAGTGATAATATGGGGGCTGTATCCTCTTTCTTTGAGTCTCTTGGAACTCTTTGCTTGGGCCATTTTCAGATCTTGCTCAATACTACATACACGGCGAAGCCGCAACATCTCACCGTAAGGTATACTTTCAATTATATAGAGTCTGCTCTCTAGTTTGTTTTGCTCAACATAGATCTGGGTATCAAGGAAATGGACTGCGCTGGCACTTATGGTTAAAATAATTTTGATTAAGAGCTTCAACACATAATAGGGCCTCCTGCTGTGTGCCTCGCCATGAAACAAATAAATCATCTATAAATCAAAGCCATGTCTGTATATGGTTCTGTATGTGATGACTGTATGTATCCATGAGGACCACCTTCTCCCAGTATTCCATGTGGAGACAGGCATAACTGGGAGAAAAGCTGGCCCCCATGGCTACTCCCCTGGTTTGCTGAAATAGAAGATTGTTAAACATAAAATAATTGTTTGTCAGACAAAACTCAAGCATTTCCAGTAGCATTTTGTCATGGTCATTATGGTGGGAAGCCCTTTGTGCCAAGCAATGCTTAGTGGCTTGTATGCCATCTTCATGTTTAATACTTGTATATAAGGCCGTTACGTCCATTGTCATTAAAAGGTAGTCATCCTTCCATTCCATCATCTTTATCTGTCACAGAAAGTCTGCAGTGTTGCGCATATATGATGGTAGTTCCTTTACAAACTCCTGTAAAAATAATCCCACATACATGGATGTGTGTTCTAGGCATAATAATCGGACGCCCTGGCAGTGTGGTGGCATCTTTGAGCACTTTAGGGATGAAGTATAGTGTGGGTGTCACTGGGTTATCTGTTTTTAGGAATTTGTATTCATCCAATGTAATGAGACCTTTAGCTTTCCATGATGTAAGTTTGTTATCATATGATGTATACACAGCCTTTAAATTTGCTGCAGTGTTTCTTGTGTAACATTCTCTATCATTGAGTTGCTTAAAGGCTTCCTTAAGATAATATTCTTGTGGCCAGATGACAACACTGCCTCCCTTGTCACTGTTCCTTATTATTACATTTTCGTCTTTTTTCAGCTTCATGACCAGATTCTGATATTGTCGCTGTTGGTTATTGTATTTAGTTTTGGTCATCCCTATTTCTTTGTTGAGTTTTTTCAACTGCGTTGTTACTGTCTCATGGAAGACATCTATAGAGTCCTGAGGCATAATAGGGTTAAACCTAGAGGGTTTTTTAAAGCAAGTTGACTGCAATAGTCCCTTCTTATAGCACTTACCATGCGCTGATATGTCTTTATTCATAGTCGAAAGTTTATCCTGCAAATGTTCTTGTTCTGCATTGTTCCAAAGGCTTTCCATTTCCGTTAATGGAGGCATATCAGATTGTGAAAGATTGGGGTCATCCTGAAGTGGTTCCTTACCAACTAATCTTTATGTGCCGGACCTCTCCTATACGTGATCAAGGGACTGGGTGGAATGATGGATCCTATGATATGGTGATTTTAAAACCTTCCAATTGCTTCTGAAGATTTGAAAAATGTCAGTGGATCCTATTGTGTACTCTGTTATCATTCTTACTTTTCCTTGGGTTTCAAAAGCAGAGACTTACCTTTCCTCAATGTTTAGCAGGAGATTTTTCCTTTCTACCTCCCTGAAAAAAAAAAAAAAAAAAATATATATATATATATATACACACATATATATATATATATAGTGAAGTAGTGTGGCTCACTGGTTAGAGGCGGCAGACCCGAGAGCAGAGGACGGCCCGGGACCAGGGTTCGATTCCCGGCGCGGCAGGTTTCTGGACCAGGGTCAGCGGACTCGATAATTCTCTCGCCTCGGTGCCCACTCTGATCAGCGATTACACTCGGCAACTCTGGGCATTAGCTTGCCTCATCTTCACTAACGGCCCCACCAGACCGCCGGGGATGCCTGGTCTCACCCTGGAGATACCCATTAAGGGACCATCTCTCAGGGAAGCCAGGAAGGGTTTCGCAGCGGTCGAAGCGCCTTGGGACCCTACGGGTAAGTAGTGCGCTATATAAATGCCAATACATTTACATTTACATTACATATATATATTCACTAAAAAAACCATAGGTTTTAGGCCTTATATAGTTAGGAATTAACATATAAAAAACCATTGAAATTCCTCCTATATAGTTAGCTGGATATTTTATTGACATAAAACCCAATGAAATTCCATATATAGTTAGTTGCAATAACTATATATCGCGCACCCGCAATCCACTGCTGATGATGTCACATATTACATCATTCATGACATGGTCAGTGACATCACTGATGACATCACTGATGACATCATCCAGTGACTGTGTGTTTCTGTAAAGTTTAAATATGTTTTACATATTGAAGAATGAGTGAATGTATAAGTGTCTGGATGAAGGATTTAGTAGGTGCGTGACTGACTGAGCGAGTGAATGAATGTGTCTTACTGAATGCATGGGTTAATGACTAAACTGTCTGAAAGTGTGCATCAATATGTCTGTTGTTGTGCAAGCTGCTCCATGTGTTGATCAGTAGCTATATGAGTGGCTATATAGCTTATTGATTGGTTGCCCAAGTATTTGTATGGAAGACTGAGTGTGTGTGTAACTGGCTGGGAGGCGAGTGACTATGTGCAGATCAATGTGTACTTGTATAAGTAATTGTATAAGAGAGTAAGTATGTGTTAGTATATGTTTTGAAAAGTAAGGTGTTCTGTGTTAACTGTACAGATGAGGAAATCGAAGTGTGATTGATTCTTTACAGGACTGACTAGGTGTGTGAGTAACTCCATGGATGAGTGGCAGTGTGTGAGTGTCTGCATAGGTGTATGCGTGCATATGACAGTGTTCTAAAAATGAGTGACTGTATGTACGAGTGATTGTATGTGTGAATGAGTGAATGTGTGCGTAGACGTAGGAATCAGTGAGTGCGTATGTAGTAACTGGTATTGGCGTGTTATGATGTCATCAGTGATGTCATTTGAGTTGTCATCAGTTATGTCATCAGTGATGTCATTTGAGATGTCATCAGTGATGTCACTGACCATGTCATGAATGATGTAATATGTGACATCATCAGCAGTGGATTGCGGGTGCGCGATATATAGTTATTGCAACTAACTATATATGGAATTTCATTGGGTTTTATGTCAATAAAATGTCCAGCTAACTATATAGGAGGAATTTCAATGGTTTTTTATATGTTAATTCCTAACTATATAAGGCCTAAAACCTATGTTTTTTTTAGTGAATTTCATTGGTTTTTTAAAGGCTAATATATATATATATATATATTTATTTTTGCTTATTTTCGAGGGACATTCACAAACCACTCGGCTTCTGCGTCATGGATAATGTTGTCTCTAAAACATCTGGAGTGCAATTTTGGATCATATTACATTCATAACACTGCACTTCAACTTTTAAATGCACCTTTTGCCACATTAGCCCTCTTCCACTAAGAATTACCACTATACAACTTTTGTATTTACCACTGCCTGTACGCAACTATTTACCAGAAAATACATTTATTAGGGGGGGGGAGGTGTAATACGACAAACACCCCCACTGAAGCTTTGCCCCTGCTGGTAGATTTCCCCGGATTCACCACGGCGGAGCTTCGACCATGAGCACAACTGAAGCAGCCTTCCTTCCTCTGAAGGCAGGGCATACACCAGGAGGTATCATTTCCAGACAGTCTTGTCAGCGTCGCAGGCAGCGCACAGGAAGCAGTTCAACTGCAGCCTCTACAGCGGAATGAACCCCTTCCTTACTATTATAGTTATCTTACTTCGTGTGGGAGTCCGCGTGGAGCTACAGAGCCCAAACTTTGTTTCAAGGCAACAGAGCGTTGTGCAGAAACGAGGAATGGTGCACAGCCGGCTGTATAGCGCCCAGAGACCACTTTGATGTTGAGGGCTAGCGCTTAAAAAATACCTTCAAGTAGCACCAAGTGACCTCTGATATGACCTGGACGTGCCCTTACCTCTGTTTAGCTGCAACACCCAAAATGGCTAGGACTGGAAATAGAAAAATAAACACACCCAGATCCAATATTGAGAGGTCGGAAACTAGTCACTGATGTGGGTCTGGAGGATGGAATGACCTTTCAGCGTCCTGTGAGGTCAAGGTCAGTGCGCATATGTCGGACAGCAGCCCTAACCAACACTGTACAGTGTGGCGTGGCCGGGCATGGCACGTGTTGAATCAAACGCGGCTCCAGAACGTGTCATTGCAGTCACAGCATAGCTGCTTGGTAGAGGCTCCCTAACTTTATTTGTTTAAGTAACACTGGCTGAAATAACGAGGGCCAGGCCTGCGATGCGCAGGTATTTATGTTTCTCCACATGCGTCCTGGAATGCCCCTTGCACACATCCGACCTCCCTAACCTAGCCTGGCTGCTTTACACTCTGTTTACACTGGGGGTGTAAAAAACATTTCCTAGCGCTTAGCAGCGCCCCTTCACTTTTGCTGCGGATTTTCCGCCCCCATCCCCGTCCCTCCAACAATCCCTCCTTGAAAGAATCAGAAACTTTTAGGAAATAAACCCTCCAACAAACGCCCCCCAGCCCCCGCCGGGCAGTCACGGCCGCTCATCTCTTTCATGGGTCACTTTCTCTCAGCACCTATTTGCTCAGCCAGGAAGAGAGTACATCACCACCAAGCTGCAATTGGAAAAGTTACTTCAGATCTCCTGCACAAGACCCCCCACGACCCCCCTTTCCCTCCTCGCAGCACACACTGGGGGGGACCAGGAAACCCTTTCTCTCTCTCCCCAAAAATCCTCGTCCAAGATCAACTCTGCAAACAACAGAAGGCGGTTCATGGCTCGGGTCAGAGCGCCACCATCTTCAAGACTTCTAATCAACAGGTAAGGAGGTAGATAAACACGATAGCGGCGCTGGTGCGGGGATGCGGGGGAGGGGGCAGACAGACAGACAGACAGGGCAGAGAGGCGCTAGGATCTGGCAGCGTGGGCGCTGCAGGACGTGCTGCTCCCGGGCTGTGGTGGGGGCGCACGGCTGCCTCACGGGCAATGCATTGGAAGTGAGTTTCTTCTGCCTTTGGGGAGGGGAGAGGGGCTGTTCTCGGGTTTCACGTCCTCAATGCCGACATTTCCAATAAACACTGCACCATGACATGCTCTCCTCCAAACCCGTTTCAGCCTCTCTCCCTAAAGACTCCGTTGTCTCGCCTACAACTTCAAGTCAGATGTCCTTATGTCCTTACCGCTGGACCGCTCTTGTCCTGCTGCTTGGCAGCAACTTCCATGATATCTTCATAATCCATGTCAGCCGCCGTCTTCCTTCTGCTCCCCTCGCGGCGGGGGGTGGGCATTCCCGGCCGGCCGCGCTGGGATTGGCCGGCCGGCCCCAGCACTTCCGGGTCGCCGCGGGCAGCGCGGCAGCCCGATTTTAGGCAGGCAGGCGAAGACAAAAACGAGGTGGCCACTTCTCTTGCGAATGGGAGGGCTCCCTCCCATCACGGGAGCCCTGCAGAGTCAGCCGCCATCATCCTTCTTCCCCCTTGCGGCGGGGGCGGACATTTCCAGCCGGCTACGCAGCACTTCCGGGTCGCCGCGGGCAGCGCGGCGGCCCAATTTCAGGCAGGCAGGCGGGGACAGTGCGCGCACGCGTGCGCGCTTATAGATATATAATTGAATTCAAATGCAATTTTCTCAGCAAATACTGGACGGATTTACACCATTTAAAGAAAAGCGTAATCTGCGAACCAGTCTCTTCCATTTTACCAAATTTCAAATAATTCCGTTCAGCCGTTCGGGCTGTAGCCGAGTCTAAAGGTCCTATGGAAATGAACATGGGGAAAACACGTTTTGGGACCCCCCTTTTTTCTCAGCCCCCACTTGACGAATCCCCCCCAAATTTTCAGGGAAGGAACGGAGCAGAGCGAGCCATCTTCTTTGAGAAATTTGGAAGATTCATCAACCAGGGCCAAAGTTATTCCCAATAGAATGTTGGGGATTTCCTATGGTAGCCAATCCTAACTATATATAACTACTGGCTATCGCCAGTAGGATGTATGTATGTATATATATATATATATATATATATATATATATATATATATATATATATATATATATATATATATATATATATATATATATATTGAAGCTGAGTTGTCGCCGAAACGCGTTGGGGGTTGTTTCCTTACTCTTATCAACATGCTGGAGTGGAAATGATTAAATATTTACTTTGAATACACGCCTTGTTTTGGAGAGGTTATTTGAAAAGACTGGGCCTGGAGTGCAAGGGCACATCAGTTCGTTGTGCCTTGTGAAAGCTATAGAATTTACAGGGTACCCTCTATCCCTGCCTTGCACCGCAGTCATGGTGCCCCGGTGTACATGGAGGAAGTGGTTTGGAATATATATATATATATATATATATATATATATACATATATGTTTCTCTATCACTGCGCTGCTAAACTGCAAAATAAAAACGAAGATTGCACCTACCTGCTTGTGGGCTTTTCCAAATGAGGTAACTCTTGTGTTTTGGATAAAATTCGGCCGGCCTCGGTCGAGGAGATGCCCCCCCACTACCTGGAAGTGGGTTAACTGCAGTTATGAAACTGAACAGTGGCAGATGGTTCGTGTTTGCATATGGAAAGTAAAGCACAGAGACTAAGGAATTATTTCCAAACCCACTTGGAATTTTCACCTTTTTGAACTATTTGCACTGTTGTGAAGCAGCTCACTGGAGTAATTTTATCAGGACTACGAGCACCAGCAGGCTCAGGGAGAGCCAACGCCCACTTGGCAGGTGTTCAGGTTTCAAATTTGTGTGCTTCACTCAGTGTTTTTTCATAAGCCTCTGAGGAAATGCTCTTTAAGCATGAAACGCGTCAGGCTGTCATTTGAATTGGACTTTGTTTCTTTATCACTGCGCTGCTAAACTGCAAAATAAAAACGAAGATTGCACCTACCTGCTTGTGGGCTTTTCCAAATGAGGTAACTCTTGTGTTTTGGATATATATATATATATATATATATCAAAGCTCCCTCGTTTGCACCTACTTCACGCACGGACGGGTGCTTCCGCGGATGGTGCATTCCGCAATAGATTAAAGCTCTCACTCATCTCGTTTTTCAAAGAAAAGAGGAAGCACTCTCAGGAGCGGGTTCACAGTTTTATTTCAAAACCCACAGCGACCAGACGTGTTTCGGCGTTTTGCCTTTATCGATGGTAAAGTAAGCGTCTGAGGCAGCCATTTTTATTTTACATCCCCACGTGGTGTTTGACATAGAAAGAGGACATCGCCCGTGGAAAGTGTATGCGCCATCTTGGCATGGTCAAATAACACATTAATACACAGTGATCCTGCGTGGCATCATTACAGATGAACACAATATTGCAATTCATCCCGCTTAATCGTAAACGTCGCATGTGATTATCACAACAATACGTTACGTTATAATAATGCCCTGGATGGGCTTATGACCAATTCCTCATTCCGCAGTTACTGCCCTTCTATCAAGCCCTGAATGGGCCCATGTCTATACATACATAATTCATTTATATCTCAAATAGAGATGTGCCCACATACAAATACATACAACATTTAATCACATTTCCTAAAAAAGTTCAGTTTCAGTTATCTTATTCAAACATTGACCATCACATTACCAAGAGCCATGATATACTTATGGACCTACTGTTTCCCCAAATGTACCGCTAGTTCTTCATGGGTATTGAGGCCATCCGGGTGCTTTGTTTGTAGGTCAATGATGTAGCGAGACTCTAGTCTTCGCAACGTCATTAACCTATCGCCCCCCCTTGGATGTATTGGGACATGGTCCAATATGTAAAACCTTAGCAGTTCCCTGTCACTCTTGTGCTTCGACTGGAAGTGACGGGCTACTGAATAGGTCATATCACAGTTCTTTATAGCCCTACAGTGTTCAAGGACTCGTTTTTTGGTCTCATGGATGGTACTTCCAATATACTGGAGTTCACAGGGGCATACCAAGCAGTATACCGTATACGGAGTACTGCAAGTCAAAAATGGCTTGATCTTTTTGGCTTTTTCCATACCTGCAACTCTGTATGAAGAGACTTTTTTACTACTGGAGCATGCCTTGCATTTACCGCAGGGGAAGAAACCATGAAGGTTCGTAGATAGTTGGACCGAGGGCTTTTTCCCTTGATAGCTACTTGTGAGCGTACCCTTCAATAATCGTGCCTTCCTGAAAGTCAGTAAGGGTTGTGAAGGAATGTCCAAACCTATCACTGGATCCAATTTTAGTAGGTTCCAGTTTTTTTTAAAGATTTGCTTTAGACTCCCTGCATCTTCTGAAAAAGTTGTAATCATTCTGAATTTCCCATTTTCAGAACTCCTACTCTTTCCTTCAAACAATTGTTCTCTGGGTGTTTTATTGAGAGATGAGAGACATTGTTTCTGTTTTGTCATGGCTGATTAAAGAAACTGTGGAACACGCGATCTGGTGTCCGTACTTCGCACTGTCGTTTTCACCAAAGACGTGAGTGTGATTGTTTGAATTGAATATATATATATATATATATATTCACTGAAAAAACCATAGGTTATAGACCATATATAGTTAGGGATTAGCATTTACAAAACCTTATTTTACTCGCACAAAACCATTGAAATTCGTATATATAGTTAGTTGCACTAACTATATATCGCGCACCTGCAATCCACTGCTGATGATGTCACATATTACATCATTCATGACATGTGTCAAGTGTTTGTAAAACACTTGACACAAAGCATTCTAAATGCACAGCTGGCTTCCTTATTTTCTCCATAAACTATACTAGTCTCTATCTAAATTAAATGAATTTTTTCTCACCTTAGCAAATGCTTTTTGAATTTCAAAACAGTCTCAGACACACACCAATTTTTCTTTAGCAGAGCAAAGGGTATGCACTCCAGAGGCTGCAACCAACAAACGCACAGACATGCTGTATTTCATCACACATATCTCTCATGTCACCCAATCAAAACTCTTCCTTCACTTTTTTCAAATCAACACCCTTCCCACCTCTGCCCTTTCTGCCCTTTTTCCATAGCAACTACCTCCTGAAAGACCTCTCATGTTCACACAACAATGTTTCAAATGAACTCTGAACTCTCAGTACACCTGCAAATCCACTGCAATGTTTCTTAAAATCATTTTTTCTTAACCATTCAAATTACATCTTTCAAAGAACACATCCATGCACCCTAACTTTCTGTTTTCAGAAATGGAAATCCACCAATCACTGCCAGTGAATCATTAGCACTGAAACTCCACAGTTTTTTTCTTTACAAACTCCTACTGTTTCAACTGCCATTTCATTCCCACACTTCATCTGACTGCAGCAGAACCTCCTCTCACCATGTTTTCTGTCTGGATTCTTGGACATAGCTACATCCACTGGGCTCACAGGTATGCTGATAACAGAAATTTACACAATCTCAATTTACAAAATGTGGAAATCAAATGGATTGGCTAAAGAGGATTGAGATGTCACCAATTGATACCATTGGTGAAAACCTTTTCACATTTGCCAAACCCTGACCTCATAATAGTGCACTGTGGAGGAAATGATTTGGGCACTTTGACTGGGGTAGGTTTGGAAATGCTTTTAAAGGACACCTTTGAGCAATTGATGGCACTTTTTCCTCAAACTGCCTTGGTATATTCCAATATATGCCAAAGACAGAAATGGAGGTGGTCCAATCAAATTTGTCCACTAATTGAGAAATCGAGGAAACATGTAATTAAGTCTGTTTCAGCTTATATGAGAGACCATGGAATGGGCGCCATCTACAACAATAACTTGTGTTACTACATGCAAGATATCTACAGAGGAGATGGTGTGCACTTCTCAGATGAGGGAAACAGAGTTTTCATACAAAATTTAAGACTGTGTATTGGTACCTACTTATAAGTACCTAGAACTTACACAGAACCCAAAAGCTCTTTTCAGAGCTACCTTAACTATAATTACTCTTTTTAAATTTCGAATGTACCTTTTTTCACTAATTTTCACTTATGTACGCTTCCCGGTTCGCTACCCGGTTCGCGTACCGGCAGCTAACCGCGCAAAAAATTCAATTTGTTTTTCTTTTTTCTGACATATATGAGCCTCCTCAGCCACCCTCAGAAAACCTAGGGGTCAGGATACGTCTCCCGTGCCCCCTTATACCCATTTCCCGCATTGTTTTCCCTCCATCTTGTGATTTATTTCATCCGAAACACAAAATGGCGAACTCCCGTTACGCTACCGGTGAGCTACCCGGTTCGCGTACCGGGAAGCGCTTCTACCGCGAAAAATCGAATATTTTTTATTTGCCCCACGGGACCCTTTAATAACCCCCACATCATTCCTAGGGGGTCAGGAGGGGTCTACCTTGCCCCCTTTCATTAAATTCCCCCTTCGTTTTTCTCCACCTCTTGTCTCTCGATCCTACCGAGAGACAAGATGGCGGCCGGTCCGGACTGTTTAGAATGTTGACAGACACCGGAGAGCCCATCAGCTTCACTTCGCGAAGTTCCGTTACGCGTCAGGTACGCGAACCGGAGCGCTAACCGGAGCGCTGTTACAGATATATCTGTTTTTTAAAACGTCAATTTCTCAAAATCCACTGGAGCACATATATTGAGACATAGCAAAGGCATGTCGGGCAAACCATATCTACAATTTTGCCAAGTTTCGTGTAAATCCATTCAGCCGTTCGAGCTAAAAGTGATTCCAACCGCCCTATGGAAAAATGAATGGGAAAAATGCGTTTTGGGACCCCCTTTTTTCTCGGCCCCCCCTCGACGAAACCCCCCCAAATTTTTAGGGGCTGCTCTAAAACATAATGTGCCATTTCCCTGAAAATTTCAGCCAATTCCGTCCACCAACGCCAAAGTTATTCGACATAGAATTTTCAGAAATCCCATAGGAAAAAAATCCTAACTATATATACCTACTGGCGACCGCCAGTAGGTAATATATATATATATATATATATATATATATATATATATATATATATATATATATATATATATATATATATATATGACTTTACTTCATCTCCCAATTCTACACGCTCTCAGACTGCCGCTACCAAACGCGTTTCAACTGCCCCGCAGTCTTGTTCACTGGTAAAAGAGCTTGTAAGCGCGGCCATTTTAAAATGCATGACTTTTGTAACATTAAAACTACAACAGTAATTGACAGAAAACAGACTCGTAGTTTTATCACTATGTACATAGAGAGAACACAAGAGATCTTTCAAACTGTTGCCACTCTTAAGATTAAATCATGGGAACTTTGTTTAAAATAAACAATTCAACATATGACATTATTGCACCACATTATTAAATACATCTAATAAAATGCACGGAATCTAAAGAAAATTAATTTGTGTAACATTACACCAATTCAAATCATTTGCGGCATTGCTGTCCTTTATCGTGTACATTGTAGCAACGTGCATTTCTGCATGCTAAATTCCGTTGTTGACACATTTCAGCAAAACTTTATTGAATCATGCTCAAGTGAGCTCATGCCCTGTGTTTGTTCTGCATAAACATTCCGCATTAAAATCCCATTATAATCTCTAATGTATTATGCCCAAGTGGGCTGGCAATCATTATATTGTGTAACTCTACATGTGCCTTATAGACATTGAGTCTGTTATAGCTAAGTGCATACTAAAACCAAAAAGTGAAAGTTAAAAACATTCTCACTACTGAATTCATTACTGACGCTAGCTCTTTCTTTTTAACTTACAAATGTGTATGTAGGTCTTCTTCCATATTAAGGCCCCCCGGTTGTTTAGAATTGAGTTCAATGATGTAACGGGACTCGAACCTCCACAGTTTCTTTGTCCTGTTACCTCCTCTCACATTATTTTTCACAGAATCAATTACCAAATAGACCAAACCCCTCGTGTCCTTATTATGGGTCTGCTCAAAATGCCGGGCTGCTGGGTATGCCCTATCCCCATTCTTAATAGCCCTCAAATGCTGTAATACACGTTTGTGCACTTCCAGGATAGTGCTACCCACGTACCGCAGGATACACGGGCACTGCGGTACGTAGATTGCATAATCCGTTTTGCATGAATACTTCCCTTTTATATTCATCATCTTATTGGTCAAACATATAAATGTTACAGCCATTTTCATAAGGAATGAATTATCCTGTGTAATTAGTATGGAGAATCATCTTTGTTTTATAATACTTAGGATGCTCATGGTAAATGTATCCATTCGTAAGGAGACCTATCAATTTTCGATTTGGATGTACGTGGTGTTCGATTGTTATTTGCCCAATTGTTTGTCCATATGATGGACTACTCAAATTGTCCTTAGAGTAATGGCACATGTAAGACCAGACAACCTAGTTTTGGCCTGTCTCCCTCCATTTTCTGACTTTGTTTTTGTTGTCTATAGGACTCTGCACATTTTCCAATAGATTACCAGTGCTAAAGTGCTTGTTCTGTCTCCCATACATATGGTAATATTGGCTTTCCCCTAAATGGCATTTTTTATTTACTTATTGTTAGATCTGGGGGTCTCTAGTTGGCAGAGGTAGGTACCAATGTCCAAATAGGGACCCTTGCTTCTAGTCAGGGTAAGGGGGATACACTCTTTAGATAACCCCTGCTCACCCCCTTGGTAGCTTGGCACAAGCAGACAGGCTTATTAAAGGCAATGTGTAAAGTATTTTTATCAACACTCACAGTAACACAGTGAAAACACCGCAAATGGACTCCACACCAGTTTAGAAAAATAAAGTATCTTTATTTAAACTACACTAGACCAAAACAACAAAAATCCAACATACACAGTTCAAGAATATGATTTCAAAAATGTTCTAGGGTATGCGTCAAAATAATCCACAGTGGCGTCACGTTTATCCCAAAGTACCAGCATATGCAACAAATGTTCTAAATGGAAGCTGCAGCGTTGAAAAACAAGCGATGCGTCATACCTGAGACCCTGGGGAGGCGATGCGACAGCCTCGCTGGATGCAGTGGGCGTGTTGCGATGAATCCAGTCTGTATGGGGAGGAATGCGATACCTTGTATGGATTTCGGTGAGCAGGTTTGGTAGAAAGCATCTCACACAGGCACGATGCGGCGATCTTCGGGACGGCGACGATCTCAGGTGCGGCGGCGATGCACAGTGCAGCATCGATCTTCTCCTCTCGCGGCCCCTCGATGCAATGGCTCTGCGACGATGTCAGCAGCGACATAATGCGGTCCGCAAGCAAGTGGGGTGGTGTTTTTCATCCAGCGACGACAGGCTCTGCGACAATATTCGCAGCAACAGCAATCTTCCCGCATTGGGCTGATGCGTTCCGCAAGCTCGATCTTCGGGGAGGCAGGAATTTCCTCGCACTGTCTGGGATGCGCTCCACAATCGAACGATGCGTGAAAATTGCAGATTGTCTTTGTTTCTCCTTGTCCAGCTCCCCAAACAGCAGGCACAACTTCTAGAGGCCCTACAATTGGATCAAACACTCTAGGAAGGGCAGAACTCTCTCAGCAGAGTTCAGGGGGAAGCTGGGAGTGAAGTCCTTTTGTTCCTGGGACTTCTTAACATGGAGCCAGCTCTCCTCAGGCCCTTGGAGATCTCTTCAAGCAAGGGGACACAGCACACAGCAAATTCCTTCCCCTCTCCTTGGCAGCAAAGCAACTGCAAGTCAGTCCACAAGCACACAGCAGGAAAGTCCTTGCTCTTCAGTCTTTCAGCTTTCTCCTTGGCAGAGGTTCCTTCTTGATTCCAGGATGATCAAATTTTTTTGTAGTCTGGGTAGCCCTTTTTATACCAGTCTTTCTTTTGTTCTCTAGAGGCAGAGAGGCCTTGGCTTGGTCAGAACCAGTTCAGGTCAGTTCCTGAGTACTTTGATTTTCTGTCTTCTGCTTTCCTTTCAGAGAGAGGGGCAGGGTTGTCAGCCGCCTAGCAGGAGGTGGAGCCAGCATTGTGGAAGGCAGGCACAGTCCTATTCAGGCCCAGGTGGTATCCCCTCCCGCCATGCAAGATGCAGATGCAGTCATTCAGTCAAGGGATGACTCATCTACCTTCCCGGGGGCTCCCTAGCCCCTGTCACTCACGAACCAGACAGTCAATTCACAAACAGGCCAAGGCACACAGAAAGGTCAGACAAGAGAACAGCCACTTTCTAAAAGTGCTGTTCTCAAACACAAGATTTAAAAACCATCTGTCCTAAAAGATGTGTTATTAAATCCTGAGTTCAGGGATACCAGACTTTAATTTTCTATCTTGCTCCAATGGGAAGAAATGTGGAGTAAACCTTATACACAGCATTCCCGTGTATAGCCTATGGGAAAATAGCCCTCTCAATAGTGAAAAACAAAAATGACTGTAATTTACTATCAGGGCATGACACACACACAAGTACATGCTCTACCTTTCACATACACTGCACCCTGCCCAGGGGGTACCTAGGGCCTTCTACAGGGGAGTCCAATGTGTACAGAAAGGGAAGGGTTAGGCTTGGCCAGTGTGGACACTGGCCAGGGCAGCATGGCAGTTAGCAACTGCACACAGGCACCGCAGTGGCAGGCCTGAGACACCATTTTACAGCTACTTATGTGGGTGGCACAATCAGTGCTACAGGCCCACTAGTAGCATTTGAATCACATGCCCTGGCACACTCAGTGCACTTTACTGGAGACTTCCTAGTAATTCAAATAAGCCAATCATGGATAACCAATCACAATTACAATTTACTCAGGGAGCACATGCACTTTGTCACTCATCAGCAGTGGCAAAGTGCCCAAAGCATCTAAACTAGCAAAAACAAAATCCAGCACAGTGTCAAAAATACAGGAGGTAGAGGCAAAAAGTCATGGGAAACCATGCCAAGGATGCCAGGTCTATCATGTGTCCCCTCCAGTTTAAAGTGTGGAGAGCTGCCCACCCTCTAGGTAGTTCTCATCGCTAAGGTGGAAAAAGCTGGACAGACCATCTGCGTTGCATGTTCTGTGCCAGGGCGGTGTTCCACCGTAAAGTCCATTCCCTGTAGGGAGATGGACCTCCTCAACAGTTTTGGGTTCTCACCCCTCATCTGCATTAACCATCTGAGGGGCCTGTGGTCTGTCTGAACCCGGAATTGAGTCCTAAACAGGTAGGGCCTCAGCTTCTTCAGAGCCCAAACCACAGCAAAAGCTTCCCTTTCAATTGCACTCCACCTCTGTTCCCTTGGAAGTAGCCTCCTACTAATGAAGGCTACAGGTTGGTCCAAGCCCTCATCATTGATTTGTGAGAGTACTGCTCCCACACCATGCTCTGAAGCGGCTGTATGCACTACAAACTCACTGGAGAAATCAGGTGCCTTGAGCACAGGTGCTGTGCACATGGCAGTCTTCAGGGCATCAAAAGCAGTTTGACAGGCATTGGTCCAATTCACTCTCCTGGGCTGCTTCCTTGAAGTCAGCTCTGTCAAGGGGGCAACAATGGTGCCATATCCTTTAACAAACCTTCAGTAATACCCAGTGAGACCTAAAAAGGCTCTCACCTCTGTCTGGGTCTTGGGGGGCTCCCAAGCCAGAATGGCATCAATCTTCACCTGTAGGGGCACCACCTGGCCGCTCCCTACCTGGTGTCCCAAGTACACCACAGATCCCTGCCCTATCTGGCACTTACTGGCCTTGGTAGTGAGGCCTGCCCTTTGCAGAGTCTTCATCACTTCACAGAGGTGTTGCAAGTGTTCTTCCCATGTGGAGCTGAACACAACAAAGTCATCCATGTTTGCAGCGCTGAATTCCTCCAGTCCGGTCACTACCTGATTGACCGATCTCTTGAACGTGGCAGGGGCGTTCTTCAACCCAAAGGGCATGACACGGAATTGGAAGTGCCCCTCTGGTGTTGAGAACGCAGACCTCTCTTTGGCCTTCTCAGTTAAGGCAATCTGCCAGTACCCAGCTGTTAAGTCAAATGTACTGAGGTACTGAGCAGCGCCCAACCGATCCACAAGCTCATCAGCTCTGGGGATGGGGTGTGCGTCAGTCTTGTTGACTGTATTGAGCCCACGGTAATCCACACAAAACCGAAGTTCTGGAGTGGCACCAGGCGCAGCAGCTTTTGGTACTAGGACCACTGGGCTAGCCCAGGGGCTGCTGGAGGGCTCAATTACCCCCAGCGCCAACATCTTGGAAACCTCTTCCTTGATGCTGGCCCTGACCTTGCCAGCTACCCTATAAAATGTATGTTTCACAGGTAGACTATCTCCAGTGTCCACATCATGGACGCACCAATTGGTGACACCTGGGGTCTGGGAGAACAGGGAGGCAAACTGACCTAACACCTGGCGACAGTTCCTCTGCTCTACTGGGGTAAGGGTGGGTGAGAGGACCACACCATCCACTGACCCGTCTTGCTCCTTGGCTGCCAGAAGGTCAGGAAGAGGATCACTTTCCTTTTCCATGCCAGGAGCATTATGACATCAGACCTCTCAAAGTGGGGTTTGAGGCGGTTCACATGTAAGACCCTCAGGGGCTGCCTGGGAGTCTGCAAGTTAACCAGGTAGGTTACTTCGCTCTGGCGCTCTACCACCTCATATGGCCCAGTCCACTTGTCTTGGAGCGCGCAAGGCTCCACTTGCACCCTCACCCATACTTTCTGCCCAGGTTGAAATTCGATCAGAGTGGCATTCTTGTCATGCCCTACAGAAGCTCTCCCCGGTGAGGGGAACTGGGGCTGCGAGCTGCGTGTATTCCTGCAAACGTGGTGAACCCTGACACAGCGTGATCTATCATTCACCAGCACTTGAGCGTTTTTAAAACTGAATCGTTTTTAACTTAATTGTTGTACTTTTACCTGGGGGGCTTGTATAGATTTAAGGGGAATTATTTTTTGAGGCACACTGACACTCTTGACACCTTCCTATCGCCCACACTTGGCACTGCCTCTTTTGCCGAATCTCGGCGACGGTGGGTGCCATCTTGAGTGAGGCGGGGAGAGCGCTCTAGTCGCGCCGTCCTCCCGCCCCCTTAGAATACTTAATCGGTCTTTCCCTCGCGCTCGGTGCCCTACAGAAGCTCTCCCTGGTGAGGGGAACTGGGGCTGCGAGCTGCGTGTATTCCTGCAAACGTGGTGAACCCTGACACAGCGTGATTTATCATTCACCAGCACTTGAGCGTTTTTAAAACTGAATCGTTTTTAACTTAATTGTTGTACTTTTACCTGGGGGGCTTGTATAGATTTAAGGGGAATTCTTTTTTGAGGCACACTGACACTCTTGACACCTTCCTATCGCCCACACTTGGCACTGCCGCTTTTGCCGAATCTCGGCGACGGTGGGTGCCATCTTGAGTGAGGCGGGGAGAGCGCTCTAGTCGCGCCGTCCTCCCGCCCCCTTAGAATACTTAATCGGTCTTTCCCTCGCACTCGGTGCCCTACAGAAGCTCTCCCCGGTGAGGGGAACTGGGGCTGCGAGCTGCGTGTATTCCTGCAAACGTGGTGAACCCTGACACAGCGTGATCTATCATTCACCAGCACTTGAGCGTTTTTAAAACTGAATCGTTTTTAACTTAATTGTTGTACTTTTACCTGGGGGGCTTGTATAGATTTAAGGGCAATTATTTTTTGAGGCACACTGACACTCTTGACACCTTCCTATCGCCCACACTTGGCACTGCCTCTTTTGCCGAATCTCGGCGACGGTGGGTGCCATCTTGAGTGAGGCGGGGAGAGCGCTCTAGTCGCGCCGTCCTCCCGCCCCCTTAGAATACTTAATCGGTCTTTCCCTCGCGCTCGGTGCCCTACAGAAGCTCTCCCCGGTGAGGGGAACTGGGGCTGCGAGCTGCGTGTATTCCTGCAAACGTGGTGAACCCTGACACAGCGTGATTTATCATTCACCAGCACTTGAGCGTTTTTAAAACTGAATCGTTTTTAACTTAATTGTTGTACTTTTACCTGGGGGGCTTGTATAGATTTAAGGGGAATTCTTTTTTGAGGCACACTGACACTCTTGACACCTTCCTATCGCCCACACTTGGCACTGCCGCTTTTGCCGAATCTCGGCGACGGTGGGTGCCATCTTGAGTGAGGCGGGGAGAGCGCTCTAGTCGCGCCGTCCTCCCGCCCCCTTAGAATACTTAATCGGTCTTTCCCTCGCACTCGGTGCCCTACAGAAGCTCTCCCCGGTGAGGGGAACTGGGGCTGCGAGCTGCGTGTATTCCTGCAAACGTGGTGAACCATGACACAGCGTGATTTATCATTCACCAGCACTTGAGCGTTTTTAAAACTGAATCGTTTTTAACTTAATTGTTGTACTTTTACCTGGGGGGCTTGTATAGATTTAAGGGGAATTCTTTTTTGAGGCACACTGACACTCTTGACACCTTCCTATCGCCCACACTTGGCACTGCCGCTTTTGCCGAATCTCGGCGACGGTGGGCGCCATCTTGAGTGAGGCGGGGAGAGCGCTCTAGTCGCGCCGTCCTCCCGCCCCCTTTTCTCCCTATAATATGTGTAGGCCGGCCAGACGGCGCAGCGGGCGCGCCGGACGCGCGCCGAAGCCGCGCCTAAGCCAAGCCCGTCTGCGCCCATCCGCGACCGGACCGCGCCGGGCGCAGGGCATGCTGCCCTGTTACCGCACACCATCAGGTATGATAGTAAAGACTTACTTTCCTTACGCCCTCTTCCTGTCTCCCACTGTACTGATTGCCCCCCTATTGATCCCCTTATCAGCCCCCTCTTATGTCCCCGCTGCAAGTGGACACCCCCTGCTACAACTTATGATGTAATTGACTTGCCTTCCCCTCCAAAGAATCGTCTTACCTACTTCAAGGGAGGTCTTGTCAATGCCAGGTCCCTAGCCTGTCACTGCCAAGACGCACATGACCTAATATTAAGCCATGAGCTGGATGCTCTGTTTATCACCGAAACCTGGCTTAATGATTCCTCCAACCCCGATCTGGCTACTGCCCTTCCTTCTGATTTCACTATCTTTAGGCGGGACAGACCTTCCGGTCAGGGTGGCGGGGTCGCACTCATCATTAAGAAAACTTTCCCCTGCCACACTTTTGATCTAGGCCACCTTAAAGACAGTGAAGACCTAGGTTTTTCAATCAAAATTAACGCCTCCTCTTCCTTCTCGGGGGGACTTTAATATCGCCCTCCTGGAAATGCCACTCCTTTCCTTAACTCTCTGGATGAGGTCCTTGGAGCGCTTATGCTACAGTACCCCAACTTCACACTATTAGGTGACATGAACTTACATTTGGAATCGCGTATTGACCCCCACACCATTTCCTTCCTACACTCCTTAAACATCTTTGGACTTTCCCAACGTATCACTGCTGCTACTCATTGTGCTGGACACACTCTTGATGGCATCTGCTCTAATCTCACAACCCTCTCCACGTCCCTCCTGTTACCTCAAATCTGGACTGATCATTGTTTTATCCCGTTTGATATTGTGATACCTACTCCTACCTTACCCAGCACTAGGCGCTCCCCGGCCTCCTTCACAGTTAACTGGAAGAAGGTGACCGAACACATTAAGCTGGATTCTAAACCGCTACCTCTATCCCCAAAAGTAACTGGAGATGTTGTAATTGACTCTCGCAATTTCCATACTTGGATGAACCAATCGTCTCGGACAATACCGAATCTAAAAACCATCATGTAAAAGGTCTTAAGAGAAAACACAGAAGGTGAGCAAAGCCTAGGCGTTTTTGTCTGAAAGCCCCCCATGTGGCATGCTTAAATTTTCAAAAAGAGTAGTCAGCATTTACCTTAACTCACAAGTGGTAATATGAGGAAGCCTAGGTGATTACTGAATAGGAGTAACTGATGTTGGTCTTGTGATTAAATGAATCTAGTGTCCTGAGTTCTTCCTAAACCTCTTTTCTTTTGTCCTTTCTGTTTTTATAGAAGGCCCTGAAGAGAATCCCCCCAAACTATTGGGATTCGAAACGCGTAGGCCCCAGCCATCCCACTGTCTGCTCCAGTGACAAGCGTGAATGCTATAACAACTGTCGCTTATCACTGATCCTTGTACATTATCCTTTTTCAGAAAATCATACAATTATTTTCAAACGCTTAGTTATAGGAATGTACGCCATAAGTGATTAATTATTGAAAGAATTTATTTAAGTGTTTTTGCAGACACTTGGCTTCTTATGTCTCATGTATAGTACTGTATTATATTGTAAATAGTGCATGTTTTGATAAATTTTGCAGTTCCTCTATTCATTGTTCCCCTTCTCCCCTTGAATGATTGTTTTCC